>NC_083730.1:47933561-48573311 GCF_028564815.1 Eubalaena glacialis | reverse complement strand
ACTTTTTACTAATTTCCTTGATGATTATTCTTCTTTGTACCACTTTTTAATCCTTCTAAATTCAATTTCCTTTCTACTAAAAGATATGGTTAAGATTTATTTGAGATTTGGATTTTTCTCTTTGAAAGTCTTTTATTCAGCTTTTTTCTATAATAATACCTTAGCTACGTATAAATGTATAGGTTGTAAATTGTTATAATTATAGGTTGTCACTGTTTTCTCATAGTTTGAAAGGTATTATTTCACTCTCTTCTAAAAATGACTGCTCAGAAGCCTGTTATTAGTCCTTGTTATCTTTCCTTTCTCTCTGACTATGTTTAAGATCTCCTTGTTACCTTGTTTTATAGTTTTAGGACCATGTATTGAGAGGTAGGTAGGTTTTTCTCTTTGTCTTTGTTTCTTATCCTTTGGAATCTTGGCTGTTCCTCCCCAAATAGAACTATTCTAATGACATAACTTCAGTTACACACTTAAAGTATGTTTAGTCTATGTTTTTCAGCTTACTTTGGTGTTTTTATTGAGAGTATTTTCAGGATATCTGATCTGTGTTATTGCAAGGAACTAAAGTTCCCGTCACTAAATTTAGAAATTGTTTTGTTTATAAAACATATATAAAATTGTAATGTAACAACAACAATTAAGGAAAGGTCATGCTCTACAAGTTAAAATAGAAGAGAAACAAGAATAGTTTTATAATCAAGCACATACAACTTCTCCAAAAAAGGCAGTATCTTCAGGGGAACATTAAACACTGCAGAATGGCAATTTAGCAGTGGAGTTTCATCTTCATTTTGTGATGAATAAATAGAAACATAATTGCTTCTATCTTTTGCCACAAAGGGAAAACTATTGAATGGAATATGGCTATAGGTGATCTTTAGTTACTAAAAGTTAAATATCTGCCATTAAACTGAAAGAGAAAGCAAAATACCTCTCTCCAGATAGAGTTCCCTGAAGCTTCTCCAGAGCAGCAATCATGGAAATCGGAAAAGGGAACAAAAACCTGTCACTACTATCTACCACTTAGTTGTCCAAAGATATTCTTAAGCCTTTTATCTATTATTCATTACCATAAAAATCAACGGATAAATATTTAAGCATGTTTCAAATATTTTTCTTCCTAACAAAAATGTGCTATTTTTTTCTTAACTTGACAATTACCTTTCTGATGGCATTTAGTGAACATTATGTCATTATAGATTTCCTGTACTGAGACATCATGCTGATTCATAGAACTGGAGAATTGGTACCACACCAGGATGTGTCAGCCTCTGAGATTTGAGGAGACACAGCATTCTTAACAAGCCATATCAAGGAATTTTATTCAGTGTAAAATCCCTTTTATTGTTTTTTTCTATATATGACTCTTCTGAAGAACTTACACCTAGGGCTGAAAGGGAGCAGTTTGGATGAAATAGACATATTTGATCAGTACATTTTGGAAATTTTATGTCATAACATGTTTAGAATAATTTTAAATACATGTGAAAACTCTTTAACGTGTAAACTGACACATCTTAACAAAAATGATATAATATTATGTTGAATTATCAAAAGTGAGTTCATCGAGATTTGATTTTGTAAGTATTTCGTATTAGAAATGTAGTATTATTTGTGTACAGGGTACAAAATTAAGAGTGCAGTTTGAATTTGAGCAGCAGAATGAAGGAATTAAGAAGAATTAGGAGAGAGAAAGGTGTCTAGAGTGGTATAAGGAAACTAAATCATTATCTCTCATGGTTGAATGTCAATGAAAAGTGTCAACAGAAAATATCTAAATTGTATCAGTTCCAAATGTGTATGAATATGAAGTACCAGTATAAGCTTGATACTGAGGATTTCGAAAGAAACATAGGGAAATTTGACAAATCAAAAAATAAGTGTGATTGACTCTAAAAAGAACCACAGTTGAGGCAGCTGCCAGATGAATGCTTTTCATTAAATCTTCTTCTGGATGTGTTGGTTTGCCTTTCCTTTTTTTAAAAATCGTGTTTATGCATCACTATGGAAAATCATCAATGGGGATTTATCAGTTGAGAATATCTACTTCAGGGTCCTGCCTAGTATACAAAAGTGAGCCTTTGTAAACTTGAGGTTTTTGAGAAAGAAATTAAGTAGGACTTTGTTAGTCAAGTTACCATTTTTCTTTATTTTCAATATTTACCTGAATAAAGATGTGGGTTGTTTTTTTTCCCTTGGGTGGGGGAGATGAATAATTAATTCTGTGTTAAAGCATATGATACATAAAGAGTTACTAGTCTTTTTAAAATAGAGTTCTTTCAGCGATGTTCTTTACCCAGTTTTATCTATTCTGGATATCAAAAACTTTACTGCAATACACATTGGTAGATTTCATTCAATCTAGTTACCTACATAGAATAATAAACGCAGGTCTTTTTAAACTCAAAACTTCTATATATATGTATATTTGTTTGTAAGTATATACATATATATAAGTATGCATGTAAACATAAGCACACACACATATACATGCATATCTATTTATTTTTATATTTTGTTCCATGGTGACTCAAAGCAGAAATACAGAATTTCTGTAAAGTCATACAGTATGCTTCCAATATGAAAATCCTTCAGTTTATTGATTCTTTTTCTTTATGATTTTCCTCTGGGTGTCCAATGACACCCTTGTCCCATATAAATTGGGGCCTAAATTATCACTTCTAGATAATGTTGCAAAATATTTTTTTTCACTTTGAGATGACTATGCATTTTGTCGCATATTAAACACTTAGGTTAAAACTAGGTGAGTATGATTATGTTTCCAGATAACGATTGCTATATATCAAACTACCCCAAAATTAAGTGGCTTAAAATAACAATGATTTTACTACAGTTCATCAAGAATTAGGGGAGAATTCAGCTGGGTAATTCTTCCATTTTTTATGGTGGCAGGGTCCAAGTTAGCTAAACTCACAAGTCTAGTTACTGGTGGAAACAGCTAGAAGGCTGCACTCAGAGCTCACACTGTGGACCTACGTGTGGCCTCTCCCGGATGGTGGTCTAAGGTAGCTAGACTTCTTACATGGTTGTTGGTTTCACCCAGAGCATGTATAATAACATGTCAGAGTGAAAGCTGAAAGGTTTCTTGCCTTTGAAAGTCCCACAGCATCATTTCTGTCATGTTCTTTTCGTCAGGCAAGCTAATAAGTTCAGCCTTGATTCAAAGGGAGGTGAATTTTTCCTCTACCTCTTAACAGAAAGAGCAGCAAAGAATTTGCAGCCATCTTTAATCTACTACTACAATAATATTACAAAATTAATTTTTCATACCTATTCTACAGAGGAATCCTGGTCAGTGTGCATCTAAGTCATAAAAATCTTAGGACCAGAGCTTCTAAACTTTTGAATCTTAAAGTATAAAAATCAAATAGACCAACTAGTCCTTCCTCATCTCCCCACCCCGTTTCAGCTTTTCAACTTGTATATCTGTTAAAATCATGTTCTTATTAAACTTGAAAATGTAAGGCTGTGAATGTGTATTTCACACTTTTATTTTTATTCTGACATTCTAAACATTTTCCTACAGAAAATCTAAGAATTGATCTTAAAAAAATTTTTTTAAAAAGTGAATCCAAAATAAACGACAATGAAAGATGCTGAAGGACTGAATTTTTTCTACCTGTCCTACCAAGACTTTAGCCCCAGACTGTTCCTATTTACCCCATCTGACAAACCCAAATTGACCAAGAAAGAGCTAAACTGGAAGTCCAGGTTTGCTCCCTGCATTCCATCCTGTGGCAAATATCTATTTTCTGAGCATTCTCACAGTGAACAGCACATGGAGGTAGGTACTTTTCCATGCATAATATCATGTAATCTTCACAATTCTTATCTTCTATTTTGACATCAAGACTAAGTGTGAATTTAGTAATAGGATTATGTAAATAAGATAAAATTTATATCTGGAAACAATAGCAGAGATATTCTTTCTCAGCATTCTCATTTTACAGACATGGAAACAAAGGATGGAGAGTAGGGAGCATTGGAACATCACAGCATGTAACCATTTTATGTAATAGAACATTATTAGTGCCCTAAAGTAAAACTTATTTATATTAATTATTGTATTAATTATGTATTGCAGCACAACAAGCTATTCAGAATTTAGCAGCTTAAGACAGCACATGTGTATTAGTTCACAGATTCTGTGGATCAGGAATCTGGGCACAGTTTATACGGGTCCTAAGGTTCAGGGTCTCCTACAAGGATGCAGTCAAGATTTTGGCCTGCCACAGTCATCTCAAGGTTCAATTCAGATAGACTGATTCAGTTCCAAGCTCTTTCAGTGGTTGTTGATAGGATTCAGTGTCTCTCAGGCTGTTGGACTAAGAGCATGAATTTCTTGACGGCTATTGCTGGAAGCTGCTCTCACTTCCTTGCCATTGGGTTTCTCCATAGAAAGCTCAAAACACCACAGATGACTTTATCAGAACAGCAAGAGAGAGCTCTGACAAGACAGAAGTCACAGTCTTTTATAATCTGAAGTGGCATCACATCACTTCTGCAGAATTTTATTCATTGGAAGGAAGTCACTAGGTCCAATCCACACTGAAGGCGAAGTTACTCAAGGGTATAAACACCCTGGGGCAGGGACCATGGGGAGCCATTTTAGAAGTTGTCCACCACAATTATGTACATATTCAAAAATTTTAGTTTATTTTTTCTAAGGAAAATGCATTGTCAACTTACACAAGCTTAAGCTCAAATTCTTGTCAGCCATTTAGACATATTTCAATTATGCTCTATCAAATATTTTAATAAATAGATGTAAAGGGTTTTTGTTTTTGTTTTTTGTCATTCTTTACTTCAAAAATACCAAAGCTAACTGAAAAAAATAAAGCTTCTGCGTTATGATCAGCTTAAAAAAATTGCAAAACCACCTGGAAAATATTTAGTTTATTCTAAATCAGATACAATGGAAACCATACCGTTTATTCTAAATTTGCTTGCATACATGTCTCAGAATACATAGCAGCTCTTTAGATTTATCAAGTGTTATTTAGGGAGTGAACAGGAAAATGTGTAAATACAGTTCTAGAGCAGGGTACACACATGAAGATTTAACTAAATTGAAGCAAACGAAAGGCAAATTCTATAATGATAGTTTCATTTACTAAAATTAGCATGAGTGAGGTTTAAAACATAACTTGAAATTTTTAGTAATTATTTGAAAGAAAGAAATGTTTGCTTCTCTTGGGACTTCCCTGGTGGTCCAGTGGTAAAGAATTCGCCTTCCAATGCAGGGGACGTGGGTTCGATCCCTGGTCGGGGAACTAAGATCCCACATGCCACAGGGCATCTAAGCCTGTGTGTCACAACTACTGAGCTTGTGGGCCTCAATGAGAGAGCCCGCATGCTGCAAACTACAGAGCCCACACGCCCTGGAGCCCGCGCACCACAACTAGAGAGAGAAAACCTGCACGCCACAACTAGAGAAAAGCCCACACCCTGCAACAAAAGATCCCGCGTGCCTCATCTAAGACCTGACACAGCCAAAAAAAAAAAGAGAGAAACGTTTGCTTCTCTTAATACCATTTTATTAATTCCATGAGATAAACTGACAATAGTATATTGCACAGATTGGAAATTCTCTGGTTTCTCTAAGTATAGGTGATGGTTTTTGTAAAACAATTGACATGGTTGGCTGTCTTAGTAGCATTTTAAATGACATTTAATTTACTATGTTTTCTACCACTTTCACTTTATTTTTCAAAAATAAATTCTATGGTATTCTTTAATGACCACGTAGAAGATATTAGGATGCATAAAGCCTGATGGAAAGTTTTCAAAATTCAAGTAATATGGAATATATTGTGTACACTTAATACTTTAAACATTTGAGTGGATTACACATGTATAAATCTCATGTACTTTATAAAAAGCTGAATATTTTATATAAAGTGTGATTTTCTTTTTTACTTTCTCTTTATTGACCTCATTTTCATTGACATTCATTCTTGGATTTCAGGGAGTGGCCTCCTTTCTGAAAAGTAGTCCTACATTTTCACACATCCCAGTGAAAGAGAATAGCTCTTCAAAGGATGCAATTGCTGATGAAACTGTGGTGATTGGGAATGGAAAGATTATATGGAGGAAAACAAAAATGCCAAGGGTCTACATGTAAACTCATTAGCTAATAAGAACATTGACATAAATCTTCTAAAGATGCTGTCCTTTATTACATGAGTCGATTTTATTTCATAGTACATTGAACAGATAAACGCTGGGAAAAATTGTATTTAATCCTGTCTGTAATAAATAACAAGTAGGGTCTTTCTCTTGTTTATAAACCCTGGGCTTTTATTATGTTTTTGTTAAGGTAAATGCTAAAACATTTTATTCATGCATGACACTATCCCTAGTTAGAACCTATTTCTAGCTCAATGCAAATTAAGCATTTTAAAAATGCTTACATGCATCTTTTAAGTGCATTTATAAAAAACTTAATTCAAATCAAAATATCTGATTACTACTCAGAGGATTCTATATGAACAGTTCAAATGGGCTTATTTGTATCAATATTAGTCTAATTTCACTAATTTACAAAGTAGTAGTATTTAAATCTTTGTTTTCTTCTTATATATATGTTGGCACTATGACCTATACCACCAGCCTCCCATACAAATACGGCGATGTAACTTTGATTTCTCCAATTAACTTCTGTTGTCACAACTTCTCCAAGTGATTAAAAAATCCTGTACTTCCATCTTCAAGTCTCCTTCCTGATCCATTAACTTACTTCCTGTCATATATTGATACTAAATGTTTGTATGTGCAACCCCTACCCTGCCACAAATTATTATGTTGAATCCCTAACACCTAATGTGACTGTATTTGGAGACAGGACTTTTATGGAGGTAATTAGGGGCTTTATAAGAAGAAATTCTAGAGGGCTCACTGTTTTTCTCTGCCATGTGAGGACACAATGAGAAAGTGGCTGTCTGCAAGCCAGGAAGAGAGCCCTCATAAGGAACAAGATTGGCTGCACCTTGATCTTGCTTTTAGCCTTTGGAACTGTGAGAAAATAAACTGTGAGTCTGTGGTCGTTTAAGTCACTAAATATGGTATTTTGTTATGGCAGCCCAATCTGACAAGAGAGCCCCTATCACATCACTTAGCCTACAGGGGCGTCCCCAACTTCCAACGTGTGGAGCAAGAAGTAGACAGGAAGATCAATTTCTTCTACCTTTCCTCTTTGCTGCAAATCCTTCAGTGTAAGACAGCTACTTGCCACTGCTGTCATAATAAACTGTTGACAGTGTCCCAAAGGTCACAGTGATGGTGGTTCACATTTAAACCCCAAGGGATAGCTCTTGTATTTTGGAGTCACATATTCAGACATTTTTCTTAATCTTTATGATGTCCTGGGCATCAGAGACAGGAAGGATTATTGAGGAAGGAATTAACACTCTTCAAAGAACAATGTGGTCTTGGTAGTACTGTTCCCGGATCCTAGTCCAGATACTCTCCCTTCCCTTATACTTAGTTCTTCATTGTATTTTCTCTGTGACAGTCATGAAAAGAATATAAAGCATGGCTTTTACCAAAAAATGGAACTTGTAAGTATTTGCAATGAGATAGATGACCTGTAACAAATGCTCAGATACTTTTTGAAATATATGATACATATGTGTATAAATATAGATGCATGTATGTATGTATATATAGGTATAGAAAGAGAGAGGGTTAGAACATATATAAATTTTTAGAATAGCCACTTATCATAGAATTGTTGGATATTTTTGGAGGTAAGGAAAAATATCATGACAGTCATTTAAAGGTATTCGCTTCATACATAGACTATTACGGAAGAATTTTATGGGTATAGGTCTACCAAATTACTTAGGGAATGTATTTCAGAGAATCATCAATGAAGAAGTAAAACTATCAGGAAGCTGAAATGTACTAAAGCAAAGAGCACAATAATTATTTCTTGAATGAAGTTGAATTTGACTTATACTATTCTGGGACTACCATATCACTACTAATTTAGATAATATTTAATAGTGTGTTTGAAGAACTAGGACTTAAATTCCAATTTTGGTCTCTCTGGCCTAGACTGAAACATAAATGTCAATCAGAAGATGAAGTGAGAAAATGATGTGGAAATACATATGTCAAATGATATCAGTGAGCCCAGAACTGCCACGGTGAGGAATTTGAATAAGCTGAGCCAGACATCTGAAGATTGAATGACCCTAGAAATCATATCCATATAAAAAGAAATCTTTCATTGAATTTGTATTTGATTTTAGAGGGTGAGTGAATTTTTACATAGACTATCTGCAATGCAGCTCTGCTTGTGGACTTTGGAGTCTTACAGATCTTTATAAAGATCCAACTTCTACCATTTCTAATTGTGGAATTTACTATCTACTCACTAAAATTTATTTAACCCCAAAATGAACACTCACAAGTGATTTCCTGGTCATTCACAAACGGTGCAGAGCAGCAAAAAAATGAGGGTTGCCTGACACAAATGTTCCCAGTTAAGGTCGAACGAGGTGATACTCTGCCTTCCGGTGTCAGCTCTCGAACTGCAAACAAGTGTCCTCTTTGTGGTAAATTTAGTTTTTCACATTTTCGTGCCTTTTGTGGGTGGCACAAAAGGCTGTTTTGCTGTTTAATCTGGTTCTCAACTACAGTGTTGAAGTACTGTCTAGTGCTCCTAAGTGCAAGAAAGCTGTCACGTGCCTTACAGAGAAAATGCGTGTGATAGATAAGCTTCATTCAGGCTTGAGTTATAGTGGTATGTGTACATTCAGTGTTAAAAAACCAACAGTAAAAAAGATACCTAAATAAGGTATCTGCAAGAAGAAACACACATAAAACATTGATCAGTTGATGAAATGTGACCAGAGGCTTGCAGAATTCCCCTGTGTTTCTCCTAGTAATAAGCGTTCAGTATTTGCTAATTCAGTGTTTGCGTTGACTTTACACAACATAACTACTGTGAATGAGAATCAACTGTATATACATAGAAAACAAAACTTGAGGCAGCCTTCTATTTTTGCTTTCACAAGAACAATGATATGTATGAGAACTAGATTTCAAATTCCATGATGCTGCTTATCAGATGTTTCATTTTCAGAAGTTATCTCTTTCAGCTATATTTCCATTACATTTTAAGAGGGGCAAATAATACCTCTTAAGTTTTGGGGGATGTGCTCAAGGTGCTAAAAATATACATTAAAATCATTCTAGAACACCATATCTATGTCCTTTGGACCTCTGAGCAAGTAGAGAATCTTTATTCTTCAAACATTGACCATGTGATATTTCTAATGATTCTAAAGCATTCAAAACTAAATGGGAATACTTTCTAACTAAAAGAAAAATAAAGTTCAGTTTCCTCAAAAAGAGAAGGGAGGTACCTGTCCTGTGCAACCAACATAAGTCTAAGAACAAGAAATTTTAAAGAAACATAGACTCCCAGATGAATCTGATGCCCTTTTCCTTTCCTCTCTGGGACTGTGAAATCTAGCTCTTAGCTGATTAACTAAAATGAAAATATTTCCAAATTCCTTTTCCTTAAGTGAAAGAGAAAAAAAATGGCTCAATTAAATCATAAAGGAAAACAAATAATAAGAATCTGACTTGTGTAGATCTGACAGGGGCAATTAACTCCCCTGTCATCTGGTTGGCTGTTGCAATCTCGCCAAGATTCTCTTTTTTTGCAGCTGCTGGGTCTGGTTTTCCTGTCATTCACAAATGCAGTCAGATAACAGCTAGAGAATAGGCAGAGCTCTTGGCAACGAGATAATGTGCCTGAGAATGGTTCACAAAAGAATGGCTCTAAAATGGGTTTTGGACAGTCACGTGTTTAGGGTTTATAATCACTTATCCACTTGTACAGAATTCTTTATTTGGATTTTAGAAAAATAGTCCTTCATTGGTCAAATCTGAAAATCTAGAAAACATCCAAGATGAGAAAAAGGATTTTTACAAACTAAAAATAGATTTTTCTGTTGGCTGCACAAAATTGCTAAGTGAACAAATCAGAATGGCTAGTTGGATGAGGAAGGTGCTAGGGGATACCTAACATGCCAAAAGATAGGGGAAAACATCTTAGGATGAATGGTGAGTTTTTTCCTTCCACTGAAGAGAAAATTTTCTTGGGTAATGGGAACCTAAAGTGGTTTCTGGGACTAAATGTACCTTTCATGCCATTGTGTTTATATAAAAAGAAAAGAATACATTTTTCTTGGCTAATGTACAAATATTTTTTATTTTAGCCATGGTAACTATGGTTTGGCTTTGTTTTGTGTTTTTTAAGAAATGCATAGAATTTTAGTTTAGAAAATGGAATTAAGCTTCATGAATTGTTGGTGGGAATGAAATATAGTATCAACCCTCTAGAGGAGAGTGAAGACTTGCATTTGCCTTTTGGCCTGGTGGCCATGTGAGGCCTTTATAAACAATCAAATATGTGTTGCCATGCTGTTTGTTACAGGAAATAATTTAAAAAACAAACGAACAAGAAAAACAAAACAAAAAAATCCCTCTAAGTGTCCACTTTAAGGAATTGGTTAAATAAACATGTTGAAATACTATGCAGCTGTAGAAAAGAATGGTGAAGCATTATATTTATAGAATTTATTTTTAATTGGAAAATTCAAGGTTACTTACAGTGTATATAATATGATACCTTTTCTTTTAAAAAGTATGAGGAATGTATATTCATATTTGCTTGCTTTACATAGAATAATTACATGGAAACCTATATAAAGAAACTAATAAATGGTGTTATCTACAGGGATAGATTTTAAGGGACTTCTCAATACTTTATATCTTTATTTTTGTTGTTCTTCAAGCATGAATATTCAAAAATGAAATTCAGGGATGTCTCTGGTTGTCTAGTGGTTAAGACTTCACCTTCCAAAGCAGGGGGTGCAGGTTTGATCCCTGGTCAGGGAGCTAAGATCCCACATGCCTCACCGCCAAAAAACCAAAACATAAAACAGAAGCAATATTGTAACAAATTCATTAGAGACTTAAAAAAATGGTCCACATCAAAAAAAAATCTTTAAAAAAAAATGAAATGTAAAAAAGAAAAGGGAAAAGGCAAAAAGAAAAGCTCATAAATTAACTAGACTAACCTCTTTATTTACAAATAAAGAAACTTAGGACCAACATAGATAATTTATACAGATGTACATATCCTCTACTCCAATTTTAGTGCTGGGTCCTTTAGAGCAAGAGCTATATCCATTCTTCTTTATATTTCTAGTGATCCTTAACTCAGTGCTTTTACTCAATAAACAATAGTTGATTGACTGTCAACTGAAACATTTGTTGACAGCTTGTTTCAATTGTTCATATCTTAAAATATTCCAGCACATTAACCATCCCTGTGATATGTCTTGTAATGATTGGCAAGCTTTCTTAATCAATACAGCTTATAATGGACTTATTAAGAACAGGCATGGTTGGATTCCATTTTGATACATTTGAATAATACCTTTTTTATCCACTCTACTGATTTTAAGCCTTGCCAATCTTAATGGCATGTCTGATTCACCGTTTCTGTAGCTTAATGCAATATCAAATAGAGGACATAGTGAGTGGAAATGTATTTGAGGGTACAAATGAGCCCCTAAATAAAATTCCAGTCTATGACATTGGGTGGTTAAAATCTATTCCAATTAAAATCTTTTGAGATAGTAATTTATGATGAAAAGACTGTGAATATTTAAACATAGTTAAATGCTCAGAAGCTTTATTCTAATAAAATCATATATGTCTAAAAGAGATTTCAGAATATATCTACTGGAAGCAGAATCTACCTGTGGTAGGACTTATTAGTTTATTTCTGAAATAAAGCATTTGTTAAAATAGAGCTAAATTATACACTAAACAATTAAGATCCTCGTCTTTTGGAGAATAGTTAGATAACACTTAAATACAAATAAATATGGGTATGGTTAAGAGATTTAGCAGAGCGTCAAGCATTTTCAAAATTTACTTCAAGTTTTTTATATACATTTACATTTCTTTCTTGTTTCAAATTTTGTTGCATATGTATTAAGTGCAACTATTTAGTCAGAATGGGAGTTTTGTTTAGTGGAAATATGACCAAATAAGGTAAAGTTGAAAACTTTTGTTTCAGGAAACTGCTTAGCGCTGCAGTTCCCGAAGTGAGTTCCATGAAGTATTAAGTTTATGTTAAATCTTAATATAGTCAATCAATATTTATTTTCAGGAGGAAGAAAACAAAATGCTAGTCCTTGTGGAACTTATGTTCTATTGAGGGATTCAGATCTCACACAAAGAAACAAGCATGTACTTGACATGTCAGATTATTATACGTGCTAAGAAGACCAAGGCAGCCTAGGATGATTGAGCACAATGGTATGAGGGTCTGCCATTCCTACAGGATATTCAGGGAAGGCCTCTTAGGTAAGAGGTTATCTGAGCAGAGATGTAATGCAGAGTGAGGGAGGCACGGGATATCTAGGGGCAGAGGGTTACTTGAAAAGCGAAGAAAAAAAAATTTAAAACCCAGGAGGTGTTAGTGTCCTTGGAAAATTGTAGAAACGTCAAGGAGGCTAGTGTGGCTGGACAGAAGAAGAGAAGAATAGAGGATAAAGCCAAAGGTCTTTGGAGTGTGGGAAACTTAAAGAGATGGTAAGGATTTTGGATTTTTTTCTCAATGAGGAAGATAGTCATTGGAGGATTGTAAACAGAGAAGTAAAATGCCATTCAATAATTACTAGTCAGTATTAGGTCTAATAATGTTAATTTTATATTAAATATATATTAAAATATATCATTAGATGTATTGAATACTTATTGCAATTTAAATATGTATCAAACTTTGAACATTTCCATTTCTCAGTGATTGTCTTTCCCTAATTTTGTTAATCTAAATGCACACTATATTTCCAACTAATATTTTATAAATACCTTGTACATTTTAATGTGTTTCAAGGTAAAATCTATTTCGAAACTGTGGTCCAGAGAAACATTGTGATTCTATTCTTTCATTGAGCATCTACCATGTGCCAGGTATAAGCTTATTGATACTTAAGAGATGACTTTCTTATGTTTTATTGATACAAATTTCTTGAAATGTGAAAATTTATAGCAGTTTGAAAAAAAAGAAATTATGTGCATACAAGTTATAGAGACAACTCCAAGCATTAAGGGATTGACAAAGCTCTGAGAGAGAGAAGATTTCATGGTAGGGTTCCTAGAAATTCAATGTCTGTGCTAAGTTTTGAAAAGCAAACGGGAGGTTTAGGGGTGGGCAAATTAGATGAGTGCATTAAAGTAGTGGGAATAACCTGTGTAATGACATTGATCTATGAGTCTGGAGACCTCTAAGTAGCTAGGTTCAAACAATCAATTGTCTTTTTTACCTATTAAACATAAAGCAGCTGAGAATAAGACAATAGGTGGGCCTATGGTGAACCAGAAGATCCATGTCCATCTTAAATAAGTATAAATATGTGTTATGGATAACAAGGGGGAAGGTGGGGTGGGATGAATTGGGAGATTTGAATTGACATATCTACACTATTGATACTATGTATAAAATAGATTAACTAATGAGAACCTACTGTAAGTTCAGGGAACTCTACTCAATACTCCATGGTGACCTAAATGGGAAGGAAATCCAAAAAAGAGGGGATATATGTATACATATAGCTGATTCACTTTGCTGTACAGTAGAAACTAACACAACATTGTTAAACAACTATACTCCAATAAAAATTAATAAAAAAAAATAAAAAATAAAAAAATTTAAAAAAAAAAGAATGAGCAGACATTTCCCATGGAGCATACTTTTTATATTCAACATGTTTGATAAAATATTTCCATTGCTTATACAGGTCTAAATGTAACTTTGCATGTTTTTTCGTATCATTGTTTGATATTATCAGATTCCAATGGGCCTAAAATTTGTCTCTTTATTTAATTTAGACAACACAGCACTGCTGCATGGTCTAAATTATAGAGGACTTGATGTTGACAATGATGGACATTACAGAAATAAGATGTAAGTTAGCTACACAATTTTTAAAAATTGTGGAACAAAATGTTGATTATAAACATTCTGTGTCATTTGATTGGACATTTGCTGAAGTGAGATGACTTTGCAGCTGATCAGTGTGAAATAGATGATTCTTTTTCTCTTGTCGGTGTGATGAATCTACTTCTACAGTAGTCTTTTTTTTTCAGGATAGACTGTTAATTCACATCCTGTAAATTCATGAAGACTATTCCACAGACAGTCATATGGATTAACTTCTGTTAATTACCACTGAAATGGTGGGCTTTCTGCATAAACTGTGAAATGATCCTTTAGAGAATAGGCTGAAAACGACTTTGAAGCCTCTGCTGCCGCTGAACCCTTTGGTTCTGTGGTGCAACATTTAGCCCCTTTGTAATTTAATTTCCTACTTTGAAATGTCACTCGCCAAATACCAATTCGACTCCTCTTACTCTACATCCAAAAATCCTATCATAAGTGTCACATATGATAAAGAAATGGATTACGTGGATTTGCGAGTGGGAATTTCTCAGGAATGAATTCTCGGAGATACAATATTATTTTCACTCCATGAAAATGTTCACGTGCTTTGCACAATGATCCTATTTCCATAATGTGCACCTAAACCCGTGGATCTCTGTATTATTTCAATGTGGTTACGTGTGATTCAGGTTAGCCTTCATGTAAGCTGAGAATCCTATATTTAACTCTAGTTCAGTTGAAATTTGGCATAAGTCATATCCTATTTTTGACTATTGGCATAAACTACTGGACAAATTATTGTTTCATTTTTCTATAAAAATTGATTGACTTTCTAAATCTTTCCAGTGCTCTGATTTCTTTTGGAAGTAAAGAACACTAAAGTAAGACCTATTCAGAGGTCAACTGCTATTCTTCAAAGAGTGACTTTAAGTTATTTAAACCTCCAAGGGCTCTGAAGTAGACTGTAGTATAAATATTTCAGTGGTGCAATTTTCCATCAATAAAAGGATACACTCGTACTAAATCAAACCAAAAAAAAAAAAAAAAGTGGAAAGCTTAGCATTTTGCTGAGCTTGTCAGTATTTCAGTCATGTTGCTGAATACATGCCATTCCAAAAAAATATCCCTTGATCTAGTTTTCTACAATTTTCGTATGGTTTGATTCTATCTTCTCTTTTAGCGATGAGGTAGCAGTATAAAGAATGATTTGTATGTATAAAACGTTTTGTAAATCTCAAGAGTAAACTTGAATTATACTCTAATTTCAAGTCATTGCTTTTTAAGTGTATATATAGCTACATAAAAATATCTTCAAATTGGAACAATCTCCTTATTTTTTTCTTGATTAGCCCTTAAACTCTATATATTTGTAAGCTTTTATGTCTACAGTATCTTACATTGCTCTTTTGGTGATGGTATAGGTAAAGCTAGAAAAACTTTAGCATGTCTTCTGAGCTTCAAAATGTTGACCTCTTAGTGTAGCACTTGTTATTGGTTTGGTTCGACATTTCCAATAAACATCAAGTACAATGCATTATGTAAGGATAAAAATCTATTCAGCAGATTTTCTGTTTCAAAGAGACCTAGAAGGTAAAGATATATATCTCACCCACTGATTCTCATCTTGGACTTCAGGACTAGCATACCCTGGAAAAAAGTTGTTGCAACTGCTTTTCAAGGTCAGTGAACAATTAATCCAGTTGACACAACATGACATCAGAAGAGTAAGTAAAATGCATTTGCCAAAATCTCCTAACACTCAGCTATGGTTATCTTGACTACCACCTTTATTTTTGTCCTAAGAGTCCGCACTTAAAATATAAATTCCAAGGAAATTTTCTGGATTTGGAATCTGATTTTGAATA
This sequence comes from Eubalaena glacialis, assembly GCF_028564815.1. Classification (NCBI taxonomy): domain Eukaryota; kingdom Metazoa; phylum Chordata; class Mammalia; order Artiodactyla; family Balaenidae; genus Eubalaena; species Eubalaena glacialis. The sequence continues at coordinate 48,557,447 of NC_083730.1, read as the reverse complement.
AGGAATAATTACTCCAAATACCTGTGTGAACTAAGAGAAATATCCTATTCATTTTCCTTACTTGAGAAATGGTGATAATGCATTCCCTCACTTGATTCTATTTTTAGATCAAATAAACAAATAATTTGAAAGTATTTTCAAAACTGTCAAATACTATCTAAATTTTCAATACAAGTGTTGTTATTATCATTAAAAAACTTTCCCCACCAAACAAATCATGAAAAAACACTATGGCATTTGCTTTTTTAAAGGATATTAATGAGGCTGCACTGAATGTTGATTTATTTGGCTTACAATGAATACTTTGTGTTTCTTCCTTAATTTTTCCCAATAGATAATCTGTGGTTCAGTATCTCTTGTGTTTGCATCAAAGGCTTTAAATCGGGATGCAAAACTTATGGTTGAACTTGAGTAATAGGACTCAAGGAAATGGAGAGGTACACTGCAATGGAAAGAATTATGACGGTGTGAGGATGGTCACCGACTGCAATAAGAGTGAAAGAAGAGGCCTGACATTGTCTTGGTGAGGCCTCAGCGGACCTAAATATAATGGGCTTCCCAGATTTTTTAGGTATTTGGTGTAATTTGGCAATTTTGGTTCTGGTCAGTGCTAGCTTTCAGCGAGGAGATGTGGTGAGTCCCATGTAATTTCTGGCATTTTTTTTGCTGCACCGCACGGCATGCGGGATCTTAGTTCCCCAACCAGGGATAGAACCAGGGCCCCCTGCTGCATTGGAAGCACAGAGTCTTAACCACTGGACCGCCAAGGAAGTCCTGGCGTTTACTTTTAAAGACGAGGATGGAGTAGGCGTGAATATTGGGGCTTGGGTTTTAATACTAGTCAGTGGGGATGAGAAAGCTGAATTCAGAAAGAAACATTTGGCTTTAATACCATATATATCAAGGAGTATATGTGAATATGTCTTATCCTTTTCCAGGCTAGTAGTCTCAAAAAAGTGTATGCTACATTTTCTGTATTTTTGTGATTTTTTTTATCACTTCATAATTTACTGTTGCAATTCAAACATTTAAAATTTTAAACATATATATATACACACACACATATATATGAACACATATATTTTTCCTCCCTTTCCCCATATGCCGTCTCCTTCTCTTTACTCCTTTCCCTTTCTCTACACTATTTTTGTGATTTGAATGTCCTGATACTGCCTGGAGAGGAAGAACTAAGCCAAGGCAGTGCATCCTGAAAAGCAATGGTGGTTATCCGTTCCTGCCTCTTTAAGCATCCAGTTTCAACCACCAGGATTTCGTTCAACCTTCTGAGACTAAACTATGAATAAAGATAATGTTATTTTTATGTTCTCTGGGCCATACATAGTCTCTATTCCAGGGGCTCTTAAATCTTTAGATGCGCAAAATTCACCTGTGATGTTTAAAATTGGCACCTGCCCAGACTCAACCGCTTTTGATTCTTATTCAGCAGATCTGGGAGGGAACCTAAAAAGTTGCATTTCTAACAAACACCCAAAATGACTGGACGCAAGAATCCTGTGGGTTACATTTTTGTAACAATGTAAACTCTGAAAACTTTTACAATTTTTATTTCATACAGTAAAAAAACAAAAAACAGATGTTGAGAAGCAGGGAAATAGCTCTACAAGACAGTTTACCAACGTGCACAGAACTGCTATGACTCGTTCTAATTACATGTGTTCTCCTTTAATTTGCCCATACATTCCTTTTAATTATAAAAATAACTTTTTCCAAACATTTTCCCGCATCAGATGTTATTAGCTTTTTCCCTAAGGTCTAAGAGTACTAAGATTTGCTTGTAATGTCCCTTTGCATCTCTAGCAGTTTGACACAACTACTGATGCTGTGAGATCTCTACCTGGAATTTCCCACCCCAGATTCCTAGGCCTCCTACGTAGAACAGAATCACTGCCTGACATTTGAGTAACTTTTTAAACATCTAAATAAACTTGTTTTTATTGCTGTTGTAATTCTACCTGTGTCACTCTGGTAAGATTTTATGGTATCATGCAATTTTAAAATATCAAATTTTGTTAAGTTCAAAAGTCTTTAAAGGATTGTGACTTGTATTTCACTAAAGTGCAAGTAGCCTGTACAAGAGTAGACATTAGATCCAGGGGCGAGAATCACCTGATTAAGAGCATTCAGAAATCAAAGGTGGGGGTGATTTTTGAAAGAACTTACAAATTAAAAAAACAAAGGCCATCTGCTCTACTATACATATACCAAATAAGGAATGTTATTTTTAATTTTATACTTGTAGCATTTTGATCTCTAAAGTGTGAGTTTTATTAATCAAACACCGCAAGCTAAAATATAAAATTTGAAAATGTTCAACAGTGAATTGTTAATTTGTTGTTTCACATTTTTTTTTGTTAGGGATTTTTAATAGCCTCTTAACATATTAAGTTTTCTGTGTATATGTCAGATGTGAATATACCAAATTCCCCAATTATACATCATAGTTTTCAATGTTGCTGGTCAAAGGGCATGAACACTGAAGCCAAATGTATCTCAGTCATTCTCTGCTATAAATGCATGTTTTGTTAATACGGTGACTTTTTCGTCCACTCACTAGCTGGATAACCTCAGGTAAGCTACTTAAACTCTTTGCCTCAGTTTCCTCATCTTTAAAACTGGTATGAGATTAGAACCTAATTCATAGGGCATTGTATGGATGATAACTTGTTTGTTTATTTAAAGCAGTTAGGACAGAGCTTGGCATGTGGTAAACCTATATGGTAAATAGCTAACTGTAGCTATTATTATTAGTATCACCTGGGACAGGGGATTCCAAGTAGTACTTGTGGAGAAGGTAGTGAAAAATATTCTACCTATCCCAGAATATGATAAATATTGCTGAAGATTATTGCTGGACATTTCAGAAATATTCTCAGATCTTTTGTTTTAGTTTTCTTGAAAGAAGATTCTTCCATTTTTTGTGGGATTTCCTGCATAACTAGTAGCTTAGAAAATTTATTCTAAATAATGAGACAGATAAATTACTTAGCCAAATGTCTTAGTCAGTGTGGGCTGACTAAGTATCATAGATCGGATGGCTTATAAAAACAGAAATTTATTTCTTATAGTTCTGGAGGCTGGAAGTCTGAGATCAGGGTGCCAGCATGGTCTGGTTAAGGTGAGGGCCGTCTTCTGGATTGCAGATGGCCATGTTCTCTTTATCCTCACAAGGCAGAAGGAACAAGAAAGAAATCTCAGGGGGCTCTTTTAAAAGGCCAATAATTCCATTCATGAGGGTTCTACCCTCATGACCTAATTACCTCCCAAAGGCCTACCTCCTAATACCATCTCATTGAGGATTAGGATTTCAACAGATGAATTGGCAGGGGGAGGGGGTGTAAAAACCTTCTGTCCATAACATAAAGTTATCAACTAATTATTTTTTCCTTTTCTCTTTTGTTATTTCTATCTATCTGACAACTGTCTTCGAATTACAGGATGCTGAATGGGGACTAACTTTCACACTTATTCATACATATTAAATGACAGATAAAGTATGAAATCTCAATAACAGATTCTGTGCCCCATATCTAAGGGAAATATTTTTAAATACCATTTTGCTTACTAATAGAAAAATATTAAAATTCAAAAACACCAAACAACATAAAAACCAACTCAAGAAGCTTTAGATAAAATTCATATTAATAGCCTTATTATTAGCTAAATTCTAGAAAAAAATTATTTTTAGTGAGCAATACATAATTTTTAATTTCTAGATTTACAGTAGTATTTAAAAGAATATATAAAATTTTTTGGCATAACTATTAAATAAATTTTAAGGACTGGTATACTTTTGGCAAAAAAGTCTGTTGATATTTCTCTCATTGCTTGAAGGAAGTTATTAAAAATGCACAAGGTAATCTCATACTGCTGGAAGAGTTGGCAAATAACTCAGCAACAACTGTACATACAAAACTGAATCCACTTGGGTTTGAAAGAACTTTCCATGTAGTCTGCACCTTGCCCACTGCAAAGACTGAAATAGGACAGGAAATCCAGTGAGATTTACTGCAGAGTCTAAAACAAAAGCCATGAAAGTGAATGAATAACAAAAACTTAAAAATAACTAGCTTTATTGTTCGTGATTCTTGTATCAATATATTCCTAATACAAGTTTTTTGCCTGTCCTACACTTTACTTATCTTTCCTTAAAAATAAGAAATACAGATTTGATTTGCCTTTCCCTGATGATTACTGATGGTAAGCATCTTTTCATGTGCTACTAACTATCTGTATGTCTTCTCTGGAAAAATACCTATTCAGGTTCTCTGTCCATTTTTTAATTGGATTTTTTTTTGATATTGAGTTGTATGCATTCTTTATATGTTTTAGAATTAATCTTTTATTGTATATATCATTGGCAAATATCTTCTCCCATTCAGTAGGTTGCCTTTTGTTTTGTTGATAGTTTCCTTAGCTGTGCAAAAGCTTTTTAGTTTGATGTAGTCTTATTTGTTTATTTTTGCTTTTGTTGACCTTGCCTGAGGAGACAGAGCTAAAAAGATGTTGCTAAGACTGATGTCAAAGAGCATACTGCCTATGTTTTCCTCTAGGATCTTTATGGTTTCAGTTCTTACATTTAAGTCTTTAATCCATTTTGAATTTATTTTTGTAGATGGTGTGAGGAAATGGTTTAGTTTCATTTTTTTACATGTAGCTGTCTAGTTTTCCCAGGAAAACTTATTAAAGAGACTGTCTTTTCTCCATTATATATCATTGACTCATTTGTCATATATTAACTGATCATATGTGCATGGGTTTATTTCTGGGCTCTCTATTCTGTGCCATTGGTCTAAGTGTTTTTGTGCCAGTACCATACTGTTTTGATTACTATAGCTTTGTAATATAGTTTGAAGTCAGAGCGCATGATACCTCACATCTGTCAGAATGGCTATCATCAAAAAGATGAGAAATAACAAGTGTTGGTGAGGATGTGGAGAAAAGGCAACCCAGGTACACTGTTGGTGGGAATGTAAATTGGTATAGCCACTATAAAAACAGTATGGAATTTCTTCAAAAAATTAAAAATAAAACTAACATGTGACCCAGCAATTCCACCTCTGTGTATTTATCAGCAGAAACCAAAATACTAATTCAAAAAGATATATGCACTCCAATGTTCACTGTAGCATTATTTACAATATCCAAGATAAGGAAACAACCTAAGTGTCCACTGATAGATAAATGGATAAACAAATTGTGATATACATAAACAATGGAATAACACCCATAAAAAAGAATGAAATCTTGCCACTTGGACAACATGGATAGACCTAAAGGATATTATGCTATGTGAAATAAGTCAGACAGAGAAAGACAAATACTGTATATTTTCATTTACACATGAAATCTAAAATATAAAACAAAGACCAAATATAATAAAACAGAAAGAGACTCAAAGATATAGAGCACAAACTAATGGTTACTGGGGTAAAGGGGAGAAGGGCGAAAGGAGAGTCAAAATAGGTGAAGGGGATAAGAGGTACAACTACTATTATACAATAATAAGTCACAAGAATGTACTACACAGCATAGAAAATATAGTCAATAATATACTGGTAACTTCATATGATGCATAATGCATAAAAATATCAAATCACTATCTTGTACACCTGAAACTCATATAATATTGTATGTCAATGATTCTTCAATAAGAATAAAGAATACCACTATTTCCCTCAAACAGCTAGTGTCTCAAGCATTACTCATAGTGTGTAGTATTTTTTTGACTAAAAAAAAAAAATTCCAAGTGCAAAATACATAAACCGGCAAAACATAGACATATAATTATACTTATTTTAAATACTTCCCTATTAAAATAGACCCACTCATACTTTCACATAACCATGGAAAATGGCAGCCACTTAAATCTATGTTGCCCCATAGTTACTCCAAAAACAATGCAGAAAAACAAGAAGACCAAAGAAAATTATACAAAAATAATGTGTTCAAACGACAGAAAATTCCAAACTTACAAATTACCTTCTAAAAAAAAGGAAAAAACCTACCACATCCCAGCAGGTGATCTCCACACTCCAGCCACAGCCTTAGCCATGAGCAAGAGCACACACAACCTTAACCATGGTTGGAAATGCACATCATCAGTGATGGGACAAAGCAATACCAGATGCCTCCTGATGTGATGTACTGAGAAGGACATAATACACATGCTGGATTCTTGCAAAAACTATACAACCTGCATCTAACAATATGGACTAATCAGTCAAATTCAAAATTGGAGACATTCTCGAAGATAACTGGCCTGAACTTTTCAATAATATAATGCAATGTTAAGTCTGACAGATATGAAAACTAAAGGTAATGTGTCATCTGAGATTGGATCCTGGAATAGGAAAGGACATTAGTGGCACAACTGGCAAAATCTGAATAAGGTCCATAGATTAGATAATACTGCATTATCAATGTTATTTTCCTCCTTTTGATAATTGTATTCTGGCTATGTAAAGGAATGTTCTGTTTTAATAAATACACTGAATTTATAAATACACTGAAGTAGGGACTTCCCTGGCGGTCCAGTGGTTAAGACTTTGCCTTCCAATGCAGAGGGTGCGGGTTTGATCCATGGTCGGGGAGCTAAGATCCCACATGCCTCGCGGCCAAAATACCAAAACATAAAACAGAAGCAACATTGTAACAAATTCAATAAAGACTTTAAAAATGGTCCACATCAAAAAAATCTTTAAAAAAATATGCTGAAGTATTTAGAGGTAAAAGCTATTTAAATGTAAAATCTGAGTCTTGCAAAAATGTAAAAACTATACACACACATAGATAAATAGACACACAGATAAAGAAAAGGGGACAGAGAGAGATTGAACAGAAAATGATGAAGCATGTGTAAAAACATGTTAACATTCATGGAATGTGCATGAAATGTATATGAGAATTCTTTGCACTATTTTTATGCTCCTTTGTACTTTTTACTAAAGTAGTCTGAAATTATTTCAAAAGAAAAGTTAAAAACATATATCCCCAAACTCTTGATGAGTTCAGCCTTAACTGGAAGCATACAGATTCTGATCATGAAAGGTTGTGATATATTAGTTGTAAAGCATGTTTCCTATTTGTTTCCCTCTTTTACTACCCCGTCATGATACAAAGCTTTATGTATCTCATTGCATAATCATTAGACAATTATCATTTTTAAAAAATTGGCTAAACTAATAGTATAAACTAGAGCGAATCTGAAACTAGAGCTAATCTGAAACAAATAGTACAAACTAGAGCTAATCTGAAACTTGTCATAACCGTTACACATTCCATAGCCTGAAATAAGAAAAAATAGTATCTTCAACAATACTGAATTGTCAGAGGACAAAAAAATACTTTAATGAATTTCACTATTTTAGAGATAAACTTGAGAAATTGGGATCAAAGGATAGGAGAGAGGAGGTGGCTTCAAGTCCATCCAGGGGAGGCAACGTCTTTACAGATGATAGACATTGCATGCAAACAATGGCTGCATTTGCAGGGGTGCTGCATGCAGGCATACAGTGCTTGTAATTGAGGATGATTATGGTTATTGACTCCAGTAATGTACACTTTCAAGCCGGCAGGACAACGTAATTTATATCAAACCTATTCAGTATCTCTTCAGGCATTTTGCCTGGTTTAATCTTAGCCCGGCTCTGGCTGCAGAGGGATGCTCTGGAAACTTCACAGCTGGCTCATATTAAAATGTTCATGGTCTCCCCCACCCCCCAATCCCTCCAGTATATTCAGAAGTAAATAAAGCTGTTTGAGTCTTGATATCAGCTGGATGGCTCAGAGCCTGTCATAGTTTAACGTGACAGGACCAAGATCTTTAGTCCTAAAAACACTAGGTTTCAGTGTGCAGAAAGGAAGCAAAACATCTGTCTGTGAAATTCGCTGATGAGGTGTTAACCAACAACAGCTACACTTTTTGGTAAAAGGAAGCTGTTTTACATTTCAATACACTGTGAAACACAACATTCTGTGAGGGTTTTCAAAAGATAAAAATTATCAGTTAATACAAAATATGACCAGTCTCCATTTCTCCAAATACCAGGAGTAAATCCCTAGCAAGCAAAACTGTTTATGGAATCAATTCAGGAATAGATCCTATTTAGAAGCTAGACTATTTATTTAAATCCAGTGCCAGATAAATCTCTAAAAGAAGAACTTTTTTTAAACTATGAAATTAAGCATAAACACGTCTTCTTTCTTTTTGTTTTTCGGCTTACCGTCATTTTAGAGAGGGGTAAGGAGAAGTTTCTATATACTTGCACTTGTAATTTTCAGACTCTGATTACAAATACCAAAGCATGACAGAGTGTGTACACAAATGAGATGGAAAAATATAAGAGGGGCCTAAGGCTCAAGATAATCACAGTTCTGAAAAAAAAAATGCTATTGTGTTACACGCCTCAGTTTTGTAAGTAGAGTTTTTCTTTCTATGCAAGCAAATGCAAATCACTACATTTGATCAGTTCCAGAAGCAACATTTTCAGTCTAAACAATGATATCCATCAGTGACAACAATAGGATGGGCTTGGAAAGTAAGGTTAAAACATCCATGTCCTGGTCTCAGTGCTAGGTAAATGGCGCAGAGAATGATTGGTATGTGAAAGGAACAATAAGGTTTGGATGGCAAAGTGGATATAAGCTTCAGGAAAATACAAATAACTCAGCTGATTATGGGACTGTGACATTTTTCATACACACAAGTATCTCACAATTTATTTTATTTTATTTTAATTTTTTTTAACATCTTTCTTAGAGTATAATTGCTTTACAAAGGTAGTGTTAGTTTCTGCTTTATAACAAAGTGAATCAGCTCTACATATACATATATCCCCATATGTCCTCCCTCTTGTGTCTCCCTCACACCCTCCCCGTCCCACCCCTCTAGGTGGTCACAAAGCACCGAGCTGATCTCCCTGTGCTATGTGGCTGCTTCCCACTAGCTATCTATTTTACATTTGGTAGTGTATATATGTCCATGCCACTTTCTCACTTAATCCCAGCTTACCCTTCCCGCTCCCTGTGCCCTAAGTCCATTCTCCACCTCTGTGTCTTTATTCCTGTCCTGTACCTAGGTTCTTCAGAACCTTTCTTCTTTTTTTTTTTTTTAGATTCCATATATATGTGTTAACATACGGTGTTTGTTTTTCTCTTTCTGACTTACTTCACTCTGTATAACTGACTCTAGGTCCATCACCTCACTACAAATAACTCAATTTCGTTTCTTTTTATGGCTGAGTAATATTCCATTGTATATATGTGCCACATCTTCTTTATCCATTCATCTGTCGATGGACACTTAGGTTGCTTCCATGTCCTGGCTATTATAAACAGAGCTGCAATGAACATTGTGGTACATGACTCTTTTTGAATAATGGTTTTGTCAGGGTATATGCCCAGTAGTGGGATTGCTGGGTCGTATGGCAGTTCTATTTTTAGTTTTTTAAGGAACCTCCATACTGTTCTCCATAGTGGCTGTATCAATTTACATTGCCACCAACAGTGCAAGAGGGTTCCCTTTTCTCCACACCCTCTCCAGCATTTATTGTTTGTAGATTTTTTGATGATGGCCATTCTGAAGGTGTGAGGTGGTACCTCATTGTAGTTTTGATTTGCATTTCTCTAATGATTAGCGATGTTGAGCATCCTTTCATGGGTTTGTTGGCAGTGTGTATATCTTCTTTGGAGAATTGTCTGTTTATATCTTCTGCCCATTTTTGGATTCGGTTGCTTGTTTTTTTGATATTGAGCTGCATGAGCTGTTGTAAATTTTAGAGATTAATCATTTGTCAGTTGCTTCATTTGCAAATATTTTCTCCCATTCTGAGGGTTGTCTTTTCATCTTGTTTATGGTTTCCTTTGCTGTGCAAAAGCTTTTAAGTTTCATAAGTTTCCCATTCGTTTATTTTTGTTTTTATTTCCATTTCTCTAGGAGGTGGGTCAAAAACGACCTTGATGTGATTTATGTCATAGAGTGTTCTGCCTATGTTTTCCTCTAAGACTTTTATAGTGTCTGGCCTTACATTTAGGTCTTTAATCTATTTTGAGTTTATCTTTGTGTATGGTGTTAGGAAGTGTTCTAATTTCACTCTTTCACATGTAGCTAACCAGTTTTCCCAGCACCACTTATTGAAGAGGCTGTCTTTTCTCCATTGTATATTCTTGCCTCCTTTATCAAAGATAAGGTGACCATATGTGCATGCGTTTATCTCTGGGCTTTCTATCCTGTTCCATTGATCTATATTTATGTTTTTATGCCAGTACCATACTGTCTTGATTACTGTAGCTTTGTAGTATAGTCTGAGGTCCAGGCACCTGATTCCTCCAGCTCCGATTTTCTTTCTCAAGATTGCTTTGGCTATTCGGGGTCTTTTGTGTTTCCATACAAACTGTGATATTTTGTGTTCTAGTTCTGTGAAAAATGCCATTGGTAGTTTGATAGGGATTGCATTGAATCTGTAGATTGCTTTGGGTAGTATAGTCATTTTCACAATGTTGACTCTGGATTCCAATCCAAGAACATGGTATATCTCTCCATCTGTTTTTATCATCTTTAATTTCTTTCATCAGTGTCTTATAGTTTTCTGCATACAGGTCTTTTGTCTCCTTAGGTAGGTTTATTCTTGGGTATTTTATTCTTTTTGTTGCAGTGGTAAATGGGAGTGTTTCCTTAATTTCTCTTTCAGATTTTTCATCATTAGTGTATAGGAATGCAAGAGATTTCTGTGCATTAATTTTGTATCCTGCTACTTTACCAAATTCATTGATTAGCTCCAGTAGTTTTCTGGTAGCATCTTCAGGATTCTCTATGTATAGTATCATGTCATCTGCAAACAGTGACAGCTTTACTTCTTCTTTTCCGATTTGGATTTGTTTTATTTCTTTTCGTCTCTGATTGCTGTGGCGAAACCTTCCAAAACTATGCTGAATAATACTGGTGAGAGTGGACAACCTTGTCTTGTTCCTGATCTTAGAGGAAATGGTTTCAGTTTTTCACCATTGAGAATGACGTTGGCTGTGGGTTTGTCATATATGGCCTTCATTATGTTGACGTAAGTTCCCTCTATGCCTACTTTCTGGAGGGTTTTTATCAAAAATGGGTGTTGAATTTTGTCAAAAGCTTTTTCTGCATCTACTGAGATGATCATATGGTTTTTCTCCTTCAATTTGTTAATATGGTGTATCACATTGACTGATTTGCATATATTGAAGAATCCTTGCATTCCGGGGATAAACCCCACTTGATCATGGTGTATGATCCTTTTAATGTGCTGTAGGATTCTGTTTGCTAGTATTTTCTTGAGGTTTTTTGCATCTATGCTCATCAGTGATATTGGCCTGTAGTTTTCTTTTTTTGTGACATCTTTGTCTGGTTGTGGTATGAGGGTGATTCTGGCCTCATAGAATGAGTTTAGGAGTGATCCTCTCTCTGCTATATTTGGGAAGAGTTTGAGAAGGATAGGTGTTAGCTGTTCTCTAAATGTTTGATAGAATTTGCCTGTGAAGCCATCTGGTCCTCGGCTTTTGTTCGTTGGAAGATTTTTTAATCATAGTCGCAATTTCAGTGCTTGTGATTGGTTTGTTTATATTTTCTATTTTTTCCTGGTTCAGTTTCGAAATGTTGTGCTTTTCTAAGAATTTGCCCATTTCTTCCAGGTTGTCCATTTTATTGACATATAGTTGCTTGTAGTAATCTCTCATGATCCTTTGTATTTCTGCAGTGTCAGTTGTTACTTCTCCTTTTTCATTTCTAATTCTATTGATTTGAGTCTTCTCCCTTTTTTTCTTGATGAGTCTGGCTAATGGTTTATCAATATTGTTTATCTTCTCAAATAACCAGCTTTTAGTTTTACTGATCTTTGCTATTGCTTCCTTCATTTCTTTTTCATTTATTTCTGACCTGATCTTTATGATTTCTTTCTTCTGCAAACTTTGTGGGTTTTTTGTTCTTCTTTCTCTAATTGTTTTAGGTATAAGGTTAGGTTTTATTTGAGATGATGTTTCTTGTTTCTTGAGGTAGGATTGTAATACTATGAACTTCCCTCTTAGAACTGCTTTTGCTGCATCCCATAGGTTTTGAGCCATTATGTTTTCATTGATATTTGTTTCTAGGTATTTTTTCATTTCCTCTTTGATTTCTGCAGTGATCTCTGGGTTACTAAGTAATGTGTTGTTTAGCCTCCATGTGTTTGTATTTTTTACCGATTTTTTCCTGTAATTGATATCTAGTCTCATAGCATTGTGGTCAGAAAAGATACTTGATACGATTTCAATTTCCTTAAATTTACCAAGGTTTGATTTGTGACCCAAGATATGATCTATCCTGGAGAATGTTCCATGAGCACTTGAGAAGAAAGTGTATTCTGTTGTTTTTGGATGGAATGTCCCATAAATATCAATTAAGTCCATATTGTTTAATGTATCATTTAAAGCTTGTGTTTCCTTATTTATTTTCATTTTGGATGATCTGTCCACTGGTGAAAGTGGGGTGTTAAAGACCCCTCCTATGATTGTGTTACTGTCGATTTCCCCTTTTATGGCTGTTAGCATTTGCCTTATGTATTGAGGTGCTCCTATGTTGGGTGCATAAATATTTACAATTGCTATATCTTCTGCTTGGATTGATCCCTTGGTTATTATGTAGTGTACTTCTTTGTCTCTTGTAATAGTCTTTATTTTAAAGTCTATTTTCTCTGATATGATAATTGCTACTCCAGCTTTCTGTTGATTTCCATTTGCATGGAATATCTTTTTACATGCCATCACTTTCAGTCTGTATGTGTCCCTAGGTCTGAAGTGGGTCTCTTGTAGACAGCATATATACGGGTCTTGTTTTTGTAGCCATTCAGCCAGTCTACGTCTTTTGGTTGGAGCATTTAGTCCATTTACATTTAAGGTAGTTATCTATATATATGTTCCTATTACCATTTTCTTAATTGTTTTGGGTTGGTTATTGTAGGTCTTTTCCTTCTCTTGTGTTTCCTGACTAGAGAAGTTCCTTTAGCGTTTGTTGTAAAGCTGGTTTGCTGGTGCTGAATTCTCTTAGCTTTTGCTTGTCTGTAAAGCTTTTAATTTCTCCTTCAAATCTGAATGAGATCCTTGCTGGGTAGAGTAATCTCGGTTGTAGATTTTTCCCTTTCATCACTTTAAATATGTCCTGCCACTCCCTTCTGGCTTGCAGAGTTTCTGCTGATAGATCAGCTGTAGATAGATCCCTTGTATGTGAGTTGTTGTTTTTCCCTTGCTGCGTTTAATATTTTTTCTTTGTATTTAATTTTTGGTAGTTTGATTTATATGTGTCTTTGCATGTTTCTCCTTGGATTTATCCTGTATGGGACTCTCTGTGCTTCCTGGACTTGATTGACTATTTTCTTTCCCATATTTGGGAACTTTTCAACTATAATCTCTTCAAGTATTTTCTCGGTCCCTTTCGTTTTCTCTTCTTCTTCTGGGACCCCTATAATTCGAATGTTGGTGTTTTTAATGTTGTCCCAGAGGTCTCTAAGACTGTCCTCAATTCTTTTCATTCTTTTTTCCTTATTCTGCTCTGTGGTAGTTATTTCCACTATTTTATCTTCCAGGTCACTTATCCTCAGTTATTCTGCCTCAGTTATTCTGCTTTGATTCCTTCTAGAGAATTTTTAATTTCATTTATTATGTTGTTCATCATTGTTTGTTTGCTCTTTAGTTCTTCTAGGTTTTGTCAAACGTTTCTTGTATTTTCTCCATTCTACTTCCAAAATTTTGGATCATCTTTACTATCATTACTCTGAATTCTTTTTCAGGTAGACTGCCTATTTCCTCTTCATTTGTTTGGTCTCGTGGGTTTTTACCTTGCTCCTTCATCTGCTGTGTGTTTCTCTGTCTTCTCATATTGCTTAACTTACTGTGTTTGGGGTCTCCTTTTCACAGGCTGCAGGTTTGTAGTTCCCATTGTTTTTGGTGTCTGCCTCCAGTGACTAAGGTTGGTTCAGTGTGTTTGTAGGCTTCCTGGTGTAGGGGACTAGTGCCTGTGTTCTGGTGGATGAGGCTGGATCTTGTGTTTATGGTGGGCAGGCCCACGTCTGGTGGTGTGTTTTGGGGTGACTGTGAGCTTATTATGATTTTAGGCAGCCTCTCTGCTAATGGGTGGGATTGTGTCCCTGTCTTGCTAGTTGTTTGACATAGGGTGTCCGGCACTGTAGCTTGCTGGTCGTTGAGTGGAGCTGGGTCTTAGCGTTGAGATGGAAATCTCTGGGAAAGCTTTCGCCGTTTGATATTACATGGAGCCGGGAGGTCTCTGGTGGACCAATTTCCTGAACTCAGCTCTCCCGCCTCAGAGGCACAGGCCTGAAGCCCTGCCAGAGCACCAAGACCCTGTCAGCCACATGGCTCAGAAGAGAAGGGAGAAAAAAGAAAGAAAGAAAGAATGAAAGAAAAAAAATAAAATAAAGTTATTAAAATAAAAAAATTTTTAAAATTACTAAAAATAAAAAAATTAAAAAGTAATGAAAAAAGAAAAAAGAAAGAAAGAAAGAAGAGAGCAACCAAACCAGAAAATGAATCCACCAATGATAACAACTGCTAAAAACTATACTAAAAAACAAAAAGGAGCCAGAACCCTAGGCCAAATGGTAAAAGCAAAGCTATACAGACAAAATCACACAAAGAAGCATACACATACACTCACAAAAAGAGAAAAAGAAAAAAATATATATATCTATATATAAAAAAAAAGGAACATAGCAACCAAATCAATAAACAAATCTACTAATGATAATAAACTCCAAATACTAAACTAAGATAAACATAAAACCAGAAACAAATTAGATGCAGATTGCAACCCCAAGTCTACAGTTGCTCCCAAAGTCCACCACCTCAATTTTTGGATGATTTCTTGTCTATTCAGGTATTCCAGTGATGCAGGATACATGAAATTGACTGTGGAGATTTAATCCGCTGCTCAGGAGGCTGCTGGGAGAGATTTCCCTTTCTCTTCTTTGTTCACACAGCTCCTGGGGTTCAGCTTTGGACTTGGCCCCGCCTCTGTGTGTAGGTTGCCTGAGGGTATCTGTTCTTTGCTCAGACAGGACAGGGTTAAAGGAGCAGCTGAGTAAGGGGCTCTGGCTCACTCAGGCCGGGGGGAGGGAGGGGTACGGAATGCGGGGTGAGCCTGCAGCGGCAGAGGCCGGTGTGACGTTGCAACAGCCTGAGGCACGCTGTTGTGTTCTCCTGGGGAAGTTGTCCCTGGATCACGGGACCCTGGCAGTGGCGAGCTGCATAGGCTCCCAGGAGGGGAGGTGTGGATAGTGACCTGTGCTTGCACACAGGCTTCTTGGTGGCTGCAGCAGCAGCCTTAGCATTTCATGCCCATCTCTGGGATCCGACATGATAGCTGTGGCTCGTGCCCGTCTCTGGAGCTCGTTTAGGCGGTGCTCTGAATCCCCTCTCCTCGCGCACCCCGAAACAATGGTCCCTTGCCTCTTAGGCAGTTCCAGACTTTTTCCCGGACTCCCTCCCGGCTAGCTGTGGCACACTAGCCCCCTCAGGCTGTGTTCATGCAGCCAACCCCAGTCCTCTCTCTGGGATCTGAACTCTGAATCCCGAGCCTCAGCTCCCAGCCCACACCTGCCCTGGTGGGTGAGCAGACAAGCCTCTCAGGCTGGTGAGTGCTGGTCGGCACTGATCCTCTGTGCGGGACTCTCTCCCCTTTGCCCTCTGCACCCCTGTTGCTGCGCTCTCCTCCGTGGCTCCAAAGCTTCCCCCCAGCCACCCCCTGTCTCCACCAGTGAAGGGGTTTCCTAGTGTGTGGGAACTTTTCCTCCTTCACGGCTCCCTCCCAGTAGTGCAGGTCTCATCCCTATTCTTTTGTCTCTGTTTTTTCTTTTTTCTTTTGCCCTACCCAGGTATGTGGGGAGTTTCTTGCCTTTTGGGAAGTCTGAGGTCTTCTGCCAGTGTTCAGTAGGTGTTCTGTAGGAGTTGTTCCACATGTTGATGTATTTCTGATGTATTTGTGGGGAGGAAGGTGATATCCACATTTTACTCCTCCATCATCTTATTTTGTTTTTGAAATACTTATAAATCAAACTGGTTTGCTCTCATGTCTATACGGCTATGTTATAAAGTTTAAAGTTTATGACCTATACCTCACATCAGAGTGTAGATATGTTGTTCAGTTTCTGTAATAAATAACACTGGATATGAAAGTGCAGTTGTTCGTATGATTATAGTAAATGGCATGAGCTAAATTGACTATAAATGACCTCCTGTTGTCCAGCATGGAAATGTTGCCATTTCTTACATGAAAAGTAATTTTAAAAAGTCATTTGGTAAAAAGACTCAGGATTTAGCAGTGTTACCAACTGAGTAAAAGAAATCTCCAACACAAGCAGATAAAATATTAACATGGATGTTTTTCAGTTTTTTTCCTGTATCACATTCTTAAGAAAATTATTTTAAAGAGTAAAAGGACAGCTATTATAGTGCACTGTAAAATACCTAATTGTTAGTCTGAGAGTAATACAATTCATCTATGTGATCTATGAGAGGTCAAACTCTTAGAAACATTCAGAGAATGTATGGCTATAATTCCCCAGTATCTTTTCTAACAACTCCCTAATCTCCTTCCAGCATTTGGTGGCCATTGCATCTTGATTTATCTTTTGGGTGTTGGTAGTCAATACTCTGGGTAAGCTCAAATACTTATCCAGAATGCTAAAGACTACATATCCCAGGCTCTCTTGCAGCTAGGGATCTGCATATCACCAGGGATTTCCTAGCAGACGCATCCATATACAAATTGGAAGGGAAATTTCTTTCTGACAAACATGGTCATGGAGACATTTCATTTTTCTTTCCATTAGCATTGTGGAGTTGATACAAGCACTAGCAGTAGTTATCATTAGGAATAACAGACATGTAAAGTCTTTGACAATCTTCAGGATCAAAAATAATTGTAATAGGTCAGAGGAGAGTAGCCACCCCTTGATCTTTTCATGATATATGGCATACCAGTCCCTTGAAATAAGTATATTGTAATGTTAACTACATTAATAACATCCTAAGAGTGGACTTTGTTGATGTGTGGGGCTGAAGAGGCCAGCCCACATCTGTCAAGCTTCCAAGTGATACTAACACAGGATGAAAGGCCAGGCTGGCTAACTGAAACTTCTCTTTCCCAAATTTGGTACTGGTACTATTTTCTCCCCCATTTACAGCATGTCATGTTTTATACGATGTGTTGGTGACACACAATGATAGTAAATAAAGCAACAAACACTTAACAGTAAGACTTACTCAGAAATTTCCAATCTGCTATTGGGAAGACTATAAAAATATCACCATTTTATTTTTCTTTCCCAGATGTTTTAGTCTAGAGGAGAAGAAGAAAGGTTTTAAACCATCTATAATTCCTTGGATATTTGCTTGCTATTACTTCTTCAGATAGCACTCTATTGAGATAATCTCATGAAATATAGAATAAGACTAAATTGCAACACCATTTTTCTCTTAGATAATTCTTTTTCCCTAATGTCAGCTGGTAACCTTTTACTGCTTGACACCGCACACAGGGCATTCTGCAAAAAGGCACTTTTTTATTGACACTTTGAGGCCCGCATTCAGTATATTGCTTGAATGGCTAGGGAAGAATAGAAAGCTGTTCTTTTAAAAAATAAGTTCATTTGTGGAAGAGTATGGCTTGGTCTCAGATTTAATTTACCCATGACATATTTATACTTTGAAATATATACTTTTTAAAGTTATGCATTCATATCAAATACATATAGTAAAAGTATTTTTAAAATATATATATACACAGCTTTTTAACAATAGGTTCCACCACCTCCTCTGACTAAATCAGAATCAGTAATGTATTTTATAAAGCAAGGACACTGTTGGTGGCAGTTTGTTTTTTTTCAATATTAAGGAGTTTTGTCAACTTTGGAATCTAAGGATACCTAGGAGGATCTGAATTAAGAAACAAATTTTAAGCTCTGCATATGGAACTGTTAGAAAACATTACCTTTTTAAAAACATTTTTTCCAAGAAAAAATGTACATATATTTTTTAAACCGTCTTCAACATAAACTTTATGGGTAGCAATAAGTGAATCAGAAAAATATGGACTGTGTCTTCACTTACACAAGAAAGGCTGGTAGCTTAGTGTCTGAAATGGTTGATGAAACTTTTTTTCCAATGTCAAGACTGATATAAGAAAAGTGACAAAAACTCTGGAATTCAAAAATAGTTGTTGTTGAGGTGTGCTAGAGAAACAGACTCAATAGGGTATGTGTGTATGTGTAGGGTGTGTGTGTAAATATGTACACACATTTGAGATATATGGAGAGGGAAATGGAGAGGGAGAGAGAGGCTTTAAAGAATTGGCTTATATGATCAGGATTGTTGGAACTTGCAAGTCCAAAATCTGCAGGACAACCTGGTAGGTTGGAGATCCAAAGAAGAGTTGATGTTACAGCTCAAGTCCAAAGGCAGTGTGGCTGCACAATTCCCTCTTTCTTGGGAAACCTCTGTCTTTTTCTCTGAAGGTCTTCAACTGATTGGATGAGGCTCATCCACACTCTGAAGAATAATCTGCTTTACTCAAAGACTACTGATTTAAATGTTAATCTAATTTGAAAATCACCTGCACGATAATATCTACACTGCTTTTTGACTACATATTTGGGTAACGTGACCTAACCAAGCTGACACATGAAATTAACCACCACATGTGACATTAGCCGTCTATGATCATAAAGAGTTGGAATCATTTTACCCATCTCTTCAAAGTGCATATCACTATCTATCAAATTTGGAGTAATATGAATACCCCTCCATTTATTTTCCTAAATCCTCTTAAAAATTGTATCACTTTAATTTCCTTTTATTTCCAGTACCTTCTCCCTCACATCTTCTTCATTTTTCTCAGCTCTTACACTCACAACACACCAATGCATGCTGATATTCTTGATTTAATTACTTTTCACAAGAGAGAAAAGATACAAGCCCATGACCCATTTAAAGATTTTGAATCTGTTGTACCAGTTCACTTCTACTCAGTGGCACGCACCTTTAGCTCCTGTTTCCAGACTCTTTCAGGTAATTTTTATGTATATTCCTGTGTGCGTGTGTGTGTGTATGTGTATGTTTTCTCCAAATGAAATGTATTTCTTTTTCCAGTGTAATACTTCTAAAGTAGAAGACAAAATTTTTAGAGCTCTAAGAATGTAAAGTAATAATTACATATGTGAATATCAAAGCATTACAGAGGTAACCATTAGTCTTCCAAGCAAAGACAACTGTAGGCAGAGGTAAAAACTCAGGAAACAGGATATAAGGCTCAAAATAGTTACATGTTATAGTCATCCAAAAGACAGCTCCTCTGTAAAATAAGATAGATTGCTCTTTGTATCACTAATGTATGTCACTGTCTGAAACGAGATGCTGTGCTGGAAAGGACTTGTAGAGGTTATCCAGTGAATCCTAGGGCTTCCATTCTGTACTATGTCTACTGATGATATGCCCCTTAAAACAAATATTTAGGAAGATTACATAGGACAGTGTAATATGTTGCTTACTGAGTCTCAGAAAATGCTTTATAATGTCTGAGCAGAATTCTCCTGTTGTATCAAATAACAGTCTTCTGCCTAAAAGTATTGCATATGGAAACCAATAGCACTATATCTTTTATTAATCATGTTACATTTTTCAGACTACTGTTTCAAATGTTTTTACAAGGCCCCTAAAGCCTCACAGCAAAATGAATTGTGGTTGTCAAGGTACATCCTGGGCAAGGAGCCAGAGGGGCAACCAGGTAACCGTAGCCAGATGTTTTGTGATGATACGTGACATCATCTAAACCGTACACTTCCCTTTCTTTGTGCTTTGCTCATTTGCTAGTCATCGCCTGACATTTATTACCTTTTTCTCCCTCACTTATCTATATTTAGTCCAAAGCCCTCTTGAGTAGGTCTTCTAGGCTCCAGTAAAAATAATTTTTCCTGTTCTCATGAGAAGAACTCTGCCTCTGGCTATGAGCTCATATTTTTGACACGTAATTCCATTATCCAGGAATCAAGACCCTGCTTATTGATACCATCTGCACAGTCCATTGTTCATATCTTAGCTCTTTCTTTCTCAGGTCCTATCTCAGTGTGATGACAGCACCAGCTGTGCTCCCAAGTCTTTCATCTTCTGACCCAAGAAGGTATGGTCCTTTAAGTGTTTTTCATCTAGACATGGGTCAGTAGGAGTGTTAGGTGGATAGCAACATGGATGTGTCCTTGAGCAAGATGACACACACCCTGACCAGCAATGACCCACATTCAGTTTTTTCAGTAACTCTAGATGTGAAATCACCAAACTTCTCCAGTTTCCTTTTCCAAGGCCCAAGTTGTTTTGATGTGCTTTGTGCTTTGTTCCCTGGAATTCTTTATGGAAATTGTGGAAAATTATGTGCTGGTTCTTCTAGGATCTGGAGTCCAGTCTTTTAAAGCATAGGTCTACCTAAGCCAATATCTTTCAAATTGCTTCCTGCTTCCTCACTTTTCCCCCACATATGGGCATATGTCCTATGCAGTGTGTGATGTAAGGAATAGTATATTGAACTAGAATCCAGGTACCCTGATTTCTACCTCTTACAATGGAAATAACTTTGTAGTATTGGATGCACATCAAAGTTCTTAGCACTCTATTTTCTCATCTGAAAAATTCATGTAATGAGGTGATAATTGTATAGCATCAGAGTGTCAGCTGACCTTTATGTAGGAATTTATCTTTTCTCTTTTATGTAAGTAAGATAAGAAATGGTATTTTGAAAAATGTTCACTAAGTTTTAAAAAGAAAACAAAGTGTTTATGGGGTGCTTTGTCTTTAAAAAAAAGACAGCACTTCACTATGATGTTAAACTAAATTGTATGTTCTCCATAAATACTCTAGAAGTTATAATAATGTTATCCATTAAAAACCTTGCAAGAGGGGCTTCCCTGGTGGCGCAGTGGTTGAGAATCTGCCTGCCAATGCAGGGGACACGGGTTCGAGCCCTAGTCTGGGAAGATCCCACATGCCGCGGAGCAACTGGGCCTGTGAGCCACAACTGCTGAGCCTGCGCGTCTGGAGCCTGTGGTCCGCAACAAGAGAGGCCGCAGTAGTGAGAGGCCCGCGCACCGCGATGAAGAGTGGCCCCCACTCGCCGCAACTGGAGAAAGCCCTCGCACAGAAACGAAGACCCAACACAGCCAAAAATAAATAAATTAATTAAAAAAAAAAAACCGAAAAAAAACCTTGCAAGAGCTACCATGTGGGTGATATTTAAAGATCACTGTTCAGAAGCAAAAATGTAGAATGAGCTACTGAGCTATCAACAGCCTGCATTGGTGACAAACATAATTGTATATAAATGTTTTATATGATACACAGACATGAGTATTTGATGAGTACATGCCATTAAATCCAAATTTATTTATCACTGCTGTTCTGTGCAAGGATTTCATGTAAATTAAGTATTTCCCTTGGATGAGCTTCCCATTGCAAATATATTTCACTTATAAAAAGTCTTATTAATTTAACAGGCTCATGGTTTTACCATTTTCCTCAGTAAGGAAATTTACCATTTCTTCATTATTATAACATGTTAACTCAGAAATTTTCATAAGAAGGATTTGAAATGGTGGCACTCTTTCCAGGGACATTTTGCTTTACACAGCACAGCCTTGCTTTCTGGAAGAGTTGTATAGTAGAAATGCAGCAGCATTTCGATGCTACACTTTGCCTAGGATATAATTTGCTTTGTTTTCTTTTATCACATACTTTTTGAATACCTAATACATTCCAGGCACTATGATAGGCAATAGAAATATGTAGACAGAAAGATCCAATCACTACACTTCAGGGACTCACTGTTTAGTCTGGGAAACAGGTCTGCCAGGGCAAGATGGTAAACAGAGCATTTGCACTCACCTTTTCTCTTTGCAGGTCCCAACATGCAATTAAATGAAGGTAAAGAAGAAATAAATTCATAACTAAGAGCATGGGGAAACATCAGTGAAAGGCAGATTTCAACAAACTTCTGGTAGACAAAAAGAGATGGATGGTTGAGTGACTAATCAAAGAACAGAAAGACACAATCTAGAACACTTGCACAGGGAGTTGTAACTGATGAAAACCAGACTTTTCTGATAGAAATTCCAAAGGGACTGCAGACTAAGTGATGACAGATGCTTTGATGGGTGGGAGGAAGAAATAGATGTAAGAATAAGATGATTAATGGGGAACATATATGGCAGAAGTAAACTACCCACACCTCTTCCTACAATTCCTTATGCGGGATGCTTTACCCCAGGGCACAAATACAAATTTTAAAAAAGCTGTCTGCAGAAAATAAAGATAATTAGTTAAACCATTAGAGACCCAGAGTGAAATCTTTCTTATCTGGTCATATATGAGTCCCCCAGCACAAGAGTCACTCCCCTGAATTCTCACTATAAAGCATTTCCTATTGAATTCAAAGTCTCTCAATTCAATATTCTTAGTCCCTTATTATTAAGTGTGAATTGGCCACCATGACTCACCAGAAGTTTATGAAAACACTCCAACATGAAAAAGAATGATGAAGATATACTAACAGTGATGAAATACGATTAATTTAGAGAACGAAAATGAGTTTTAAAAATCTCATGAGCATCCTCAGGTGAATTTGAGAAAGTTCTGCATGTACAAACTAACAGAATGCTAAAAATAATAATAATAATAATGAGAATGAAGAAAAAAATCTTGGAAATTAAGTCATTATTGCAATAGTATGTTCAATAGGAAGGTTGGAAGATAAATATGAAGTAATTTCTCATTTGATATAACTACAATACAAACAAAAGGAGTATACAAGAGAAAAGAAATGATCAGTTCATGATGCCTAACATTTGACTAATAGGAGTTTTTGGTAAAGAGGATGAAGAGAGCAGTGGTAAAACGATCAAAGATAAAGTACCAAAAAGTCCTTCAAAGCTAATGGGAGAAGCAAATCTAATTCTAATTGAAAAAGATTTTCCAAGCACTGTATCTTAAAATACCTAGGCACATTACTGTGAAATATAAGAAAAACAAAGATAAAAGATCCTAAAATCAGCTATAAATGACAGATAGACCGTCATTAACTCAGCATCCTAGATGAAAAATGGAGACATGCTTTCATAGTTCTTAGGGGAAACGATTTTCAATGTAGATTTATATACACGACAAAGTTTCACTGAAATATGAGGAATAAATAAAATAATAATAAATAAAATAATAAAATATTCTAAAACCTGAAGGGATTCAGAGAGTATACTTGGCAAAAAAATCTTTCTTAGGAAATTAATTAAAGGTATATTTCAGCAAAATAGTAAACTAAGAGATAGGAAGATGTGAGATTCAGGAAATAATAAGCATAAGAAAACAAGGTAGGGACGTTCCAATTTTAACATTGTAGTAGCCTAAAGTCTAGTTTAGATGAGAAGGAAATATATATAATGTAAGAATATATATATCAGAAATATTAATATCCAAATATTCACATATATTCTCTTTATATAACCCAGTGACCATTACAGGGGAACAGGAGAGGAGAAAATGTAATTAACTAGTATTTGGTCCTACTCTGAACTCCAATTTATGTTTGCATTGTTCTTTTTAAAATAACCTATGGACAAATTATAAAAGACTTCATTTTGCTTTAAGAGAAGAATATAAAAGCAAAGGCATAGTGAGTGAATAAAGATGAGTTGGAGGGAAGGGGGCACCTGTGTCCTCATCTTAGAAAGTGGGTGTCAAGATATGATAATTAAGATTGATAGAACATGGTTATTTGAATTTGCACATGAGATCAGCGGAGGAAGAAACTGAGAATTATGGAATAACTCTTTGACAAATAAGAGCAAAAGTTTAAACTCCCTTTTTTAAAAAACTGTTTACAATTCTGGGGGTATTTATCGGGCTAATTAAATCCAGAAATGTTTTTAAATGATTGCTTCTGGGTAGGGGAACTGGGTATGAGGGATACTGAGGCAATATTAATGTTAACTTTATTGCACACTTTTTGGTAGTGTCTGATCTTTCAAACTTTTATGGGATACTTTGATAAAATAAATTAAAAGAAGTAATTGCTATATGAAAAGTGCTAGAGTACTGACATCTATACAAGTCAATATGGAAAGAGTGATGGTTAATTCCAACTACTCTCCCTCTGTATCCATTTTAATAAACCATGTAAAATGCAAGGTCATGGATTTGAGTTTTTAGGTTCGGAGAGGCTAATGTACTTGCTCAGATGCATTGTGTCTAGGTATACATTTACACGTTGATCAATGAAAGTTAATAAGGTTCAATGTTCATTTACTCCTCTTGTGGGACTGTCTCTGTTTATTCTACTATCTATTAATTATTATCGATTATCTATCATTGATTAACTCTTGTGTGATTTTAATTTCTCTCTGGCTTTAATTTTCCTTCTCCTAATAATTGTCTTCCATTTGATTACTCTCAACGATTTTACACAGAAAGATAACATTATTTTCCTGGATAAAATTAAGGAAAGATTCAGATCTTAATGCAATGTTCTGATCCTGCATACCATTTCAAACATGCTGGTCCATGCTCTGCCCAAATGTTCCTAAGATAATATTCTACTATTTTATTGCTCAAGTGTACTAATGCATTGTGAGTAATTAAGCTCTGCAGGAGCACTTTTTATAGGGGAACTGAAAACAGGATCTTCAAATATGATTTCTCTGACCACCAAATGTAGCAAGCAATACTTAGTCACACCTTGGCAAACCACCTCGGCAACCCACCTCTTAAACACTTTGTCTATATGTGTAATACCGACCCTCTATTGATATTGTAAGCACTAATAACAACTTATAGGAATCATGTATTTTATAACTGGTTGAGTCATAGATGTAAGCTTTATTTATGTGTCATGGTAAGCTAAAATTTAAAGATGGAGAGGTCCCTATAGAATACCTGCATATTATGGCTTCTTCTAGGGCTTGGCCTGGGTCTGGTGTCTAAGACAATTACTTGCTATGTCTGTTTTAAAGTGATCATTAATTATACTATCTAATGCTATGTGTTTTAAATTTAGGGCACTTGTTTTTTTATGATTCATTATAAGCTGGTAAAACCCTGCAAAAGAGATCTAATTTGAAATAGGGTTTATTTTTAGATTCGAATGCATGAGAATAAAGATGTTTTAAGATCGTTGGCAGATTTGGCATCCTCACTGGTGAAATGTGTTTTTATTTCTATATAATTACAAAAATATGTAATTTATCCTTTCAAGCAGAGACTACAGCTAGAGACTGGAGTGTAGCCAAAGTGTTGAACATCTTGCAGAAGGGAGTTAAGGGTAATCCAAAAATTATACACTGGCAACTCTCACCTCTGCACCTGGAAAACTAGTTTAAAAGATCTGGGAAGGTGGAACACAAATCATCTGGGTGAGCAAAATTTGTTAGGAATAAATCAGCCTGGGCTTTGCAAATGTAAATCATTCCCTCTTTGCCTTGAAAGGATACTTTATGATGCTTAACAGAGAGTAAATAAAGAAGGGTTGCCAGATGTACTCAGTTTAGATTTTCAATGCCTCTTAAGAGAGATATTTTTATCCTGAGTATCACCTGACAGTGAGAATCTGTCTGCATTTAGAGAACACACAAGAAGCCTTCTTGCCATCTGGCCAGTCTAAGGTCCAGCTTTACCAAAGCCCACCCCCAGACAAATACATTTCTTGTTGCAGGTCGATTCCCAAGAACCTATACATTCTTCACAATGGAGGGAGAAGAGGGAAAGTTCTGTCAGTGATTAAAAACTGGATAGAGGACAAAAAGGCAGGATTCTGAATAATGTCTCGCTGCTATAAGGAAAGAGCTGTCTGCTTATTGGAAGAGAGTCATGCATTTAATTCGTTATTTAGAATAGGAGAGAGTGAGCTGATTGCATTGAACTGCTGAGGACAAACACTTAGAGGAAGTGAAGAATCCTGAGAAAGCAGTGGAAAAGAAGTACAGGCACGCACACACACACAAATTATTGTCTGTAAGGAATAAAAAATTTTTTTGAGAATTATTTCCTTTCTTCAACCAATTTATGATCTAATTAAGGAGATACCACACATAAAATGGTAATTAGCCTTAAATTCAAAGGCTGGAGGCAAATGATTGACACAGAGAGGAAGTGTAAGCAGATTGCAAAGCAATGAATAAACACTGCTGTTTGAGGTGGTCCATGAGGGTGTCATGGAGCAGATATGATTTGATCCTAAAAAGGGGTGTGAGTCAGTAACTGGAGTAGACTTTTGGTCAGGGTAGAAAATGGGAGCAAAGAAGACGGAAAGTTTTATTTGTTTTGTGCAGCATTTAATTGCCCATTTAGTGAGTGAAGAAGTACTGTGATAAGCTAAATGTGTCCACTGATGACTGTTGAACAGGGGAACGGCCATGATCAAAGCAAGCTTTTGAATATATTTACTATATGTGATATAATACATAAAGAATGGGTCACATCTGTGGGTGAGAGACCAGAGATGCTATGGATTTGGAGTTGGCAAGGTTTTGAACCCTGACTCTATTGCCTAAAGTCAAGTTTTTTCTAAGTTAATTTATATGAATATTAAATATGAATCAAATGCAAATACAATGAGGTCTTTTTGAGGAGAGGGCACTAGACAAGCTGGGTCAACCTACACTTTTATGAAAAAATAAACAAGGAAGAACAACAAGAAAACTTACAAAGAAAAGCACAGAAGAAAATCCTGCCCTTCAAGTTGTTAAAATCTGTCAATAATTAAAACAGTGACTTACTGGCTCATGAAGGAAAAAGATAGTCCAATGGGACATAATAGAAAACCCAGGAATAGACCCAATTTATAGACGAGATGAGGTGAGTTAGGCAATAAATGATGTGGGAACAAGTAGATAATGGTCTGATAAGAATATTAAGTAGAATCCATACATCACATCACATATCAGAATACATTGCAACTAGCTACAACATTCAAATGTATAAAATAAAAGCATAAATGTATCTGAAGAAAATGTGGAATTTTTTTTTCACTTTAAATTGGAGAAGACTTTTCTTCCCCTATTTCAAATTCCAGTAGATACATTATTAAAATTGTTAAATTTAAAATTGTTAAATTCCATAAAAATAAAAATGATTCTATACAGCAAAGTCACAATAATCTAGTAAAATATCTACTACTCATATGGTAAACAAATGGCTAATATTCCTAATACATAAAGAGCTCCCACAAATAGATAAGAAAAAGACCTACACTTAAATACAGAAATGGGCAAAACAAGGGAGGAGGAGGGGAGAAGGAGTAGCAGAGGGAGAATAGAACAGAATAGAAAATAAAATGGCTGCTAAACGTTCACAAAATATTCAACTTCACTCATAATTAGAAAAAAAAAAAAACAAACTAAAACTTCACTGATGTACCATTCTTTTAGCTTCCTATTTGACAAAAATTCAAGTTTCCTAACTTGCTGAAGTGTGGGTGGGGGTGTAAGAACACTCCATCCCTATGGATGGTATTTAGCAACATATTAAAATTATAAATGCATATACTCTTCAATCCAGTGATTCTCCTTATGGGGCTTTACCCAACAGATATAATTTCCCATTTGAAATGCTATATGTGAAAGAGAATTTGCACAGCATTTGTAATAGCAAAATAAAAGTAACTTTTCTGTTACTGTCATTGATAAATGACAAACTTCAAAATGCACCCTAATTTTTAAAAAGCTTTTCAAGTAAAGGAAAGACAGAAGAGCTTTATCAAATATTTTAACCAATTTATTCACCAAATAAAATTCAATGGCATCATTTTCCCATGAACTCTAAATAAGAAAGGGAGGAAAAAACATTAGTGGGCATACAGAATTGTTCAGGAAATCAAGACAACTTTCAGGTTGATATGTGTTGTTAACCATTTTGTAATTTTAGGAAATACTAAAATAATAATAATAACAAATAACAACCTGTAATATTACAACATACATTTTTCTTTCTCTCTGTGAACACCTATTGTAATTTTGTTAGGCCCAGCATGTGTAGCTGTCAGACAAAAAAGAACCCTATTCATTGTGAATCAAATAAAATGCTTTCTGCTACAGAAAGAAAGTGGCTTCCCCACTCTTAAGAATGCTATTCAATTTTAAATATGTGTGAGACTTCTTTTTTAAAAATAGAATATGACTTTACATTTCAATTAATTGAAGGGATGTTCATGAAACAATCATTCTCAGTGACTTGATTTTCATTAAGAAGCAGCAGCACTGGAAAAAAATAAATGTAAAAATTGGGACTGTTGGAAGGTAAGGGCAAAAATCCTCAGTGTTTTAAATATTTATCTCCCACGTAGATATCTTCAGCTTAAATTCCTTTCAGAAACAGTGTAAGCAATGGTGAATAGAAGAGAAAGAGTAGCGACCTTCAAAGCTGGAATCATTGGTGACTGACAAAAAAAACCCTACCATCTACGTCTGCTTTTCACCCTGGGAGTCAGAAACTCAGCATATATTATTGGAAGGATGGTGGATGCCCAACTTCTGATATATCTTTCCTAGCAGTTATACTTTTTCTATTCCTGAATTGTCATCAATTCTTCTATCATGATATAGTCATCTTTCAACGTTTAAGGTTTTGTTTTGTTTTTGTTTTCTTTCCTAGATTATCATGTGCCCAGAGAACCATAGAATGGTCTCTCAGAAACTCAAAGAAATAGGTTGTTTGAGAAACGTAAACCAGTCATTTGGGTGATGATCTTATCTTTTCCCTCTCCATAACTAAAAAATAAGCACAGGAGTCCGAGAACCAAAATAATCCATTTTTAAAAACTGGATTGGAAAATGTAGCTTAGCCTTAAACTGGAACCATGCTTCTACTCTGTCCTGATCCCTCATCCCCAATTATCCTTCTGCATCTGGAACATCAGGGCTGACTCCTGGAGGATACAGTGTGCCTGTAAGATGACCTTATGATGGAGTGGATAAATGGGTGATTAAGAAGCCCAGAAGAAGAAGAGGCACCTAGAACACAATTTCACCCATCAGATAAGTGAGTCTTCCTTTGGGAAAAAAGTGAGTCTTCCTTTGGGAAAAAAATGAGTCAGAGAAGCTGGCGTGGGAGTGGAGAATTCTGGTTCCTCAGTCACTCTTTCCAGTGCCTTAAGCCAACAACAAAACATTAGTAAAATGCAAATATGCTCTCTCTTAAGACTAAGCCAGCAACCACTTTTTATTCATCAGCACTTTCTCTTAGGTAACATCAGATAATCTAGCTGATACAAAGAACTCCTATCAAAACTATAATACCTGGAATTAGATACTTGAGATGAAAGAATTAAAATATACATTGTAGGTTGAGATACAGGAGAAGCAGGTTCAGGTGAAGGTCATAGTTCAGGGTTTTGGGTGCCCAGGCTGCCAATGATGATGATTCTGGATGTGAGCACAAATTTCAGCTACAATTTTGCTTTTCGCTGGCCAATTTTCTAAAATAAAGGTAGCAACATCTAACATCTACTTTATGCTATTATCTAGAATTAGCTAGGACATATGATTTCTCTTCCATTTTTATTTTCTTCTGGACTCACTCTAACTACTGAGTTGCTATTGCAAACTGAACAGAATATTTTGATTTTTATCCTCAGTGGTGTTATGAGCAAACTCACCTCAAGAGTGTTCATAATAATGAAAATGAACATTTGTTGAACACTCCTAATTGTACTAGACATCATGCCTTAGCCACTTGCATGCATTATTCCATTTAATATTCATAACTTTAACAGGTATTATTAAACCATTTTGCAATTAGACTCTATTTTTATCTGAGAGCAAAGTTCTTTCTCTAGGGTGTAAACCTTTAAAGAGCTACATAGCCACTCAGGAAACTAGATAAATAAATTTATTCAAAGCTTCTTATTATTGAGTATTGTATTTATCAAAGATGTACCACACTTTTTTTTTCTAATCAAGTGGCATTTTTTAAATTAATTCAGCTACCACTCATGTCCCCAGCACATTGTACTCATTTCAGGAGAATAGTAATGAACAAGGCAGACACTGGATTTCCTACTGAGTCATCATCTAGGTGGCAGTGTGTTGATTTGACACAGCTGATGCTCATTTATCTTTTCCCAGAAGGTTAATAGTCCTAGCAAGAAATCATGGAGTGTTAGGAATCTAAGAAGCTGTAGTTGGATAGAGCAAGTGGTCTCTTCTAGGAAAGTATTATTTACTCACATTGATATTACACTGAAGTGACAGATAAAAATGCTAGGGAAGATTGCTATGGATTATAATCTGCTAAATATTCTCTGTGAATGAACTTCATTCTTGAGTGAATTACCATGGACCTTACTGAATAGTCTGAATTCCAAGGCTCTGAGCTACAATTTAGATGTTCCTAAAACAGTGGAATACTGGCAGACACATATGAAATTATTAGTTAGAATATGAGGAACTAAAACAAACGAAAAGAAAGGTCTGTACATCTTGTGTTAAGGCCCCAACATAGCTGAATTGGCCTTGACTTGAATGTAATAAAAAAAGTAAAGCACTACAGGTAGAATTGCTGTGGCCCTTTAAAGTTATTTATTACCTTGACCTTAACCAGTAAATGCAGTGTACAGGTGGATAATCTGGTCAAAATTAGACAATGAGACAATTCAAAGCTAAAAGAATAAAAGTACTAGGCATAATCACAAACAGATGACGTTTGAGAAAATGTTTTACACTGACCTGGAAAATGTTTTTACTAGAATAACATATATTGATTAAGGCCAAAATATTTCACTTGTCTTAGCTCCCTGTGTAAGATGGCAAAAATGGGAGAACTTGCCTTATTTCTCTTTTGCCAGTTGAACTCTCATTAATGAGTTCGCCTGGCCAGTTCTTGGACAGGCTGTGGGAAAGTAGGAAGTAAGACCAGTATCAGCTTCCTTTATCCTTGAAATTCAAGCCATGCATGCCTCAAATACTATTGCTTATAAAATTGTGTACCTCTCACACTGGGTGTCTTAGAAGTTACTGCTGTGTCTTCCCTGCCTCTTCACTGTCAATGAACCGGGGGTGTGGACAAAATACATAATATTGTAGACTTTAAAAATTAGGTCAAACTTTGAGGACAAACCTGCAATCAAGCATTGTAGAAACAAATATAAAAGTCATATTCAATACAATATGTAAGATATTCCTAGGCTACCATATACCTTATAGATATTTTGACTTATTATGTGTATTTAGACAGATGCCAAATCATAAACTTTCAAAGGCTTGGCCTTTCACAATATGGGTTTGAGAAGATGAATGGATGTTATTGTAGGCAGAGCTCTCTACTGGGTACCATGAGTGGGGTGGAGAAGGTAGTGAAAGCAAGTAGCTGACACAAGATGTTGTGATGTCATAAATTTAACATGTTTTCTTTAGTCAATACTACATTTTAGTGCTTGTGTTAAGTGCCAGAAAACTTATAATGTAACTTGTCTTTCATAGTTTAGTGTTTTTTTTTTGGTTGTAAGTTACATGGCAACAGAAAATTTAAGTTCTACACTTACCCATTTATCTTTGTATAATGCAGGGATCCGCAACCCCCAGGCTGCGGACCAGTATCGGTCCGCGCGCGGCCTGTTAGGAACCAGGCCACACAGCAGGAGGTGAGCAGTGGGTGAGCAAACGAAACTTCATCTACCGCCACTCCCCATCGCTCCCCATCTCTTGCATTACCGCCTGAACCATCCCCCCCAACCCCCCACCCCCCGTCCGTGGAAAAATTGTCTTCCACGAAACTGGTCCCTGGTGCCAAAAAGGTTGGGGGCTGCTGGTATAATGAATTTAAATATTAGTGTCTTAATATTAAACTTAAAACAAAGGATGATGTAGGTCATTAATTTTTGATAAAATGATTCAAGTTATGGTCTAATGTATCATATTCGTGTCTAGTGGTTTCTTTTTTTTTTTTTTGGCCTCACCACATGGCATGTGGAGCCCCCTGTAGTGGAAGCGCAGAGTCAACCACTGGACTGCCAGGAAGTCCCTGTGTCTACTGATTTTAAAAACTTCAACCACATAAGGCAATAATGCAACACCATCTGCAAAACATTTTAAAATAAATTTTCATTTTATCAACATTCTGGGACATACCAGAGCTGAAGTAAAATCTCTATCTCACAAAAGTATTACATAAGGCCTCTACTATTATGGATCAAAACCTTTTGTCAGAAAGCTTTCAATATGCTTTAAAAAGCTGCCCTATTTTCTTTAAGTTACAGAAGAAAATGACATTTTTTACTTGGTAAGAGAAGTAATGTTTCTCAACTGATGTCATGTAAAAATTCTAACATATCGGACTTTTCTAAATTAGAATAGCTAAACAAAATGTTTTGGTCATAAGCAAGAGTGTTGCAGGCCAAAATTTGTATTTATAATGCAACTGGATTTATGTTCCTGTGCCTGACACTGTAAGTGACTCATTCTCACATGAAAGGCTATTATCTGCAAACAGAATACTGTTATCCTCAGAGTTCCATTGTTTTTCCATTTATGATTAAATATTTGTATTCCATCTTTATCTCTCAGTTTTCATTTTTATTGCTCCATCTGGTGATCAATCATGTCTTGTGTTTTTAAATAGTCCTTTGTAGAGGGTTTAAAACACTTCCATTTTTCACACTGTCAGTAATCAAAAAAAAGAAGTATTGCTAATAGTGTCTCCTGGGGTACATACTGATGTCATGCACATGGGAGTCATTGAAAGATTTCTGAATAGGAAAAGGTTAAAGGGCAGACATTTTTAATGCCAAAATTCTGATTGATATAATAAGGAATTGCATTGCTAAGTCTATTTTATATTTTTCTTGCTTCACAGAAAAGAAAAAGAGGAATGCAATCTCACAGGATGGAAGTAACTTGTGGTAAACTGCTGCCATCCAAATGGTTTAAGTCCAAATGGTTCATTCATCTTAGACTAGAACCTGGTGAAGCCCAGGGAACTGATGTTCTTGAAATCAGGCACAGAAAATCTGAAGCAAAGCTTCACATTTGCATCTATGATTTGCTTAAAATATTCCATTTAGCCTTTCCTCCCAGGAAACAAAGCCAGCCGTACTTGATTATTGAATAGCCCTTTTCAGATGCTTAGTTTGAGGAGATTTTATTGAGTATGGGAAACTTGAATTTTACAGAATGAATCTTGGGTTATATTTCAGTTTTGATTTGTCTCCAAGGGTTGAAAAAGATAGGAGACTAGGATACGTTATATATTAGCTCTATTTCAGCATGCTCTTATTGTAATCTCAGGCAAAGTCAAATGCTTTGGAGAAAAAGATTAAATTGGTAGAATAACAGTTATAAGAAAGGACAAATCCATATATGCAAGAGTGGACTTGGAGTAATAACATACGATATTTTCTATGTAGGTATGTATATTTTAATCGTATATTTCTATGTTTAAGTTCACAATAATCAGTTTAAAGAATGGTTTGGAAATATCTAATCATTACTTTCAGGATGAGGAATCCAGCTAACTCCTCAAAGTGGAAAATAAAGTTTACAGGATGTATACACACACACACACACACACACACACACACATTTCTAATCAACTGACATTTAAGGAATACCTATTGTGTACAGAAAAGCACCACTATGGAGCATACAAAGAGATAAGAATACATTTTTTTTTCCCTAAAAGAAGAGCAAGAAGCAATGGAATAAACCCTTTTCTTGGATTCTACAAAGTCTGAATTGCCTTCTTGTAGACTTCAGAACAAGCTCAGCATTTCCACATTTCCTCCTGCCTCTGTCCTGTGTTGCTAGGATGCTGAGGTAGAAAATGTATACATCGCCTCCCACTCACCCTTACACAGGGCTTAAACCCAACCTCAGCCCCATGCCCTCTTGTATTCCTCTTATTCTTCTGTGAGAAAGTATCTTCCCAGGCCCTATCAAGAGTGTCCGATACATGTTAAGTTCTTATAAAGTCTTACACTAACCTCATTCTCAATACTGAAATATAAGAACAAATAATACTTTGAGGAAGGATGGTTTTTGTTCTTATTCAATGGTCACTTCTGAGACAAGCTTTATCTCACCTATTTATCTAAAATAGTACTTTCTGTCCTTCACTATCCCCTCCCTAAATTACTCTGGTTCATTTTTTTGTCATAGCATTTTTATCATGATTTTAACACAGATTGTGTTATAGACCTAGTCATTTATTTATTTTCTTACTATTCCCAATAAAATATAAGGTGCATAGAGAGGGAGTTTGTTTTGTTCACCTCTGCCTAATGTTAGGCAGTTAGGAGATGTTAAATAAATATTTGTTGAATTAATGAAAAATTAATTCGTTGGGTTTCTTACATTGGCTTCTTTCAGAAGCAGAGGCTATGCTAAGGATTGAGTTGCAGTAATTTCTTAAGGACGTGTTCCCATGAGAAAAGAGTAAGGGGGTAGTAGGGTGTGAAGCAGGACAGAAAGGAGCCAAGCGAGAATGGGATTTCCGGTGAAGCCCACACACCAGCAGTTCCCACAAAGAGCTCCGGAATGTAAATTTCAACTCCCAGCTTATTGACCTGGAAGCAAAGGAACTGGGCTCTTATCCTTCCCACCAGCCAGTCTAGTGGCTACTGGTAGCCCCAGGGGTGGGGTACGAAAACTCTCCTGGTTTGTAGTCACAGATTTTACCTGTCTTGAATCACCTCCCTCTTTTAGACGGTGACAATTAATAAAGTCGAACAAATAATTGTATAGCAAAATAAGGCTAGGGAGCCCTGTACTTTTCTATTGGATAAAATATATTTTTTAAGTGGCTTAATTTTCATGAAATGTCATTAGGTTTGTAAAGCATATCAATATGTAGTATTTATATCATTTGATCCTCAAAGCAACCCTTTAAGCTACACGTAAAGGATAATCTCTCTCTCTCTCTCTCTCTCTCTCTCTCTCTTCTCATTTTGGGAAAATGAGGTACAGATAGGTTAAGTTTTAGGAGTTGAGTCAAGCTTCAAAAAGGGGCTTGATTGCAGAAATTATTTATGTTCTTACTGCTGCATCAAGCTGTCACATAAAGAGATTATGCTGCCTGTATTTTCTTAATCACTAAGAATCTAAAAATAAAAATTTTCAGGCCAAGGCAGGGGGGAAGAAGGAATCAAAAAAGCTTAAGGCGGGAAATGTTAATGACAGAAAGAGCTTAGAGGCTGTTGAGTTCGAGCTGCCTTTTCCACCTGTGCCGGAGAACAGTGTGACACTGCATTACCCCCACTCCACCTCCCTTCTGCTGAACCCCTTGTACTTGCCGTTAAAGTCGTCTTTATTCAGCTGAAGCCCACTCTAGACTCTGCATTGTAAGATTTTTAAGATTTTCTTGATGGAAAACAATTTAAAAATTACATTTGAAGAATGGTAGAGGGCTTTAATGGCCAATGATGAGTGAAAAGAAGTATTTGTTTGGAAAAAAACAGAACCAGAAAACAACTGATGACCTATATACCAGCTGGAATGACTTTGCCTTCAGGTTATAAAAGCACTTTGTGTCTGTCATTTGTTCGGGTAGTGTGGAAATAAAACACTTCTATGCAATCAAAATCTGAGCTTCTAGAAAAACGTTTTTTAACACCTAATTGTATTGCTACTTCATAATGTAAATATTGGTGTCTTTCTGAACTCCTCTTCCATATTTCAATATTAGAGGCCAGTGTAAAAATTTAACCTATTCCCTATGAATAAACCAAGCATGAAGACTTTGATATTTAACTTAGTTGTACATTTAAATGGCTTTGTACTAAATTTCACAAAATATAAGAAAATTAATTTGATTAGATAGAAAAGGAATATGGTTTTAGATTATTCCTTCAACAAAGGATATTATAAATAGTAATACTATATTGTCTATAATTTGTAGCTCTTATTTAAAATGTTTTTCCTGCACTGTTTCTATTTCTCTTCTGCACTAGATCTTAAACTTAGACAGGGCTCATTGATATAAGCCTGTATTAAATCCTTTAGCTTCTACTGTGGCAGGTGGTATGTGTTACAAAATCCTCAACACACGTTTGCTGACTGATTTGGTGAAGGGACAGATCTAATCCCTGTATGTTGGAAAACACAATCCCCTTCATCATCTGGGGGTCATGAGAACAGAGTAGTTACATTGGGTTCACAAAGATTTAAATATCACGTATACTGCCAGAGGCCACAATGATTTTCTCTGGAAACAAAGCAAAGCATACAGCAAGGGGAGCACACGTGCATAAAGGCAGGCACACGAGCCCACCTTGACTGATATTATCCCATTTGCTTTCTGGAAGAGGACACCTCCATCTCTCTAATCCCGATCTTCCTCTGACCTGACCCCATCAAGCCTACCCAATTGTAGTGTTTATGACCACTCTTTGTCTTTCCTTCATCTGGACTCCTTTAGCTTTTTAACCCTGATTACTGCTCTATGCTCTTTTTCGGAGTTAAAATGTGTAACTGCTTCTATATTAAAGCTGTCCAGCGCAGACCCATTTCCAGCCATTTATTTTTACTATGAGATTTCACCCTTGCAAGCATTATTCTTCCCACTGCTGAAACTACCCATGACTGGAGTGTCACCCCTCTTTGCTCTAGCTTTTCAGCATGGTTTCAGCTCTTGGTAACGATGTGCCTAAGATACTATGACAGCTACAGTTTAGCATACAGCTTCTTCGTCTGGTGCAGATCGCGACCTCAGTCTGCCTTTAGCAGGCACTTGACGTATTTTACATAATATTGTGAGAACAGAAATAACTTGGCACTGACTCTTAAGATAAAAAAGAATCATGCAGGTGAGAAACCCTGCATGTTTATTTGCATTTGTTACAATGTATTAAATTGTGAATATTCTGCCTCTCTCTACCTCTCTGGTGCTCCCTGCATATTACTTAGGATCCAGCACAAGTCAGTAGCTGGCCACCAGAAATGAGACTCCATAGGGAGAGCCCTAAAGGAGTAAAGTTGGGGATGGTTTGATGCATAAAATAATCATTCCAGTTCTCTCTTTGGCTAAATCTACCGTGAACCTCATTGCTTCCTAATCAGAGTGATTAAATTTTTCTCTCTCCAAAAGCTTTCTGGAATAGGCAAGCACTGAAATAATGAGATATTTTGAGGCTTTCAAAGTTTTCTTGTATTCGTTTGATTTGTGCGTGTGTGTGCATGCATGTGTATGTTTTTGAAAAGCTACCATTGTCTATAAGCTTCTTAAACCAACGTAATAATTTTTCATGAGTTGACCCTTTTTTACTTCCTAAGTTTTATCTTCCAATTTTTGCCCATCAGTTTTTGTTCTAGTAAATATAAAATTCCTATTGTTATCTGAATACATTGTGTTGTCTTCCTGCTTAATACCCTGAAAACATATTTCACTTTCTTCTCCTGGATAGTTCCTACAAATCCGGCAAAGCTAAGGATAACCATCCTCTTCTTTAATTGATGTTTCTCGAGCCTCGAAACTAGGCTAAATGTCTCTTTTCTATGCCCCCCTTGCCCTATGAATATCAGTATGATGATGCTTATCACACTGTGTATAAATTATTTATATTTCACATGAATGTTTACCCCACAAGCAATGTCTCAATGAAAGGGCTTATATCTTATTTATCTTTGAATCTGCAGTGTTCTGAATAGTGCCTGGCATACAATACATGTCTGCTACATGGAATTTCAGCCTTTGAAACAGATATTATTATTACTCACATTTTTTAGTCACGGGAATTAGGTTTAGAACAATTGCTGAGATTTACTCAGGCAGTAAGTAATGGAGCCAAAATATTTATCTAGACCTCTCCCCAAAGCTATCAGAGTTCTAACAGACCACAATGCCTCTAGAACACAGGTTTGTTGTACCAGTCTGAAGCCTCCTATGTCTCTAAATTCATGCATAGACACAAAAAAGTATTTTTCCTATGCCACCTGCTTAGTCACCAGAAGAAGGAAGTCCTTTCCAATCACATTTTATTCCATGCCCAAAGACTAGTAAAACTTACCTAGATTGGTCAGATTCAAGGCCACTTTTTGGATTATATTTTATAGATGG
Organism: Eubalaena glacialis; assembly: GCF_028564815.1. Lineage (NCBI taxonomy): Eukaryota > Metazoa > Chordata > Mammalia > Artiodactyla > Balaenidae > Eubalaena > Eubalaena glacialis. Next base: position 48,519,344 of record NC_083730.1, on the reverse strand, counting down.
TGTTAATAAGTCTCTATAAATCTAAACATATGGCAGCATCTTTTTGGACTTGGGAGTTGTGGTCCCTAAAACATTTGTCCCATTAAAGGGTAAACCCACAGACCAGAATTTGGCTCTAGGGATCAGAAAGCAGATCTCATACTTCTTTGCTTGTAAATATCACAATCAAACTTGTCTATCTTTAAAATAAAATAGTCTTTCATATGCTTTAGCTTAGTTTCTTGAAATTCCACTTCAAAGTTTATGGCCAAAGCAAAGTATAAAATGCTTTTTTGTTATGTTTTGCTTATATGTACATATCCCTTGGGAACGCTCCAGAAAAGAATGATAGGCTGTAGATAAAGATTGGATTTTCACAAGTTTCTTGGATGAAATACTACCGTAATATTACCCCTCCACAGAACCCCACTATTTTTATTATCCAGACAGCATTGTTGTCCTAGGTGATCCAGAGAGATCCACTTATCTATTGTGGAGGAGGGATGTACCAGTGGTTAATGATGACCTTGTCATGGAGCCTGCATATTCCCTGAGTCACAGAGAAGGAGAGAGTAAAGCTTCCCCCATTTCTTATCAGGACTCCCAGGTCCAGCCAAAGAACAAGAGCAGCATGCGAGCATAGGTCTGACCTTGTAGAATCTACAGCTTAAGTAAAATAGAGCAACTTTGGCCAAAATTGGCTTTCACTAAAAATATGCAGGAGTTCTTTTTTACTTTTGTGGACATTCAGGAAAATTTCTCATTGTTTAACCCACATTCAGATAGCTACTAACATAGCAAAGTGAAAAATGGAGCTGTTTTCCATCAAACGTGCAGATTATGTTGCCCATGCCTTACTCTTAATTAGTTTTAGTCAATATGAATCAAGAGTTGGCAAGCCATTTTAAGCACTAAGTCATTGCCTTGCCTGAGCACCCCTTTATCTGGAGACAACTCGGTTTGTTTCAAAATCAACTAACACTAGGAAATGACTCCAAGCAGGATTTAATGTATTAGCCTCAGGCACACAGTGAAAAGAATTCTGAGATCATCACAGACCCTTGGCTCAGCACTAACTCCTTGAAGACCTTCTTTGCAAGGAATTTGGCTGGGAATCTATTCTTGACACTTGCCTGAAGCCTAGTAAAAAAGTGAAAAATAAATCAACATTTCTATAAAAACTATTCATTTCCTCTTATATAGTTCAAACTAAAATCTCTCAAGAAAAAGAAAGAAAGAAAGAGAAGGAAAGAAAGAAAGAAAGAAAGGAAGGAAGGAGGAAAGTAAAAAAGGAAGAAAGGAAAGAAAGATGAAAAAAGAAAACCATTACATTAAAAGCATTAATGGTTACATAGAGGAAACCATTTATCCAGCCTTTATTCTGTATAAACCTTATAGCCCTCCTTTTCTTACATAGATAAGTTAGGTATGCTTCTTCTATATTCAACTAGTGGGATAAGATTTATGTCATTGGATTAAGGACATTTCAGATTTTGTTTAGACACTTTTAGACAGCTACCATTGCATGATTTCAAGTACATTTAAGAAAACCTTTTTATTTAGAAGTAACTTTAAAGTTATGAAAAGTTACAGGAATAAGAATAACAAATAGTACCAGGTTCAACTATTATTAACATTTTCCCCATTTGCTTCCTCATTTGTTCTACCTCTCCCTTTCTCTCTGTATATGTATCCACATACACAAACACACGTATAATATTTTTGTGATTCATTAGACAGGACATGCGCCTTCCCACTATTTATTTAATAAATAAATTCCTATTTTAAAAAATAGGAATATTCCCGTACATATTTATAATTATAATTAAAATTATAAAATACCCTAAATTTAAAATTGAAAAAGCACTTTTAGCTAATCTACTACTCATAGTCCCATTTTGCCAATTGACTCAATAATGCCCTGAATGGCTATCCCTCCCCCCTCCTCCCCACCTTCCAGTATAAGATCTAGTCTAGGATCAAATACTATGTTTAGATGTCAGAGGTAGTCTCTTTAGTTCCCATTTATCTGGAACATTTCCAGTAGGTCTTTCCTTGTCTTTTGATATTGACATTTTGAAGAATACTTTTTAAAATATGAAAACATTCATTTTGGATTTGTTTGAAGTGTATTCATATTTGGTTCAGGTTATGCATTCCCAGACACAATACTATGTGATACTGTGTCCTTCTTAGATTATCATATCCAGAGACAGTAGGTATCCATATGCCCCTCACTGGTGATTGTAATTTGAATCATACTGTCAAATTGTTGTTAGTTTATCCACTAATAGTTACATTTTTTTTTCCTTGCAATTAGTAAATAGTCTGGTATTGACACTTTAAGGCAATACAAATATCCTGCTCCTCATCGAAATGCATAAACAATTGATTCTTGCTTGAATCAGTCCACTGTGATGGTTGTAAAATGCTGTTTTTTTCCCCCCTCCAAAACTCTCACCACATTCACCACTTGACACTCTATTGTAAGCAAGAACCCTTTGTTCTCCCCCATTTATTTACCTATTTATTATCAGTATGGACATATGGAATTTTTTTCCCAATGGTTAATAATTCATCACAATACTTAATTATTTTAGTATTCGAATCGCTGTAAAAGCTGGCTCTTGAATCCTTGTGACATGCCTATTAGTTTGGGGGGCACTTTCTTACTTTCTGGCATAGCAACATATTACAGGATCTTTTTGTACCTACTCTTTCCCAGCACTGGAATCAACTAGTTATTTATCTTAACAGTATTGGTTCCATTTAGTGGGCAATGGTGCTGGAGACTAAAGTCTGGGTTCTAGTTGTGTTCATTTAGATTTTTTCCCCAGGCTCTTTCAAGCAAACACAGCAGACACATGCATATACACATACCTCAGCATTCATACATATGAGCATATATATACATACACACAAGTACATGTTTTAGAAATCGCAAGTTTATACCAATATCTCCAATTGCATTATATCTCAGCAGAGTTTTTTCTTGCCTTCCTCTTTTCCATATTTTTATGTCTCTCCTTCCATGTGAAAATTTCAACCCCTAGCACTTGTCAATGCTATAAAACATCTAAAATATATTCATAATTGATTTGTCCATATTTCCTCTTCAAAAAACAAATCTACTAAAAGAGTTCTCTCCTACCGTAGCCAAAGACTGAGAATGTACAAATTCTGTGTTCATAAGTCACTTGGATTATTGCTTTCTTTTTCTTCCCCGTCAGTTTAATTATAACTTTAATTTGAAATACAATTAGCTATATTTGCTTCAGGTTGCTTTCCATTTTAGTTTTACTTCCCCTCTTCACATTCTCGTTGATTTAACTTTTCAACTACGTGGAATATCTACATGCTTCCATTATGAAAGCTGTACAAAATCATGTCCTCAGAGAAGTGTCACTCCTTCTTAAATCCCTTCCACCCCATTCACTTAAATCTCATCCAGGTAACTCTGTATATTAGATCAGAGAAGCAGAACCACTGTATTTTTAGGGATTGGAGCTTGTGGAATTGTAAGAGCTGGTTAAGCAGTCTACAACAGCCTATTTCTGAATGATGCTCCAGGTTGACATCCACAGGGGGGGCTGTAAGAAAGGCAAAATGGATATAAAGTGGGAGAAGCAAGGAAAAGGTACAATCTGTGAGGCTGAGGTGGAATCCACATGGGTGGAATAGAACCTGCGTGAGTCTCCCACTGCCTCCAAGTCTCCAGCTTCAATGATGGGGACGTTCTGAGTTGGTGCCCTTCAGAACAGAGCTGAGCTCTGACTGGACCAGAAGGTGGAGATGTTACAGCAGAAGATCTTCAGGAAGTGGAGGAGTTTGTTGGGCTAGTCATTGCTCCCAAGTAAATCTGGAGCAGCAGATAAGTGACAACATGCATGATGTGCAACAGGAGCTCCGAAACATAAAAAGAATATGGTTACTCCTTTACGCCTGCCTTCCCAATCTGGTGGGAAAAATCTCCTACAATCCATGTTATTTCAGATTTAATTGTGGAAGGGAATTCTAAGAAATATAGTCCCAGCTTAGCTACACTGACACAATATAAATCACCATAATCCATCTCTTGTCAAGTCAGAATCCACATTTACCTCTTGGAACCATACTTATCTTCCAAACAAACAAACAAAAATGCTTCTGCCTACCTTAATGCTATTATCTCTTGTACAGCAAAATTATTTTAGTCCTCTCCACAAAATAGGGTTTCTCCAATTTTGAGTTATTTTCATTTATTTTTCAGATGAGACATTCTCCTTTGGTATCCTGGGACTTTAATACTGAGATATAAGGTGAAATGCTTTTAATGCGTAGAATGTTAGATGGTAGGGGAAATGAAAGAAGAGAAAAGAAACTAATGTATGCCCAAACACATTATATCAAAGTATGGAATAAATACTCATAATTATTACAGTCCTTTTCTGCAGCTGATCAGGTGGTGGTAGCTGGTATTTATATCTATCTTTTCCCAGAACCCATTGCATGTTCTCTCTGTGCTCAGCAAGCCACTTTGTGGGTCATGGTTTTTGACCGCTGGCGTTAGCCAAATCTTCATTCCTAAAAAATCTGGAGTGGGGCTTCCCTGGTGGCGCAGTGGTTGAGAGTCTGCCTGCCAATGAAAGGGACACGGGTTCGAGCCCTGGTCTGGGAGGATCCCACATGCCGCGGAGCAACTGGGCCCGTGAGCCACAACTACTGAGCCTGTGCGTCTGGAGCCTGTGCTCCACAACAGGAGAGGCCACGACAGTGAGAGGCCCGTGCACCGCGATGAAGAATGGCCCCCGCTCGCCGCAACTGGAGAAAGCCCTTGCACAGAAACGAAGACCCCACACAGCCATAAATAAATAAATACATAAATAAATAAATTTATAAAAAAAAAATCTGGAGTGTTAGCAGTCCTATTGGTACTGGGTTGTTCTATTTTTCCACTAACTTTAATCACAGGATACAGAAATAGTAAATGACTGGAGGGTCATGTGCATTCCAGATATATACCTTCTTATCCCCGTGGGGTAAAATCAATCCAGCTTCCATTTAATATTCAGGCTCAACTCCTCTAGCCAGAATGAGCAACCCCCTTCCTTGCCTGGTCTTTAACTAGCATATGGACCCCAAAGTGGCCCTGTGGCAGTCTCAGATTCCAGTCTAATGGCACAATTGTTGGGTCCCCTACCAAAGCGTTTTTCCTTGGAAACCAAAACTTAAGACCAGCAGAACCTAAAGTTACCCAATGGGAAGCCAAACTTGCAATAGTGGATAAATAGCGAGAAAAGACACACCAATTTCCACCCTTTGATTTTTCAGACCTTAAACCTTAGCTATGGAAAAAACAGCACAACATTTTGGTCACTGATTTAGAGATTCCCAGAGGACATAGTAAGGCCCAGAACTGACCTCTCAACTATAAAAATGTGTTATCAAGATGTGTTGCCACCTAGCCAGTAGGTGTTGCTGAAAGGCGTTGCCAGTACTATAAAGAGTCTTCAAGAGGCCATAATTCTATTTTTTGAGTAAGTACAATGTTAACATGTTTCCAAAAGTCAACAGAACACAAAAAATCCTACTCAAAGACACATCCCTTCCTCCCACTTCCCTTCTACCTCATCGCCCTCACTCCATCTATTGAAGTAACAGATTTTATTATTTACTGATATATTTTTTGCATTTCTTTTTGAAAAGATAAGTAGATACATATTGTTATTCCTATATAAAAGGCAAAACATGAATTATTTTCTTTGTACTTTGCTTTTGGCAGTTAATATCGCCTAGAAATCACTTCATATCAATCCATAGAGATTTTCCCCTTCTTTTTTTTTCTTTCATTTTTTTTAGCAGCAGCATAGTGTGACATTGTGTGTAGGTACAATTGTTTACTTAACCAATTTCTTACGCCTAGACATTCAGGTAGTTTCCAATATTTTGCAGTTATGAAAAAAAGTGTTACAATTAATAACCTTAACACAGATGAATTTTAATGTTGTTGGAGGTGTATTTTCAGGGTCAGTTCCTAGAAGCAGGGGTGCTGGGTTGAAGGGTAAATGCACATGTAACTTTCTTAGATATTGTCAAATTTCTTTTTATTGGGGTTGAATTATTTTGCATTTTCTAAATTCTCACTAGCACTGCATGTATAAGAGTGGCTGTTTCTCCACAGACTTGCCAAAATGTGTATTGTTAAGCTTTTGAATTTTTTCCAGATAGGTGAGAAATTGTAATTGTGTGTGATTTATTCTGCATTTTTCTCACTATGAGTGAAGGTGAACATCTTTCTATGTTAATCTTTTATGCTTAAACTTTACGTTAAGTAATGTGTGTGAATTGTTTATGTATTTTATTGACTTTTTTCTATAACATTGTTGGGATCTTCCCCTGGATTGTTAAAAGTTCTTTGTATCTTAGGGATACTAGCTGTTTACCTATGATATATGACTTTCCTTATGTTATTTTTATTGTAAAAAATGTTATCTTTTTTTTACCATAAATTTGTTTAATCTTGTCAAATGTATCAATCTTTTGTTACATCTGGATTTTCAGTCATAGTTGAAACACCCTTCCATATATGCAGTTCAATGGGTAGAAATTTATCTTTATGTCCTTGTAATAATTAGATTATATATAAATATATAAGTATATATATGATATATATACATTTAGATATCTGATCTGCTTGGAGTTTAGTGTAAGGGATTGTTATCTTTTTCAAAATAGTCAAGCTGTTGAGCTAACATTATTTACTAAAAACAAACACACAAACCAAAGCTTTACTCCATTGATTCTTGATTCCACCTTTCTCATCTACCAGATTTCTTGAATAGTTTTGTCTCTTCCAGGGTTTCCAATCTGTTTCATTAGTTGCTCTCTCTTTTCATCTGCCTGTACACCCTCTTTTAATTATAACAGGTTTATAATTTGTTTTTGTTTTTTGTAGAAATAATTCCCATCTCTCCCTATAGCTTTTCTTTTCCACTGTTTTCTTGGCTATTATTGTAATGGCAGCTGTTCCACCTCCATAAAAAAAAGCTCCATGCTATATTAATTGGAATAGTTTCACATTTATACATTAACTTAGGGAGAGCTATGATCTTAATGATACTGAGATGTCCCAACCAAAACACAAAGGATGTCTTTCTATTTACTTAAATCTACTTTTATATCTTTCGGGAGTATTTTAAAGTTTTCTTCATAAAAATTTTGCTCATTTTTGTTAAGCTTATTCTGGAGGAGTTACCTTTTTTGTTGCTATTTCAAATACATCTTTTAATTGAACAAATGACGGTTATCTACCTACCAGTGGGACATGAAGAAATTAGCTATATTCTTTTTTTTTTTTTTTAACCCCACTTAGGTCTTTTTGTAAATAGAACAATATTGGTACCACACTAGGCTCAGTATGGAAAAAATAAAGGAATAGTTTTACTGCTTAGAAAATAAGTTTCCTCAAAAATCATAACGCATTAGATGTCTGGTAATATAGAGCATGATTGATACCATCTACATCTATAATGGGACTGAGCACTTTCTAAAACTCATTGTCCTCAGATGTAAAGTGGACAAAACAATGTATTTCCAGGACATTTTAAGAGTTAGAGTTATTTTAAGCAAAGGACTAAACTGTGGGAGGCACTTAGGTAAATGTCTGTGATTCTGATTATTCAGGTGTGTATGTTTGATAGGAGAAAGAAAATTGCTTTCCAACAAATACCTATTTTACCTACGCATCAGGCAAAACCATACCTTCTTTAGAAAAGGGGTTATCTGTAGAGATATTGGAAGATGCATATCTGGTGTTTTTTTCTCCTGGCACCTGTTCCTTATGGGAGAGATAATGCAGCAAAGACAAAGAAGCTGAAATAGAGTGAGGTAGCTCATATACCTCTTCTCTTGGGAAAGATTTCCTCACGTAAAAAAACATAATCTTGCGGTGACCAAGACAGCCCTAAAATTCCCCTCAGCTTCACTACATTTTGGACAGATTTCTTTTCGACTGTAGACCCCTGACCTCTCTTTGCTTAGAGCAATTACTTTAGGAAACTTGCAATTGTAAATTTTTTTCTTTGCCCTTTTGAGATGTAAATATCTCAACCTCCTGCCAGTTTTAATACACAAGAGTGTCTTTCTCAAGGACCAGGGAGACATCCTTTTGAAATGTAATCATCAAGAAAGATAGCACCTCTATCTACCAGTCTTTGTGGGAGGACAGAAACCTAACTTTGATGACTGCCAATTAGCAAACACAGAGGGCCTAATAACATTGACCAACCCCACCCCTAATGACTTCCATTAATTTTCCAACAGTTTACTTTAGTTTAGAAACTCTTCTGCCTTTTGTTTCCAAGGAGTTGGCTTTTAATCTCTCTCCCCCACCATTGTAATAGTCCTGAAAAAAGCGTTCCTTCTCTATTTAATTCTGTCTAGCACAATTTTTCTTTGACAGAGATCTTTAAAAATAATCTTACAATGCAATTTATAATTTAACTCTATTGATTCTTGGTAAAGTATGTAATCTCCTCTGAGAACAATAAGGCATTTATAAATAGCCCATGGGGTAGCTTAAATATGTGGGCATGAAGAAAGTATCCATTTTAAATTGATACATAATAACTGATTTGGTGTCCATGCTCATAAACACAACAGTCACTGACTATTTGGACATAAATATTCTTTTATTTTCTCTAATAAAAGAGAAGAGTTTGACAGAAATATTAATTTATACTTAGTAGTACTCTATCTTTCATTCATAACTTCATTTCTTGAGGATTTATTATAATTTGCTCCTCAATTGTCATACTAAATTTAAACAATTTGTTGAGTTGTACTAACACATCTTTGTGCCTAAGAAATAGCTCTCAGCTTGGCTTCTATATAAATTTCCCTTTTGCTTTTATCTTGGAAATTCTTCTTTGGTTTGTTTACTTAATCTGGCCAATTTTCATATTTACTACCAATGATTTTACTTTTCTTGTCAATGCCTAGTTTTTCATATGTTAATATCTTTCATTTATTTGCCAAATATTAAAGATATAAGGGTGTTAAAGACACAATTTCTGTCTTGAAATGTCATAAAGTCTAGTGAGGAGAGAGGTACGTGAACAGACAATAATAATACATTATAGTAGGTTTAATAGAGTTATTTTATACTGACTATAGAGAAGCATGAGATGGACAAACAATTCCAATCCAGCCTTGATATTGATAATGAGAGAAGGAGTGGATGCATGTGTGTTTGTGGGACAAAACGTGTCTCAAATAGTTTCATATGACAAGAATGTGAACAATGAGGATGTTGGCAGAAGGTATTAGAGAGAGAGCTGGAAACATAAGCAAAAAGTATCATGCTAGAGAGTTTGAATTTTATTTTGAACGTGAAAGAGCTGTTGAGGCCTTTTGTAGTTAGAAACTACTAACACGTTCCTATTTGGGATCTAGAAGAAAAATCTGGTTTTAGTATGGAGAATGGTTTGGAGGTATGCTCAGCTTACCTCTTCAATAATCATAAAATCATTTCATTATTGAGCAAATTTATAACTGTGGCTACGTAACACTAACATAACCAAACTAGAAAATGAATGTATTTGACCAAATTAATATTTATATTATTATCTTGTAATTTTTATATGATTACATTATTATTTGTAGGGACTACTCTCAAAAATTATAATGATCTTTTAGCCAGCTCATTTTTATAGATGAAGTCATTCAGAGGTAAATATTTTAATGACATGCCCAAAGTTACACAGTATTTTATAATAACAATGCTCCATATTTGTGTTGCTAGGGTAAATTTGTCCTTCAAATTGAAAGTCAGGACTATTTCACTCACAAATCTTTTTCCAAGTGGGATTTTATTTTTTTAATGAAAATTCAGAAATATATTTTCATTCATATTATAACACAGAGAAAGTGAATGTTGATCAATAAGCTTGAGTCAAGGGGGGATGTGCATATGAGACCATAGCCCTCTGTATATTTTCAGCAACCTGGGGGAGAGCTTTGGAATTTTCAGGGTTTAGATCAAGCATTAGACTATTTCCTTTCTAATCTTAAGGACCACTACCCCAAACTAATAGCTGTCTTACACTGTACAGTACTTCTTAGTTTTACCCCTTTGAAGTAGTGAAACGTTGACCCTGACAACAATCCTGTTATATAGTTGAGGCAATATTTTTGTTGCCTTATAAAATTAATCTTTAACACTGGCAAAAAAATAAAAATAAAAGATTTTATTGAACGGTGGATCTGAATCCAAAATGTATATATTATTTTTCAGCCTAGTGCTTCAAACTATTGTCACATTGTATTTCTTGCCTCTTCTTTAAAAAATATTAGTTCCATTTGAGTGTACACACAATTTAGATTCAATAACATTTCTGATTGTCTTCTGCTGCATTGAAAGTTCATCTATCTATTCTAGGAGCTTATGGTTAGAAATAAGCTCATAATCCACTTATGGATCACCCTGCTCCGACTCTCATCTGTGGTCTGTGAAGCTGATCCACAGGGTTTGCTTAATGGTGCCCTTGTCCTCTGGCTTCCTGTTGTCTCGCATCCATGGGAGACACCAGCAGATCAGAGAACAAGAGAAGGAAGTCTGAATTTATATTCTCCCGGAACACTTTTTACTGAGGAACTATGAATGAGCCTCAGCCCTCTCTGCGTAACTTCTCTAGGTTCTGGAAACTACTCTGCCCTTTGAGCGCTAGGTGGAGTTCAGCTCCCTGATGTTGCTAATCTAAGAGTATTACTAAGGAAAAAAAAAAAAAAGGTCATGAAGAACCTAGTGGCAAGACGGGAATAAAGACACAGACCTACCAGAGAATGGACTTGAGGGTATGGGGAGGGGGAGGGGTGAGATGTGACAGGGTGAGAGAGTGGCATGGACATATATTCACTACCAAACGTAAAATAGATAGCTAGTGGGAAGCAGCCGCATAGCACAGGGAGATCAGCTCGGTGCTTTGTAACCACCTAGAGATGTGGGATAGGGAGGGTGGGAGGGAGGGCAAGAGGGAAGAGACATGGGAACATACGTATATGTATAACTGATTCACTTTGTTATAAAGCAGAAACTAACACACCATTGTAAAGCAATTATACTCCAATAAAGATGTTAAAAAAAAAAAGAGTATTACTGTTTTCCTTATTCATTTTCCTAAACTCTGTCCTTTGTTTAAGTCTTTTCAACGGATCCATTTTAACATGTCTTTTTAAAATTGTCATTTTATTGGAAGAACATATAAAAAAACTGTTTTACTAATGTCAAGAATGTGTTAATAGGAGGCAGCATGAGTGGTGCTGAAAAGGACAGCCTCTGGAACCAGCAGCCTCATTTCTAGCTTGGCTCTCCACTTCCTGCTGTGTGTGACATTGAGCACATTTTTAAAATACATTTGTTTTCAGGTTTTTTTTTTTATTCATAAGTGAAATATATATACTTATGTGTATATGTGTGTATGTATGTACGTATATACACATACAGATGCTTTAGAACAGCACTGAACAATAGAAATATAATACACTGAGGACCACAAATGTGAGCCATGGGTACTTTACTACTTTTAGTAATCACTTTAAAAAGAACAAAAGAAACAGGTAAAATTAAAGATATGGTTACTTAACCCAATATATTAAAAATAGTATTTCAACATGTTTTCAGTATAAAAATAATTAATGAGGTATTTTATATTTTTATGTACAAAATATACCAAAAAATATAGTGTATATTTTACATTTACTGCACATCTCAATTTGGACAAGCCACATTTCAAAAGCTCAAGGGCCAGACATTGGTGGTGGCTCCCTTATTGCACAGCACAGCGTAAGGTGTTCTCTAACCTACACCTATTTAAACAACTTACTTGATGAACCACCGTTCTCTATTCTTTTCTGTTAACTAAAATGTGCTTATAGGATGCTGAATGCCCGGCACATGCAGGCAATGTTCTTAGACATTCGTGAACATCTGCTTCCACCAACTGAATTAAATGTTTATGAAGAATTAATTGTATTTTTCCCAGACCTGTTTATATCAGTATATTTTTTCATTATAATAATTATTTATTTGTTTATAAACCAATAAAACATTAATGTGAAAAGAAATAGAGTTGTTTCTATGAAAATTAGGCTAAATACTTTGAAAAGGATTCATAAAGGAGAGACACCAGAAGTTGTTTTTTGAATTAGATGTAGTCGAAACAACTGAAAGACTGAGGAAAAATTATCAAAAGCTAGAGGGGTTTTGTATGCAGGCTACTTTGCAAGTGTTGGTAAGTTCCTGCTGTACTTAAAGAAAATGAACCTGGATATCATAGAATGATCTTATGGTTGTAGTTAATGAAAAAAATAAAATGCAGAACTCCAATATAAGGATATATAATAAGAGAAAACATCTTAATATTGTATTCACAAATTGTTAAACTATGTTTTACTACGTATAAAGCATAAATTAAAAAAATACTTAGATTTTTGTCTGTATCTCTTTAATGAGTCTTCATTTCAACGACTATTTTCGATTAACTGGCCATGGTCCTTCTACTGCAGGCCCCAAGAGGGCAGGTGTCATGTTTGTTTTGTTTGCCACTATATTCTCAGGGCTAGAATGGCTCAAAGTAGATGCTCAACAAATATTTGTTGACAGATTGGCTGACTCATTCTTTCCATATGGCACCTCCTACCAGGCAAGCCTGTTGACTTTTCAGTTTATGGTTTGCTGTCATATTTTTTTAAAACATGAAATTGTTTTATTTACAACGGACATAATTTTATGGTCCTTTTTTTCTAAGCGAAATGTTATTCTAGTCATCTAGCAGAAGAAAACTCATACAAAATTTAACTCAGTAAATTTAGACTTGATGTTCCTCAGCAATGCTTTGCTGAGGAAAATGGGAGAGAGTAAATAAAATTAAGACTCTCTTATCCTGAGAAGGTCAAAAAAACTTTGTTTTCATATGCTTCTGGGGAGCTGTGAATAAATATCCAACGAGCCTCATCTGGATACACAATCTGTTCAGCAGAACACCTAAATTTATCTTCTTCCCAAGTATCCCTATTAACAGACATTGACTGTGGTTATACACATACACAGTTGGAATTCCCTGATATTTGGAAAATTCCCTGAAATTAGGCATACAAATGGTATGTCGATAGTTGTAGAGTGTACTTTCCCTACCCCAAGCGGAAGGTGAAGATTTAGTCACAGTGTAGCTAAACAGGCAGAAAATATTTAAGTTAGAACTGGAATCCTTCCTGAGGGACTTGCCAATATAATTATCTTTTTCATAGTTTCCAAAACATATCATTTTAATGGAAACTTTTAAAGTATTACATATATAAAAATGAATACACCGGAAGTGTATAGCTTGATAAATATTAACAAAGTGACATACTGTAAATAGCACTCAGATCAAGATAAATATTACCAGTAGCCTGGAAACCCTTCTTGTATTTTCTTCCAGTCATCACCCTCCCTAATAGTATTTAATATGCTGACTTGATCACTGTAGATTACTTTTACCAATATATAAACTTTATATAAACAAATCATTCAATATGTTCTGTGTTTTGCTTAGCTTCTTTTATTCAGTAAATGTTTTTTAGATTCATTCGTGTGTGTTGTTGTAGTTTGTTTATTCTCATTGACTTTTGGTATTCCATTGTATAATTATACTACAGATTTTATTCCATTCTTCTATTGATGGATATGGAGATTGTTCTCAGGTTTTGGCTCTTATGAATAGTGCTGGTCTGAACATTACAGTACATGTCTTTTGGTGAACATAGGAACATATATCTGCCAACTATAAACCCAGGAGTGGAAATTCTGGATCATAAGGTGTGCTGATGTTAAGCTGTAATAGATACAACCATACAACATCTTCTGGATTGAATTACTTTACAAAAAACAGAAAGCAAAGGAGATTTTGGTCTTAGAAACGTCAACTGGTTGGTTATATTAGAAGATATTATATATACATGTATTTCTTAATCTCTAAGTAGACTTTTTAGAATACTTTTTCTCTTGAAATGGAAAAAAAAATCTGTTAGCTAATATACAGTTAACATCCATATGCAGGTTTTTTGTTTGTTTGTTTTTCTGTAGTTTTAATGTTATATACTTACTAGTAAAAATTCTGGTTAGTATTAGGAAAATATTATACTCATAAATGATTTATTTTTAACTGTATCAGGACTTACCATGCCTGTGGAAGTAAAATTAGAAATGACATTTTCATTTGCATATATGAAGTCAAAGAAACCATTTTGTAAAATTCATATTATACTGTTTAGAAATGAACTTTCTCATTTCAGAAAACCCCATGAAATATTTTTTCAGCTTTGTTCTTTGCATATACAGTAATTTACTCTCAATAATGTTCAAAAATATATTGTATAGATTGTTGTATAAATAGAAGAGGAGGGAACACTTCCAAACTCACTTTACCGGGTCAACATTACCCTAAAACCAAACTCAGACAAAGATACTACAAGAAAAGAAAATTTCCCTGATGAACATAGATGCAAAAATCCACAATGAAAATATTACCAAACTGAATTCAATAATATATTAAAAAGATTATACACCATGATCAAATGAGATTTATTCCAGAAACGCAAGGATGGTTCAACATCCTCAAATCAAGCAATGTGATATACCACATTAACAAAATAACAAAATAAAAGATAAAAATCATATGGTCATTTTAACCTTTTTCTCACTCTTTATGTTTTGCTGTGTCAACAACTATCATGTCCCCAAACCATATATCTAACTCACTCTTCTTTCCTCAGAAATGCATTTAGGCCTCATTTTTCCAACTGCCTACATGTGTAATGGTCTGCATATCCCATTCTTGCTTCAAATTCAATTTAATGCCATATTTTTTGCTGCAAACTGGAATTTCATTTTTGCATTTCCTACTTTGGCTAATGGTACCCATGTTGCCTATGTTCAAAATTATAAATTGTCTTAAATATTTATTAATGCACTCTCCTTTATTTATTTACCTTTAATCAAACACCAAAATCATCGCAAACTATTTCCTTCCTTCTCCTTTTCCCCTTTTTATGGCTAATATATCTTACACACACTATGTTTTCTATGTACGGTTGTAATTATGTTTTTATTGCTCTAAGAGACTCCAATCTTCAATTTCTCAAATCCATCCTCTGTATGCCAGGCATTGTATGTATGCTTTCCTAAAAAGCATGTAGGACTGTGCACTTAACAAATATTAGTAATTGGAACATGCTGTTTGTGTCCTCAAGAAACTCACACTTACGGAAGAGACAAAGTTTTAAATAATTTCTGGAAAATTATGAGCTGATATAAGTACCATGGGGAGTTAAAAGGAGTTTTCATTCTCACAACCAACTATTTATTGAGGAACTCTTTTGGGTATTGTACACTGGGGATAGAGAACTGAACTGGACAAAAAGACTTCTGATCTCATGAATCGTATTTTCAATGACAGGGAATGGAGGGGTCAAGGAAGGCTTCATGAGGAGATGACACTGGAGTAAGTTTTAAAATCACTATTTCTGATGGCGAGGCTTAAGTATGTGTATTTTGATAAAAGATTCACAGATGACTGTGATGTATATGGTTAGAAATCACTAACATTATTCCCTGTTGCTTAGATAAACTTCCAGTAAAACAAAGAGCTTTCACATCCATGAAGTGCATATGCTGATCCCAATGAATGTAATGAGAGCCCCCATTCTAAAGTCTTTATCAAAACATTCCTAATTCTCCTCAAGTCACCTTCATTTGTTATTTCAATGAATCACTCAAGTAATCAACAAATATTTATTCCTTCCTATGACCTAGAACAGAAAATAAAGAAAGGCTTCCCTTAGAAAGTGATATTTTAGGTTTTCAAGGATAGGTAGGTATTACTTGGGTGAGAGGAAGTGGGAGTGGGGTGACTAGCACATGCTGTTCATCAGGGAGTGTGGCTTTAGGGAGATGGCTGCTTAAGGAATTGAAGCAAGGGCAGGAGTGGAGTGTAAAGAACAGACTGTATGCTCAACAGACTTAAGCTTTTTAAGTTCAGACTCCAGAGATAAAATTATTTTCATTTATGTGGACCCAGAACATGCCAGAATGCCTGATATAGAGTAGGATCTTAATGAATATTTGTGAAATAAACTAATATACATAATAACAAATTGAAATCTACCCCTAAATGATAGTGGCTTGGGCTTGTGATTTAATATATCAAATCATAGAGTTTCTCAAAAATATTTTGCCAAATTTTTTTTTCAGAGCCACTAATAAGAAGTACATGCACTTGATAATGTTTATACTTTATAAAAGCTGTAGCTGTAGCAAATGAACAACTGTCTCCAGGAATCAATGGAAAGAGATGGAACAGATCTCTAGGTCTTTTTCTCAGCTATTCCCTCAAGCTACCTGGGTTTCTAAGGCACTCAGTTCTTGAGGGATTACTGTGATGGCTATTTCATTTGAAAATGTTTACACTATAACTGAGGCCCTCAACTCTAAATACAGACGCAAACAGTAGGAATGTCAGAAAATGCTAGAGCCATCAAAAGAATATTTTGTGTTTCAGAAGGGACTGCCTTCTTGACCCTTACAATAAGGTCAACCATGCAAAGCCTACTAGGTTTGCTCACTCCTTGGGTTCTAGGGATTTAGTACCAAGCAGTAGAAGGGGAAAGGTATCTCTCAAACAAGTATGTTTTCAACTTTTTACTCAGCACTTAACATTAACTAACCTCTAGCAATTTACTTTATCTTTGTGGGCCTGAATCTGAATGCATGTAACCTTGTGGGAAATAAATCATATACCTATGTGAAATAATAGAAAATGTATATATGGGTATCTGCCCTGGGTTCTTGGCACAAAGCTCCTAAAGCCCTTGTAATTTCCTAAGTGATAAGAACACTAGAGGCATCTCTTGTTTTAATATTTGTCTTTGACCCCATTCCTGACACGGGGCTAAATTCCTAAGTGCTAAGGGCACTATGAGCCATGTTTTGTTCTACTGAGGCAACTCTGGGTGGGCTTCTGGATAGCTTCTGGATGGGGGCTAGTCACCAGAAAGACCAAACCTGATTAGAAGCTTAGAAGTTTCAGCCCCACTCATCCTCTAGAGAGGGGAGATAAGCTGAAAATGGAGTTAATAACTGATCATGCTTACATGAGGAAGCCTTTATAAATTCCCAGTAGTAGGGGTTTAGGGAGCTTCCAGGTTGACAAACATACTCACACCGGGAGGGTGATGGGGACAGAAGCTTCTGCACTCAGGACACCCCCCCACACACCTTGCCCTACATATCTCTTCATCTGGCTGTTCACTGGTATCCTTTAGCATAGCCTTTAAAAAAACTGTCAAAGATAAATAACTGTTTTCCTGAGCTCTATGAGCTGCTCTAGCAAGTTAATTGAGCCCAAGGAGCGGGGTCAAGGGGACCGCCAGTCTATAGCGTGTTGGTCAGAAGCACAGGCGACAACCTGGGCTTGTGACTGGCATCTGAAGTGGGAAAGGGCAGTTTTGTGGACTGAGCCCTTCACCTGTGGGATGTGAAGGTATCTCCAGGTAGATAGTGTCAGAATTGAGTTAAACTGAAGGACACTGGGCTAATGTCATTGAGAATTGCCTGTTGTGGGGAAAAACCTATACACATTTGGTGACTAGAAGTGTCAGAAATAAAGTGTTCTGTGTGAATAGTAAAGGAGACTCAGAGGGAAGAAACTCATGGGAAGGAAGAACTGGGTTTTCCCCTACACAGAAGGAAAAAAAACTGCATTTTTCTAATTCAACCTTATATAAGCACTGTTCTTTGTACATATTACACACTCGGAAAGTCACTTCCATTCCCCCACTCTAATTTTCCTATTGTGTGTTTATTTTTGGACTTATAACATTGTAATTCTAGGGAGTAGTGGAAAACTAATATTCTTAAAATTCATATCATGCTAATTTTATTTCACAATATCAAATAAACAATATCCTTATTTGGGCTCTTTAAAGGATCATAAGAAAAATAACCTCACATTTGTTGAGAAGCTTCATTTTTCTGTCTCCCAGCTGTCACTTAAGATCTCTGTTTGTTCATTTTGACCATAGATTGAGGGTTATAGTGAAAATTCACCCTGTTTGTACTTATTTTTCTCTCAGGAAAAATAAGGGACTCTAAAAATAATATTCACACAAGGTGATCATGCAACAGACTAGAATTTTCTTTTCAGAAAATTATAGTGTAAGTTATATCCCATTATATTGCTATTTTGATAGAAATATCTCTCAACTGTGCCTGGTATTCCCCACTTTGTCTTACATGTTTTTACTATCCATCTCTCATGACATTATTTCCTGTGGATCTCCTTGTAGAAACTGCTTTGCTTCCCTTTTATTAGCTCCTATAGGACCCTTTGGTATTTGACTGTCCTGAAAATATAGCTCTATTTCTTCAAAGTAGCAATTAAATAATTAACATGTTTTCTAGAGCCTGCCTCTTGCTAAATATATCCATTTCCTCAATTTATGAATAAAGACTTGGTTCGACCATGTCTTTCCTGCATTGTTGTTTGTTTGTTTAATTCCGTTGGAGTTCTTGAAGCCTGAACTGTTAATGATTCTGCCAAATACATTGCTTGAAATTTATTAATCTTGTTTTTCAGAAACAAGATTTATTAATCTTGTTTTTCTTGTTTTTCAGATAAATCTAATTTATTAATCTTGAAATTTATTAATCTTGTTTACCACCTTTCTTCTTGAAGGACATGTGCCTTGTTGCTAAGGCAAACATGTTCTAGAAGCCACTGTTTGATATCAACTCTAAAGTATTTCATTACCAGTGCAGTTGTGTCACAGTTATGCTTTTTTCCTACTTTGTTTTGTATTTAGGAATATTTTCTTTAGGCAGAAGTAATGCTCATCTTTGCTTCTCTTTTATAGCTTTTAATGTATCTACTTAGTTATCAATAATTCATTCAAGATTCTGTAAAAGGAAGATCTTTCCTCCTTCTTTAACAGATAAAAAGTTGAGTTTATCTCTTAACCATTTCAAATGTATAGAACAAATGCTAATTAAAGTGAAGTCTCACTACTTTTTAAGTTAAAATGAATCAATTGGTAACTTTATCAGTATGAATATCTATTCTATAGATAGTAAAAGCCATTCTATCATTGCTATAATTCTATTAATAATTTGTTGCAAGTTATTTATAGAATTACTGAATTAGGTCAATCAAATCAGTGTTAGATGTTTATATATTTTCAAGAGTGGGAAGTAAAATAATACCTCTGCTGAACTGTGATAAAATTGCAACTGTCACTAGTATGCATTATTCTGCAGTGAATTAATGGAAAAAGTATTTTTTTTTACTATATAGATTATATCTTATCATTGAAACCTTCCCCCTTTTCCAAAAAGAAATATAACACACACACACAAAAGTGCATGAAACATAAATATAGAACTCAATGATTTATTACAAAATAGAAACCCAAGTAAACACCTCCAGGTCCAGAAAGAGAACGTTACCAGCATCTCAAAAGCCATGCTCATTCTTCTCACATCACTGTCCACTTCTTTTCTTAAGGTGACTACTATCCTGACTGAAAACAATATGGTATAGTTTTTGCTTGTCTTTGTTCTTTATATAAATGTAACAACTTTCTAAGTGCCCTTATACATCTTACTTTTTTTTCCTCAGGGCTGTTTCATAGACCTTGTAGCAGCATTTATTGTCATGTACCAGCAATTTATTGTAATTGCCTTGTAGAACTTTATTATATAAATACAGCATAATGTATTTACCTTGTCTGTGGTTGATGGTCATTTTGATTGTTTCCAATATTGGCAATTACAGACAAAGCTGCCATGAACATTCCTGTGCATATCTTTGGGTACAAAACAGAACGGCATTTATAAGTAGTGATGATATTATCAGTCCAGATCTATAAATTTGACAGATAATTCCAAAGACTTTTCTAGAGTGATTATCCAATTTAAACTCTGACCAACGGGGTTTGAGAGTTCCTGTCACCCCACATCATTGCCAACAACGTTAGCCATGTAAGCCAATCTGTGGATTGCTCTTTGAACTCTTATTTAATCAAGAAAACCTGATTTTAATATAATCCAATCTATTGATATTTTCCTTTAAGATGATTACTTTTTGAATATGTTCTATTTAAGAAATCATATAGGCATTTTTATATTTTATAAATCAAACATTCCCAAAAGAGAAGTCAAATAGAAAGAGAGATGCCCTGTTCATATATATGTACACATGTACAAACTAAGGAGCAGCAGATATCAGAATTTGTATTTTGGATTTAGCTTTAATTCTCATTTGTTCAAGGTAATTTGACGTTGGCCTACTTACCGTCTAGTAAAAGTCTTTGAAATTTACCTATTTTAAACAATTACATTTCAGTTTACTGAGAACAGACTGGGTAGCTGGTAGGGAATTTTTCAATCTGAGAAGTTAATAATGATTCTACGCTGAAAATGTTCTATGGATTGAAGCTCATGAGAAGAAATAAGAGTAGGGTTCAGTCCTAAGAAACAGGAGTACAAAAATTAGGTGACAGTACTGGACTGGATGACAATTTCAGTAGGCGATAGTATAGTTGAAAAATTAATTAAGGAAATTATTAAAATAAACTCTGGTAAACCTACATTATGAGTTTTAAAAGATATATTTCCATCTCCACTATCAATGAGGTCTTGAAGTGCTAACAGGGAAGTTCATTTTCTCCTTGGCTATGTGTTTCATGTGAAAAAAAGTGAAATGTGACTCTATTCGCTTTATTAAAACCAGATACAGTACTTTCTACAGTCATATTTAGTCTCATGTTATTCCTGGATAAAAGCCCTAAAAGCCATATAATGTTCATTTTTTTTTTGAGAGTTTCAGCATTATTTCTTTTTTTTTTTTTTTAAATATTTATTCATATGATAGGATATTTTTTTTTTAATTTATTCTTGGCTGTGTTGGGTCTTCGTTTCTGTGCGAGGGCTTTCTCTAGTTGTGGCAAGCGGGGGCCACTCTTCATCGCGGTGCGCGGCCCTCTCACTGTCGCGGCCTCTCTTGTTGCGGAGCACAAGCTCCAGACGCGCAGGCTCAGTAGTTGTGGCTCACGGGCTTAGTTGCTCCGCGGCATGTGGGATCTTCCCAGACCAGGGCCCGAACCCGTGTGCCCTGCATTGGCAGGCAGATTCTCAACCACTGCGCCACCAGGGAAGCCCCAGCATTATTTCTTAAATATGCCTTTCTGTCATATATCTGTGAGGATTCCAACCACTTTCTTAATTATTGTTGTGGTATAATAGGATATAATGCCTAATCAATCTCCACCTTTACTTCTACCTAAACAATCCTCCCTTCATATACAAAAGGGAAGAAATAATTGACCCAATTTGCATAATGCTTTAATGTAGTCATGCTGAGCAACATGATTCACAGATAATCAACTTTGTTAAAGATAATGGTGTACCAAATTTATAATAGAGTGCTGTTATATTGTTTGAGGGAGGGGGAGGGAGGGAAGAAAAGCAGATGTTTCCAGGGAATTTAGAGTGGTTTAAGCAACGAAACAATAAGAGATAGTAATTATTAAAGCAGTGCTTAAAAACAATTTCAAATGAAATACTTCTTCAAACTAAATGTAACACAGAGGTCCTCTATGGAATGTCAGTAAAGTATCCTGGACCTGCTTGTCTACCCTCTGAAACTTATCCATTTTCGACTGCCTCTGAACTATCTCTAAGAGTCCCTAGTGCTATGTGGAATGCAGTTTGATAACTACTGAATTACAGTATAAAAATCTTGTGTCAAAAGACTAGAAGTAGTTATAGCCTTTGCTTAGGAAAAATATGCTCTAAGACTATCAGAGAGAAACAGAGCATGTGAATAAGGTGTGAGAAAGTGGGAAGAGCCTGGTCTCTTTAGCAGACTATTATATGATCCTGGACAAGTATGTGAAGCTCTCTGAACCCCAGTTTTCAACATATACAGTTAAGAATATAACATCTACCTCAAGGGGTGTTATGAGAGAAATTGAGTTAAATATGTTAAAAATGCTGTGTTTAAAAAAAAAGGTAAGGCAATTATTCTAAAGTATTAGAAAACTATTTGTTTAACATGCTATTCCTGATCCTATAGCCTCTATTATCAACTACTAGGCCAGAGGTCAGAAAACTTTCTGTAAAGGACCAGACAGTAAATATTTTAGGTTTTGACAGCCCTCTCTTCTGTTAGTCACTGCTACTCAACTCATGTTGTAGCTCAAAAACAGCCATATGCAACATATAAATAAATGAGTGTGGCTATGTTTCAATAAAACGTTACAAAAACAGGCAGCTGGCTAAATCTGCCCAGTGAACCATAGTTTGCAAACTCCTGCACTAGAAATTTTCAGCTCCAAGTGTGGTTCACAGCCCACCAGCAGCAGCATTCCCTGGGAGCAGGACAAGCTACATGATGGTGAGGCCCAAAGCAAAATAAAAGTGCGGGGCCCTTTGCTCATAAATTACTAAGAAACTTAAAATGCTGACAGAAGACCATTAAATTAAGTGTGAAGCCTTTGTGTAACTGCACAGGTCACAGATCTGAGAATCCAGCCCAGCCCAGGAGCTGGTTAAAAATGCAGAACCTCAGCCCCTACCCCTGACCTACTGAATGATAATCTGATAATCAATAAGATCCCAAGATGATTCATTTGTATATGTGTCTTGAGAAGCACTGATGGACTAAAATGATCTTAAGATAGGAACTCTATAACAAGGCCTAAGTAATTACTTCTGTCTATGAGAAACCTACTTTGAAATTCATACAAAACTGTTCACAAAATAATTGAAAAATTAACATAGTCAACAAATATTCTCCTGTATTCTTTAATCTCCCAATTAAACGGATTTGCAATTTATCCTCAGTTTTTCTTCTGCTTCTCTCACTGCATCTAATTGGTTGCTGAGCACTGATCATTCCCACTCAGAGAATTTTCTCTCTTGTTCTGCAGCACCTCTCAGAAGAGTGTAGTGGTTAAGAATGTTGATTCTGGAGCTGGACTGCCTGAGTTTGTATGCTGGCTCCACCTCTTGCCAGCTGTTTGGTCTTGGGCAGGTTACTTAATTAATGTGTTTCAGTTCTCTCTTCTTTTAAATAGAGAGGATAACTCAAAGCATCATTGTGAGGATTAAATGTTTTTACTTGTAAACACTTAATTAGTGTCTGACACATAGTAAACACAAGTATTAGACACTATTATTATCTATTAATTCCCATCACCTTTATGATTCTTCTGGCCTTCATAATGAGTTTCCTGAGCTCTTGCAACATTAACTGTTCTCAGTGCCACAAGATAATTAGGATTAACTGCACAGAGTTTGGGAAGCAAAGTTAGTCATGCTGCTTTAGTACAGAAATAATAAGAAATAGTTTTTGAGCACAACATAATGGGAGCTAGGTAATGGTCTAAGGATGAAATCAACATGTAGGGGTCAAGTCCAAGAAATCAACTGTAATAAATTCAGTTGAGTCCAAGCAGGCCTTGAGAATAAAGGTGAGGAAGGTCTAGAACAGGAGATAAAAATTACAGCCATTTGGCTACATCTAGCCTACTGTCTCTTTTTATTAATAAAGTTTTAATGGAACACAGTCATACCTGTTCTTTTCCTATTATCAGTGGCTGCTTTTGCACCACAGTCGCAGAGTTGAGTAGTTGTGACAGAGACCTATGGCCCACAAAACCTAAAATATTTACTATCTGGCCCTTTACAGAAACAAACAGCAACGAAAAAGTACAGGTCCTGGAGTATTACAGAATGTAAGGCAGAGTTGGTGGGATTTTCAGACAGAACTTGATCATTGAAAGAATCCTTCCAAATAGGACTGAGAAGAATAAAGTTGGAAAGAAATCCAAGTCATCTGGCTGAGAAACAGGCCCCAGAGTGTGAGTGGGCACTGAGCCAGAAACAGAATATTCAGAGAGTTTACTGTTTATCTTCATCGCTGAATCATTTGCGGACTCAACCTTCTTTACAGAAGGAGCTAAAACTACTTCTAAAACGCAACTTCTAGTGTTTTGATCAGTCTGAGTGGATTCTGTCGATTGTGGGGAGATATAGAGAAGTTGACAGAAAGCTTGTTGATTAATCCCATGACTAGGATACCACAATTATCACCCTAAAAAATCCAATCATGTAAACTTATTTTGACACCGTCATACTATAATATAAAAAGTTTTTGACAAGGCATGTAAATTCTTCTTTGGAAAGTCATATAAATTCAGCATCCCAGAGGTACCATTGCATACTTGGCTTTGAATATGGAAATATCTAGTTTTGAATCCAGCTTTTGCAGATGTTTCCCCTATAACCTGAAAATCCTTCCCTTGCCTTTCTCCATATAGCAGATTGCAATTCATTCTGTAAAAAGCCAGTTCCAATACCATCTGTTCTGGAAATCCTTTCACTAGTCTTGCAGGCATAATTAGTTATTTTTTTCACTGTAAGTGGAGAAGATCATGTTATAACCCAGGGGGTTAGTGGACACATGAAGCAGAAATCCAACACAGCAGCAGGGCTTTGTCTAGGTATGATGTCTTCCACATGGAAAAAGCCAAACAGAGACTCCTCCCAGCGTTGGTAGGAACGAAAAGCAGAAAGCCACCACTCTTGGGCTGATGATCCCAAGAGTAACACTGTAATAGGATAAGCTCGTATAGTGGCTGTTCTTCCCTGAGTGGAAATGTTCAACAAGCAAGTACCTTCCAAAATGTGTTAACAGATGAAGCCACCCTGGCATTCTTTGCAGTGGTTTTGTGAGTGAGTAGATAGTGCCCTCTCAGAATAATATGGAGAAATGCCACTCTGTGAAATAGACATTTAGCAAGAAAGAGGAAGGTGAAAGAATTAAATAATTTTTCTATCACAGTAAAACATATGGAAGGGGTTCAAAGGTTTCTGCCCTCCATGATCACCATTAAGGCCATCATTCCACTCTTGTGAATGGGGATTCCTTGGTTCAGATCAAGGGCAGACTTCTGGGTCATGGCCCTAGATGATGTAATCTTCACTGGAAAAAGCAAAATGGTGACTTTTTTTTCACATGGAGAACACATGTAATAATCTCTCGTTGTTTCTGTTTTGCTCCAGCTCTTTGGTTAATTTTGCCTTATTTTCTCTTGGATCTTATTCTGTTGTGTCGTAACAGGAAGGAGTTTCTTTCTTTTTCTAATTGGAAAGAGATTTCTATTTGTTTGGAAGAATTGTTTCCCATTCCTCCAATGCCTTTCTCCATATGTTAAAGCCAAAATAAATCCAAGATGGAGACCCAGGAAATAATGAGCATGGAAGAGAGATCTGAAGGGTTTTTTTCTAGTAAGTAAGAAAGGACTTCTCACAGATAACATGAGTAATAGGGAATTTCTCCAGCTGGGAGATGACAGATTTGAGTTCAAAATAAGCAGGACTCATTTGCCTGGAATGTCCCTTCTAGCTGTTAACTTATAAGCCTAAAGCAGCAATTAATATTTGATGGAAAATTAGAGTTCATATATTTTAACATTGAACTTAGATCACTATGGCTAACAGAGTGTTTGGATAATAAAATAGACAAGACAGACAGAAAGGATATACCTATGAAACTATACAGACCACATCTCTGAATTTTCAGTACAACCAGTTAATAAGAAAATTATAAAACAACATAACATTTTTAAACATTATTCCTCATAAATGGACCAATGAGGAAATCAAAATAAAATTACGCATGCCTTAGAAAGAAGAGATGGCCTGAAAACTGCATGAGAACATATTTTAAATGTCTGAAAATATAATAATTGCAAATCCATAGCTTTACAGATGTATACTAGTGTTTGCACATCCACATCCACAAGAACACACACATATGACAATGAATGAATGAAAAAAACACCCAACTCAAAAAGTACACACAAACAAATAAATATGGAACCAAAAGTAAATGTGAACAAAAAGATGCCTCCACAAAAGCCATTGTGTGCCAATGATTTTACAAGTGATTTCTTTAAATTTCCCCCATGATATACCTATCCCCTTCTAGGGGAATATTTTAAGGAAAGGGGATATCTCCAAGGGATATAGACAATTATGCATAAGGCATCCACTGAGGTGTAATTTATTATAGATAATTTGGAAATCTTATTGTATATTACAAGCCAAATAAGGGCTAGGGATCAGCCTTAACTCTTTCTCTCATACCTGACATATAATCTACCAGGAAATCATATTGACTTTACCTTCAAAGTACATCCCAAATGATCAAACCATCTACATCTTACCACTTAAACCACTACCACTCTGCTTTGAGCCACAATCTTCTCTTGCCTGAACCCTGCAATAGCCTCTAACTGCTCTCCCTGCTTACACTTTTGATTCCTCCACTTCAGAGAGTGTCTATAAAGCAACCAGAGAAATCCTGTTAAAATATATATCTAATCATAACATTTTTATGATCAAAATAATTCAATTACTTCCCTATAAACACAAAGTAAAATTCAGAAACCACCGTGGCTAATAAGATCTGGGCCCCTGCTACCTCCTCCTTTATCTGATCCCTAATGATCGCTTCCTTATTCACTGGATTCCTCAAGCCGTCCTGTCTCCTTGGTGCCTCTTGAGGTGCCCAGCACTTGCATCAGGACTTTACTTTGCATTTGCTGTTCCATCTGCCTGGAATTCTCTTCCCTCAAATAACCAGATGGTTTTACCCCTCGCTTCATTCCACCCTTGCCCGAAACATTATCACCTCATCAAAAAGCATCCCTGACCAAACTTTTTAAAATACAGAATTATCCATCATTCTCTTTCACTTTACCCCACTTTATTTCTTCTCAGTGATTTATATTAGGTTATATATTTATTGATTTTTTATCTATTTCCTGCCACTAGAAAACAAGTACCATGAGAGCAGGGATTTTTTGTTTTTGCCCTGTGTCTAATGTCTGGAAAAGTACATGGAATATAAGAGAAGCTCAATAAATATTTTTTAATTAAAGAATGGATGAAATTAATAATATCACAGGAAATGTGAAGTAAATTGTGGATTTACCCATATGATTGCATTTTATTTAGTCATTAATATAGACGTCAAGAGCATGGAATGCGTAATATTTGTATTTAAACATGAAATTCAATCTACAAATGTACACACAGAATATTCTGACAACAATCTACAAATTTTACATGCATAGAAAAAGTATAAAGAAATAAACCAAATCCCTTTTAAGACCTTCTCAGAGGGGTAAACGTAACCGTATTTGTTATATTATCAATTATATTATCTTTCATCTTTAAATTTTCAGTGTATTTTTTTAATTAGAAAAAAAATTTAAGAATTGAGCATCTACTGTATGCATCCCACTGGGCTGGGACTGGTGGTTATGAAGTTAATAGATGTTCTAATTTTAACTGGGATAATACATGAATAAACCAATAACTGTAATCTCGGTAAAAATTATGACAGAGATCACATGAGCAATATGCGTGTTCCTCAATTTCTTAAAGCCTTCTATTTCTCACTTGTAAAATAGAGATAATATACATCTTCACAGTAAAAGTCTCACTTGTAAAATAGAGATTTCTTTCACAGTAAAAGTCTCATTTGTAAAATAGAGATAATATACATCTTCACAGTAAAAGTCTTAACACAGCAACTTGCTAATAGTAAACAATTAGTCATTTTTATTGATATTTTTATCAGTATAGTACAGAGCGAGGAGTGACTATTTTTGGAGAAACCTCAGGGAAGTCACCATGAAGTAGTAGGTACTGGATTGAGCTAAAAAGGTAATGGTATTTGACCGTAGAGCCAACAGTATGGCTAAAATATGCTATGGTAACAAAAACTTCCCCAAACCTCAGTGGCTCAAGACAATGAAACAATAACTTATACAGCCTGCATTTCTAATGCAGGTCCACATGAGGAGGAACTGTCCCTGGTCATCATAATCCCTCAGGGACCCATCCAGAAAAAGGCTTTATCTTGACCTGTACTCAACCTGTGGGGCAGGAGTGGGATGAGCGGAATCACTCACTGTCTCTGAAATTTTCTGGGCAGAAGTTACACATTTCACTTTCACTCACATTTCAATGGCCAAATAAAGCTACGTGGCGAACTCTAACTTCAAACTGATGGCAGGCGATCCAACCCTGTCCATGAAAGTTAAAGAACTGGAAATACTTGGTGAAAGCACTAATGATCACACAGATAGACTGACAAGGAGAATTGGTGGATTCATTTATCATTAGGGTAATTTGGACAATGATACAGTGCTAGGCCCTGACAAAAACAAGATGAGACTATATCATATCTAGCAATATGTCAGAAGAGATACCCAAAACATCCTACTCCAAAAACGCCAGAAAATGTTGAATATAATTTTTAAAAGAAGAGTTTAAAATGCATGTCTGAGCTAGCAATAAAATCAGAGTAATCCTTAGAGGCAGAAAGCAAATAGAAAGCATAAATCCACAGTAATAAGTGAAGTCAAGTCCATGGCTTCCCTGGGAAAAGGTGTACATCCCTTAATATAGAGCTTTGATTTTAATAGCACTTGTTTGCTCAGAGCCCACACAAAGTGAAAGATCAAATCAGGGATCACACATAAAGCTGGGATTCAAGCAGTGAAAAGAGTGAACCCGGAAAAATAAGTAAAACAGAAAAGTAGTCATTTGTGAAGATAGAATGTTCAAAGCTTATCTATCTTAGCTTTGGATTTCAGAATTCTTAACCACAAGTTGGTGCTCATGTGGTTTTGTGGTTCAAATTCACATTACCTATGTGGGCTGACAACCCCAGGAGAATAAGGTTTAAAGTATCCCATGAGGCGATCACGTGTTGCCACTGTTGCAGGGACAAATGCAAATGTCCTCTGAAGAAACTAAACTTCAGTCTTGGTCACAAGGATTTCCCACAAATACAGTGAATTCCCAATAAAGGTAATCACAAAGCAAATGAGGCAGTAAAGCAATATAAATGATAGTCAGTTAATGAAATATGCAGCCAGATCAAATAAAAGTACCTTAGATATTGGAATTATCATCTATAGAATGGAAAATATGTGTATTTAATGCATTAAAAATAAAAGAGGGAATCTAAAATATGGAAAGGAAAAAGAGAGCATAAAAATCGATTATTCACAGTTTAAAATGTCCAAATATTAACCTCAGAAATGAAAATAATATAATCATGAAAATGTAAAGCTCTAAGGCTTTTGTGTTTGTATATGTGTGTGTAATAAAATGCACTTAACATAAACTTTACCATTTTAACCAATTTAAAGTACCACCCGGTGACATTAAGTACATTTACAATGCTGTACAACCATCACCAATAGGTAGTTCCAGATATCTTGTTTGTCATCCCCAAAGGAAACCCTGTATCCATTAAGCAGGGAAGTGTTCCTTCCTCTTTTATGTTACTTTTTAAAAGAATTTGAGAAGTGTTTATTCTTCTTTAGATGTTCAGTAGAACTGACATCACAGGTCATCTGGTCGTGGATTTTCTTTTGTTAAAAGGTGTTTGATTACTGGTTCAGTGTCTTTACTTGTTAAGAGTTCTATTCAGATTTTTTATTCCTTCTTGAGCCAGTTTTATGAGTTTGTGTACTTCTAAAAATTTGTGCATTTTATCGAGGTTATCCTATGTATTGGCATCCCAGTGTTCATAGTATTCTCTTATAATACTTAATATTTTGTAAGGTTTGTAGTAATGTCTCAACTTTCATTTCTGATTAAGTAATTTTAGTCTTCTTTCTCTTTTTCTTAATCTGGAAAAAAATTTTCAATTTTGGTAATCTTTTCAAAGAACCCATTTTTGCTTTCATCGATTTTTCTCCATAATTTTTCTATTCTCTTAATTCATTTATCTTCACACTAATCTTCATTATTTTCTTCCTTCTTCTAGCTTTGCATTTAGCTTGAACTTCTTTTTGATTTGCTTCAGGTTATTTTCTAATTTCCCTTGAAATTTATTTTTACCTCTTGGTTGTTTAAGAGATTTTGTTTAATTTCCACGTATTTGTGGATTGTCCAGTTTTCCTCAGCTATTAATTTCTAGTTTCATTCCACTGCAATCAGAAAAGATATTTTCCATAGTTTGTCTTCTTTACTGAGACTTATTTTGTGGCCTAACATGTGGACTATCCTGGAGAATGTTCCATGTGCACTTAGGAAAAATGTGTATTCTGCTGTTGTCAGGTGGAATGTTCTGTATATGTCCATTAGTGTTGTCATACAGTGTTGTTCCTTAGTGATTTTTTGTCTGCCTGTTCTATCACTGAAAGTGGGGAATTGCCTCATTATTATTGTGCTGCTGTCTACTTCTTTCTGCCATTCTATAAATATTTGCTCTATATATTAGGTGGGTCTGATGATATATATATATATATATATATATATATATATATATATATATATATTTCTGTTGAATTGACCCTGTCATCATTATATAATGTCTTCTTTGTCTCTTGTGATGATTTTTATCTTAAAATCTATTTTTTTCTGTTATTAAGTATCGCCACCTCTGCTTTCTTTCAGTTGCTATTTTCATGGAAGATCTTTTGCCATCTTTTCACTTTCGATTTATGTGTCTTCGGATCTAAAGTGAGTGTCCTCTAAACAGCATATAGTTGAATCATTTTTTAAAATACATTTTGCTAATATCTGCTCTTAAATTGGAGAGTTTAATCAATTTACCCCCAAAATAATTACTGGTTTAGAATAAATTACTTCTGTCATCCTGCTATATGTTTTCTCTGTCTTATATCTCTTTTGTTCTCAAGTCTCCCATTACAGGTTTATTATTTCATTTATTTTTTGTAATATGTGCCATTTTAATTCCCTTCTCATTTCCTTTTATGGGTATATTTTATTTATTTTATTAGTAGCTATCCTGGAGATTACATTTAACATCTTAAGTTCCTAACAATATTTTGAATTAATAACAACTTAATTTCAATGGTATACAAAAACTGCTCCTATACTGGTCTTTCCCTCCTACTTTAAGTTGTTATTTTTGTTATACATCATGTACCCATTAATGTAAATGTATAATTATAGTTTTATGCATTTGTCGTTTAAAACATATAGGGAAAAAATAGGATACAAAACAAAAATATAAAAACACTGGATTTTATATTTATCTATGTAGTCACCTTGACTAGAATTATTTGTTTCATTATATAGCTTCAAGTTACTCTCTAGTATCATTTTATTTCAGCATGAAAGACTAACATTTGTTGTAGCACAGGTCTACTATTGACAGTATCCCTCAGCTTTTGTTTATCTGGGAATATCTTAATTTCTCCTCATTCTTATGAATGGTTCTCCCAAATACAGAATTCTCAGTTGATATCTTTTGTTTCTTTCAGCACTTTAAATATGTCATTCCCTTCCTTCTAGTCTGCATGGTTTCTGATGACAAATCAGCTTTGAGGTGTACAACATGTGTATCTGATACATTTATATACTGCAATATGATTGCCATTGTAGCGTTACTAACACCTCTATTATGTTACATAATTATCATTATTTTGTTTGTGTTTGTGCTGGGAATAATTAAGATTTAATCTCTTAGCAAGTTAGATGTTTATAATACAGTATTGTTGTGTACAATCACTATACTGTGCATTAGATCTCCAGGGCTTATTTACTCATTTACTTATTTCTTGCATGCTTGTATACTTAACCATCATCTTCCTTACTCCCCCACCCTCTAGTCACTGGTAACCCCCATATTACTCTGTTTTTATGAGTTCAGCTTTTTTAGATTCCACATATAAGTGATGCCATCAAGTATTTGTCTTTCTCTGTCTGACGTCTCACTTAACATAATGTCCTCAAGTCCCATCCATGTTGTTGCAAATGGCAGGATATCCTTTTTTCTCATGGCTGAATAATATTCCTATGTATGTGTGTGTGTATATATATATATATATATATATATATATATATATACACATACACACCATATTTTCTTTATTCATTCATTCACTGATTGACTGTTGTACATAGGTTGTTTCCATATCTTGGTTACTGTGAATAATGCTGCACTAAATATGGGAGTGCATATAATTTTTCAATATCTTGTTTTCATTTCCTTTGGGTATATAACCAGAAATGGAATTGCTGGATCATATAATCGTTCTATTTTTTATTTTTTGAGGAACCTACATACTATTTCGCGTAGTGGCAGAACCAATCTACAGTCCCAACAACAATGTACAAGGGTTCCCTTTTCTACACATTTTTGCCAATACTTGTTATCTCTTGTCTTCTTGATGACAGCTGTTCTAGCAAATGTGAAGTGATGTCTCATCATAGTTTTGATTTGCATTTCCCTGATGATTAGTGATGTTGAACATTCTTTTATGTACCTGTTGGCTGTTTGGATGACATGATCTTATAGGTGGAAAAACAAACAAAACTGTTAGAACTAATAAACAAATTCACTAAAGTAGCAGGACACAAAATCAACATGCAAAAATCAATTGCATTTTATATACTAACAATGAACAATCTGAAAAGCAAATTATGAAAACAATTCCATAACAATGCATTAAAAAGAATAAAATACTTAGCAATGAAATTAACCAGGGGGGAAAAGACTTGCACACTGAAAACTACAAAACATTGCTAAAAGAAATTTTAAAAGACACACAAAAAAATGGAAAGATAACTCATGTTCTTGAATTGGAAGACTATACTTTTAAGGTGTCAGTACTACTCAAAGCAATCTACAGATTCAATGCAATCCCTATAAAAATCCTAATGGCATTTTTCCAAAAATAGAAAAACCTATCCTAAAATTATATAGAATTTCAAGGGACCCTGAATAGCCAGAACAATCTTGAAAAAGAAGAATAAGTTGGAGAACTCACTTGTCCTGATTTCATAACATATTCCAAAGCTACAGTAATCAAACCAGTGTGATACTGTCATAAAGACAGACATATAGACCAATGGAACAGAATAGAGAGCCCAGAAATAAACCTTCTCTATGGTCAAATAATTTTCAAAAACATACCAACAACACTCAATGGAGAAAGGACTATCTCTTTAACAAATGATGTTGGGAAAACTGTAATTTTTTTTTTTAAAGGAATAAATATAGAATGTTATCTTCCACCCAAATCAAAATTTAAATCAAAATTAATTAGAGGGCTTCCCTGGTGGCGCAGTGGTTGAGAATCTGCCTGCCAATGCAGGGGACACGGGTTCGAGCCCTGGTCTGGGAAGATCCCACATGCCGCGGAGCAGCTGGGCCCGTGAGCCACAGTTACTGAGCCTGCGCGTCTGGAGCCTGTGCTCCGCAACAAGAGAGGCCACGATAGTGAGAGGCCCGCGCACCGCGATGAAGAGTGGCCCCCGCTTTCCACAACTAGAGAAAGCCCTCGCACAGAAATGAAGACCCAACACAGCCATAAATAAAAAAAATAAAAAAAAATTAATTAGAGACAAATATTAGACCTAAATTATAAAACTCCTAGAAGAAAACATAAGGAGTTGACTATGAGTTTTTGGTTATAACACCAAAAGCACAGGCAACAAAAGCAAAAACAGACAAATGGGACTACATAATTTTAAACTTCTGTGTATCAATGGGCCAAAATCAACAGACTAAAAAGGCAATCTATGGAATGGGAGAAAATATTTGAAAATCACATATTGGATAGGAGATTAATATCCAGAATATACAAAGAACTTCTACAACTCAACTACAAAACAAATAATGCAATTTAAAAACGGACAATGGATTTGAATAATGATTTCTCCAAAGGTGATACATAAATGGCTCAGCATATAAAAAGATGGTCATATCACTAGTCATTTGAGAAATGCAAACCAAAGCCACAGTGAACTATCACTTCACACCCATCAAGATGGCTATTATAAAAAATAAATAAATAATAAGTATCAGTAAGCACTGGAAAAATTTTCACTCCTGTGCACTGTAAAATGGTGTAGCTGCCATGCAAAACAGTATAATCATTCTTCAAATAATTAAAACTAGGGTTAACAAATGATTCAGGATTCAGCAATTCCACTTCTGGGTATATTTATAAAAGAATTGAAAGCAGGATTTCAGAGAGATATTTGCATACTCATGTTCATAGCAATATTATTCACAATATACAAAAGGTAGAAGCAACCAAATATCAACACACAGATAAACAAAATGTGGTATATACACACAATGGAATATTATTCAACCTTAAAAAAGAAGGAAGTTCTGACAAATGCTACAACATAATCTTTAGGACATTTTGGTAAGTGAAATAAGCCAGTCCCAAAATACAAATGCTGTATGATTACACTTATATGAGGTATTAAAGTATTCAGTTTCATAGAAACAGAATGCAGAATGGTGGTTACCAGTGGCTTGGAGGTAGGAGAAATGGTGAGTTGTTGTTTAATGGGCATAGAGTTTCAGTTTTCCTAGAAGGATAGTGTTCTGAAGACTGGTGGCACAACACTGTGAATGCCCTTAACTATATTGAACTACACTCTTAAAAATGGTAAAGACAGTTAAAAAAAAGTCAGCCAGAGATTAATGATTAGCATTTTCTGAGCATGTGTCCTGCATTTGGCCTGAACGTAAATCTATACTCCTCAGCATGCATGGGAGTTTTTCAAAACTCTTATTCTCTAAAGTATCACACTCCCCAGCTTTTCTTCCCAGACTTTCAGTATGTTTACTGTTTGACTCAACCATTATCTTTTGCCCCAGGTGGCAGTGCCTTATTCCTTTGCCTTTCAGTGTTTTCACGGAATGTCCTCAGAATTGCTGATTTTCCACCCTGATTGATTCAGAGTTAGTGAAAATAAAGGCAAGCTTTTTGAGTTAGTCCTCTGGGCTAGCCAAAAAAGACAACCAGAATTTCTTGAGGACAAAGTCAGCTCTGTTACTTCTAGAACCAGGAACCCACAGACCACCAATGAACTGGGTAGGGTAGATAAGACAAGGGTAAGTTAAAATGCCACACATCTCTCCTATGTGTTTCAGTTGCCTTTTTGTTGATTGAGAGTTCACTTGGCTGCTGTCAACCTTTGAGTTCTAATAAAACTGATTGTGACCATTTTTGCCAGGTTTTCCTTGTTTCTGTGGAGGAATAGACCCTTAGAGTTCCCTACTCTGCCATTTCCAAGAATTCTATGGGTATTTTTAAAAGAAGTTTGGAAATAGCTGAGGGAAAAACTTAATAAAATGAAAAGCAGATACAAAGAAATTTCAGTACAGCGGAACAAAGAGATGGAAAATGCAAAAGAAGGGTAAGATTCATGGGGGATGGAATGAGAACATCTACCATATATGCAAACTAAGTTTCAGAAAGAAACAGAGAAGTTGTAAGATGAGGGCAATATTTATAGATGCAATGGCTGGTATTTTCTCCAGAATTTATAAGAGATATAAAGCTTCATAATTGGGAAGCCCAATTATCATAAATAAGTTCATGCCTGAAAAACAGGGAAACCTACTAATATAAAAGACTATTAGAAAATATTTTAAATTAACTATTAATTTTTAAATTTCAGAGCATTACATATATGTATATTAGAGATCCATTGCCTGTCTTTCATGTCTTATGTATTTCTCTCATCCATTTTTTAGATCTCTTCTCAATTTCTGTTGATTTCCCTGTATTTTTCTCTTATCTGTTGTCTATTTCTCTTAATGCACTTTTGATCATATACAATCTCCTCTATACATCTCATAATTACGTGTTCATTTATGAAAAGATTGTTGTCATTTTTTCCAATTTATTTTCTGCCTTTCCATTTCACATCTTCTTGTTTCATATTCTCTTTTCTCAGTTTCTGCACTTCTTTTTCATGGTGCTAATAGCAGTTATTTATTGCAACAATTATACAGTATAGCAAACCATTCCAAAGCTTAGCAGTTTAAAACAAATCTGTGGGCCAACAGTTCAGTTCTGCTTTTTGGGCCAGGTTGAGATCATCTTAACTAGGTTCACATTTTTGTCTTTGTCATGCTGGCAGGTAGACTGGGGTTAGCAGGTCTATTATGGCTCAGCTAAGATGTCTTAATATCTGCTTATGTGGTTTCTCATTATTCAGTAGGCTATCACGAGCTTGTTCTCATAGCAAGGGCAAAAGGATAACGAGCAATCAGAAGTGCACAAGAGTTTTGTCAAGCCTCTGCTGATACCATATTTTTAATATCTCATTGGTTAAAGCAAGTCACATGACAAGGCTTAGAGCCAGAATGGGAGGGGACATTATTTAGCGCCATTAATGCAATGTATATACACCACACTGAATAACACTGCTTTGTTATATTTCTTCTGCTTTGAGGTAATATTTTTCTGAAGTTATTTTGTCTGCCAAATGTTTCATTTCTCATTTTACATTTCTAGGCTGTTTTCTTTATATAATTGTGTTAAGAAGCCTGTGGTTGTATTACTCAAGTTCATATTTGAATATCCTGAGTTTCTTCTAACCAGCTATTAACATAAGGATCCTATGGGGGTGGTTGTTTGGGTGGCTTTTTCAG
This sequence comes from Eubalaena glacialis, assembly GCF_028564815.1. Lineage (NCBI taxonomy): Eukaryota > Metazoa > Chordata > Mammalia > Artiodactyla > Balaenidae > Eubalaena > Eubalaena glacialis. The sequence goes on along the minus strand of NC_083730.1, from coordinate 48,482,826 downwards.
TTTCTTAACTTTTGCTACAATGAAAAGCAGGTTTTGAAATATAAACCCCTCAAATATAGAATATAGAAAGTGACTTCCATTTTCCTGACCAAATTTGGATAGAACAACTTTGAAAAATATTCTGCAGTATTCAGTACAAGTGAAGATAAACATACCTATGGCAGTGTAATTCTATACCTATGCATATAGCCATAGAAATTCATGCTAATTAGCACCAGGATACATATTCAAGAATGTCCATAACAGCAATGTTTATAAAGGCTGAAATATGAAGACAAACAAATCATGAGATAATCTTGCTATGAAATACTATTTCACAATGAATAAAACACAGTGAAAGGCAATAACTTGAAAAAAAATGTTAAAGATATAATTTTGAATGAAAGAAGCAAGACACGGCCAGATACATCATGTATAATTTCAATCATACATGAGTTCAAAAATAGTAATGTTAGATTATATTGTTTAGATAATCATAATTTAAAAAACAAAGGTGTGAATGCCATTAAAGTCAGAGTATTATTTACTCCTGGAGAAGGGAGAGATTGACGATTGGGAATACTTATCAGACACGTGGGAGGCTTTTGGAGTGCTCAGCATGGTCTATGTTATTGCCCTGGTTTGAGATTATATGAGAGTTCATTTTACAAGACTGCTATGTTTGAGACGCCTGTTATATATCAAAGCAGAAATATTGAAAATATATTTGGATATATGAGTATGGAATTCAGAGAAGTCTAGCCTAGGGTATAAATTAGAGAGTCTTTAGTGCGTAGACACAATGTAAATTATAAATCGAGATGAGCCGTGCAAAACATGTGTTCAAGAAATCATTTCTCTTGGGTTGAATTATGTCCCCTTAAAACATTTATATGTTGAAATATCTAAGATTGTGATGTTATTTGGAAATATGGTCAGTGCAGATGTAATTAATTAAGGTGAGGTCATACTAGAGTAGGGTGGGCCCCTAATCCAATATGACCTGTGTCCCTATAAAAAGGAGACATTTGGACATAAACATGACACAGGAAGAATGCCATAGGAAGATGAAAGCAGAGATGAGGTGATAGGTCTACAAACCAAGGAACGCCAGATTGCCAGTAAACCATCAGAACCTAGGACAGAGGCATAGGACAGATTCTCCTTCATAGCCCTTGGAAGGAACCAACCCACTGGCAACCTGATCTCAAACCTCCAAAACTGTTAGAAAATATATTTCTTATTTAAGCCACCCAGTTCCTGGTGCTTCGTTACAGCTGCCCTAGTAAACTCATACATCGTCCAAGGCCAAGACCCAATATTAAGAGGTTGAAAAAATGAGAAGGAACCAAAAAAGGAGGTAAGTGTGATCGAATGAAAACCTACAGAAGATGAAGCCTTAGAATCCAAGTGATGAGTTGTGGAAGTGAGGACTTGGTCAAGTGTATTGAAATTGTAGGGGGATTGAGAATTAATCCTTGGATTTAACAAACTTAAGGCATCAGTGTCATGACAACATACGTTTTGATGGCATGGCTGCAGGCAAACACTCCTTAAAGGACGTTTAAGATAGAATAAGAAGAGAGATAGTTAGCATTGCCAGTTCTCATGAGGAGTTTACAGAGGAGCAGAGAAATGGTACGGTAACTGCAGACTGAATTGGGATTGGATATGTTTTCTGAACATGAAAGAAAAAAAGAGCATGTTTGTATAGTCTTATGAATGATCCAACAGAGAAAGATACATTGCAATTTTAGAGAGTTACTGGGCTCCAGCCATTAAAAGGTCCAAAAAAGATAGTATCTAGTACAGAAATTGGGGAGGCTTCCCTTAGGAATATGGACAATTGATTTCATAAAAGGAAAAGGGACAGCAGAAAGCAGGCATTCAAAGCATATGAGTGTAGATATGGTGGGAGTTGATGGAAATTATTTTTAGATTTAGAAAAACTTTTTACACTAAATAGGATCTGAGCTTTCTAGAATGAATGAGATGGTGTCAAAATTTCAAGAGAGAGGGAAAGGTGTGAAAAGCCAACGAAGAGAGTAAATAGCTTAGAGAAATGTAAAATGAAAGTTCAGCAACATCAAGGGCCCATTTGAGATTAGTGGTCATCAATGTATTGTGAGGACATTTAGGATAATTATTAGTTTTCTCACCAGCCATAATCAGTTGGTTTATTCAGTTGGCCTTTACATGAGGGCCAGGTGGAGGGAATAAGAGACCAAAGTAGCAGTCATTTGAATCTTGTAGTGGCTGTGGTGATGTGAACAGCTGGGAAACCAATTTAGAATACATTTTCAGAAACGTCCTATTTGCCAGCAGTGGTATTAGTAGAATTCCTTTAATGCTAAATAAATTTAGCAGAAAGAATGCTAACTTTATTTTCCCAGAAAGAATGCTAAATAAATCTTCTTTATTTTTCTTTTAATTATGGCAGATTTATCATGAAGAAATCACCACATAATAAGGCACATCTGTTTAAATAATGATTAAAATGTTAGAATTATAAATCCACATTATAGTAGTAACAAAAACAGTAACTATCAATTGTACTGCAAATTACTGTTAACAATGTGATTTGCTCATATTTTATTTCATTTATTTCTTATACATTTTATGAGGTGTTATTATCTTCATGTTACTTACAAGAAAACTGAGTTTCAGAAAATTATTTTGAATGATTTGGGACAATCTCTTCATATCTCTTAATTGCTGCCTGACCATTACAATTTTAGCGTTTACAGCAGTTCCTCAAAAATAGTTTGTTTCTTACTTGATTACAGTACTTGCTGTAGTAACATTTTATTTAATCCCAGAAAATCCCAAATGTGGAGTTAGCTAGTTTATATATATATATATATATATATATATATATATATATATATATATATATATATATAGAAAGAAATTATATATATATATATATAGCAAATTATATATATATATATGGAAAAGAAAAAAGTTATTTGGAGACACCTTCCTTGAGGGAATGATCATAAAGAATAACAAAAATGTGTATACATGATACACTTGGAGGGATGAGGTCAGAACCAAATATCACAATTGTTAGGCTAAACTTTACTTTTTTTTTTTCTTTCTTCATTAAAATTGATTAGAGTTCACTTTTTATTTCCATTTTACTATATTATGTAAGTCAGAGTTTAGTCAGGAATGTAGATATTTTGGTAGACAGGACTTAATATAGGGAATTCGATTCTTAACAAAACTATTGAAAGGGCTGGGTGAGTAAAGGTCAGAAAGAACCACTGCTGGCTTTGGGGAAACCAGAAAGTGCAAACTGTCTATGAACTCTGCTGTCTGCTGAAATGAGGAAAATGATTTGAAGACGGTCAGGATCCCTCTGAAGGTTACACTTACTGCCTAGGTACATACATATGAGCCACTACTGGAGGAGAAAAATGACTTCTGCTTTCTACCTACCTAATTTCACACAAATGCTTATTATTAAAATCTAAGCTGGAATTCTGCTGACAAGAACCTGGAAAGTGTAGTTTTTGGATTCTAAAGCCTTTAGAATGATGGGGGTAGTGTTAAATATCAACAACCATATGTGATTCAGTCCTCCCCCTTGGATTCCTGGTATCTAAGAAATACTTCTATTGACATTTAACTCTTAAAAATAATATAAAAGCAACAGCATGTATCCCTCTAACATGATGATGGATGTTTTGCTATATTCTTTCTTCCCTGGTCTAACAGTCTTATACAAATGAGGTTGTTTGTCCCCACACCTCACCCTGGTGTGGGTGGGGGGAGGGAGAGGAGAGACACAAAATCCCATGAGTTATCGTATCCATCTCTGTGTAATGATTGTTGTACTTCCTGTTCAGTTACAAACTATCTTTACATTCTATAACTTAAAAGAAAAAATAGAAATATAAATAAAAACACTATACACATACCACATATAAAGTAATGTGGGAAGACAAGAAGAATAAAACGTAAAATTAGTTACTATGTACAAATATAATAGCAATCCAGCAGTTGGTGCTCAAAGTGAAAATGGTTGTTTGTGGAAGAGGCCATTGCTTTGCTTCAAATGACTAGTGACTGCATATTGCATCCCGATTGGCAATAGGCACTTTGAGCATCTTTGCATCTTCTGCTTCACAAGGTCTAATTGGCTGAGCATCTTGTTCTCAGGTCTCTACTGCCTGCAGAGCATTTGCTTACTCTCATCCTCACTCAAATCCTGTGGCTTTGGGCTACTTGGTAAATGGTTGGGGGCAGCATGCTCAAATGTGGTATCTGCTTGCAGAATCCCAAGAGAACAAAAAAAATCTTGTCTCTTTTTAGTGGTATGGGGAGTAAAGCAGAGCAATTTTTCTTCGATTTTGGAGGACACTTTGGCAAGGCTTTGAAATCTAAAAACTTTGTCAAAGTGGCATGGTTCTGCATTCTGAATTTTTGTGAGGCCAAGCTTGATTTTTACCAAGTCTGTTACGGTATTTGCTACTTCTCCTTCCCACTCTGATATGGTGGACCAGAGACATGTTCTGTTTATCAACATCCCTGCATTTTATTATGTTTCTTCTTCTCTGGTATGCACCCTCAAAATCCATTCCTACACATACTCTCTAATTTTCTTCTGATATAAATTGACAAAACAATTAGAATTATTTTGGTTTATATGTTCCCTCCTTCCAGGGCAAGCTGGAAGGAAACCATTTCTTTAGAATGAACTGGGATTTAACTTTTGTTATCAGTATGTAGGCACTGAAATTTGGTGGGGATAGGTCTTGAAGAGAAGCAACCCTTTGAAATAAGCAAATTGCCTCATTATAGGGTCTTCCAATATGAGGAGACTGATCTCAGGCAGATGAGAAGGAAATGGTTCTGTTGCCAAGGAAGACAGTGAAATTTTGAGGTTCAGACTATTCATAATCACCAGAATTTACTAAATATCATCATTCTAAATTATTGTGTCACATTTTTTCTTTCATTCAATGCTTTGAGTTTCATATAAGGGCCCTACAGAGTTTATGAATGACTCTGTGAATATCCATGAACTGTAATTTTGGACCCTGAAAGGTTTACTTTGGTCTTATTTTTAACATTGACCCTGAGGTTCTAGGGGACTAGAGAGCTTTTTTTTTTAACATCCTTATTGGAGTATAATTGCTTTACAATGGTGTGTTAGTTTCTGCTTTATAACAAAGTGAATCAGCTATACATATACATATATCCCCATATCTTCTCCCTCTTGCATCTCCCTCCCACCCTCCCTATCCCACCCCTCTAGCTGGTCACAAAGCACAGAGCTGATCTTCCTGTGCTATGCGGCTGCTTCCCACTAGCTATCTATTTTACATTTGGTAGTGTATATATGTCCATGCCACTCTCTCACTTCGTCCCAGCTTACCCTTCCCCCTCCCTGTGTCCTCAAGTCATTCTATACATCTGCGTCTGCGTCTTTATTCCTGTCCTGCCCCTAGGTTCTTCAGAACCTTTTTTTTTTTTTAGATTCCATATATATGTGTTAGCATACGGTATTTATTTTTCTCTTTCTGACTTACTTCACTCTGTATGACAGTCTCTAGGTCCATCCACCTCACTAGATTAGAGAGTTTTTAAAAGCAGTAATATTGATAGAATCTTGTTTTTAATTTTGTTTTTGGTCTTGCCTTGAGCCAAAAATTTAAAGCCCTGAATTTGTAATTTTTTTTGTAAGCTAACCACACAGTCAGAACTAGCCATCTCAAAGTACTTAGAGGCTTTATTTCCTCTATTAGGTTCTATTGCAATAATCATTGTGGTCTCTCAAAGCCATACATTGAAGAAACATTTCTTTTCAGGCAACTACAGGCATGCTGGAGCCTACTAATATTTCATTTATTTTAGTAATTATTTCATTATTGTTTTCAAATAAGACTGAGTCAGTTAACCAATTCAAGTTTCCCATCACTGAGCCATTTATTTTACAAAATTCTGAATCAGTTAAGGGTTTGATTAGGGAAAAAACAGAAATGACTCTAACTCAGAGAGGACAGAGGGAATTAGATGCTTACATCTGAAGAGCTAGCAGAACTTGGACCAGGGAGAAGCATTGCTGTATTTAATGCAAGTAGGAAGTGCAAGTGATGCAGGAAATCACTGTTAATGATTTCAGACTCCTGGAGCACTGAAGCTCCAGAATCAAAGGAATTTTCCAGGAAACCGATGAGAGCTTCATATATGTAGTCTGTTCACCCACTTCCTTGAAGCCTCTAAAGGAAGGAAAATATATTTCCTTCTGATTTTTGAATCTCAAAACTTTACTTTCCTGTTGCAGTATAAAATAAGACCCTGCTGGCAAAGGATTCTGGGCAATACAGTTTTTAGGTTTCCAGACTCTGTGACAAGGGGGATAGTTTGGTGGCTCAGAACATCAATGCATATATAAAACCTACAAAACTAGTACTCTTAACGAAACTTTGCATCAGTGTCACTTACATCAGTATTTTTCACATATCATCTGACAACTTCTCCGTGAGTTTGACATGACAATCCTGTCAAGTAATCATCCTGAAGTATCTCTTATAGTGACCCACTTTTCCCCATCCCACTCAGTGATTCTAAATCTGTCCATCATCATCTTTCTTTTGGTTTGCTACATGAGCCTCTTAATTGTTCTCCCTACTTCAAGCATCATTTGCCCCGAATCTAGTCTCCCTGAAGTCGGAACAATATTTCAAATCGAGAATCGGGCTATGACATTTTGTTGCCCAAAATGTTCAATTTCTCCCCAACGTTCTTAGGTTAAAGTAAAAACTTATAAACACAGTCTATTAAATTTCATTATTTGGACTTTGCTACTTTTTGCAGCCCCGTCATTGCCACACTTTGAATAATGCTCTTCATACTTCATAATTTTCCATTCACAGCTATGTGTAAAATTCAAGTTCCTTGATCAACTTTCCTCTTCTCTAATATCATCCCTAATTTACTCTGCATTTCCCTCCCCCTGATTACTTTTCAATGTCTGACCAACGTTTTAAACATGCATAAATTCTCATCCAAATATTTTTTTCAACATTTGGACTCGGCCACAGTCTGACTCTCCCTGTGCCTGCCAGTTTCTCCTGCAGGGACATGCTTCATTCATTCCCACTCCATTTAGTCACAGACGGAATCTGCACTTCCTTAACTCTCATTGCTACTTCCCAAGCAATGCTGTTTGGCTCATGCACAAACTTTCCTATCTTTGAAGCTTCACCTCTATTTATCATCCTTTGATATTGTCATCCGTTGAGGCCCTTGGGCACACGGCTCACAGTATTTCTTTTTTATTTCAAATCATCACAGCCTCTATAATGACTTCAAAGTATATGTGGCTAGACCACTAGACACCTTATTCTCATGGATGTTTGACATCCTGGATCCCAGTTCTCTCAGCTTCCACCTTCCTTTAGACAACCATTCCCCTGGCCTCAGCTAGATTTTATCATCACTTATATTTTTATTACCTCCAATATAATAAATTTCAAAATACTAATCTCTGATCAGAGCCTCCATTTATTTCAGCCTCTCACTTCATTACTTTCACTATACAGTATTTATCTTCATCAAGTCTTTGGATTTTCAACTCTTCCCTCATTTTTCTCCCATTCCTATTGCTTCAGTTTATTTCCTATAAATCTCAGCCTCAGTGGTGAGTCATATCAACACTTTACTTGAAGTTTGCAAAGTGTTTGAATGGTTGTTTGGATTGCTTTTCTGGCTTATATGATTTTTTGACATAAGCGCCATAAAAATTTTTGTAAGTTGCTCAATAAAGCCATCTACCTCCTCTCCTCAGGACGCTGAGACTTGCTAGAGGAAATCATACATCAATGTAGACTGATGCTTCTACACATTTTTTTTCATACTCACTGGACACTCAGTTCTATTAGCAATCATTTTACTTGTTCACCTTGTTGTCATTTCTCATAATACCTCTTCCAAATAGTCATTTTCATACTCAAACATCTTAGCTAATCCTTTCCCATTTCTCAGTTATTAAAATATCTTGCCTCCTTTTCTACAGGGAACTTTTAGGCTACGAGGTGTGAAAACACTTGGGCGCCTCACATCCTGTCCCCAATAAATCTAACTGTTTCAGTGTATATCTATAGTCATTTTTAACCCTTTATGAGGGGAAGAGATGGTTCCTTTGTCTTTAAAGGTTAATTCCCCAACCTGGTTCTAAATACCATTTTATTCATCTTTCCTAAATAATTTGCTCCCCAAAGGATCCTCATCTTTTACCACACTGCCTACTCTCACTTTGCCAGTCATGCCCTGGGAATTATATGCTCTTTTTGTGACTGGGGGATTCTGCACATGTAGAGTCATATGCCTAGACCTTGTGTTTTTATCTCTCATAGCACACTTTATTATAATCATCTATTTATTTGCATGTTTTTCCATCAGATTCTAAAACTTTTAACACTATTTTTTAAACTATTTTTTCGAACATTTTTTACTGTGTTTAGAACATAGTATTCCAGCAATACAAATTTATTGAAAAAATGAATTTAATGAAAAATTAAATGAACAAACCCAAGATACAAGATTTTACTCTCGTCTTATTAACAAGAGCCCCTCCAGTCTTTGTTTTTTTGGTAACATGTTGCTACCTCTATTGAAACCCTCATATCACAGTGGAATATCTTTCTATAGGACCATGTTTTATTTTGGGCATGCATTTAGTTACACCAAAATGTAAGCTGAATGTTCAATACCATAAGTGAGTTCCACTGTATTAACTTGCACATGTTACATAATTTATTGTCTTTGATATAGATGAATTGATAAAACTGAATTATTCATAGGGTGCCAGCTGACCCTATGCTCAACTTATAATGTGTAATTAGGTGGTAGTGAGGTTTTTGAAGGAAGTGGGAATTTACCAGTTTATATGATACTGCCTGCTCACAGTAAGATTAAAGGTGGTTACACATAAAAATCCATTTGAACTCCCTGACATTAAGTGAAAAAGAGGATATAGCAGAAATAGACAGTGTTTCCTATGCTCCCCATCCTCTTCTGTCTGGTGATTTATGGATGACCAGGAATCATGATATATTTCCTCTCAATGGCTCTGGATCTGTATCCTAGAGGATTTACTATGGTTTAAGATGCTGCTTGCTTAAAATTTCTATTTCACTACAGCATCCAATTAATTATATTGACTTAATTTGCATTATTTGTTTGAGAATCTATCACTCCGTCCCTGTGACATAACAAATATTATGTACCCACTTGCTTTTGTGGTGGTTACAGATTTACTTTTCCAACTGTTAATGCACATGAGCTGTTCTATGTCAGTTTTTATGCCATAAATCAAATTTATGTGAGTGTTTGTTTATACGATTTCATATTTGATTACATTTTATTAAGTATTTTAGAGAAAATCACCATAAAAAGAGAAGGAAGGCTGAAGAACGCTGCAAAAACTCAGCTGCTCCATTGTCTCTTCCCAAGAACCGCAGATAAGTTTAATCTTGGAAACTCTAAAATATGCTCACTGATAGCATGCCGTTTATCACACCTAAACAAAAGTCCTGGGTCCCACCATTTAACTGAATCTCATTTTACTAACACAACAGAGAGATGTTTTCTCCCTTAGTACACACACCAAATTTGTTATTGATTGTTTTTCTTGCTGATTCTATGGGCACTGTTCCCACTTGTATCTCCTTTTGTTTCTCCAGCCTTCTACAAACCATATGGGTGATGTATTCACAATAGGGATTAGGTCAATCTCTTGTTAAGTTATTCTTTCTTTTGGTCACTAGGATATTTTTGCACTTTATAAATTCAGCAGCTTTTATGTTTATCCCAAACAACCAGAAACCCTATCTTACTTGCCTCAGTGTCAAACCCCTATGGCACTAACTATGTTTCCATTCCAGGTGCTTCTGCTTATGTAGAGAACTTTTACTAAGAGTGTTTTCATTGTTTTTAGCTTACTTATTTCGATAAATTTAATAATTCTCATTTTACATTTTTATTAAATAGATAGGAAAACTGTTTTAATAACATAGGGACTCAAAAGATACTTCATTCATAAGGTTCCTAAAGATGTCTTTTTATATCAACTTAATCATGTAGTGTCCAATTTATGATTAAAAAACTGTCATGATAAGGGGACAGAAAACTCCTAATATAGCTTTTACTTTCCATCTTCAGACATCAGTAACTGTGGAACAACCCTTTTTTATAGTCAGTTGAATTCTCCCCTTCTCCTAGCTGGGAAGTATGCAGCTCTAAAAGTCTGCAATAGTTTGGGTCAATTTTCAGCACTGAGATTATGTTTATGTCAAAGTTTTATACAATTCTGACAGTTGGGGTCTCAAATACATGAGACATTATAGAAGGCCCTGTGAATAAGAGTTTGCATTTACCTCCTCATAAAAATGGACAAGACCTAGCAGTGCCAGCAGTGAAAGAAAACACAATTGCAAGACCAGGAGGACTGAAAATCCCATATTTGCACAGCTCCATTTCTGGGGTAACTTGACTTCACACTACAAGCAGGAAGGTCAGGATTTATAGGCAAACACTTTGAAGAAAAATATATAATAGGTGGAGGTGGGAGAAGGCACTGTGGAAAGCATTTCAATTGCATTTTCTTTTTTCCCTCCGTAGGATTTCTTAGACTGAATGACCTATGATCCGGAAAGTACTACCATAGTCACCTTCACTTCTTGAGTGATTATTATTGATTCTCTTTGCACTTACCAGGGACCCCAAAAGTTGCTTCCCGAAAAGTGTTGAAGCTCCTCCTCCAGCACTTCACCCCTTGCCCCAATTTGTAGACTCAGACAGGCTACACCGCAGTTGTCTAAGAGAGAGAGACCTAGACAACTGTGGCGTAGAAGTGACCTGAATATCATACAGGCAGAATCTACAGTCTTTATATTATTAGATACAGTTGCCACTGTCAGCACAAAAATGAATAAAATATAATGCCAATCCGAGATGCATTCAAAAACCCCAAGCTGTGCCATTTGAGGAGAGGTCACTCCAGGTCTAGTCTGAGTGTATTTTGCATAAAACACAGCACGGACAAAGAATGAAGCCACTGTCACCTTTAATAGCTTTTAGTGTCATATAGTTATCCGGACATATACTTTCCCAGTTTATTCTCTGCTCTCTTGAATTTACATTTCTGCCAATCACTCTTTTTCATTTTCTTTGTGTTCATTTTCTGAGAAAGACCGTCACATGCATTATGCCCATTAAATCTTAGTGCTAGCAAATTTCAGGTAAGAATAATTTTCTTAGAAAATTGAAGAAAGTGCAGGCACAATAGACTAAATTCCTTGAAAAACTCTCTTGCATTTTTCTGAGTTACATATTTCATACTTCGAAACAGTTCTTTCTAAGACCCCCAACTTAAAATTTTAGCTAAAGAAACAGAAATTCTTCCTGAAAAAATATTTTAAACACTAGACAGTGTTGTCAGGTCAGTAGTAAGGCACCAGACTGTACAAGACTTTGATGACTATGCTAAAGATTTCTGTCAAAGAAGATATTTGAAACTACTGATGGGGTTTAATGGGAGAAATGTCTTCATCACATTTATGTTTTGAAATAATCATCATCATTATAGAGTGGATACTAAATTGCAGCATGGAAAAAGTGAAAGAAGGGAAATCCATTTTGAGGCTATTTCTTTCCAGATAGGAAAAAAGGTCATAGCTTGATCTAGGGTCATGTGATATGAGATGGAGATAAGTGGATAAATTTGAGAATTAGAAAGTAAAAACTTGCAGGATATTGTAATGGAGTGAAAGAGAGGCTTGGAAGGTAGGGTGACTTCTAGGTTTCTGACATGCATAATGGATGTATAAAGATGCCATTCACTGAAGCAGGGGACACTGAAGATCACTTATAGCATGGTACCAAGAGTTAAGAACTGAAGTTATAAATCTGGAGTTATTGCCACATTAATGATAACGGAAGCCCTGGGAAAGGGTAATATTTCCTAGAAAAAGATTGTATTGAAACAACAACAACAAATCCTGGTATAAGACATTAATGTACTCCTATACTTATTATTGTTTGTTGTAAGACAGGAGACTTGAGTATATTTAAAGGTTAATGTGAAGAATGGAGTTAAGAGAGAAGTTTTATGTGGAAGAAACAAAAAATGATTAACAAAGTCCTTCAGAAGGTGGAAGGAGTTAGGATAAAAAGCACAGAGGACCAATAAGTATTATTTCTGCCAATGTATAAACATATTAATCAGTGATTTGTCTGAAGTGTAAAAAAGGTGGTATTTTTCCCACCTTTTAGTTTTGTGACATTTGGCCAATTACTTAAATTTGTCTTGTAACTTTTTTCCATGGTGATGGTATATAGGATTAAATGAGTTAGTGCATGAAGAATGCTCGGAACAGTCCCAGGCACAAAGTGAGAAACCAATAAATATCTGTTGTTTTTATAGCACTTTTAACATTGTATGGAAATGTTCTGCATAATCGTTCTGTCTAGGGTACAGATGGCTCTAGGAGAAAAGACAAATTTACTCATGTACCTGTGGAGATGAGCTCAGTGCTTGGAAGAGTGTCCTTGATTTATGTCTGGTGATCGGAATTTGAATGAATTTTGCAATTGGCAGGTAAGAAGTTTGCTTTTCAGACACTAGTGAAGGGACGTATATGACAAATGTACGACCAGTTCTAGGCAGTGGGTTATTATACTTTAAAATAAAGGAGGAAAATTTGCCCAATTAAGAGCCATGGAGGATATAATAAAACATCTTTTTTAAAATTGGTTTTCAATACTGAAAATAGAAGGATAAGAGTATCATGATGTATTCAACAGAATTATGTGCATTTGTTCCCAACTGATGTATGCAAAACTGCTAACCCAACAAAGAGGAGCTTTTCTGTAGTCTTTTTAATCACTGTTATGATTGAATCACATTGGAAACAGGGCTTCAGTTGACTGTTTAATTGATAAGAGACCACAAAAGTTGCAAACAGTCTCCATCTAAGGGAAGGTCTTACTGGTACAATAGAGATATGAATATGATTATGTTTGATTAAATTAGATTAAATTAAATTGTCACCTTGTTATTCTAAGATTGTCTCATATGGACTTGCTTGTTTGTGACAGAGGATTATTTATTAAATTCCCTCTTTCCTGTCTGGGCTCCTAGGATATTCCATGGAAGCTATTCATAGAAAGCAGTCAACCATATTATCAGAAAGTAGACATGTTTCCACATGGGACAATCTTACTCAGATATTTTGACTTATTTTTAATAGCATCAATTAACCTTAATGTTATGGTCACTGAGATTTTTCACTTCAGTCGTCTGCTGTTTTAAGGAACAAGCTTGTAGAGACTCTTGTCTAAACAAGATGAAAAGACAACCCTCAGAACAGGAGAAAATATTTGCAAATGAAAATATTCGCAAAGGATTAATCTCCAAAATACACAAACAGCTCATGGAGCTCAATATCAGAAAAACAAAGAACCTAATTTAAAAATGGGCAGAAGACCTAAATAGACATTTCACCAAAGAAGACATACAGATGGCCAAGAGGCACATGAAAAGATGCTCAACACCATTAATTACTAGAGAAATGCAAATTAAAACTACAAGGAGGTATCACCTCACACCAGTCATAATGGTCATCATCAAAAAATCTAGAAACAATAAATGCTGGAGAGGGTGCGGAGAAGAGGGAACCCTCCTGCGCTGTTGGTGGGAATGTAAATTAATACAGCCACTATGGAGAACAGTATGGAGGTTCCTTTAAAAACTAAAAATAGAACTACCATATGACCCAGCAATCCCACTACTGGGCATATACCCAGAGAAAACCATAATTCAAAAGGACACATCCACCCCAGTGTTCACTGCAGCACTATTTACAATAGCCAGGTCATGGAAGCAACGTAAATGCCCATTGACAGACGAATGGATAAAGAAGATGTGGTACATATATAAAATGGAATATTACTCAGCCATAAAAAGGAACGAAATTGGGTCATTTGTAGAGACGTGGATGGACCTAGAGACTGTCATACAGAGTGAATTAAGTCAGAAAGAGAAAAACAAATATCATATATTAACGCATATATGTGGAATCTAGAAAAATGGTACAGATGAACCGTTTTGAAAGGCAGAAATAGAGACACAGATGTAGAGAACAAACATATGGACACCAAGCAGGGAAAGTGGGGGTCGGGGGGTGGGATGAACTGGGAGATTGGGATTGACATGTATACACTAATATATATAAAATAGATAAGTAATAACAACCTGTTGTATAAAAAATAAATTTAAAAAAACTAAAAATAGAACTACCATATGACCCAGCAATCCCACTACTGGGCATATACCCTGAGAAAACCATAATTCAAAAGGACTCATGTACCCCAATGTTCATTGCAGCACTATTTACAATAGCCAGGACATGGAAACAACCTAAATGTGCAACAACAGATGAATGGATAAAGAAGATGTGGTACATATATACAATGGAATATTACTCAGCCATAAAAAGGAATGAAATTGGGTCATTTGTAGAGATGTGGATGGACCTAGAGTCTGTCATGCAGAGTGAAGTAAGCCAGAAAGAGAAAAACAAATATCGTATATTAACACATATTTGTAGAATCTAGAAAAATGGTACAGATGAACCTATTTGCAGAGCAGGAAGAGAGATGTAGACGTAGAGAATGGACACGTGGACACAGTAGGGAAGGGGAGGGTGGGACGAATTGGGAGATTAGGTTTCACATAAATACACTACCATGGGTAAAATAGATAGCTAGTGGGAACCTGCTGTATAGCACACGGAGCTCAGCTCGGTGCTATGTGACGACCTACATGGGTAGGATGAGGGGAGTGGGAGGGAGGTCCAAGAGGGAGGGCATATAGATATACATATAGCTGATTCACTTCATTGTACAGCAGAAACTAACACAACATTGTAAAGTAATTATACTCCAATTAAATTTAAAAAAAAAAGTGATATGAACAAGTAAAAAAAAAAATCCCCGTTTTCCCAGAATTACCAAGGAAATGGAAAAATATACAGAAGCAGTAATCTCCTAGGAGTCCTACTGTACATGATAGATAGTAAAAGCCTGGCTGGATTAATATATATATGTACATATATATATATTAATTGTACATATGTATATATTAAAACATACATATACATATGTATATATTCACATATACATATCTTCATCAGCAGGTCCATTTATGCATAATAGATGAAAGCAATGATGTTAGGATAAATACAGTACTTACAAGCTTTTCCCTACAAATGAGAGTTCTCTGAAATCTACCAAGGACTATAGTTTAGTGTTAAGTTGGATGAGTTCTACCTATAATTATACTGTTATAAAACAAGATTTTTCAGAAGAGTTTAGAGGTCAAATTAGGGTTTTTCTACTCTTGAAGTTTTCCTACTGTTTCTGTCCAACTGCATCTAAATGCGAAAAGTTAATGTAAAAGTGAGGTTATGTTGCCTACTCACAGGGCAATTCATTGGTTTCTCTTTGGGGGATATTAGGTCATACTATAAGAGTGAATAAACAAAAGGAGTGTTAACTAACACGTTTCTCAGAAAATTGGAATAACTGATTTTATACTAGAGATTGTTCAGAATCAATGAAGGCATAGATAGTGGAAGCATAGATAAATTCTCTTTAATTAGTTAATTCTTAGTCTTCTTATAATCTCAATTTAGACATTACTTCTTCAAGGAATCCAATTTCCAAGATTTGGTCAAATCCATCTGATATAAGTATTCAGAATACTTGTTCTTTTGCCTTATTCTACACATCACATATATAACTAAATGATTTTTTTGTAATTAGTTGTTATATGCTTGGATTCTTTACTAGATTGTGAGACTATAAGGTAATCCATAAATTTGGGACTCCATGCATACCTATCACATATAGTAATAGACATGCAGAATAAATTTCAAGGCATATTTTACTTAAAGACAAATTTTGTATTATATATGCCTCAGAAAATTAATAAATTGCATTAATTTAATAAATGAATATACATTGCTGCATTTTTAATACAAAATTTCTGCTATAATAATTTACAGATTATAAATTGTGTGGGTAGGACAGTGTCCCTCAAAACTCACATCCACCTAGAACCTCAGAATGTGACCTTATTTGGAAATAGAGTCTTTGCAGATGTGTTAGCAAGAACATCGAGATGATATGCTTAATTTAGAGTAGACTAAATCTAATGACTAGTGTTCTAATAAGAAAAGGAGAGCACACAGAGGCAAAGAAGAGTCACGAACTGGAGTTAAGCTACCACGAGCCAAGAAATGCTTGAGGCCACCAGAAGCTAGAAGAAGCAAATAAAGATTCCTCTGTAGAGCTGACACCTTGATTTCAGACTTCTAGCATCCAGAACTGTGAGAGAATAAACATATATTGTTTAAAGAAAAATTTTAAGAAATAAAACCCATTTGTTTTCCTCTTCCAAAATCAATATGCATTTGAAAAACAAATGGCAATAAAAGTAGATATTTGTCATTAAGCAAATTAATTATTGCTCTTGTCTTCCTGTATCAAAATGTGCTTCCTATTTCCATAGTAGTATGTTGTACCAATTGAGAACTTGGGTTTAAAGGTCAGAATATAATAGAGGTTCAAATCCTGACTTTGAGAACAGTTTTCATTAAACATATATTTTAATATATGTTTAATATATGTTTCATGAAACATATATTTCATTAAAATATAATGTTTTAAAAGTGTTTAATGCAATTCTTTTTATACGACGTTTTTTCAATAAATAAGAACTGTTATGGTGCTAATAATACTGTAAATTTCTTGAGGCAAAAGTTTTGCTTTACTTATATCTATATCCTTAGTTCTGTAGTGACACATAATAAGTGTTCAATAAATGTTTATTAAATGAGTGAATGATTAAAAAATAGTCTGTCAAAGAGAATAATCACCTAATTGTTTAATACATTTGGACACTGTAAACAAGTGATCCAGATACTTCCATGTAAGAAGAATATGCAAATAGCTACTACTTCGTGTGCATTTATTATATTCTATGAACTGTTAAAAGTTCTGAACACATCCTAAGAAATCTATGAAATATGTGAGGTATGTTTTTCTATTTTAAAGAATAAGTAAGCTTGAGAGAGTTCAAATGGTTTTCTTGCAATTAAACAGCTAAGTATGGCAGAACTGGTATCTCAAGTCAAGTCAATGTGATGGAAATATCATACCTTTCCTCATACACTATATTAATAAAAACTACTTAAATGTTCTAAGTATTCTGCTCAATTGTAACCAAAATTTTGTGGGGAAAAATAACTGGCCTAATAAGATGAATGTATGTGAAAGAATATTGGTATCTCCCTCCCCCATATAGAGAATATTGGCTTTCTGAAAATTCAACAAAAACAAAAGAAACAAAACAAATACAAAATTTTTAAAAAGACACATTTTTGAAAGATAGGAAATATTGACTGATTCTTGTTCCTGTGCTAGTACCAGTCTTTTGTTTGGCCTTGTGCTAATCTTACTTGAGATATTTAATTATTGTTCAAAATAATAATGGTTATCATTTGAAATTCCTCTTGGAATAAGTTCATGATTATTCTAAATTGAAGATGGGCTTGCTCTTAAAAACTACTGATCATCGAGAATAATCTTACAGTCAACAATATTTGGAATACTATGCCAAAATAGAAGTCTCTGAATGCTATTTAAGCTAGAGTAATTAGCTTTGTATTTGGTTAAGAATTAAATGTCCCATAGTGGCAAAATATTGTTTCCCAAAAGAGGTTTTGCCTCTCAGAAAACCTCAGAACATTCATGCCTCATGTTTATATTACTGTCAAATCAACAATTCTATGGATGTTTTTCTTTTAGATGGCATTAATGATTCACAGACACATTTAATTACATAGAAAAACATTGCAAAAATCATTGCTGGTTAAATGTAGAAAAACAGAACAATTATTTTGCAGTCCAGTGATTTCATTGAAAAAGCATTTTGATGCATCAAGGTATATGTGTTGACTTAATAAAACATGGCAAGGGACTACAATAAATAATATTAATATGACCTTATTTGGGGGTTTCATAAAGGTTTTTAAAGAAAGTGTGAGTTCAAGAGCCTTTATCTCAGGTCTAGTACAAACAAGAAAAAAGTAAGCAACATGATTCAAAAGTTCATTCCTTTGGCACTATTAATATAACTATTACCTACACAGAACTAAAATGCAAATATCTATATAGAATACTTTGCCAGGGATGATATTAAATTTTAATGAAAAAAATCAATTTCTAAACTTATACTCGTTATTCTGAAAAAGAAAAAAAAGTGGTGGAGTGTTTCAGTCTTCTCTAGGATTACACAGCTCCTGAAGGTTCAAACTCACCTGGATCTCTCTGGGACGATGGTACTATAAAAAAAATGTGTAAAATATTTTTGTAGGATGTATAAGTGCAGAGAAAAAAATTACACATATTATATAATATATAATATAAGGGGATCTTGATTGGGTCCTGTATCAAACACCTATTGACGTAATATCATCAGCTATGTGATGTCTTTGCACTTCAAAGTTGTCAGATGCCAAATAAGCATGCTAATAAACTATGCTTCACAGGGGGTAGTGGGAGGATCAAAAGAGAACACAGACAACAGAGATTTTTAATGAACTGTGAATGCTGTATACATGCTGATGGTTTGTGGGGTTACAATTCAATATCCATTGCTAAGAGTTTTGCTTTCTCTTCTGTTTGTCTGTTTGCTTCTTTTATAACAGAGTAGAGTGATGAAAAAGAAAGGTAGCAAACTTACCCCATGATCTAAAATTTGGCCACTGATTGAACAACTGAATATGAAAAAACATTCTGTATCTTAGTTAGGAAGAAAGAGTAATGACCAAGCTATGTTCCTCGTGGTTGTACGCAGCTTTCAGGACCTTTCAGAGCAAGACAGGAAATGTCTGAGGCACACACTGGTGGAGGCTGCACCCACAACTTGTGCAGCCCAGGGCTCCCCCTGCAGACTACCAGGAGTATTGCAAATAATGTTGCTGGTCTGTGGGCTAAAAATGCAATTTAAAGTCGTTTAAATCAGTCTTTCTGTAGAAAAGCCACGTTCATTAAGCTTTATGGATATTAAATATACGTTTTACTTGGAATGAAAGGAGCCAAGGTGTTTTATGTGCTAAAATATAAAGATCACAGAAAGGAAAAACCGCTTTTCATCTCTGAGCAAACTTGCCACATGGTGTTTTCTAGAATCTCACAGTTCTACATAATATCATTTGGTCCATTACTTTCATAAAAAGGTTCCTTAGAACAGCTACAATTGTGCTTTTTAGATCTAATGCTTTCCCTTTGCACATCTCCCTTATGAGGCTGTTCTGACCTTGACAGCTTCTATCCCATTACTGAAATATTACAGCAATAATTCAGAAACACCATGGTTAATATAAAGTATATAAAGTGACATTTAGATGCCTAGAGATTTGAATGTTGGGACATTCTACATTACCTTTCTTTATAGTTTTTCAATGAATCTCAATTCTGAAGATCAACTGGATTCAAATTTTAAAACAAAAAATTTTGTTTGACTTTTCCTGGAAGAGAGCAGGCTCTTTGTTTCTGTGGAGTCAGTGTGTGTAGTGTGGAGAACACAAAACAGAAAACCATACTTGGCTTCCATTTAAATCGACTCAATAAAATAAAAATAAGGTTATATCCATAGTAAACCCACATGGCATTTACTGGGACTGTTCTAAGCCAACGTTCTGCCTTTTTTGTTTTCCTGAGATAGGGAAAGGTATAAAAAGCTACAGATCCAAGTCGAGGTTAAGATCCTAAGTCTCCTGATCATGCCTGTTTTAGTAGATGACGGACTAAGAAGATCTGGCTGTTTCTACAGGCCTCAACCATTAAACTACTTTTAGTATTTATATTATGCTTGTACAGTGCAAACAAGTTTATAGGTGTTACTCAACTCACAATAATCTCTCTCTTTATGAATGTCTAACTCAATCTTACTTCCAGGATGGGTTTCAGATTTTTCATGACTCTGTGTTATCTCTAGAAAATGCAATTGGTCCTTAAGTACTCCTCAGTACTATTTAATGACACCTAATAGAAGCCTAATGAAACTCAAACTCAGATTTATGGTAATTTAATTATACTCTTACTTCTGTTTCTCCTGCCCATTCTGTTCTTTCCTTCTTTGTCTCAATCTTTTATTCTAAAAGACCATCTCCCTCGGGCTTCCCTGGTGGCGCAGTGGTTGAGAATCTGCCTGCCAATGCAGGGGACACGGGTTCGAGCCCTGGTCTGGGAAGATCCCACATGCCGCGGAACAACTAGGTCCGTGAGCCACAACTACTGAGCCTGCGCGTCTGGAGCCTGTGCTCCGCAACAAGAGAGGCCGCGATAGTGAGAGGCCCGCGCACCGCGATGAAGAGTGGCCCCCGCTTGCCACAACTAGAGAAAGCCCTCGCACAGAAACGAAGACCCAACACAGCCAAAAATAAAAATAAACAAATAAATAAATTAATTAAAAAAAAAAAAAAGACCATCTCCCTCAAATATACCACCATTAGAATGTAGAACCTATGAGGCAGGTAGTTTTGTCCAGTTTTCTCATTGCAGTGTTCCCTGTGGGTGCCACCTAATAGTAGCAATTACATAATAAATATTTGCAAAATGCAAGAATAAGCCTTTCCACATATCAATGGAGGAAGGTATTTTGCACACTTTTTTTCTCCTGCACAGTGCCTGACACATAACAGACACTAAATAGGTGTTTACTGAATAATATACGTGTGTTTATTGAAAAATACAAATGGATATAAGCAGTGGATTTTATACCCTGTCTTAACTCTGAGTACTATAGGTGTTCCATCACACTCCACCTAATTATTCTCATATTGATTTATTGACTCATGCAAGTTCCTTTGCCTAAATCTTACTCTCTACATGTTTCTATGCTCTAAGTGTGTCCTGACCACTTTCTCTTCTCATCAATCAACAATCCTGGTATGCTTTTTTTTCTCATATGATACTTAGGGATGAACATGTCCATAAAGTGGGATTATACTTTACACTTTTCTCCTTATTGCACTCATTAAGCAATCAGTTATTTATTTATTTTATTTATCCATCTCTATTCAAAAAAGCAATAATCTCTTTTTACATTTATCTATCCATTCATTCATTTTAATAATAATTTATTAAGTGCTTAATACCATTTATTAGCAATGTACTTGATTTAAAATGTAGATTATTTATCACCATTATAAATCAATTTTCAAAGTGCATTGTTTCTTAAATCTTTAGAAATCTTGTCAGTATTCTTATCCTGTTGGATGCTTATCTTGTTTCTCCAGCAAAATTTGCAAAAGTCACACTTTCCTTTTCATTCTAGCCTGGATTATCAGTTCATTGTAATGTAGAAAGAAACAAACAGCCATCATTCTCAAATATACCAGAATTACCACTGGAATTATTTCAGATAGCAATGTAAACATTTAAAATATTGTATACCCTCAATTCACATCATCCTACATTTGTCCATAAGCAGCACAAAATTTCAAGAAATTTAATTAAAAAAAATTGTATGATTGAGTCATGTCAGGCCCTCTTAACTATTCATTTTACTACCCCTAGTACATAACATGATGCTGGGAGACGGTCAGTACTTAGTAATTGTTGCTTTAAGGAGTAAATACATGGATCAATGTATGAATATATTGGCTAAATGGACCAGAATTATTTGTGTCTTATATAGTCACATCTACATAGTCTTGCTTATTTGAAGGGTATAAGCTATATACCATTGTATGAAGAGGGAATGAAGAAAGAAATTTCTATTATATATTTATAAATATATGATATATAATCTTTCTATATTATATATATATGATCCTTCTGTATTATAGATTTATATAATTATATTATTAAATTATTTATTGTTATATTACATTATGTATATTATGTATGTTATATGTAATATATTGTATATTGTTACATTATACATAATATAATGATATTATATAATAACAATGTAAGTGTCCATCAATAGATGAATGGATAAAGAAATTGTGGTGTATATATACAATGGAATATTATTGTCATAAAAATAGAATGAACTCTTGCCATTTGTGACATGGATGGACCTTGAGGGCATTATGCTAAGTGAAATAAGTCAGACAGAGACAGATAAATCCCATATGATCTCTCTTATATGTGGAATCTAAAAATTATATGCAGTAGTTCCCCCTGATCTGCCGTTTCACTTTCCATGGTTTCTGTTACCCACAGGTAACATTCATCCAAAAATATTAAATGGAAAATTCCAGAAATAAACAATTCAGAAGTTTTAAATTTCATGCTGTCATTCTAAGAAGCATGATGAAATCTCATGCTATCTCGCTCCAGCCTACCTGAGATCCCCTCATCATCAACATCATCTGCTCCTGATACCCAACCATCAACAAGTCATGGCTGGATGATCCAGGATCACCCCAAGCAGATGATCCTCCTTCTGAGGTATGGTCAGATAACAATGTCTCTGTAATTCACCTTGTTTCATCTCATCACATAGGCATTTTTATCATTTGACATCGTCGCAGGAAGAAGGAGGTGAGTACAGTACGATAAGATATTTTGAGAGAGAGAGATCACATTCATGTAACTTTTCTTACAGTATATTGTTATAATTGTTCTATTTTGTTATTTTTTACTGTTGTTAATCTTTTACTGTGCCTAAATTATAAATTAAACTTTATCATAGGTATGTATGTATACCAAAATGCTTAGTACATATAGAGTCTGGTACTATCCACGGTTTCAAGCATCTATTGGGGGTCTTGGAACATATTCCCTGCATATTCCCTGCAAAGGGGGAACTACTACTGTATATTTTTTTAGCAATCTCATAGATGCAGAGGGCTGATTGGTGGTTGCTAGAGGCAGGGGATGGGGGATGAGAGAAATGGGTAAATCGCCTTTTTGGTTTTTTTTTAAAATTTAAATAAATTAATAATAATATAAATCTGTATGATATATATTGTTCTATAAAATCCTATCTAGTCAAAATTAAAGAAAGAAACCATTTCTTCACTGTGGATATTATAGGTAACTGTTCTTTATGAAAACTCATAAACCAAGAAGATTTTGTGTTATAATATGGAAACCAAAAAACCAAATCAGAACAATAAAACCTTTTATTAAGAAGATTCCATAAACATTATGATAGAGAAATTGCAATGTACTTAGGCAAAGTTAAATGGAAGCAGAATTTGTTCCCAATAATCTTTACGTAAAGTGTAATCTGGAATAGAATTGCTTACATCATTACATTTTTCCCATATACATAAATGGGGACAGCTACATAGAGGTGTTTCCCCCTTTTCAACTGGAGAAGAGTTTGTGGAGGGAGTTATCATCATGAACATCAGGGTAAACTCCTCATACTAGTAATATTTTGGTCCTCATATTGTTGATGGGATGAATAAATTCCAACTATTGTTTATTCCTTCCTCCTCAGTTTGAGAGTGTGAGTCTGATTGGTCCAACCTAGGTCTCTTACCTTCCCCTAGGTCAGGGAACATAATTAACAATCCCATCAGACTACATCTAATAGAAAATGGGTAATTTCCCAAAAGGAAATTGAAATGTGAGGAAAGTTTATGGAGTCTCTGTGGTCAAAAATCAACAAATGTCCATTATATTGGCTAAATGCAAAGGTAAAAAAAAAAATCAGAGTTCTTTGTATCATGTCATATTTACTTCATAACCAACATTTTTTTGCAGAAAGTACAGATTTAAGTTGACATTTATGATTTTGTGGGTAGCAATCATAGATTTCTAATTTATGCTAATGTTGTAAGAAAGCCTGGGTGATAGAGCATATACAAATTAATGTAAATCCATGCACTATTGAAGAGCCCTGATTGCCTGCCTTAATGAAGAGGAGTTATCAGTGTCACATTGTATACCAAGAATGACACTGAATTTCATAGTACATTAAAACTCATGGTATAGTTATAAATGCGGATTTAGGTGACATGTGATTCATTTCTGTCTTCCTATTCTCCCCCATTCTGTTCACTTCAGCTACTGGATGTGGAGAAGAGGGCAGAGTCAGGTGGAGAAAGAACAAATAAATGTAACAGAAAGCAGAGAATTCACTCACCTCCAGAATTATTTTAGCCCAACATCCTTCTATTTCTCAAAAAATTAGAAATATAATTACCATATGTGATCTAGCATTTCCATTTCTTGGTATATAACCAAAACAATTGAAAGCAGGGTTTCTGAAGTGATATCTGTAGACCCATGTTCATAGCAGCATTATTCACAATAGCAAAAAGGTGGAAGTAACCCAAATGTCTGTTGACAGATGAATGGATAAACAAATGTGGTATCTCCATTCAATGGAATATTATTAGGCCTTAAAAAGGAAGGGAATTATGACACATGCTACAACATGAATGAAACTTGAAGGTATTATGCTAAATGAAATAAGCCTGTCACAAAAAGACAAATACTCCATGATTCCATATATATAAAGTGCCTGGAGTAGTCAAATTCATAGCAACAGAAAGTAGAATGGTGGTTTACAGGGGCTGGGGGAAGAGCGAAATGTGGAGTTTTACTTGAGTATAGAGTTTCAGTTTGTAAGGTAAAAAGAGTTCTGAAAATTGGCTGAACAATAATGTGAATGTGAATGTACTTAACACTACTGAACAGTACACTTAATAGCAGTTTAGCTAGTAAATTTAGAGAGCAAATTTTTATTACCACAATTAGAAATTATACATATGGAAACAAATGCCAATGAAATGGAAATGGAAACTCCTTGAATTCCTTCCATGTTCTAGAAATCCTCTGAAACCAGAATATTATTTTCCTTTGACATATAAACCATAATGAACAATTATCGCAAGGAGGCCCCAAATTGCAGCTGGGATCAGCTCCCTGAACTCGCAGTAATGTGACCATGGATTTTGGTAGAACTTTGTGATTTTATTTATCATGTTATGAAGAGGATATTTCCTGTAATTCACTTCAAAATACATATATTTGACACAATGATGCTCATTATGAATTAACCTTTTCCATTCTGAATCAAATTGGTGAGTTCTCTATCTATCTCATTACTCTCTCCCTGATTGTTGTTCCCTGGGACCCTTAGGGATATCCATTCTGAAAGGAAATCAAGAGTTCTTTCCTTTGAGTTCTAAATGGAAAAGTCATTTTGAAGATCTATTGTTATACTCAGCTTGCTCCCTAGTGCTTGCATAAACTCTTGTTTTTTCTGATTAGAAAAAGTAGGGTTTACTTGCCAGCAATGGTCAAATTTTTACAACTTGGGAATACACTTGTTGAATCATTTTGAAACAATCTGAAATACTCATTTTCTTGCATCTTCATTTGTGTTTTTGTAATAATCTTTTTACAGTTATTATGTTTTCATGGACGTCAGATACAATGTGTTAAAATTTTTATTTTCTATACTCTCCTAACTTATTTTGACCTACAAATATTCCATCTATTTACCTAAATTATGGGATACCAAGGCTGAAGCAGGAAAGCCATTCACATTTAAGAGTAAAGCTATTTATTATTTGTGTCATCACAATTGTAGACAAATAGTTTAAAGGACAGAGAGATGGTTCCCATGGAATTAACAATATATCAACATTTTCATGTTCAAATTGGCCTAAGGAAAAACAGATTTTTGCTATGTCAAATAATAACAATTGCATAAATTCAAGAAAATTGTTGAGAGATTTCAAAACAATTTCAAACTTTAAAATCTGTGTCTTGCTGGCAATGGCTATATCAGTAGCTTCAAATAAATTTAGAATATGCATATATGTCAGAGGCTAGAGTCTATTGCAATTTATGTGTGTGCTTTGGAATATGTATCTCTGTATTTTTTCTGTGTGTGCTGTGTATATGTGTGTGTACAAGGACATGTGAGAACAACAATAGGGCATTGAGTGCAGGGATTATGAAGTATTTATGTGCTGCATAAAATTCCAATAAGTATGTTTTCTAAACAGCATTCAAAATAGTTGGAATGTTTCAAAATCAGGATATAGTGTTTTTTGTAACTTTAACAAATCTAATACAAATTGGTCATTCCCTTCAAGCATACACAAAATTGGACTTCACTATTTAGTGTAGATAGGAAATGAGCTTCTTGACCTGCTCTTTCTTGTACATATTCTGCTCTATATTCATATTCAAGTAGCTTCTTGTATCAAGAGGAACTATAGAAGCACTATTTGATTTTTATTTCCTACCCATGATTTGTTTTTTTGAGGCTTACAACTTTTTTTCTCATTATCAAACTATCAATTATATGCAAGCTCCAAAACTGTCTTGAACCTGTATAATGAGGGAAGAGCCTCTATTTCCATACATGTCATTATTCATGATTCCATGACACTTTATTGGAGTCTTGAAATTACCTTAATTATATTTAACAGACAATGTTTGTCCTAATAGTCCAAAATATTATTTTAATATTGTTTTTATCCAACAAAGCTTATTGCATAAAGGTTTCCTAGATGTACTGGGGCATGCAGATTCTTCAGGCAATTAATCTCTTCAGATAAAGACAGATACTTCTAGAAGGGGAGTTAAATTATGCATAAAATGATACTTTATAATTCAATTTTTTTTTTCCTTAAGGACAGCCTAATGCTTTAACTCTTGGTAAGTAAAATGAGCAGCTTCCAAATCGCCCTGATTGCCCTTCAGAAGGGCTAAGAAAGTGTTCACTACCTTCAAATTTTGGGTGCTTTAGTTATTGGTTTGGCAAATTCTATATGCTTGCATATTTTTAGATGAAAGAGTACCTCTGATCTTAGAAAAAGTTAAGCTGGTCTTCTACCATTTGCTGGCTACACAGTGTATTTTAGAATCATCTGTTATAAAGCACCTAAGAGAGAAGACAGAATTTTGGAAATACATTTTACCTGAATTTTTTCGTATTCAGAAAAAGTACACACACAATCCATTACAGGCCATCATTTGCATCAATGATTAAACTACTGGAATAGGGAAAGTGTTAAGTGATAATAGGCAGAGCTTTACAGTAGAAAGGATTTTAAAAATCTCATCATGGAAAGGACACAGCAAATAAGACTATAAACATACAAGGAACATTGAATTCATTCATATAGCAAAGTATATTATTCATATATCAAGGAAAATATAAGAAATTTTGTTTTGCAACAACAATCCTAAGTAATACACCAGTGTCTTCAAAGTGCTTCAATGTTTAAAGCTCAATATGCTATGGTTGACCATATAAAGCTGATAAATTTGTTTCAGAGGGCAGTGAATCAAGGTCATGCTTCCTTAGTTCCATATAGTCCAAACTTCTTCCCCCTTCATTGACTCCAAAGTAAGAATGAAATAGTAAAAAATTATATTACCACAATACCTATAAAAACCGTGAATGCAATGAGATTTTGCTGGAAGAATATAAAGTATGTCACAATTGCAAGCAGCATTGCCTGGCATGAGATTTTCAGCCATATGGATGGGTGTTGTTACTTTTGGATTTTTATTCCATACCGTTTTAGGGGCATTTCTGAGGTATCATAAACTTCTCTGAATGAGGAAATATATATAGGGCATACTTGAAGTCTCTCTATCTACCCTTGTGTAGAGTAATAAAATCAGGCATCCTAAGGAACACAGTTATAGTGGGGATACAGCTTATCTTTTAAATTGTGGAAATCCTGAATAGGAATTTTCACTCTGCTGTTCTTCTCATGTTAATGTGTAAGGATTTTTCACACTTGCTATGCTCATTACTGTCTCTAAAGTTTCATGGTGATAACATGCAAGATTATCTCTTATAGTCATTTCCTTTGCAATCTAAGTGCTTTTTTTTTTTTTTTAATTTTCTTTCTTTCTTTATTTATTTATGGCTGTGTTGGGTCTTAGTTCTTGTGCGAGGGCTTTCTCCAGTTGCGGGAAGCGGGGGCCACTCTTCATCGCAATGCGCGGGCCTCTCACTATCACGGCCTCTCTTGTTGCGGAGCACAGGCTCCAGACGCGCAGGCTCAGTAATTGTGGCTCAAGGGCCACAAATACTGAGTTGCTCCGCGGCATGTGGGATCTTCCCAGACCAGGGCTCGAACCCGTGTCCCCTGCATTGGCAGGCAGATTCTCAACGACTGCGCCACCAGGGAAGCCCCTAAGTGCTTTTTAAAAAAATAATTTCACTGACCATACTGTTATCTTTCTTTACTGCAGCTATTCAGTAGATTAAGTGAAGGCTTTAAGGGATTCTTTTTAAGGAAGTTCGAAATCTCTTTTCATGACAGTATGCTGCTGCGCTTCCCTTAGGTAGAAATATTCTGTCAATCCGTTTCTAAAAAACATCACGGCACTGCTTTATTGGTATTAAATTGAATTCAGTTTAAAGTATCTCAGAAGAATGTTAACTCTTTTATTTTTGGTCTGGACATAGAGGCACACAGCACATTAATTCAAATCACAAATGATACTAAATTGGGCGATGATATGAACCCCCAGAGAACACAAACAGACAATAAAAAGAGATCCACAATGAAATAACCAAATAATGTTCACACTTCTTAATGCTAATTTGGATATATATATGGAGAAACATCCAAACACTGATTTCTAATAGCTGGAAAATATTTTCTGCATGACTACCTTACAAAGAAACTTGTGGCTGATAGAAATAAAAACGAAGTAGGTACAAATTTATAATAAAAAACAGTATCAAAGAAATTTTAACAAACGTGATTAGCATATACTGAAGTATCCCATCAGAGCCTAAAGAAGTGAATGTTCCTTTTAAAATAATAGTATTTTCTAAACACAACCTATCTGTTAAATCAAGCTGTTGTATTGATGCAGAAAAATCATCAATGTGGGGAGATATAGTCAACCAGTAAACAGAGCTTTTAGTGCTGTTGTAAGTAGAAATAGAAGAATTACGTGGATAGAGTATAACAAAATTTAAGTTCATAAATGTCAAAAACGGAAATGTAATCCAAGGCAAGGGAGGGATGCTTCCTTACCAAACTGTTATAAAAGTGGAAACCAGTATGTTATAAAGAGAACCTAAGAGAATGCATGTCTCTGTCATTGATTTCTCTAATCTATATTTCAGTTTGGATACATTTTATTAGTTTGTTATATTGCCAATTTGTAATTTTGAAGTGAAATTATTATAGGCCCTGGTTAGAATTTGTCCATTAATATTATTTTGAAATACAAAAGGATGCCACAGAATTTCTGTACTGACCAATTCTTCTTGCTTCCGACTTCTTCATACAATGCAAAAAAAATTGAATGTGAATCACCATACTTATAGTCAGGTTCTAAGAGTTAGATAAAAGCCTCTTGGAGTGGATAAGAAAGTGAAGCAGGCTATAAAAATCAGGAGCTCAGATGAGTCATTTAAACTATTCTCCAGTTAAAGTTTAATGCTCTCCACACTCACCGAAAGTCCATAAATTCAACCCATGATTATGAAATGCAAACTCTTCTTCCTAGCAACAAACAACACATCAACAAAAAACCAGAACAAACCACATCCTTAAAGGTTATTAACGAGCCATTTAGCATGCTTCCAGATCAAGGCACAGATAAGGGGGTGTGGTTATTCCTTGGTTTGGGAGGTAGGACTGAACCTCGAACACAGCCACTCACGTGCTTCCTTGTAGTTATAGCCACACACACATAATACCAACCAATCCATCATCAACTGAATACAAATCAAGTGTTTATCAAAGTAATATTAAATTTTAATTAATATAAAGTCATATTAAAAACATTAGACCCTTTTCACCTCAAATTTTATTTACTGTTTCCTAACCTGTGCATATTTGTAAACCTTGTTGGTTTTTTTCTTCTCCTTCTCCCTATCTTCATTCTCTTCACCGTCCTCCCTCTCCTTCCCCTCCCCCTCACCTTCCCTCCCCTTTCTCCCCCCTCTTCCTCCTCCTCCTCCTCCTCCTTCTTTTTCTTCTCTCTCACTCTCCCCCAACCCCTCTCCTCTCTCGCTGTATATACCTTTTCAGAAATGCTCATCCTGTTAAGGGGGAATCAAAGACAGCACTCACTCAGAATCAGAACTGCGAAAGCTACACTGAAGTTCCAATTAAGCAGCAAGGACGTGAAGGAAGGGCTTGGAGTCCCATTGTTTCCCCTTTGTTCTTCAGAATTATACTCAGTTACAAATTTCTATGATTCTGAAATTCCATTATTCAGGACCAGCTGGGGCTAACTTTTGTTCTTTTAAATCTTAAAACATATTGCCTTCCCCTTTTTTCTTACGGTTATAAAAGATCAAAATAATTTTTGGTATTCAAATGACCTTATTTCTGTCTATGTAGGATAATCTGAATCACACTATGAAATCAAGTCTTTGAAATCGTTGATTTAGTAAATGTGGATTTTTCTCAGATCTTATGGGTTACAAAATTCCAATGAGTTTTTGAAAGAAAAAAAACAGAAAGAAAAGAAAAGAAGAGAAAGGAAAAGAAAAATGATTACTGTATAAAACCCTTTAATACAAACAGTTCCAAACTGAGGACTTGGGAAGTTTGGGCAGGGTAGCTCAGTTTACCTCTCCTGATAAGGAATTCAGTACATGGAATGGAACAGAAGTTACTGTGGAAGGGGGCAGTGGGAAGGAAAGCCGTTCACCAGGAAGGATTTGTGAAAATATTAAAATCGATGTTTTTATTCTAATATATAAGCTCTGGTTAAAATGAGGTTTATTTATGTTAGATTGGAGTCATTACATTATTCCAATCCTATTCATTCCATCTCCAATATGTATCTTGGATTCATTCACTTCAATCCACTATAAAAGTTTCTTAAATGAGCTTCCCACTTCCAGGCTCTTTCATCTCCTACCAGTGCTCTAAGCAGTTTTCAGATCTTCTTAAAATGTAAATTGGATCATACGCTCCTCTGTTCAGCATTTTTCAAGGTCCTTCCATGACCCAAGCATAAACTCAGAATCCTAACAAGGATGGAAATACCCTGTCTTATCTGTCCTCTAGAGCCTCTAGCCACGTCATGGATCTAACCCATCCTTACTTCCGGTATAATGGTCTTCCGTTCCACTCTATTTCTGACCAGTTCCTTTCGGCTTCTTCCCATTCAGATCCTGCACTAAAGTCATTCCACTGAGATGCCTCATGACTCCCTGCATTTTTCTTTGATAGCACTTGCTGTGGTTGGTAACTATGTACTTATTCCTGTTAATATGTATATCATATTTTTCTATTCTACTATGTTTGAGTTCTATAAATGGAGGGGCTCCCTTCTCCTTACTAATTGTCTAAAAACTGTGCTTGATGCATAGTTAGGTGTTCATGTTGTTGCTGGACATCACAAGTTCAAAAAAACTAAGTCTGGGAGGGGGGAGGTAGCAGATTGAAATCTATCTCTTCTACCTTACCCAGAGACAACAGAAATCCATAGCAGTGAAGTAATACTATCCTGGTTGTAGTTAAAACTGATGGACTTTGTTTTTTATGGAAAATAAATCTTTCAGGAACTACAATTTTTAATTATTGAAAATATTTTTTAAAACATTAATAAAACTGATAAGTACATTTCAACTTTTTCCCCATCATAGTTCACATAGGGATTGATCATAGTTCTGCAGAGGAGCAGAGTAAATAGTCAAGGGAGCTTGGAGGTCCTGAGGATGAAGGAATCTTGGGTACTTGAAACCCATAAATATAGAAGAATTAGGATCACTAAGTCCTATTAACTCTGTCCCTTAAATATTTATCTCCTCTTTTCCTAGTCTATTACCATTGTTCAAGTTAAGGCTTTTATAATTTCTCACCTGTAATGTTTCAATTATCTTTTTAATAATGTCTCTGCATTTAATATTTCCATATCTCATTCTTTCTTCATATTTCCATCAAGTCATCTTTTTATAGCAAATTTGATTAAGTCACTCTCTGACTCAAAATCACCCAGCTCCTCCACTTCACCTCTGGCATAGAGTCTAGAACTCTTTCTCAGGCACGTGAGATAACTGTTGATCATCTTGTTTGCCTTCTTGTTTCTGGTCACCAGAATCACCAATGCCTTCTATGGTACTACGGTACTAACCCAGAGTTCTTGAAGGTCCTTAGGCCACCTCAGAATCTGTTCCCTTTGATCAGATTTCATCTCGCCTTATTTTATAAATGCTTATTTAACTTTCTAGTCTCAGAATAAATCCTCTGTTGTCTTCTTAGCCAACTTATACCCTCTTTGTCCTATGTTCTCACACTGTACATTGTACATACTTTCAGAAAGCAACTATGCTATTATGTTATAACTGTTTTTTTCCTTGAGCAAACATATCTTATCTTTGCAGTCAAAGCCTACCATCATGCCTGAACAGAGTAGGTACATAATATTTGTAGAAAACATAAATTTAAGTACTATTCTCTTAAAGTTTCCCTGTGTTTATTTTATTCCCTAAAAAAAAAAGTATTTCCCTAAAAATTTTCTCCTTATAAAATTGAAGAATTTCAAATTACTTCTTAGCTTTCTTTTGTTATTCATTTTTTTGTAGAATTAGATTGCCTCCATCTTTCTAAATTTCCTATTATAATCTCATTCATTTGGCTCGAGAGCCTTCCTTTTTTTTTTTTTCCTCATTCTTTGTTTACTCCAACCTTCCTCTTGTTGGTTTTTGTGTTCTCGTACCTTGACTGTGCTACCTCATTCCTACCACCACTTTCTGCCCTCCAACTTCTCTTTTCTCTTGGTCATGAGAAAGAGTTTGCTTTCTCCTTTCTTCCATTCATTTTAACTTTAATAAAGTAATAAGGAATACTCTCAGAGAGCAACTGTTTATAGGAGAGAGCTTTCTTATTTTGACTTAGGTGCTTTCAACTTCCCTCTTCAGTTTCTATGTTTTTTTTTTTTTTGGTGATAAAATCATTTTTTAAATTTTTCCTGGAGTATGGTTGCTTTACAATGTTGTGTTAGCCTCCATTGCACAACAAAATGAATCAGCCATTCACATACAGATATCTCCTCCCTTTTGGACTTTCCTCCCATTTAGGTTACCACAGTGCATTAGGTAGAGTTCCCTGTGCTATACAGTATGTTCCCATCAGCTGTCTATTTTATACATAGTATCAATAATGTGTATGTGTCAATCCCAGTCTCCCAATTCCTCCCACCCCACCCCTTTCCCCCTTGGTATCCATACATTTGTTCTCTACGTCTGCGTCTCTACTTCTGCTTTGCAAATAAGATCATCTATACCATTTTTAGATGCCACATATATGTGTTATTATATGATATTTGCTTTTCTCTTTCTTCACTCTATATGACATTCTCTAGGTCATTCAGTTTCTACTTTAGAAAAATATGTTCTGAGAATTTCACAGGAACTGGAATAAGCTCTGCCTTATAACTGAATAATTTAAAATTTATAACATAAAAATTATAATTACAAACATTATAATTATAAAATTAAAATTATAACAATTATAACAATAATTAAAAATATTGCTCTGATAGTATATGTATATAGGTATGTATACCAATGTGGAACAGTTTGACGGTAACAAAATAGTTTACTTCATTTGAATAACCAATGAATATTTAAATGTCTTTTAAAAAATTTGGTTAGGAAATGGCTGCCAAACAAAAATGGTAGATATTAAAGATGACATATCAATATACTGAAACCAACAACTATTCACCTCTTAAAAGCATCAAGTCATCCTTGGGGCTTCCCTGGTGGTGCAGTGGTTAAGAATCCACCTGCCAATGCAGAGGACACGGGTTCAAGCCCTGCTCCAGGAAGATCCCACATGCTGCGGAGCAACTAAGCCCATGCATCACAACTAATGAGCCTGCGCTCTAGAGCCCGTGAGCCACAACTACTGAGCCCACGTGCCACAACTACTGAAGCCCACATGCCTAGATCCCGCACTCTGCAACAAGAGAAGCCACTGCAATGAGAAGTCCACGCATTGCAGCGAAGAGTAGCCCCCACTCACCGCAACTAGAGAAAGACTGCACGCAGCAATGAAGACCCAACACAGCCAAAAATAAATAAATCAGTTAATTAATTACAAAAAGCATCAAGTCATCCTTTATTTTAGCTACAACAAACTATCAAATACATCAAACATTTCACTTGAATTTTTTAAGTAATTTGAATTATGCAGATGTTTGCAATCATGTAAAAAAAAAAAAGGCCTTCTGATAGTCTGTATTTTGTTTTATGTAGGCATCATTTCAAAGTAGCATACATGGTAAGGAAAATTATTCCATAAGGCAATAATTTGGTGGGTGGTGACTTGAGGCTGGCCAATTCATTTGATTAGACTTCATCACTAATGAATAAGACAAAGGCAATGTTTTGTCCTTCTACTGAACCATTTGATTTAGTTAATTTTAATTAAGATTCCCATTTAACCTCAGCCAATTTTCTTGCAAATACATGTTTTTGGTTACAAAACAGATTGTGCCAAATGATCAATTGAACCTACTTTGATTATTAGAAAACATAATGCAGATCGGTGCCAAAGGGTCTGCATATAAATGATAATGCTTTATTTAACATTAGGTAATTTTTTCACACCAGTCATTTTTCAAAAAGGAAGTACTAGATCTCTAATCATTCAATTATAATCCATTTCATATACTGCAAATAGACCAAGAGATGGAATGAATGCTTTATCCACATGAGTAATGATTAAAAATTGGGTTAAGTCACTAGATTTTTATTTGGCATCAATATTAATTGAAATAATTTGTTTGCCCTTTACATTAATGTATATTGTCATATATTTCTAATATATCATCAGAGACATTTTTGTTATGTTTCTCCAGGGTTCTTTTTTGCATTTATATTAGCAACATCAATAGTAGAAACAGAATGAGTACCCACTGCATGTGTTAGACCCTAGGTCACTGGCCTGTGGTAACAGTTATCTCAGATATTTTTAAAGATTAAGCTTTGTAAAGTATGACATGTTGATCAGATATTAGCAGGTGCAATGCACTTTAACGTGCTTTTTAAGCTTCAAGGAGCAATAATAACATCATCTAGTTTGTATGAAAAAACCATGCAAAAATACTATTTTGTCCAACTGGGAACTAGGAAATTGATGAGATACAGTAAGTGGCCTGCTGAAGGCCACACAGAGGGGTTGGTAACTGACAGTTGAACCCTGAACCCAGGTCATTTGACTTCAAAATGTTTAATGCCTATGCCACAGACTCTATTCTGGGTACCCTATGAGTCATAAATGGAGAAAGAATATAAGACATTATACATTCTGAGTTAAACAACAGGTATAAAAGGTATCTTTCTTTCATTGAGCAGTGACATTTGCTAATTATACTTGAAGTCACTAGATATTTTTTCTTGTAGGAGAAATTTAAACTGATTTTGAGAAATATTGCCAACATTTTAATATAAATAAAATACAGTTCAGGAAAAACACAATATTATGGAAATGTATATTTCATTGCAGGCTATTTAGTGCATCACATGGAAAATTAATCATATTAAAATGTTCAACTTTCTGCTATACCTACAGTTGCAGATGAATAATCTATGTACGTTTCAAATGATTCTTCCAACAAAATAACAGCCACAGAGATTCCAAAAAGTTTTGAACATTATCAAACAGGTAGATCATCTGAGCAGAAAAATGAACTTTTTGTAAATGAGAGTTGATCTTCCTTTTGAAGACAACAAAATTCTGTTTTCAGATATTGAGTGACAAAGATAGAATTCTCTTTTTTTCTTAATACTATCATTGTCATTGCTCAATTTTTTGGCTTCTAGTGTTCATGGCTTTCTTAAATTTAAGTAGACCCCTATTCATTCAAAAGCCACTCATTCCTATTATATGCTATTGTATACCCAGAAGTTGGATATACAAAGATAAAGGATACAGTTCCTACCTCAAAGAATTTACAACCTACTTGGTGAGACACACACAAGTAACAATATTACAATCCAGTATAATACATGCCATGATAGATATAAGCCCTGGGTCTTTACACAGTACAAAGTAGAAGAACCCTATGCAGAATTGTGGGGTAGTGTAAAGTCATTAGTGATGACACTTACTCTGAATCTTGAAGTGCACTTAACACATCTAAAAGACAACTGGGGACAGATAATGGACGGTATTTTACATTGGGCTAGATGGTATCCTCTTCAGGAATGATTCTTAAAGTGCAATGACATGATGACATTGATAGACAGATAGATAGATAGATAATTTTTATTAAAAATATTTCAAGATGAAATTATATTAATAATTAAACATACATCCATATATCTACCACCTAGTTTTCTCAAACTGCAAAATTTTATGGTATTTGTTTTAGATTATTTTCAATTTTAGTAATAAAATATTATAAAATAATTTTGAAACTGTGTTACCATCCACAATCTCATTTTCTTCTCTCCCTTGCAGTAATTCATAATCCTAAATTTGATGGATGGACTTTTACAATGCCCATGCATATTATACTTATGTATTTATAACAAATGTAGTCTCAAACATATATGATTTTATAACGTATGTAAAGCATTAATTATATTTTTGTTTCTTCCTTTCTCCACGTGCCTTTTATTTGTTTATCTTGTCATACTTCCCTGGCTAGGATCTCTATTGTTATGGTACATAGAAGTGATAATAACTTTCATTTATAAAACCATCCTGATTCTTAAAAAAATGCTTCTAAGGTACCTCCATTAAGAAATATTACTAACTGCAAGTTTTTTATCCTATATGAGGTAAAGAAAATTTTCCTTCTATTTCTAGTCTGCTGAGCACATATTTTAAAAATTATGAATCATTTTTCTGCCTCTGTGAGACGATCATCTGGTTTTTATTTTCCTTTAATCTATTAATGTGTTGATGTTATCCTTCCTGCTGTGGCTTCTTGCAACCAAAATGATGATAATGACGATACTCACCAGCGGGCATGTACATGGGGTGCTCAGAGCACTGCAGTATCCTGGCAACATGCCCCTCCTCTCACCTCAGTATCATCATTGGCAGGAATAAAGAGGATGCCAGGAAAACTTCAGGTGCTCCTGGCAAGCCTCTGCCATGCACTTATTCCCTTTCTTATGACCACAATCTGCCAAAGAGTCCAGTTCTCAAAGGGAAGCTATATTTCAAACTAATTATCTACTTCCCCTCCAGAAAGTGACCACCTACTTGAATCCATTGATTTCTTATTTTCCTATTTATCTCAGTTACCACCACGCCCAAGATTTCAAGGGCATCACACATCTCTTAAACTCTTATTCATACAGTTACCTGAGGGACATTTTCCCAGCACTTTTGCATCCTTCAACAACACCTCCACTCTGGAACACAGTATGTGTCACCATCAAAATCTCGTATCCTAGCCTTTTCTCTGGAGGATCCTTTCCCCTTTCTCTACATGAAATCTGGCTCTCCCCTGAGGATACAGCTTCCACTGCAACTCTCAAGCATGTTTGTCTCTCAGTCACTGATCTTGGAGGTTAGGGTAGTAGCCTCCTTACTCCCCTTACTACTTCTAGTGCATTGTTTCTTATCCATTCCCTAAATCCTCACTCCAATTACCTGAAAACTTATGACATCAAACTTTACCACCAACACCCCTCCTTGCTTTGTTCATATACCAATATTCAAGTCACTAGCTCTAGACTTGAAGATGTTACTATTTCTCTCAACAACATTACTTCTTTTATAATTCATAGTTATTTAAACACTCATGATGACCATTATTCATTCAGTCATTGACTCCCAGTTCCTTAACTTCCTCACCCCTAATGATTTTCTTCTTCCTTGTGTCATGGCCATTGCACTTGCCCATTTACTATCAAAATTGGGTAGAGATTTACCCACAAATGTCCAGTAGGGTACCTGAATACTGAATATATTCTTTGCTGCCTCCCATTATATAATCGCATCCTACCCTCTGATAATGAACATGGCCAATTACCTCTGCCAGAATGTTGACTACTTTCCTCATCCAAAGGGTTCAATACTCCAAGAACTTGAAGTGATCAGATGGCATTTGTGGCATTGCCTTTTGAGAACCAGAACTTCTGGACCTCCATGGTTTCCTACCTATTGCAGACACAGGGCCATATAAGGATCACTAACTTAAGGTGTATACTATTATGGATAATAATTCCCTATCCTTGCAGGTATCTGCTCAAAGGAAGCTGTGTTTTTAAAATGTTTTCCAACACTCAATCAGGACACAATGTACCTGGACTACTGAGTCCTGTGGTTATGTACACTTCTTTGGCTGTAATGTGAGTCCCTTGTTGCAATGCAGTGTTGTGTGGGATCCTGTATCAGTGGGTTAAACACTCTGTAGGCTTTTGGATAGTAGTGCTGTCAGAGTCTCTGTGGTCAGAGAAGGAAAACCACAGGCACAATGTTTATATACTCTAGTCAAGATAAATTGTTGTCCTTTCCATGGTGATAGGGGTCTAAAGTAATTAAAGTACCACTATGTGGTTATTGGATGTCCTTGAGAGATAGTTCCATATATAGGGCTCGATATTGGTCTCTGTTACCAGTAGTCTGGGAATTTGATGGCAGCAGTATAGGCTCATGTATAACCTCCATCCTTCTCATATGATTACTCCCTTTGTGTGTCCACGGTGCTAACACTGGCAAGACTGGGAGGGGGTGAAGAGCAGGGAATGGTGACAATGACAGAGATTGGCTGATGTCAACTAGTTGGTTGTTTAGTGACTTCCACAGTGACTACTCTGGGTGTCCTTAACATGTCATGCAAAAATCTTCATATTTCATAGCCACTCCCATCAGTCTATCCACATGCTTTTTCCTCTGATCTCCTTGTCCCCATCTTCTAATTTTTCTCCTTACAGACCTGTAACTAATTAGCCAGGCCATTTGCCCCTGCCCAAGAGCTTTATACTTGTTTCTCTTTCCATACAGAGTAGATGACTTAGTGGGAGACTTTTTCTTTCTGCTGTCTTTGGAGACCACCCTTGAAGGTATTACAGCCATAGTCCACTTTTGGCTGGCACTCACATACTCAGCTGAATTATCCATGAATTAAGCTCAACATTTTTACCTCTAGTAGCTGGCTATAAAGAATCTCATCATATGGCCAGAGGTATGACCTGAGGAAGCAGCAATAGTACAAATATGGTGCATATCACGGGAGTCTAGACCAGCTGCTCTTGAAACTTAATTGTGCCTCTCGGCCCTGATCATACCCAATTTTGGATATACCACATCCATCAGAGTGGATTGCTCATTGCCATTTCATGTCCTCTGAACAAGCAATCCATATCTACTAGGGCCTAATAATATTGTGTCTAATTATCTGCTGCAGATGGCAATGTCTTGCTCCCCATCGGCAAGGATCGACTTTGGGGTTCTCCTATTGGAGCTTACAACGATTTCCACATGGTATTTTTCTACCAGAGAGATCTCTAATATATAAGGTCTGCCAGGCTGTATGGCCAAAGTAGCAGAGTTACTTGCACCACAGTCTAGACTCACTAGACCCCACTCACGTCTGGCAAACTTCCATGTCACTCAGAGAAGTAATCCCAAGCACAGAATATGCTTCGTCTAGAACCCAAAAAGGTTTACTCAACTTTGTGATTTCCTTTTTTCAAGCACAAGTATGAACTACAGTAATTTGGTTTTTTACTTGGGAGGAGATGTCCTCCCATACCTCTGGATCCTTAAGAACTTCATTGATGTGATAAATCCTTAAATAATCATACAATTTACACCGCCCCCCTTTTAAAATTCATGTGTCTTAATGAAGCTTCTAATGTGATACTACTTCTTGCTCATATGGCTTGCTTAATATTATGCCAT
Organism: Eubalaena glacialis; assembly: GCF_028564815.1. Lineage (NCBI taxonomy): Eukaryota > Metazoa > Chordata > Mammalia > Artiodactyla > Balaenidae > Eubalaena > Eubalaena glacialis. The sequence continues at coordinate 48,442,966 of NC_083730.1, read as the reverse complement.
CAAAGTGAAGAACCAATATGATATTCTACAGAATGTGCGGATAGTCTAAGTCTCTTTGAACCATATTACGGCAGTGATTGGAATGTTAACATAGCCCATGAACAAAACCATAAATGCATTAGTTATTCTTTCCAGTGGATGTGAGCTATTTCTGTTCTGTTTCTCAGATAGGGATAGAAATACGAGATCAGTTATCACATATCATGTACCTGAGGCTATATTAACCTGCTCAGCAAACACACCACAGTTGGCACAGCAGCTACCTACAATTTTGTAGTACTAATTAGTTATGTTTTCAGTAGTCCACTGCTGTTCTCTAGAATCCACCCAGTATTTCCAGGGGCCAGACTAGTGAATGAAATGGAGATGTGATGAGTATCACCAGCCAGGCATCATCTAGGCCTTTGAGAGAGGTTCTCATTCTTACCTTTGTCCCCAGAGTGAAATATTGTTTTAAAATTACTCCTTGCTTTGGTGTTAGTACAGTTTCTGATGTTTCTACTTGGTTTTCCTCAACCATGGTTTTTAGTCCAAGGCCAAGGAATAAATGTGGGAGTTTTGCCAACCAACAAGTATGTCCAATTCAGTTGTAGACTGGGATTGGGGAAATGACCACTGGATGGTTTCATGGATTCAGTAAACCCACTGTGGAGTACACAAGTGTCAAGACCTCGTTTATTACCTGGCTTACATATGCTTCCACTCTGACAAAAGCCCCATGATGTTGCTTTGATTCTCTCACTAGCAATACCAACTCAAACACATAGTGGAACAGTCCTGGGTGTCCCTTTTCCCCCAGTATATATAGTTACCTGAATAAATAGCCATAGTTCCCTTTAAGGTATCATCACCATATTCACTTACTGTAGCATCACCAGGTCCTTCCTCTTAACAATGTTGAACTTTATCAGAGTCCCAGAATCCTAGAAAAAACTGATGGTTAATAAACCCCCCCACCCCACCCTTTGTGTTCAAGGAAACTGCTTACTTCAAAGAAACATTCTTTCTCATATGACTTAGATAAGCCTCCTGGAAAACTCTCATATTCATCTATGAAAAAGCCAGACACAGACCCTCAAAATTTCCATTCTTTGTCTCATAAATGGTTACTGAGGTGTTTGTCCTCGTTGATTAATCAGAACCAAATGCTTGTTAACTTGACTGAATTCTCTCCTTTCCACAGGGCCCTGAATTTTCACTCACCCCTAAGCCTAACTGAGCATCGGAACATGGGAAAAACCTCTCCTTAACATGCCTCCAGCTCCCCAGGAGAAGCAACTGAAATCAGGGACAAAAAGTAACTATCTGATCATGACACCCATTCATTCCACTCCCCCACATCCAGTTCCTTCCAGCCTATTTACTCCTCCCTATAAAAGAAAAGCTCTTTTTTGCCTGAATTTTGGGATGCTTGCTATGTTTGGAGCTCTCTCCCTATGGTAAGGTCCTTTGCCCCGAATGCAATAATACCCCTCCCCTTATCGCAATACTCTTGTTGAATAAAGCCTCATTTGACCTGTGCCTCAATATTTTTACTTGATACTAATGTTTTTTAAAGGGTTCCAGGTCAGAAAATTGGGTCCAGACACTGGATGAAAGATTATATCTCTTCATTGGGGAACCTTGTTCTGATAACATCTCCATAGCTCTCGTTGGGTCATTCTAGGTGGAATGCCTTGCCACTTGTTATATAATTGCATCCGCCTTACTTGTGATGATTAATGCTGCCACCTGGCTTCTCTAATTTTGAGATCCTGGCATTCTCATCACATTCAGAGAGGTACATTCTCGACAGCATCTCTCATCATTACCCCTGGCTTACAGATGATGGGCACTACTGAGCTTCTCAATGATTCGTATGCCCCTTTTCATGAGAACATTCCTTACTGCTTTGGTAAACAGTATCCTTCAGGCCTTCCCCCTAGACATTGTTTATATACTCTAGCATGCCCACTTCTCTGAGATTTTGTTTTTAATCTCTTCTCCCACCATATTTCACACAGTTCTGGCATTTCTACTTCATTTAGTCTGGAGCTATTGCTTCCAAGAGCAATTCACAGCCCTATTAGTGGGGTCATTGCCAAGGTATAAAATTTTGTATCATAGCACAATACTGACATATTGACTGGCTTTTCTACATCCAATTTTATATTCCAACCTCTTTGATCCAAGAGGATTGGATTCAATCCTATACACATATTCTTCTGGCTCCTGCTGGTGCCTATTGGCTAGATTCTGGTGATCCTTTGAGTTATAAATCCTTTCTGTAGCAGGCCCATCCCTATCACTTCCTTGGCTGGATTATGTGAGGTTTTGTGAATGAGAGGAGGATGAGGACAGGAAGGAGGCATGAGTTGGTCTTTCAAGGCAATCTTTGCATCAGGTTTCAGCAAAGGGGAACATTATCCATTAACAGAGAGGAGTAGGCCAGTTAGGTAGGCACAGCGAGTTCAGGGAAATTTGAGCACTCAAGAATTCCCAGTGCATCAATCCAGATGTTACTATTCCAAATGTTAGCACCCCACTCCTTCCTAATTAGTGAAGCAGTCTTGTCTGGGTTGAGAGTTTAATCTTCTCTGGAACTCTGCTACTCTTTGGTTAAGTTCTGAGCCAGACCCTCCCTGAAACTAACACAACATTGTAAATTGACTATACTTCAATAAAAAAACAACAATAATATATTGTATAGTACATGGAGTTATAGCCATTATCTTGTAATAACTTTTAATGGAGTATAATATAATCTGCAAAAATATTGAATCAATGCTGTACACCTGAAATTAATATAATAATGTAAATCAATTATACTTCAATTTTTTAAAATGTAGTGCAAAAGATAAAAAATGTTTGATTTTCTTCTGCTTAAAAATAAACAAATAAGTAATCAATTAAATAATAAAACAGCACTTCAAAAAAAGAAGAAAGAAAGAAAGAAAAAACAAGGAGGATAGAAAGAAAACATAAACAGATTGGAAAAAAATAAAATTGTCTTTATTCACAGATAACATGATTGTCCATGTGAAAATCCCAAAGAATAAATAAATTCCTGGAACTAATAAATGTATTCCTTAGTAAAATGTCTCAGTATGCAATGTCCATGTACTAAAATCTATTGCTTTCCAGTACACTAGCGATTAACAATTGGAATGTGAAGTTAAAAAAAAATACATTTAAAAGAGCACCTAAAATGAAATATGTATAAATCTAACAAAATAAGTACAAGCTCTGAATACAGAAGTGTAGAAAACATTGATGAATAAAATCAAAGAAGATCTAAATAAGTTGAGAGATACTGTGTGATTATGCATAGGAAGATTCAATATTGTTAAGATGTCAATCCTCACTATCAATTAAATGCAATTCCATCAAAATCCCAGCAAACTATTTTGCAGATATTGACAAATACACAAAGGCAATCCAATGGAGAAAGAATAGACTTTCAACAAGTGATGCATGAACAATTGGATGTGCATAAATGTTCATAATTTATAAAAATAAATGAATAGACAAACAAACCTAGACACAGATCTTACCTCTCATAAAACTAAGTTACAATGGATAAGAGATCTAAATATAAACTGCAAAACTATAAAAACTTCTAAAAGAGAACATATGAGAAAGTCTTTTTGACCTTTGAAATGGATATGTGTTTTGAGATACAACACAAAAAGTATGATCCAAGAAAGAAGAAATAGATAATTTGAACTTCAATAAAACCATTAAATTAGTAACTTGAATTTATTAAAATTAAAAACTTCTGTATTGCGAAAAATACTGTTAAGAAAAAAAAGCAACAAGCCACAGACTGGGAGAACATATTTACAAAACACACATCTATGAAAAAAGTTGTATCCAAACATAGAAAGAACACTTACAAGTCAAAAAACAGACAGAGAAACAACAAATGGACCCAATTAAACGTATGAGTAAAATATCTGAAGATACACCTCTCCAAGGAAGATGCACAGATGGCAAATAGCATATGAATCATATTGAAATCACTCGGTGGACTTGTGAAACTACCAATCTCCCATGGCATCCCATTAATACAGAATCTCTGGGGGTGGGGCTCAGTCATTAGAATTATTTAATTTTGATTTGTAAAAAGAGACATATACTATTGCAGTTTTTTGATAATACTTTTAAAAAGTGGAAAACAGATGAAAGTCTACAAATATAAGCAATAATAAATATATTTTTGGTTTATTCATTCATAAGACTATGATATCAATTAAAATAAGTGAATGAAAGCTACATGCATCAATCTGGATAAATATCAAAAATATATTGAGTAAAGCAAGTCAAAAAATGTAATGTTTATTGAACACAAGTGATAAAACTATTATTTTTTGGATACTTACCCACACAGCAAAATAATAAAAAGTAGTCAGTAAATTTTAAATGGTCAGAATAATAGTTATGTCTGAATAACAACTATCATGGAGGTCTAAGAATGGTAGTAGATGTGGCACACAGGTGATATAACTTATTTGTAATATTTTACTAGTTCCAAAAACTTTAATGTAAATTTGGATGAATATTAAGGTTCAATAAATCTAGGTGCTAAATACAAGAGTATTCGTTATATCTATTATAAAGGTCACTACTAAACACAAGGAAATTCTTTTATTTAGCACTCTTGAACATTTCTATGCACACATTAAAAAAAAACAAAAAGACAGATTCCATGCAAAGATCTTGAAGACCTGGATAATAAGACAAATATATTTATTGGGGGAATGGTGACGGATAAAGAAGGGACTACAAAATGGTAAACCAATAGGGGAGGCATAAAGTATACAGTAAAGTGAAGAAATATTCAGTCTCCCATAGAAATGAGGCATTTTACCATTTTCTAATAACCCAAATGGCAATCTGCTCTCAAACCAGAAGAGATGACAATACATATACACAGTGAAATCAAGGAGAAGGATTGTATTATGTGAACAATACTATTCAGTGATTTCCTATTAACAACTCCAAAGAACACAGCACAGGGTGTCTGAGACAGCTGGATGTTTCAAACAAAGATGAAATCAATGACTGTTGGTTCTAACCAGAAAATGAAAGACAGAGCTGAAGAAATCTGAATTCCTAAAGTCACAGGTATATTTTCTTTCTCAGAATAGTTCAACAATTCTATGGTAAATGTTAATAGATCACAAAAATTGAATAATTTTAAACAAAAACATACATTTCCTTTAGTTGAACTCTTTGTGAATGATTTATTTCCTGGTTTCATGGCTATACTCTATTTATTAACAATATTGCACATATTGCTGAAATAAGAAAATGGTAGGAATGAAACAGATGAATACATAAGAGAGAAGCAAAAATTAGGGGGCTAGAATGCATTTCTCTAATAGACTAACAGGAAAAAAGTAGAGTTTTAGACAAGAGCATTAGAGGACTTTAAATAAAATACCTGAAAGAAATGATTAGTAGAGAGAACACAAACCTAAGACAAAAGCTTCAGTGACTTACTTACCTGGAAAAAGCCCAAGCACAGGTTGCAACTTGAGATATTGTACATTAATATATAATTTTAATATGCAGTCTTATGGGAGCTAATTTGCATGTTATAATTACCTTTCCAACTGTTGTTCATGAGATAAACACACAGCCATTAACAAAACTTTAATGTATCACATTTTTTTACTAAACAAATTTGCTTTATGATATTGCTTAATCTTTCTAAAGAAATGGCAAAACCCCCTTATGCTTCATTAAGCACAAAGACTTGGGAATATTTGAAGTTTTGATTTTTAGTGTGAAAGAATACTTCATAGCAGTAGCTAAATTAATGACATTGTTTTTCAAATAGCTGCTAAACAATAACTCTCATCTTATTAAAATTATTAATTTTAGTTAAATTAAGTCTTGGTTTATATAAAGCTAGCTTTGTGGCAATCAAGATGAGAAATGATAAGGGCACAGGAAGTGGAGAGGGAGAGGGAGATTAATGTTTATACTTAATTCATCTTCTGATATGTTAGTCCCTATTCATTTCTGGGAAAAGTGCGGAATTAATCCACTTATATACAAATAGGAATGCTAAATAATTACGTTCCTCACCCTCTAAGATTAGTACATAAATGTCCAGATATACACACACACATACAGGAGGAAAAAGAAAAACATATGTTTGAATCAAAAGTTATTTTCTAAAGGCACAAATCAGGGATAATAGGGCTTTTAGATGTGACTATAAATAACAAGCAACTTATATAAAAGTCGTGTAATTTTGACAAATTCTTTCCTGCTTGATATGTGATCTGCTATACAAATTGCCCCCTTTGCATTACCACTCTAATCTGCACTACTGAGGTCCAAGTGATCTGTGTTCAGCTCAACTGGTGGGGTCCCTACTGCCAGTTAAAATGAACCAAAATTCAGCATTATATACAATAGCCAAGATATGGAGTTAACCTAAATGCCCATCAATGGATGAATGGATAAAGAAGATGTGGCATACACACACACACACACACACACACACACACACACACAATGGAATACTACTTAGCCATAAAAAAGATGAAATCTTGCCATTTTTGACAACACGGATGGACCTTGAGGGTATTATGCTAAGTGAAATAAGTCAGATGGAGAAAGACAAATACCATATGATTTCACTCATATGTGGACTCTAAAAAAATAACAAGCAAGCAAAATAAATGAACAAACCAAACAAAAAGATACAGAGGATAGAGTAGTGGTCACCAGAGGGGAAGAGGTGGTGGTGGGTGAAACTGGTAAAGGGGATCGACTGCACCGTGATAGATGGAAACTAAATTTTGATGGTGAGCATGCTGTAGTGTATAGAGAAGAAGAAATATAATGTTGTATACATGAAACTTACATAATATTGTAAACAAATGTTACCTCAATAAAAAATAAGTCTAAACAAAAACCCCACCTACATGGATTCCCACCTCCATTTTCACCTTCATGCCCATGTGAAATGATCTCTCTACTTCCTTCACAGGCTGAAATTCTCCTGTCGTCTGAGGTTGAACTCAAATACTAATTACTCCAAAGGCCTTTCCAAACTACTCCCACATAGAAGAAATCTTATTCTCCTGTTATTATAAGAATTTGGTCTTATTAACTTTATTATGCCTGTTATCAACCAGGCCACTGTCAAGTATATGAAAGTGTTTAATAAATAGATTTGTAATAGAATGGAATAGTTTAATCAAATGAAAGATATTTTTCCCTGAGATTCAAAACACAGAATTAGGACATAAAATCACTTTCAGTATACCCCAAAGTTATAACTGTTTTAATTTTGTGTAAATATGTTACATAGAAGTTTATATCTTTTCCACTGGCATAAATTACTAAGAAGTATTTGCTCTCCCACCTTAGTTATAGTTTATTAAATGAGTAGGAAGAAGCAGAGAAACTGAAGGCAACTTGCAGTAAATATGACTTTATGTTTTATACTTAAGAAATTATTTTGCTAAGAAAAAAGAAAACCTGTGTTTTAGGTCAATCATTTGATTGACCTAAAGGTCATGAATGGTGAGGTCCTTTTTCTCTATTTATGTTTATTTTTGCCAGCTTGTCTATATTTACATTTTACATTACATTTTACATTACATTACATTTACATTACATTACATTTACATTTACATTTTACATTAACAGGTCATTGGAATCTTCAGTGAACCTAAGATTACTGATTATAGTTTTAGGGGAACTATTTTCTGTTTGCATGAATATGTATTCAAAAAAATCTATTTGAGCAAAAAAATCAGAGAAAACAAGGAATTTAGGGATAAGTTCAACACCACTTCTATTCAGAAAAAGAAAGGACATAGAAAGATGAAGAGACTTCACAAAAGTCACACCCAGCTGAGCTCTGGCTCAGCTCAACCTATGATCTCAGACTCTGACTGTTGTTACAGATTGTTTGTATGTTTTTCTTATTTGTTCTTATCCATTTTTATGATTTTTTCCCTTCAGTCTTGAAAGGAAAACTTAATCAGACTTATAGCTATCTCATCTCATAAATTTCTCTTCTACACTACAGATCAATATAATATTGAGGTTAATAGTGAAGGTCTTAGAAACACAGCACCTAGCTGGATGTGTCCACTCCAGCTCTGTGAAATTACTCAAGAACATGCTTTGTAGGATTGTCTTATATTTAATGTTTAAATACTTATATTCAATGTTTATTATATTAATATAATATTGTAATATAATATCTATTATATTAATATTTATATTTATATTTAATGTCTTATATCCAATGACTCAGACATATGAACACAGTAAGCACTCGATAAAGGTTATGTAAGTCTAGGTTTTTTCCTAGACTTCTACATCCAATTTTACAATAATTCAATTGTTCTGCCTCTTTAGAATATCTCTTGAATCAATCTCCATTTTTCTATTGCCATAGATAATTCATTGCCTTAGGGGCTCTTTATTTTCATGCCCAAGTTATTGCAAAAACCTTCTAACTGGTCTCCCTCCTGCTGCAAGAATGCTTTTTAAAATTGTATATTTGACATTCAGTGAAGATATGACAGACAGTTCACACTTTGATACCATGCTCTGCTTCAAACACTTAGAAGTGAGATATAAAATGCAAAAGAGAACACTAAAGGGGCACAGCTCATCTCAAAAACCTAAAAACTAATAAATAATTATGTAAGTAAATAATGTAAATCTTCAGGGATTGTGAAATGGACAAGAAACACAAAGCACTGAGAGGGGCTGATATGGATCCCTTGATTTTCAGTTATAAAAGCTGGCAGTGAGTTTGAGACTATTGTTGAAGGCCATAATGAGAGAAGGGCTTTATGGCCTTCATAGGAAGTTGTGGCAATGACACTGATGCTTCCTTACAAATGTGTATTAAATAACACCATTAACTAGTTTCTTATCTGTCGTTTAGGTATCTTCAATGTAAGCACAAGGCAGGAGACTCCAAACACTACTATAGGATCTGGCTCTATATTGAAATTGGAGATGTGAGATGAGGGCAAACAAGATCTTCTGAAAAATCCTCTCACTTTTAACAATACTCAGAAGCACTAGATACTAGATAACAAATATCCTTCAAAACACATAGTACTTGCTCTCTTGCTTTCTCCCTCTCTCTTTCTCATATACACACATACATACACACCCATACACATGTAGAAATCCCCAGAAATCAAATAGAAACATAAAGGTGGAAATCAGGAGAGTGGTAGAATTATTTCACAAGTGATGCTCTGCTTCTTTTGTAGTGCTTAACAGCTACATGACCTATATTCTTAGTTTCAGTGACCACAGAAAGGGTAGAGAGTAAGGCGTGGACCTTCTTAAAATAGTGAGAATTGAACTGCCATATAAAACTGTAACCCTTAAAGGTTTGAAACTTATCTTAGTGTAGGCCTTGCATGAGGAAAAAGTCTATCTTAAGAATTAGTAAATACAAACTTAACTTCAAACAGGTTTGCGATATGAAGTTGCATACATGAATGGTCCAGAAAATCCAAAGTTGAAAAACAGCTTGACAGGTCCAAAATTTATAGAAGCAACTTCCTTCTGGAGGAATATTTGTTCAAATCGGGTCTAACAGACTTCACACAGATGAATTTCAAAAGAACATAAGCTTGAAGTCCTTCACACGTCAATATAGGCAAGTTTCAGCAGAGACAAATAACAGAATTAAAATATTAAGGAATTTAAGAGTAGTGATTAGATACCATATAAAAAGTAGGTAAAAATAATATTTAAGGTTAATTCAGGATGGAAAAATCATACAGATGAAAAGATACAGATATTTTCAATTAAGAGATTTAAAAAATAACCAAATAGAATTTTTAGAAATAATTAAAAACCGAAAACCTGGTAGATGGGCTTATTAGCAGATTAGCTATTATTAACAAGATAATTAGTGAACTCAAAGAATAAAATATAAACAGAATGCTACCAAAAAAAGACAAAGAAATTGAAAACAGGGAAGAAAGGCTAACAGACATGGAAGACAGAGTAAAACAGTACAAAATGGGTCTAATTGGATTAGCAAACAAAAGGAATACATTTAAAGTATTACTAGGGAAGGATTTACCTACCATTTTGTTAATCATTTCCTTTTCTTCTTGTGGTTATTTGTCCCTCTTTTCCCATTGCTAACTTCCTTTTGTGGTTTGTTTTTTGTTTTTGTTTTTGTTTTTTGGGTTTTTTTGTATTCATACGCTTTAAATCATTTCTCTCTCTCTATTTTTGTTGTTAACTTCTCTCTTTCTCTCCCTCACTTTACACACACACACACAGACACACGTGTCTGTGTGTGCTTGTGTGTGTCTTTTTATTTAGCCATAAAAAGAAGGAAATCCTGCTATTTGAGAAAACATGGATAGACCCTGAGGGCATTATGCTAAGTGAAATAAGCCAGACAGAGAAAGACAAATACTGTATGAGTTTCTCTTAGTGTAAAGTCAAGATTGGCTTGGATCATTGCAGTGGTTTATGTCACTCAAGCTGGGTGCTTTCTCAAAGAAGACAATTCCAATCCCTATAAAAATCCCAAAGGTATTTTCCACAGAAACAGAAAGGACAGTTCTAAAATTCATTTGGAACTCCAAAAGACCTACAACAGTAAAAACAATCTTGAAACAAAAGAACAAAGCTAGAGGCATCACACTTCCCGAGGTCAATAGATATCATAAACTACAGTAATTTAAACAGAATTATACCAGAATAAAACAGACATGTAAACCAATGGAACACAATAGAGAGACCTAAAATAAAGTCATGCATATAAGGTCAGCTGATTTTCAACAAGGGTGCCAAGAATATATGCAGGGAAATGAAAGTCTCTTCCACAAATGTTGTTGGGAAAACTGGATAACCACAGGTAGAAGAATGAAGTTGAACCCCTATCTTAAATTGTGTACAAAAATTAACTCAACACTGATTACATGCTTAAACCTAAGGTTGAAACTGTAAAACTTCTGGGAGAAACATAGAGGAAAATCTTCATTACATTGGTCTTGACAATAATCTTATGGATATGAGACCAAAGGCACAGGCAACAAAAGCTAACCAGACAATGGGACTACATCAAACTAAAATGCTTCTGCATAGCAAACAATCAATAGAGTATAAAGGCAACCTACAGAATGGAAAAATGTTAGCAAACCATACGTCTAATAAGACGTTAATTTACAAAATATATAAGGAACTCAATATTTTATTGCTATAACTCAATAGCAATAAAATAAACTCGATTAAAAAATGGGCAAAGGACCTGAATAGACATTTCTCCAGAGAAGACATACAACTGGCCAACAGGTATATGAAAAGATGCTCATCATCACTAATCATCTTGAAAATAAAAATCAAAACCACAATGAGATATTACCTCATATCTGTTAGGACAGCTATTATCAAAATAAAAAAGACTATAAGTGTTGGTGAGGATGTAGAAAAATTGAAAGCCTTGTGCATTGCTGGGGTAAATGCAAAATGGTACAGCCAGGATGGAAAACAGCATAGAGATTCTTCAAAATATTAAAAATAAAACTACCATATAATCCCACAATTTCACCTCTAGGCAGTTATCCAAATTAATTGATATAGGGATCTCAAAGAGATATTAGCACTCCCATGTTAATTGCAGCACTATTCACAATAGCCAAGATGTGGAAACACCCTAAATATCTATAAACAGATGAATGGATTTTAAAAATGTGGTATTTATGTACAATGGAATATTAATCAGTTTTTAAAAAGAAGGAAATCCTGCCGTATATGACAACATGGATGAACATGGAGGCCATTAAACGAAGTGAAATAAACCAGACACAGAAGGACAAATATTGCATGAGGTCACTTATATGAGAAATCTAAAACAATTCAATTTGTAGACTCAAAGAATACAGTAGTGATTATCAGGGGATGGGGAGGGAGAAATGGAGAGATGCTAATCAACAGCTATAAAATTTCAGTTATGCAAGATGTTCTAGAGATCTGTTGTACAACACTGTGCCTATAGACAGTAACAGGGTGTTGTGCAATTCAAAATCTGTGGGGAGGGTGGATCTCATATCATGTGTTCTTACCACAGTAATAATTTAAAAAAAAACCAACCTTGCTATGAATATTGGTGTACTAGATTCTGCGTGAAAATAAGTCATCAATTCAGAGTGCAGTTGCTGGGATTTCTAGTTTTGAAAGGAACTAAAAAACTATTTTCCAGAGTAGTTGTACCCTTTAACATCCCGCCAGTAATATATGAGTGATATCATTTCTCTGCATCTTCTCCAGCATTTGGTATTATCACTATTTTTCATTTTAGAATTCGGATTAGTGGGTAGTGATCCTTCACTGCAGTTTTAGTTTGCATTTCTGAAACAGCTGATGATGTTCAACATTTATTCATGTGCTTATTTGATGTCTGTATATCCTACTCAGTGTAAGTGTGCATGGGTTTTGCCCACTTTCTAGTTGAATAATTTGTTTTTTAGTGTTAGGTTTTGAGGGCTCGAAAAACATTAATTCTGGATACTAGTCCTTTGTTGAATATATCATTTGCAATTAATTTCACTCAGTCTTTCTAACCTTTTTTCTTTCATTGTACTTTGATCAAACAGTCTTGCTACAGACTATGCCTGTTTAATGCCTGTCCTCCAATTGGTGCTCAAATGCTAACTGAATAAATGAATGAAAACAGTAATGTCACATATCATTACTAGCATATCAAGAAGTTCGTAAGGATCCTGATGACAACGTGACTGATTAGAAGAGGGGGTTGGTTATATTCTATTTGCTGAATTACTGAAGGATAGAAGAGGAGTGAAAAAAACAAATAAAAAACAAAACAGGGAAAGAACTTTGCTGATTTAAAACAATCTTTTAATTAGCACTCAGTTTAGAAAGTTTTTCATACCTCACTCACACATTCAAAAAAAATTCCTAAATAACACAATGTAAAGTGTTTATTCATTTGTACAACAGTCACATTACAAATACCTACTGAGTATGTATTCTGTACCAGGCACCATGCTGGGTGGGGCTGGAGGTTACACAGATAAGAAAGACACAAAGGGTTCACTGACAAGGGTGGCAATGTAGGAAGGGAAAATCAGCCCATTATTTTATATTATGATTGTGGTTTTGAGTGAGATATGCGCTGATCCAAGCAGAGGGCTGCTAGTCTGATCTTTCTATTAAAAACCACCATCACGATAACAGCACCAATAGTAATAGCTAAATTTATCAAACACTTACTAAAAATAAAGTACTGTTCTAAGTATTCTACAATTAATCCTAACAACATAATATAAATTGAGTGCTATAAGGGTTACTTCACAGGTGGAGATAAGAGCAGAATCAAGACTGATTTTGATAGCTGTGGGGAGAGGATGGCACACCTCTCTATCTACCTTCATCTATCTATCTGTATCTATCTATCTATCATGATTATTATTATCTATTTACCTAAACTCTCACGGGCTAGTTGCAGATGCATAAATGACCACATATTGAATTATATGATTTGTTTAATACAATAATTCAAAGTCTGTTTTATTCAAGAGAATAAATTTTACAGCCTATTCTTTAGCTATGCCTCTAATGCCATACTCATAAGATCTTGAACTAAATGGTACCCCTGAGTTTCAGGACACAAAACCGGCTTATTGCCCTATCCCATTTCTAAAGGATGAACTTGGTATGTTCCCTGGGTAGATAAGCAACTATTGAAAATCAAATGCTACACGTCAGACAAATTGCCTCTGTGTAGTGTTCTACTGGATGAATTAATTGCCTTTTATGCAGTTCTGCATGAACTGTCAGTCCACTGTGGCATATTATTGGGAAGAGAGAGAATAATGGTTTCATAAATCTTTCAGGAACAGTTTCCACTTGTTGCTTAGCTTGAATGTCTAAGAGTAAGTCTCATTTGCTCTGACTAGAGGGACTATAATCAGAGTATTTTTAGATAGAAACGACTATTAATACAATCATCAAAATTATTATTTTTTATATTTCCTACAATAGGAGTTTTTCCTCTAGTATACCATTGTTCTCTCTCTTAAGAAATAACAATTCTTCTGATGTCCTGTTAATATTAATTTTTCTGAAATGTTTTCATCCATTTCATTTATTAACATAATAAAAGACAATTAGAAGTTGCCAGACTGTCTTATTCTAATGCCATAGTACGCAATGTACTTTTCCATATCTGGATAAAGTACGGAAGGTTTGACTGATTTCCCCTGTCACAATCGCAGGCAGAGCTGAAGAGTGGAAGGTGGATGAGATATGGATTTAGAAAGGTTGATTTGGATCCTAAATCCACTGCTTGCAGTCTATGTGATATTGAAGCATTTCTAAACTTCTGTTATTCATTTGAAGGCTGAACTGAGAGGTGAGGTCATGCTTATGAAATCAATAGGCACCTCCTTAGTTCCTTGTTATATGACAAATATATTTTTCTTCACTTTTAGCTGAGACTTGTTTTCACAAAAATAATACTTTTTAAAGTTCAATTTTTTATTATAAAAGAGTGTGTTTATGATGGATAAAATATGAATAGTTCATAGTGTTTCACAAGTAATATGTGACTCACATTATAAAAACTTTACATTCCCTATACTGGAAATCAGTACAAATATCTTCATGAAATAGTTGTTCAATTATTTAACAAATGAATGAATGAAGGTTGAAGCAATCTGGAAATTTAATCAATGAAAATATAGGCTTGCCAAAAATATAATGTACTTTGTTTCTTGTTTCATTAATCGTTGATGTTGTAAATATAGAATCTTAAAATATATGGAGAGAACATTTTATTCTCACAATTATTTGTGTGTATTTGGAGATGAGGTGCTTCTGTGTAAACGATGGCTTATAAATCTTTCATGTATAATGAACATTAGAGAGAATTTGGCTTACTTCCATTATATGATTAGGAAACTGAGTCTCAGGGCAATTAATCTCAGGTAATTTAATTGATAAAAGAGATCATGAGACTTCAGATACATATCGGAGGATTTCAAACATTTTCTTTCAGCAGAGTACTTACTTCAATTAAAATCCTTAGGAATCCTACACACACACACACATGCATATGCGCACATAAACATTTACACACATATACAGAACTGTTCTGATGAAGAGTGATGGGGACTTCCCCTCCCCATTTAAATTTTTTTTCCACTCTCACCCTCCTCATTTCCTCTGCCCAATGTTCCCTAAAAGATTCTAAACAACCCTAGATGATTCATGAAAAAGTTTGAAAATTATTTATTTTGTCTCTTCCAGTCATAAAATTGATTAGTTATTCAATTTTTTCTTCCAGTTTCATTGAGATATAATTGACTAACAGTGCTATATATGTTTAAGCTGTACAGCATAATGATTTGACCTTCATACATCATGAAATGATTACCACAGTAAGTTTAGGGAACCTCCATTATCTCATATAGATACAAAATAAAAGAAAAAGGAAAAAAAAATTTTCCTTGTCATGACAACTATAACTTAGAGCAGTGTTAATTATATTAATCATGTATATTACATCACTATTACTTACCTTATAACTGGAAATTTGTACATTTTGACTACCTTCATCCATTGATTAGTTATTCAAATCTATAAAATGATATATGATAAAAATGTTAGGTTAATTCTATATTTCAAAATAATATGAAGAAGAAAAAACTACATAATACAATAAAATTACAACTCAAAATTATGTAAATTGCCTTCCTGACTACTTTCATTAGTAGTTATGATAAGATCTGCAATGAGAGTTTCATCATAAAAACACCTGCAGGATATACAAGAAATCAAACTATCCAAAGATGAGAATACTACTATATTTTAAGCATAAAAGATTACTTCTAAGCTTATTAAAACTGATGGAATTTTAACTCAACAATAAAAATTTATCTCAATTTTAAGGTATCTTGAAGAAAACGGTTAAGAATTAATATGTAACAGAATTTTATATTTTTTTACAACTTGACCAATCTTTATTCTAATACAGCAAAACTTGTTGCATAAGCATATTTTTATAGTAGGCTTACATGAACAAACTTACTAAAAGAAAGAATTAAAACTGTTGAAGCATTTCTTTGTGAGAATTTGTGAACCTCCATGATTCATATGAACATGGGTTCATTTTCCAGTCTTTTCCTGGCATCTTTCTTTACAAGTGAAAAACTAGTGCACCATAACTCACTTAATCACTTAGAATGGAAATGCAGCCAATGAGATAATTTCTGGCCTTTATTTTCTGCATTAAGCATAAAGTTAGTAGTGTGTTTTACTGAATAATCTTTAAACAATAGCTCAGTTAAAACTATGAGGAGGGGCAAGATGGCGGAAGAGTAAGACGCGGCGATCACCTTCCTTCCCACAGATACAGTAAAAATACTTCTACACGTGGAACTGTTCCTACAGAACACCCACTGAACGCTGGCAGAAGACGTCAGACCTCCCAAAAGGCAAGAAAATCCCCACGTACTTGGGTAGGGCAAAAGAAAAAAGAAATAACAGAGACAAAAGAATAGCGACGGGACCTGCACCAGTGGGAGGGAGCTGTGAAGGAGGAAAGGTTTCCACACACTAGGAAGCCCCTTCGTGGGCAGAGACTGCGGGTGGCAGAGGGGGGAAGCTTCAGAGCCACGGAGGAGAGCGCAGCCACAGGGGTGCGGAGGGCAAAGCGGAGAGATTGCCGCACAGAGGAGCGGTGCCGACCAGCACTCACCAGCCCGAGAGGCTTGTCTGCTCACCCGCCGGGGCGGGTGGGGGCTGGTAGCTGAGGCTCGGGCTTCGGTTGGATCGCAGGGAGAGGACTGGGGTTGGCGGCGTGAACACAGCCTGAAGGGGCTAGCGCACCACAACTAGCCGGGAGGGAGCCCGAGAAAAAGTCTGCAGCTGCCAAAGAGGCAAGAGACTTTTTCTTGCCTCTTTGTTTCGCGGCGCGCAAGGAGAGGGGATTCAGAGCGCCGCTTAAACGAACTCCAGAGACGGGCGCGAGCCGTGGCTATCAGCGCAGACCCCACAGGTGGGTGCGAGCCACGGCTATCAGCGCGGACCCCATAGACGGGCGCGAGCCGCGGTTATCAGCACGGACCCCAGAGACGGGCATGAGACGCTAAGGCTGCTGCTGCCGCCACCAAAAAGCCTGTGGGCGAGCACAGGTCACTCTCCACACTGCCCCTCCCGGGAGCCAGTGCAGCCCGCCACGGCCAGGCTCCCGTAATCCAGGGACAACTTCCCCGGGAGAACGCACGGCGCGCCTCAGGGTACTGCAACGTCACGCTGGCTTCTGCCGCCGCGGGCTCGCCCCGCCTCCTCCATACCGCTCCCTCCCCCCGGCCTGACTGAGCCAGAGCCCCTGAATCACCTGCTGCTTTAACCCCGTTCTGTCTGGGCAGGGAACAGACGCCCTCAGGCAACCTACATGCAGAGGCGGGTCCAAATCCAAAGCTGAACACCGAGAGCTGTACGAACAAAGAAGAGAAAGGGAAATCTCTCCCAGCAGCCTCAGAAGCAGCGGATTAAAGCTCCACAAACAACTTGATGTGCCTGCATCTGTTGAATACCTGACTAGACAACGAATCATCCCAAATTTAGGAGGTGGACTTTGGGAGC
Source organism: Eubalaena glacialis (assembly GCF_028564815.1). Classification (NCBI taxonomy): domain Eukaryota; kingdom Metazoa; phylum Chordata; class Mammalia; order Artiodactyla; family Balaenidae; genus Eubalaena; species Eubalaena glacialis. The sequence goes on along the minus strand of NC_083730.1, from coordinate 48,425,350 downwards.
AGGATATATTAATTTTTCCCCTTTTCCTTTTTTTGTGAGTGTATATGTGTATGCTTCTGGGTGAGATTTTGTCTGTATAGCTTTGCTCTCACCGTTAGTCCTAGGGTTAGGTCCGTCCGTTTTTTTTGGCTGTTGTTTTTTTTTTTTTTTTTTTACTTAAAAATTTTTTTTCCCCTAATAAATGTTTTCTTAATAATTTTTTCCTTATTTTCTATTTTTTAAAAATTAAAAAAAAATTTTAATAAGTTTTTTCATATTTTTTATTTTAAAAAATTAAAAAATTTTTTTCTTAAATTTTTCTCTTAATAATTTTTTTCTTATTTTTTATTATAAAAAATTAATTAATCTATTTTTAAAAATTAAAAAATTTTTTTCTTAATAAATTTATTCTTAATAATTTTTTTCTTATTTTTTATTATAATAGCTTTATTTTATTTTATTTTATCCTCTTTCTTCCTTTCATTCCATTTTTTCTCCCTTTTATTCTGAGCCGTGTGGATGAAAGGCTCTTGGTGCTCCAGCCAGGCATCAGGGCTGTGCCTCTGAGGAGGGAGAGCCAACTTCAGGACACTGGTCCACAAGAGACCTCCCAGCTCCACGTAATACCAAACGGCGAAAATCGCTCAGAGATCTCCATCTCAACATCAAGACCCAGCTTCACTCAACGACCAGCAAGCTACAGTGCTGGACACCCTATGCCAAACAACTAGCAAACCAGGAACACAGCCCCATCCATTAACAGAGAGGCTGCCTAAAATCATAATAAGGCCACAGACACCCCAAAACACACCACCAGACGTGGACATGCCCACCAGAAAGACAAGATCCAGCCTCATCCACCAGAACACAGGCACTAGTTCCCTCCACCAGGAAACCTACACAACCCACTGAACCAACCTTAGCCACTGGGGACAGATACCAAAAACAACGGGAACTACGAACCTGCAGCCTGTGAAAAGGAGACCCCAAACACAGTAAGATAAGCAAAAAGAGAAGACAGAAAAACACACAGCAGATGAAGGAGCAGGGTCAAAACACACCAGACCTAACAAATGAAGAGGAAATAGGTAGTCTACCTGAAAAAGAATTCAGAATAATGATAGTAAGGATGATCCAAAATCTTGGAAATAGAATAGACAAAATGCAAGAAACATTTAACAAGGAGGTAGAAGAACTAAAGAGGAACCAAGCAACGATGAAAAGCACAATAAATGAAATTAAAAATACTCTAGATGAGATCAATAGCAGAATAACTGAGGCAGAAGAACGGATAAGTGACCTGGAAGATAAAATGGTGGAAATAACTACTGCAGAGCAGAATAAAGAAAAAAGAATGAAAAGAACTGAGGACAGTATCAGAGACCTCTGGGACAACATTAAACGCACCAACATTCGAATTATAGGGGTCCCAGAAGAAGAAGAGAAAAAGAAAGGGACTGAGAAAATATTTGAAGAGATTATAGTTGAAAACTTCCCTAATATGGGAAAGGAAATAGTTAATCAAGTCCTGGAAGCACAGAGAGTCCCATACAGGATAAATCCAAGGAAAAACACACCAAGACACATATTAATCAAACTATCAAAAATTAAATATAAAGAAAACATATTAAAAACAGCAAGGGAAAAACAACAAATAACACACAAGGGCATCCCCATAAGGTTAACAGCTGATCTTTCAGCAGAAACTCTGCAAGCCAGAAGGGAGTGGCAGGATATACTTAAAGTGATGAAGGAGAAAAACCTACAACCAAGATTACTCTACCCAGCAAGGATCTCATTCAGATTTGATGGAGAAATTAAAACCTTTACAGACAAGCAAAAGCTGAGAGAGTTCAGCACCACCAAACCAGCTTTACAACAAATGCTAAGGGAACTTCTCTAGGCAAGAAACACAAGAGAAGGAAAACACCTACAATAACAAACCCAAAACATTTAAGAAAATGGGAATGGGAACATACATATCGATAATTACCTTAAATGTAAATGGATTAAATGCTCCCACCAAAAGACACAGACTGGCTGAATGGATACAAAAACAAGACCCATATATATGCTGTCTACAAGAGACCCACTTCAGACCTAGAGACACATACAGACTGAAAGTGAGGGGATGGAAAAAGATATTCCATGCAAATGGAAATCAAAAGAAAGCTGGAGTAGCAATTCTCATATCAGACAAAATAGACTTTAAAATAAAGACTATTACAAGAGACAAAGAAGGACACTATATAATGATCAAGGGATCGAGCCAAGAGGAAGGTATAACAATTGTAAATATTTATGCACCCAACATAGGAGCACCTCAATACATAAGGCAAATACTAATAGCCATAAAAGGGGAAATCGACAGTAACACAATCATAGTAGGGGACTTTAACACCCCACTTTCACCAATGGACAGATCAGCCAAAATGAAAATAAATAAGGAAACACAAGCTTTAAATGATACATTAAACAAGATGGACTTAATTGATATTTATAGGACATTCCACCCAAAAACAACAGAATACACATTTTTCTCAAGTGCTCATGGAACATTCTCCAGGATAGATCATATCTTGGGTCACAAATCAAGCCTTGGTAAATTTAAAAAAATTGAAATCGTATCAAGTATCTTTTCCGACCACAACGCTATGAGACTAGATATCAATTACAGGAAAAGATCTGTAAAAAATACAAACACGTGGAGGCTACACAATACACTACTTAATAACGAAGTGATCACTGAAGAAATCAAAGGGGAAATCAAAAAATACCGAGAAACAAATGACAATGGAGACACGATGACCCAAAACCTATGGGATGCAGCAAAAGCAGTTCTAAGAGGGAAGTTTATAGCAATACAAGCCTACATCAAGAAACAGGAAACATCTCGAATAAGCAACCTAACCTTGCACCTAAAGCAATTAGAGAAAGAAGAACAAAAAAACCCCAAAGCTAGCAGAAGGAAAGAAATCATAAAGATCAGATCAGAAATAAATGAAAAAGAAATGAAGGGAACAATAGCAAAAATCAATGAAACTAAAAGCTGGTTCTTTGAGAAGATAAACAAAATTGATAAACCATTAGCCAGACTCATCAAGAGAAAAAGGGAGAAGACTCAAATCAATAGAATTAGAAATGAAAAAGGAGAAGTAACCACTGACACTGCAGAAATACAAACGATCATGAGCGATTACTACAAGCAACTCTATGCCAATAAAATGGACAACCTGGAAGAAATGGACAGATTCTTAGAAATGCACAACCTGCCGAGACTGAACCAGGAAGAAATAGAAAATATGAACAGACCAATCACAAGCACTGAAATTGAAACTGTGATTAAAAATCTTCCAACAAATAAAAGCCCAGGACCAGATGGCTTCACAGGTGAATTCTATCAAACATTTAGAGAAGAGCTAACACCTATCCTTCTCAAACTCTTCCAAAATATTGCAGAGGGAGGAACACTCCCAAACTCATTCTATGAGGCCACCATCACCCTGATACCAAAACCAGACAAAGATGTCACAGAGAAAGAAAACTACAGGCCAATATCACTGATGAACATAGATGCAAAAATCCTCAATAAAATACTAGCAAACAGAATCCAACAGCACATTAAAAGGATCATACACCATGATCAAGTGGGGTTTATTCCAGGAATGCAAGGATTCTTCAATATATGCAAATCAATCAACGTGATACATCATATTAACAAATTGAAGGAGAAAAACCATATGATCATCTCAATAGATGCAGAGAAAGCTTTCGACAAAAGTCAACACTCATTTATGATAAAAGCCCTGCAGAAAGTAGGCATAGAGGGAACTTTCCTCAACATAATAAAGGCTATATATGACAAACCCACAGCCAACATTGTCCTCAATGGTGAAAAACTGAAACCATTTCCACTAAGATCAGGAACAAGACAAGGTTGCCCACTCTCACCACAATTATTCAACATAGTTTTGGAAGTTTTAGCCACAGCAATCAGAGAAGAAAAAGAAATAAAAGGAATCCAAATCGGAAAAGAAGAAGTAAAGCTGTCACTGTTTGCAGACGACATGATACTATACATAGAGAATCCTAAAGATGCTACCACAAAACTACTAGAGCTAATCAATGGATTTGGTAAAGTAGCAGGATACAAAATTAATGCACAGAAATCTATTGCATTCCTATATACTAATGATGAAAAATCTGAAAGTGAAATTAAGAAAACACCCCCGTTTACCATTGCAACAAAAAGAATAAAATATCTAGGAATAAACCTACCTAAGGAGACAAAAGACCTGTATGCAGAAAATTATAGGACACTGATGAAAGAAATTAAAGATGATACAAATAGATGGAGAGATATACCATGTTCTTGGATTGGAAGAATCAACATTGTGAAAATGACTCTGCTACCCAAAGCAATCTACAGATTCAATGCAATCCCTATCAAACTACCACTGGCATTTTTCACAGAACTAGAACAAAAAATTTCACAATTTGTATGGAAACACAAAAGACCCCGAATAGCCAAAGCAATCTTGAGAACGAAAAATGGAGCTGGAGGAATCAGGCGCCCTGACTTCAGACTATATTACAAAGCTACAGTAATCAAGACAGTATGGTACTGGCACAAAAACAGAAACATAGATCAATGGAACAGGATAGAAAGCCCAGAGATAAGCCCACGCACATATGGTCACCTTATCTTTGATAAAGGAGGCAAGCATATACAGTGGAGAAAAGACAGCCTCTTCAATAAGTGGTGCTGGGAAAATTGGACAGGTACATGTAAAAGTATGAAATTAGAACACTCCCTGACACCATACACAAAAATAAACTCAAAATGGTTTAAAGACCTAAGTGTAAGGCCAGACACTATCAAACTCTTAGAGGAAAACATAGGCAGAACACTCTATGACATAAATCACAGCAAGATCTTTTTTGACCCAGCTCCTAGAGAAATGGAAATAAAAACACAAATAAACAAATGGGACCTAATGACACTTAAAAGCTTTTGCACAGCAAAGGAAACCATAAACAAGACCAAAAGACAACCCTCAGAATGGGAGAAAATATTTGCAAATGAAGCAACTGACAAAGGATTAATCTCCAAGATTTACAAGCAGCTCATGCAGCTCAATAACAAAAAAACAAACAACCCAATCCAAAAATGGGCAGAAGACCTAAACAGACATTTCTCCAAAGAAGATATACAGATTGCCAACAGACACATGAAAGAATGCTCAACATCATTAATCATTAGAGAAATGCAAATCAAAACTACAATGAGGTATCATCTCACACCGGTCAGAATAGCCATCATCAAAAAATCTAGAAACAATAAATGCTGGAGAGGGTGTGGAGAAAAGGGAACACTCTTGCACTGTTGGTGGGAATGTAAATTGATACAGCCACTATGGAGAACAGTATGGAGGTTCCTTAAAAAACTAAAAATAGAACTACCATACGACCCAGCAATTCCACTACTGGGCATATACCCTGAGAAAACCATAATTCAGAAAGAGTCATGTACCAAAATATTCATTGCAGCTCTGTTTACAATAGCCAGGACATGGAAGCAACCTAGGTGTCCATCATCGGATGAATGGATAAAGAAGATGTGGCACATATATACAATGGAATATTACTCAGCCATAAAAAGAAATGAAATGGAGGTATTTGTAATGAGGTGGATGGAGTTAGAGTCTGCCATACAGAGGGAAGTAAGTCAGAAAGAGAAAAAGAAATACAGTATGCTAACACATATATATGGAATCTAAGGAAAAAAAAAAAAAAAAAGGTCATGAAGAACCTAGTGGCAAGACGGGAATAAAGACACAGACCTACTAGAGAATGGACTTGAGGATATGGGGAAGGGGAGGGGTGAGATGTGACAGGGTGAGAGAGTGTCATGGACATATATACACTACCAAATGTAAAATATATAGCTAGTGGGAAGCAGCCGCATAGCACAGGGAGATCAGCTCGGTGCTTTGTGACCATCTAGAGGGGTGGGATAGGGAGGGTGGGAGGGAGGGAGATGCAAGAGGGAAGAGATATGGGAACATATGTATATGTATAACTGATTCACTTTGTTATAAAGCAGAAGCTAACACACCATTGTAAAGCAATTATACTTCAATAAAGATGTTAAAACAAAAACAAAAACAAAAAAAACAAACAAAAAAAACTATGAGTATGATAGATGTCCTATTAAATATATTTGTACTATTTAAGAACACAAATGTCTGCACTAATCTAGGAATGTTACTAACAGCTTTTCAAAATAATATATCTAAACCTGAGCAGATAGGTGAATTAAATCTTATATATCAATTCTAATTAATCGATAGAAAGTGGAGCTCTGTTTTGAGAGGTTCTTAGAGGCCCAGGCTAAGGAAATAATATGGCTGCCTAAGGCATGTAACGAAGAAATATTGGCAGAAATGCAGTGTACCTGTTTTAAAACAATTACTGATAATGAAAGACATTAATCTGAGTATTTGGAAATATATACATATATATGCTATATGTGGGAACAATGTGTATTATTATTATATTTTCCTTTGAATATATATATGTATATATGTGTATATATGTATATACTATATGTGGGAACAATGTTGTTTATTATTATTATATTTTCCTCAAGGATGCAAAAATTTTTTTAACACTTAGTTAAAACAGCAGCTATATTTCAGCTACTGCTGAGACTGAGCTCTTAAAACTCCATAGTCTTCTCCAATAAAAATTCTTAATTTGAGATTTAGAGTTTCTTTCCTGATAAGAGGAGTAATTATTTCTTATTTGTTGTGGGCTTCTCTGTGTACATAATAAGCAGGGTTTTTTTTATTGTGTGTGTGTGTGTGTGTGTGTGAGCGTGCACGTGTGCGCTTTGTTTGAATATGACGCAACTATGTTTGCCTTAGTGCATCAATAATTCTGTCACTGCAGTGGAATGTGTGGTTATTCAAGCCATAAAGGTCTACTAAATACATTATTTTCCTTTATTAACCCTTTAAGAAAAATATATTGAATTTTTTCTATTTGATGTCAACCATTCTGTATAGATGTCTTATGATATCCCCATGGATCTTACAGTTGATATCATTTTGATAATATCATGAGTTATTTTAAAATTTTATTTCTTCATTTTCCCAATTTTAGCAAAGTTAAATTTATAGGAAATATGCTCAAGGCTCCTGTAAAATTCGTTTCTGCTAAACCAATTACAGTTTGCTTTAAGTTTGTCTACTTCGTATGATCAGATGTGTCCCTACAGAGGTTTTCTTCAATTTTCAGAGCAGTCTGTATTCACATTCCTGATCTGCCAGACTCAAACAATATATAATTTGGGTAAACTACTTAAACCTGAATTATTTCATCCATAAAACGTGCATGATAACAGTAAATGTTCCCAACTCATAAACAATTATGAGGATTAAATCAGATGGCCAACATAAACTGGTAATCAGAGAACCTGGCATATAGTAAGTAAATATTGATACACATTTGCAATCATAAAGCCAACCTTTCTCCCTAACTCAAAAGGAGGGCAATGAATTTTTTCAATGTGAAACTTTTGAGCTGTAGTTTTTTGTTGTTGGTGGTGTTTTTTTGTAGTTTTTTATATATATTAAACTACTGAGAACTATAGCTGATGGTTTAGCTCCGGACCTCAATTTCACCATCACATTTATTTATCTCCTATGTTTTGTGGGATGAATTTCCCCTATCATGGTTCAAAATTATTATATTCCCCCATATCATGCCACATAAGAACAAAACAGTAACATGCATCATTATTTACAAAATTATATGTGGCAGAAAATACTGCCTATAGTGTATGTTGTTTTACAGAGTTTTTGAAATACGCTTAAGTTAATTGGTTTCAATGACAAAAAAGTTGTAAGCTAATGTAAATTGTTTCCTTTGGTTTTAATGAACAATTTCCCAAACCACCCTTGATTTCATAACTCCCAGAAACCTTTGTTTAATGATTTCCCAGTCTTATCTACTCATAAACACACCTTCAGGTTACCTTTTGACTTACCTGTCCTTCTAAAGGAAGACAATAAAGTACTCCTAGTGGCTTGCTATGGCTATAAAGAGGTCCTAAATCCTTTAAACAAATGGTTACAATCTCATTGTCTCAAGTACTTATTGGTGCTAGAGCCTTCTGTCATTGAGTGCTGTTGAACTTGTAGTGTCTCAGAGTCACAGATAAGCTTTAAAGAGTGGAGATAACTTTTATTTGTCATGGGCAATAAAACCAACATCTCCACTGACTACCTGAAAAGGAGGTATCTGATGACGCAGATCCAGTCAAGCAGAACACAAATCAAAATAGTGTCTGAAGGGCAAGGTGGAGGCATATGTGGTGTAAAACATACACAGTAAAATTATATGGCAATGAGAGAAAATTAGATAACAGGGAACAAAGGCTAACACAGATCCTGTCATGGTAAGTTGCAGTAGGAAGCATAAATCTTCCCATCAAGACCCTTGGATAATGTCTGTTTAATAAATTTTTAATGAAAACAGAAACTGCTCAGTTTTATATTTCTCAGGCCTCTCCCTCATGTATATGTCATAGTGTGTGTGGTTACATATTCAATTTTTATGAGTCTAACATGTAAGTAAACTCTGAATTTTCCCTCATAAAATGTTAACTTCTGTATTTGGGTTTTGGAGATACAGACATTTATATATATTTCACTTCATACGATTTAATGAATATTAATTTTTAAAAATTTGCTGTTTTTTCATTGATGATGGGTTCCGTTTTGTCCTTATAACCATTTGTTGAGTCCTGGAAGGGATCAGGAGTGTTGAAACACAGTTAAATCTCCTATGAGACCATTACAACATGATACAAGATATCACCTGATAACCAATTAGAGCAATTAGCAACTTTCACCTTCAGGCATTTCTTCCTGTATCTCCCCAAATGCTCTCAAATTAGTCCAGCCATAATGTGTATTTGTTTAATGTAGTTGTTAATGTTTTAAAGTTTTTTTCTGGGAGATATAACTGAAGACATGCCAAGGAGAATTAACTATGGTTGCTTGAGAACAAAACAGTCAAAAGCACTTATAAATATGTTAAATATATGTCATATTTATGGTCATAAGTTTATTTCAAAAAACCTGATTCTTCTACAAGAAGATATATAAAAGATAATATAAATGTATAATTATTAAATTTATATATTAAGTCTATATACAAAGAATGTAATTATAACAATTTAATACTTACATATAAATATTAATTCTTAAACTTCTTTAAAAATATTGAATGTTTCCAATGTACATTGTCTAAAGAGGTAAGATGAAATGGATCTTTCATTACTTCCTAAATCTTTCTTACTAAAATCTAAGCAAGTAAAGGGAGGGCATTTTTATTTGCTTGAAATTATTCACATAATCACTTAAGTTCTCAAATTTACCCTATAAAACTTGACACAGAGTCACTAAGTCCCTTTATTATGCAGTTTTCCCTCAGTTTCTTCTCTACAACATCCCTAGCTTTCTAGACATCATTATGGTACAGCAATACCTGGGAGGGGACAATAGCAACAAAATTTTCTGGAGGAGTTACTATCAGCTCCCTGGCATTGGCCCCTGTTCAGGCCTGCTTCCTGGCTCCATTACAAATAGTATTGGCCAGTGACTTTAGTTCTTATCTCCTTACCCTGGTCCTTGGGACATTTTCTATGTATTAACTCTATGAAGAATACAGTACTCCAAATCACCCACATCCATTTCCCCTACTGCAGGTGCAAATTAGATCCAAAAGATCACTGAAATCTAATTTCAAGCATTAAGTCCTAAATTCTTGGCTAGAAATTAGCTCATGTCCTTTATTCCTTTCTTGTCTACAGCTAAGCCACTCAATATTTCAACAGTGTAAGCTCTTTTCTTTTTCTTTTTTATTCTTCTTTTTTTAAATCTGATTTTCAAAGAGGGGAAATTCTGTTTTAGTTCTTAGATGCTCAACTCTTCAATATCAAGCCCACCCCTCCTTGCACTCCCTGTTCAAGCTTAATCTCTCTGAAATCTCTGGACATGTCATTTTTGGTAATGGGAATTTCTTTCTACAAACCTTCTTCAAGCTGACCCCCTTAGGAGAGCAAGTATTTTAATTCAGAAGAAGTTTTCCTTGAAGTACTGGTCTTCTCTTTGATGATACATTACCCTAGTTTTGTTCATTTTCCCCCCTTTTTCTTGTTCTCTCTCTCTTTTTGGAAATACTTGCATATGTATATAAATTATATATTTTATATATTTATAAAATTACAGTTATTACATAAAATGTTCCTGCAACCATAGTGCCTTTTTAAAATCTGTCTTCTATGTGAATTGTTTTTACAGTGAGAAAGAAAGCCAGAAACTGTTTTGAACTGGCATATTCTACCCCATGAGTGTAACAACAGTGATCATCTCCTAAGAAGAGGATTCAGATTGCCTGGGAGCCTATCTAACTAGACTTTGCAGCCTCTGATTCACTGCCTTCTCTGTGGATTCTATGCCTCAGACATACTGAGCTGCTCAAGCATATCACACATTGTCATGCTTCCATAATTTTGTTCATGCATTGCTTCCATTGGGCACATCATTTCCTGATAACTTACTTGTTTTGTACATCTCAACTCAAAAATCACTTCTCTGAAGCAAGTGAAAATGATGAACTTCCTCTGCACTGAATTCATAACAATTGGATTTTTACTCCCATTATGATACATATAGATTTGCTCTTGAATTAGAGTTGGCTCTTTCCTTGTATGTCTCTACTACTATGTCACAAATTCTAATCAGAGCTAACCAACAGGCCTAGAATTGGGATTTACAGTTAGTAAATTATTTAATTCAATGAAAAAAATGTTCATATTGGAAATAGAAATAAACCGGTAGGTAATGTACTCTTATCTTGTTGACACAATTTTAAACATATAATAATTATCTCATTCATTAACAATTATTTATTTAGTGATTATTGTGTCCAGCCACTGTATAAGTTATTGTGGATAAGACTAATAAGAGAGTTTCTATTCCTCAGAAACACAATATCTAGTGTAAATGATAAAAAATAGAAAGATAATTACAATTCAATGTGAAAAGTATGAGGATAGAAATGTGGATTGGATATTACAGAAAAAAAAACCAATGTGGAGGCAACTCTTGTACCAGGGATGAGTTAGGGAATGTTTCCTGGAAGAACTTTGATAAGATTTAGTTTTTAATGTTGAATCTTAGTTGATGAGGAAAAGAGGAAATAAAGGGCATTTCAGGAAGGGGGAGAAAGCCCAAGAAATAGCAAAGTACTAAAAATAGCACCATGTAGAATGGACAGATACATTCTCTCTTCGTCCCTTTTGCTGCAAAGCTAGTTTTGTCCCTCATACCACTTTAGACTTCCACAATAAAAATCCCATTCTTCTTACCCCTCTACCTCATTTGTACTCTCCAAAACACCATCAATGCAATATATTTATAATTGAAATCCCTTCCTTCATGATTCCTCATTGTCTATATCAGTGTGGTCTCCCCTAGTCACACAATACTAAAGTTCTAGAAATTGTTGCACAATACTAAAGCTCTGAAAGTTGTTCACGGATGCTCATTAAAGAGCACCTATGTGTGTAGAAACAAACGTGACTGTAAAATGCTCAATATTATATCTCTTTTTTTGGATGGTCACAATACATATTAGTTTATGACAACTTTGAGAAGTCTGGCAGTAAGAATACCTGTTTAAATTTGTTTTCTCTGGCCTGAGAATTTGCTAAATGTTTATGGTTAGAGAGCCCCCTTTTAAGATTTACTATCATCATCTTACAGGGCTGGATAGAGAACATTTTTGAAATCTCTGACCTGAATGATCAAATTCAAGTTTCTTAACAACACATGCAAGACTCCCCATGTTATGGTGCAGCATATCTCTCTCTAAAACCATCCCTTGCCACTGACTACTTCAAGCAAGTTGGTAATTTGGGGGGGTAGTGTTGTAGCCTGGCTGGGATGAGGAGCCTACAATAACAAGCACAGGTAGGTGCACAGCCCTGAGTATTTCCTCCACTTACATAGTCAAAATATTTACTAATTGTTAAGGCATAGTCACTGATCTGTCAGAACAAACAGTGGCTGTAGTGGTAACCCCTGAAGAAGTGCGCTACACCATATTCCTGACTGATACAAGGGGCATCGTGGAATGGTGCTCATGGAGATTCCGTCTATGCCAGCCAATATCTCTTACTGGATAGTAGAGAGGTTTCTGAGTGAAAGGTGCAAATGGGGGACTTCCCTAGTGGGCCAGGGTTTAAGACTCCGCACTTCCACTGCAGGGGGCACGGGTTCAATCCCTGGTTGGGGAACTAAGGTCCTGCATGTGGTGAGGTGTGGCCAAAAATAATAATAATATAAATAAATAAATAAATAAATATATGTTTTAAAAACAAAAGGTGCAAATGGGGTCTCAAAACAGCAGTTATTTCAAACATTTTCCCAGTTGGTATAGTTGTCATGGTGTACAATAGCTGAATATGAGCCTTACGTTGTGTCAACCCAACCTCCCCTCAAGTCCCAATCAGTAGGGGAACTATATAAAAGACCAGTTTTTAAGAGGAGTTTCTGGGAGGTTTTCTGCAGGGTAATTTTGCCTTGTTAGGTATCAGGGAGGCAGGGAGTGATTGAGCTCAGTGTGCTACCTAAAAGGCTCTCTGCTCTGAGACATGCTCTCCACTTCCCTCTCTCCTTCCGCCTCTAAGGAACGCTCTAAGTCCCTTCCCTGAAGGAGTACAAGTTAAGATATAGATTTTCCATTTCTCCTTTCGGGTACAAATACTTATGTGGCTGATAAATCTCAGAAAGAAAACTAAACCTTTTATGGAAGAAGAAGACAAATTGATGGACTAGACACAACAGGAATTTAAAATAAAAGTTCTTAGAATTAAATGTTTCTATTGGAAATAGGAGGATGAAACCAGAAGTTAAAGAAACAAGTCACCTTTAACTACAGAATGCTCCAGTATTTTTTCCATAAGAAAAATAATGCTATGTATTGATATATAACACTTGTTTTTTAGAGTTGTTATTATATACTCACCGATAAATCTCTTTTAGACATATTTAGATATAAATTGCCCATAACCCATGGTCATGTATTGATCTGAGAATCTTTAGCATGCACAGTGCTGTCTCAAGGCCATATGTAAGAACACCAAGATTTCATCAGCAATTTAAAAAATTTTACTAAACACAGTTACTTTTTTTCCCTCTACTGAAATATATCACTGGAAATTAAATAGCTTTTGTTCAAAGTCAGCAGAAAGTTTCTTTAAAAATGATCTTTAACACTTAGTCCCGAATGTGTGACCACACCAACTTCTCATTACTTTGAAATTTCTTTGATGAATTCTTAGGGATTTGGCAATTTATTCTCCCTTCATTTATATTACTTGGCCTGTGTGATGGTTAATGTGTCAACTTGGCTAGACTGTAATACCCAGCTGATTGGTCAAATACCAGCCCACATATTGCTCTAAAGGTATTTTCTAGATGTGACTAAGGGTTAAATCAGTAGACTTCGAGTAAAGCAGATTGGTCTATCTCTAATGTGGAGCCTCATCCAATTATTCGAAAGCTTTAAGAGAAAAGACCAAGGTCCCGTGAAGAGGTAGGATTTCTGCCTCCAGACTTCAACATAAAAGTTCCACCTCGGGGCTTCCCTGGTGGCGCAGTGGTTGAGAATCTGCCTGCCAATGCAGAGGACACGGGTTCAAGCCCTGGTCTGGGAAGATCCCACATGCCGCGGAGCAACTAGGCCCGTGAGCCACAACTACTGAGCCTGCGCGTCTGGAGCCTGTGCTCTGCAACAAGAGAGGCCGCGACAGTGAGAGGCCCGCGCACCGCGATGAAGAGTGGCCCCCGCACGCCGCAACTAGAGAAGGCCCTCACACAGAAACGAAGACCCAACACAGCCAAAAATAAATAAATTAATTAATTAAAAAAAAAAAAAAAAAAAAGTTCCACCTGAGTTTCCAGCCTTCCAGCTCAAACAGCAACACGAACACTTGCTGGAATTTCCATCCTACCAGCCTTCCCTGTAGACTTGCAATCTCCACAATTGTACAAGCCAATCCTTTAAAATAAATCTCTTTCTCTTTCTTTATATACATCCAATTGGTTAAGTTTCTTTGGAGAACCTTAGTAAAACATGTTTTTTTACAAGCTTTTTGTATACATGTCAGTTACAACATGTAGCATAGCTTCATTTACTGGAAGCCATCTTCTTTTCTTAGGTCTCATAAAGTACTTGGTTATTGTGTTGCAAGCACTATGAAATTGTGCACATTCCTTCAAAGACAAATATCTAATTCACTACCATCAACCTGACCCTGATGTCATTATTCCTATGCCTTGTTGTGTATACAGTAAAATTTCATTTTAAGGTCAAATTATGGTTTAATATTTTTGAAGTTTACAAAGAAATTAAACTATAAATGTGCAGTGTTAACAGTACAGAGGAAAAACTCACAATCATATGAATGGCTTTAACCTAGTTCATGCATCCATAGGCGGTAGCAACTACTTAATGACAGCTACCTGACAGTGGGATATTTGAGATATCATCAATTGTTAGATATATCTCAGTTTTAAAGAACTGAATGAAAAATGTGCATACTGAAATCAATGGCATATGGTATGTGTTATGTAAATACATATGTATGTATGTGCATAGTCAAAGTATATAATGGTTGTACTTCAATTTACTGAAGAGGAAGATGAACTCCAGCACTCTCTTGGAAAATATCTAAAAGAAATAGATTTTTTAGAGTGAGATAAGAGATAAAAAATGCAGAGAAAAAAAGCAGACATCAATATATTTATAATGGGAGTCTCAAAGGAGAAAAAAAGTAATAAACAAGGGAAAATATTTAAAGAATTAATTATTTCCTTGAATTAAAGAGAGATACTGGGTCTCAACTAAAATTTATTTAGAGTCTCAAAATGATATTAGAAAAAAATAAAAAGAAAAAATACATTATAAAAGTATTATAGGGGCTTCCCTGGTGGCGCAGTGGTTGAGAATCTGCCTGCCAATGCAGGGGACACGGGTTCGAGCCCTGGTCTGGGAAGATCCCACATGCCGCGGAGCAACTAGGCCCGTGAGCCACAACTACTGAGCCTGCGCGTCTGGGGCCTGTGCTCCGCAACAAGAGAGGCCGCGACGGTGAGAGGCCCGCGCACCGCGATGAAGAGTGGCCCCCGCTCGCCACAACTAGAGAAAGCCCTCGCACAGAAACGAAGACCCAACACAGCCATAAATAAATAATAAATAAATTAAAAAAAAAAAAAAGTATTATAGGGAAATTTAAGAAGATTAAAAAGAAGGATACATTCTAAAAACTTACAAAAATGCAACTAACATGAAGGAAGAATATTGTTTGTTCTCAGAATTTTCAACAGTTTGCTGGATGCAAAGTGACTATTAATATTTTCAAATTGATAGAGAAAAGGAACTTTGCACAAGTAATTTTATAGCTTTATAAACTATCATCTAAATCTGCAAGCTAAATAAATGTATCCTTAATCTAGATTTAACTATCCCACCGGTGCAAGTTGGTTTTGGGAACCCAGCAAAATCAAGAATGTGCTAAAGTTCTTGCAGTGTTTCAGTGAAGCATATAGATATTGAGAAACTGGTAGATACAATTAAGAAAATGGTAGATACAATTAAGGGTAGATTTTAATAAAACATTTTTTAATTCTGCATAAAAAATTTGATTTATATAGTGGAAGGTAGGAAAAGATACAACAGTAAGCACAAAATAAGATGGCAGAATTTCTTATATAATGGAAATATAAGAAAAGTTAATAAGTAAAACTCAGCCAGAGAGAGACCGAGGCAGAGATAGAGAGAGGGAGAGAAAGAGAGGGAGAGACCTCCTCATGTTGGATACAAATATATAATCTAATACTATTCAGCTAAGGAAATCCTATTTAAACAAGCAAATAATATGCTTAAATTAAAAGACACTAAAACCTGTACAAAAAAAAAGCTTTAGGTGTAAAAGTGAAGTTAAGATATAAACATCACAAGAGATAAAGAGAAGTATTACACATTGATAAAAGGAAAAATAAATCATGGTCTTTTGTGTATGTCTCTAAATGTATAGCCCAGAATTAAAAAAGCAAAAATTCTAGAACTTAGAAGAGAAGCCAGAACTATATCAAAGTGTACAGTGGGAGATTTCAACACCCCTTCCAGACACTAAGAGATTACCATTATATTTAATATGTAAAGGTACCACAGATTTGAATAAGAGATTAATCTTGGGCTAACATAGAACAATACACACACACATATTAAACCCAAGAATAGCTATTCTTTTGGGGATCACATGGAATATTCACACACATATCCAAGCACATACACAGAAGCACACACACAGAGTTGACTCTGTGCCAGGCTATCTGCAAAGGAAGCCTAGAATGTTACAAAGACTCAATATCATAGAGACAATGTTTTCAGGACATACTGCAAATAACTAGCACATTTATATAGAAGTTCATCACACTTTCCAATTAAAACTTTACATTGCATGTTAAATATTTCTTCCTCCGTCCTCTCTCTCTGTATACAGTCTACTCACCACCAAGCTCTTCCCTTGGCTGCACTTTCTGATCATGTTCCTGCCCCTTCTCAAAGTCAGTGCTCCAGACTGCGGGCTGGCACCACTCTCAGGGCCAATTGGCCCGGTGTTCTGGTGAATGTGATTTTCCATCTTATTACAGGTGCAATTAGAAGCAAAGGAAGAGAGAGGGAGGGGGCAAGGGGAGAAGGAGAGAGAAGGGGGGAGGGATGGGAGAGAGGGAGGGAGGGACCTTTTCCCTAGCCCCTATTTATGTACGCTGCTTGCACACGTAGCTTTTTCTTTCTTTTTTAAGGGGCCTGTTTTATTGGCAGCAAATTCTACATCTTTTAGGAAGGAGAAAGATTTGGGGTCTTGCAGCTTTCCCCTTGACTTTGCATAGACGAGAGACTTTCCGATTGCTGTGGGGTTTTTCTACGATGCGGTGACACGTGTGTAGTTTAGGAAGCATTCCCAAGGAGAACCTAGGTAGGATATCAGGATAGTGTATCTGACTGCAAATCAACTACCCGATTCCTAGAACGGAAGAATAATTGGCCGGGGACTTTATCTGTTCGTGTGGCCGATGCCAATAAATGAGTGTGTTTATTAACAATTTATTTACAGCACACAGATTGATTTCACTAGGGCTGCATGGCCAGCTACCGCAAAGAGGAAGTAAATGATTTCTCCCAGAGCTTTTAGGAATCCACTACTGTAATGGAGTCAGTATATATTGGAAGTGACTATCAGGATATAACAGTAAAATGATGAGCATTGCCGTAAAGAACACAAATGAAACCTATCTGGAAAACAAACTAGTATAGATTTTGATTTACATATATACAATATAACCTGCAGCATCCCAAATTAAAGGAGAGAGGGCACAGGTCAAATAGAGTCAACAACCTAATCATGCAAATGATGTTGAGGATAATTATAACGGGGTAGTGCAGTGGTACAAAAGTATTTCATATTTCCTAATTATTGAGAGTGATATTCGTAAAAATGAAAGGGAGAAATTAGGAGAAAACATTATCTGAGTTTGTAATCTATACCATCTGAGTAAAGCAAAAAATGATAGGATCAGGATCCAAACATACAGTATTTTAATTGTCTGATTAGTCTTAATCAAGTGTATATCTGAAGCTCATTGCAGGAAAGGAAATCTACATTTAAATACATGAGTACACTAGTAAATCATTTTATCATCTGCAACATCATACTTTCAAAATATAAATTATTATCTAATCTTCAAAACAAAATAAAAATATAATTTTATATTTGGGGAGTATTCCAAATACTGAAAGCAGTAGAATGTATATAAAAATAAATGGAAGGTGATAGTAGGTAGTATATAAAAATATGGCTGTGAGTATCTAGGCACTATTTTTTCCTCTTGTGAATACATTTATACTCATTCTGGGGAATATGGAAAAGGAAGGTATCCAAAAAATACTGAAAATTTATTTGGCCTGAATTTTATTTTATTGCTAAAATAACTTGTTGGTGTCTATGGTTCCTTTCAATTAAAATATATATATATGATTTTAGAAATAATTATGGCATAAAAATATAAGATTTTGGTTACATCAGGCAATTACTAGGAAAAGACTATTGTTTTAGCAGTTTGAAAGTTATGAAAATATTATTCACTTTTGTTTCACATTTATAAAGATTTGAGCTTGGAAAACAATGCCATGGTATTTACTGTAATTTACTACTGGTTAAATTGTAACTATTAAACCTTATGCTCTTGATGTAAAAATCTTTTAAATCCTGATCCATAGATGTTTTGATAATATGAGTCAGCAAAAACATTGCATATGAAGAGCATGTAATTTTCTCACAGCTAGGCCAAGTTAAATTTCCTTTCCTTCAGTTTCACAATATTTAATAAATATGAAAATGCATATAACTTATAACATGAGATTTCATCTGCAGTTATTTACTTTAGCGAAACTTATGTGCATGTGCATAAGGACACAAGTTTATTGCAATATTGTTTATCATAAAGAAAAATCAGAAACAACTCCAACTTCTATTGTGGTATTTGCTTATGGAGGAGTTGCATACAATTACAACGAATCATCTAGATCAATGAATTTGAACTGTATTTATCATCATGGCTAGGTCTAAAAAACAATGCTGAGTGAAAAAAAAAGTTGTAATACGTCACTTAAGTCATTTATGACAAGAAAAGAATACGTTCTTCAAACAATGTGGAGATACACACACACACACACACACAGACACTGGAGGATACACACCAATTTATGATAACAGCTTCTTGCGAGGAGGAGGGAAGGTAGAAAGTAGGATGATAAAGGGAATAACTTCATATGTAAAATATTTTACATCTTTAATTTGAAAAATTTGAAAGGACAATGATGAATCAACTCTGGTCAATTACAAGCTGTAGGAACATGAAAATCATGGACTTATTCTCTGAAATTATCTGATCTATTTAAATATTTTTAAAATTGCTGTCCTAATCACCATTCACAAATGAAGGAGCCTGTGTCTATACTATATTATGAGCCATAGCACACAATGTTTTTAAATAGCACTGATATTACAATGAAGATGACAGTATGATGGAAGCACCAAAGTAAATATTTATTTATAAATACTGTAATTACAGTAGTAATAGAAATATATAAAAGCAAGCTGAAAATGGATACTGTATAATTTCTGGAGTTAAATTTTATGGAAATGGCAAGTCAAGCTTGACATTCTGAAGGAGGTTGAAGAAATAAAGTGTTAGATTAGCTGATATCCTGGCATCTCTTTTTATTTCCTAGAATTCCAGTCTGCATTGGGCTGTTGTATGTAGAATTGGACTTTCCCGCATTAGAGAGTTGAAATGGAAATCCTTGTTAGAAACATAAATAATGCAGTGTTATGATTTGTTGTGCAACACAAAGCTGATGAATGTTTGTCAGCAAGAATGATTGAGAAAGAATATTTTTAAGGCTGTTGTTGCTTGTGACCCGGCATTCTTCTCACCTGCATGACTCTCAGAACACTTAAGGAAATTGTATGTGTCAATTACCTAAGGAAAAAATAGCGTTTATGATGGAATATTCCAGGATTCTATTAGAGCAAAAACTGTAGGTAACACATACAACCCTTGGATCTGTTTCTCTCCACTTATGAAATTCTAAAGCAAAATAATAGAGAGGGTGAATATTAAGGGGAAAAAAGGGTGTGTGTGTGAGTGTGTATGTATTTGGGAAGGAGATAAATGATGTCATCTTGAATAAGGAATGAAAATGCTTAATAAATAGTCTCTTCCAGAACAAGTGGGCACTGCTGCTAATTATACCAAACAGACCTTAGAGCTTTCTGGCCATACATTTGAGATGGAATGGAAAAATTAATCATGAAGCTGAACTTAAAAGCCATAAATGACGGGATAGAAATTCTGACAGGCATAGTAGTTAATGACATAACAATTATGCATTGTTTCTGTGTTGCTTGGAAAATCTGATCCTGAACCACCTGCTGAAGACAGTATCACCCAGACAAAGGTTGATGATTAAAAACATTTATTTTAATCTGACAGCATACGCTTAAATTTATGGGGAGTTGAGCTGTCAGGAATGATTACTCTTGCCTGAAACCCTGTTTTTTCTTGGCAGCAGCTATTATATTTGACAGTTCAAACAAAATGTTCTTCTAGTACTAAGTTATGTGGAAATTTCTACCAAAAAAAGCAAACTATTTTCGCTTGACTTATTCCAATATTTTCCAGAATTCAGTTTTAGGATAAAATTATGTCAAATTGATAATGGAAAGATTACACATGAAATAAATGATTTATCTCTTTTTTAAATGTCCACATGACCTTTTTGAATTTTCAAAATTCACCAGAAATCATATGAAAAATACAACAGCTTATTCTTAATTGAATTAGTACATTGAGAAAATAAATGCTATTTTTCCTCCAAGGCACAATTTGGCAAAGCACCAAATAAACAAGTAGAGATGTCTGGGATGGGTGGCTTTCTATATTTTCCATTCTGATGTTTAATATTGATTATTTTTTCCCAAAAATAATTGTATTTTCAGGACCTAATATCTGATCTAATTCCTCACTTCACTGTGTTTTATTTATTTCTTTCAAAAAATGCACTATGTTTGGCGCATTACTCTTTGTTACTTTTTGCTATATTTCTTCATCTGTTAAGTTTATTCAAATAAGAGTCAGTATGAACAGGGAGTGAAGACCCACGGAGTACTCCAAGCACAGCTGTAAAGGAGAAAGTGGTTGCTATTCTTTTCCTACCTGGGTGCCTCCTCCACAGAACCTAAGCTTAAAATTTTTTTCTTGTGCTTCCAAGCCAATTAGGAAATCTGGCAAACTCATTCATTAGATCTATCTCTAGATAATGGTAGGTTGGAGAGACTGGGTTTCCCCTTCATCTTTTCACGCCCTTCTGGAGACAGCCTTATATTTGTACCAGAATGTCACGCTAGGCACAAAGAAAGGGTGAGATCATGGCAGATGAACACAAAAATATACTTATGAGCAGCTGAAACCTTGCAGTTCTCAGTTCCTAAGCCTACATTACACTAAGCCTGACTCCTTGAGAGGCATTGCCTATCTCAGCAAAATGATCTCAGCTTTCTTGGAAAAAAAAGTGATGCTCATTGTTTAGGAAGAATCTGAAGGGCACTTATTTTGTCAGACTTAAAGTTAACTTTGTCACAGGAATCTGTTGAGTATTAAATAATTTTAATCCAATTTTTACTTTAGATAAGGAAGATTGACTATATTTCTGTGGTAGCATAATAGAGCGTTTAATCTTCTTTCAAATAAATTATTTTATTGGTACATTAATAGCTTAAGTAATATTGAATATTGTACAAACACTTGTGCATCCAGGTGTTTCCCCCTATATTCCATATTTTAGATTATTTCAAGAGCATGTGGAAGCATCTAGAGGTAGAGATGACTTTCAATGAAATACTGTATGTATAGTTCATAGAACCTGAGCTTAAAAAAATTTTTTTTTACAAAAAGATAAGTTCAAATAATTCTCTTCTAAATACTGGGCATTATTTTAACCAAATCACCCTAGTATTTGCCCTTTGTCTCTCCGCATCAGGAAATATTAATGAAAGAGTGGTTGTTGTGTGTGTGTGTGTGTGTGTGCGCACAGTGTGTGCAAATCAGTCTATGTATGTTTTATATATTTATGCATACATGGGGTTAGAGCTTTGTGAATTGGTGTACTCTAACCTTCGTGCCTTAACCCTGTTCTCACCAGCCACTTTAGTTCTTTCAAATTTGGCACTGATGCTTACACAGTACTTAGTTGCTGTGAACCTGTCCACAGGCCCTTCCTTACCCTGGCCTGAGAGACCACTAATGCTGTTACAGGAAATAGGTAACATCTGGTTCTTACCCCAGCTTTCATCATGAGTTTCTCTCTAGACAGGGAAAAACATTGCCGACTAACCCCAACCTCTGATTCACCTCCTGGCATCTGCCTTCACCCATCTTCCCTCTGGCTCTCCTACCCAATCCAGGCCACTTTATTTCCAAAGAGGCATATGACCCATTTATATGCTACCTCACCAAATGCTGCCACTGCACAGCCCTCAGAGGTCAAAAAGGAGGGCAGAAGTATAAAAATAAGACTTCCTTCAACCTTTCCTTAAAATGCTTAGGAACTTTGAGGGTAAAATTAAGGACTGCTAGGGAAGAATAGATGTCTTATCAACTTGCTTCATTCTCTCATGTCGCAAAGTGGTTTTTTTTTTTTTTTTTTTCCAATAAAATAAGTTATTTTTTCCAAAAACTTTTATTCAATAAAAGTGAATACTTTTTAAAATGTGTACTCCTCTGACTATAAACATCCCATATTCTCCATTGTGTTCTCCACTTAGTGGTGCAAGGTGGAAAATACTAATGTGGGGGAAATAGGAATGATTGGAAAATAAATTCTTGATTTAAGTTCCCCTCTGCATCTAAGAAACAGTCAACTTAGTGTAAAACACATGAAATCTGAGCATAGTCAAAAATCACAAGTCAAGTGGAAAATATACAATCTTTAAACTTGGAGTGTTGTAGAGAAACAGAAGTAAGAATAAAGCAAATAAAAAAATGATTAAACAAAAAATAAAAATTCTAAGAAACTGAAGAAGAGCCATCGGGTTAATTCCAAGTCTGACTGTTGTTCTTTTGTTCAGTGGTAGTAAGACTACGAAATATCCCCAAGTAGAGCAGCAATTGCCATTCTGTAGCACTAATTTTTTTTGAGAAGATACCATGTAGCACCCATGTGTTACAGAGTGGTATGCATGTTTTTTCATTATGTGATAACTAAGTAGATTCTCAGAACCACATTAAAGAATGAATTTTGAGCAATTAGAAAAACTAAAAGAAAATCATAAAAAGGGTTTTCTATGTTTCCTTTCCCCATTTTTTACATTTTCATTCACCTTTCAACCCACTGCAATCTGCCCTTAATTCCAGTTTTCATTAGGATCAGTAATGACCTACCTCCTTGTCTCTCAATTTGGTAAGAATGTTCTAGATCTCATTGTATTTGGTCTCTTAGTAACATTCGACACTTTTGAAGTCTCTCTCCTTGAAATATCCTCCCCCATACACATCACTTTCTTGAATTTCCTCTGACATTTATGGTCACTCTTTAGACTTTCTTTTGGAAATGTTCCCTTTACCTGGTCATTAAATGTTGGAATTACTCAAAGTTTATTCCTGGATTCTCTTCTTTTCTCATTCTATATTCTCCCTCTAATGAATGGTATCTATACTGCTTCAATTTCCACCAGCATTTGGTTGACTCATACACTGCAACCAGTGGCCTAGAACTTGTTAAATAACATTTCATCTTGGATTTTTTCAAAGGTGCTCCAAACTTAATGTATTGGACACTAAATTCACTCCTTACCCCTGTGAAAGGCATCCCCATAGGAGTAATCCTTAACACATCCATCTCCCACATTCTATATCCTATGCATCATTTTTATTTAATATTAATTTTTAAATGCTTCCAAGTCTATCTACTTGTCTGGATCTTGTTATCATCATCTTCCTTTCTAAACTAAATTAAGGCAATACCTTCCTACATGGTGTGTCCCTATTAATTCTTTTCTCACTTTTCAAAATCTATTACCTACCACAGCTTAATGCCACTTCAATAACTTTCCAAAGCTATTAGGATAAATGCCAATTTCCTTAAAACGTTGCTCAAGGCAGTCATTTCACATAGGTTTTTCATTCACATGCTGTACTGTTCAGTATTTTTGTTCCTTGATTATTTCATATATTCGCATGCTTTTGATTGGAAATCTCTACTTCTAGTACTCATTTTGCCTGGTTGAATGCCAACTCCTCCTACAGCTCTCATCTCAGTTCTTAATTCTTTAGGTCAGCTTTCTTCTGACCTCCCTGATTGGCTCAAACTTCTCTGGTATGTGGTTTCACTGAAACCTGCAACTCTACTCCATAGCATTTATTATGGGTATACTTATATATATGTATTTGTGTAATAATAGTATTTAATATTTGTATTTAAGTCATAAGCTCTTACCAAATCTGATACTACTTGCTATCATTTTTTTTAGTGTCTATAACAGACCTGGCACCTGATAGGTATTCAAATATTTATTGATTAAGTGAATGACTGTAAGAAAGCACAGTTAAGATGCAATGTGGAGAGATATGAAATGCTGTGGAGAATGGAATGGCAAGGACAGCAGGGGCAGATTAGCAAATGAAAAAGAGGAAAAGGATATGGGTCCCAATGAGTGGAGATTATGGGTTAATATCAAGTCTATTTATATATTACTTTTACTTATACTTGTGGTATTGATATAGCTTCATTATGTTAGTTGTTGTAAAGGATATATGTACTTACTATAACATATTAATAGAAAGGACTTAAGAAAATTGTTCAATAAAATACAGATAGAGTATAATTCATACACAGTGATTAATTCAATTTAAAATAGTTCATTGTCTTTTTAAAGATATGAGTGATACGTCCTTTTAGGATTCTTAGGAAGATGTGGCATTTATGATAGCAATTTGGGCCTTAGAGTGAATAGGATTTGTAAGAAATATCTACTCCCAAATGATGTGCAAACAAATCTCTGTTTCTCAGTTTGGGAACTCAGTTTAGATGAGCCACCGTTATTGGTTTTCAGGTAGAAATTGTAAAGTTCTGTCTCAGACTAAACTGTATTCTAAGTAAGCTTCAGTAATAGCACTGTGTTATTGCTGAGCAGCAAGAAAATACTGAAGATATGTTCTACACTTACATATCTTACATATTGTATATAAGTGTCAGGGGAACCACTGATCGAAACCACCTGCCCTGGCCAGGCATGATAGTAACCACTTGCATGAGTTATCTTACAACAGGAGGTCCTGGTAAGGAACGTGGAACTAACAAGCTACCACCAACCGGAAGATTTCAGGAAAGGTCAAAAGGAGAGAGGAGACTCCAGTCCATATGTCTTACCAACCTCCCAGAATCCTTCTCGCTTGATTCCATCTAGGCTGAGTGATGCGTGTGCCACCAGGAAGGGCCCTGAGTCAGAATGATTGACCAGAGACAACCCAGAAACTAACCCCATCACCATAAAACCTGAGACTGTGAGCCACATGGCAGAGCAGTTCTCCTGGGTTCCCTTGCCCTGTTGCTCTCTGCCCGGGTGCCCCTTTCCAATAAAGTCTCTTGCTTTGTCAGCACGTGTGTCTCCTCGGACAATTCATTTCCGAGTGTTAGACAAGAGCCCACTCTCGGGCCCTGGAAGGGATCCCCTTCCTGCAACCTATGCACACATTATTTCTTTCTTGGAACTGCTTACTATTCTGTTATCTCATAGGCAGAAACAAAATGTATGCTATATTTCCACCTGTAAAGCTGCATTTTCCTTCCTTCTCTTACTATTAAGTTTTAGCAACAATAATAATTTGAAAAAAAAAAAAAAAAGCCTGAAGACAAAGGGGAAAATGGTGCAAGAGGATACGGCTTCTGTTTAATTTAATGAGATTAAAAAATCATTTAAAATCTATTTGTTCTTCTTTGTATTACCACAGTGCATAATGACAGTACTTGGAATTAATGTACATCCACCAGCATTACAATGGGTATTCACTGTAACTTAGCAACAGCTAAGTGTGGCTTCTTCAGCTTGTTGATTTCCATTGCTAGACCTGGGAGGCCATAGAAAATTCAATTTACTCTAAATTTCTTATGTTGCCAGTTAAATGTTAAGCTCCTGTTTACTGAAAGCTCTTTTGTGGATTGCCAGTTAGAATTCAGCAAGCTCTGTTCTACACAGCAGGAGGTATTGGCCATTTTCTTTTTGCAGAGAGTGTAGTAGAAAACAAGTTTCCTCTATAGCAAGTTTCCTCTCTCTTGTGTCCATATGTTTTAATGAGGATGGTTCCAAATAAGAAAAGCAAGAGAGGTATATCACTCACAAAACTTAGAACAGACCTTTAACTCATGGAAAGTTCATAATTCTACATGAAATAATTAAAAAGAAATGCCCTTTTACTCTGTCGCAATTTCTATTCTAACAAGTGCGTGCATTTTAAAAAATAACTACTTATATCAGCGCATTGTAAAAGCAAAATAAATGTTTACACAAAAAACTGAGGAGAGAATTTAAATAGAAATTTAATAAGGTCCTTTAAATTCAACACATTTAGTTTAAAAACAAACCCCATACTTTGTCCTTGTTTTACTCTCAAACACTATTGATAGGTGACTCTGAATTGAAAAAGACTCAGTTCAAAGGTCATTTAGAGCTACATACCTACATTTTAAGACACTTTCTATTTTTAAGACATTAAGCTGCATCTTTACTTTTTTTCTCCAGCAAAGTATCAAAAAGAGAAAGAATAAATTTTACTTTCTAAGTGTATGTATCTCAGTGCTAGGCAGTTTATGTTAATATATTGTTGTTATATATGATGTCAACAGGAGGTCTGTGTTAGCTTAGTTTATCACTGACTTCCACAAATTAAACAGGATACTTGTTTTGGAAGACTGAAAAAGTAAATTCTTGAGAAGTTATTATGGAAATAATTTCTGATTTAAGAAAACTACTGATAAATCAAAAAGTTACATCTTACAGCACTCTAAGTTTTACATTCATGTTTGGATGTATGGGACAGAAAGTAAATGGAATATCTCATTTGAATGACCCAGTTTATTATACATTGTTTTTAATATCAGTTTATGATGCACTGAGAAATGTGTCTCTTTCTCTTTCTGTGAAAATAAGAAATTCCCACAAGGAAAGGCTTTAATATAGTCACAGTTTGCCTGTGAATGTGTGTTCTACTTTTGAAATGACTGTATTATGAAATCTGGAATTTTTTCTATTTGAAAATTTCTTTTGCAACAACAGCTCTTATTATCAAGATCTCTGCCACATAGAAAAATTTTATATCCTTTTTTCTATTCACAAACTGTTTAAAGATCTCAGAGGAAAGCTGTCCCAAAGTATTTTCCCATAATTTCCTGAGGCAAATAAATTAAATTTGGTTATTCCCCCCAATTTTTTGGACCTCTGTCTTAATTCACTTTAAAATACGGCAAAGAAAGATAACAGGAAAAAGAGTAAGATGGAAGTCAATAAGATGGCTAGTGATGAGGTAACAAGTGAGATAATGCTACAACAAGAGAAATCTCATTGACAGGGTAGCAAAGAAGGTTTAAAAATGGCCTCAAACATTTGCAAAAAAGTGAAAAGCATACAAAATACTATCTGATTACTATGTAATAAATTGGAAATGAACAATGAAAGGGGACACCAAAATATACCCTTCATTTGGAAAGTATAAACCACTTGACCAACCAATCAACAAACAAAAATAGCAAAACCCAACAGACAATGGAAACAGACACTTCTAAACAATAAAAAAGATAGTCATAATGGGAATTATTTAGAAATCAACACAATAAAATCTCTGCAAAGACAACTGTGTGGGACACTTCCTTGGAGGAAAATTTATTAGGGGAAAAAAATCAATAAACTAGGCATTCAATTCAAGAAGCTAAGAAAACAAGTAAAAAAAAAAAAAAGAATAGTGTAAAGCCATACTAAGTAAAAAGATTTAATTTAAAGTACAAATAAGTGTTAAAAAGACCAGTAAAATAGGCAAAACTGAAAAACTGATGATAAAGAAAGAAAAAAGAGAATACTGTAAAAATCAATAAAGAGAAGCCTCAATTAAATAGAGTCAGGAAACCAGAAGGGGAAACTCTCATGCCCTATGACAATAGCAGAGCCCAACAGGAAGAAGAAAGTCTTCCTCTTCTTGCCTGGCAAGAGCTCTGCCAATGAAAGACTTGGTGGCCAGGATGGCAGAATAGGAAGACCTTGAACTCACCTCCTCCCACAGGCACACCCAAATTACAACTATTTACAGAGCAACGATTGATGAAAAAGACCTCTTCTACCAACTAAAGATATAAAGAAGGAAAACAACGAGATGGGTTGGAGGGGCAGAGACTTGGTATAGTCAAGACCCATACACCCTGGTGGGCGGGCCACAAATGAGAGGATATAGTTGCAGAGGTTCTCCCCAAGGAGTGAGGTATCCAAGTCCTACATCAGGCTCCCTATTTCTAGGGTCCTGCACCAAGAAGATAAGCCCCCAGGACATTTGGCTTTGAAAGCAACCGAGCCTTACTTTCAGGAGACTCAGAGGGCTGTGGGAAACAAAACTCCACTCTTAAAGGGTGCACACAAAATCTCACATGCTCTGGGACCCAGGATAGAAGTAATTTGAAAGAGGCCTGGGTCAGACCTACCTGCTAATCCTGGAGAACCTCTCAGAGAGGGAGGAGGCAACTGGAGCTCACCCTGGGGACATACACTCTGGTGGCAGCCATTTTTGGGGAGCCTGTCTACCATGAGGACCCTGATGTTGGCAACTTCCATTTTAGAATCCTCCTTCTAGCTTATTAGCACTGGGACATGGCCTCACCCACAGCCTGTGGACCTCAAGCCCAGCAGCTGTCTGGGCAGGAGGAACACAGCCCCACCCCCCAGCAGGCCTGCTGCCGTAAGACCCTCTGAGCCCACAGCCACCTCAGGACTCAGCCCTGTCCACCAGAGAGCCCAGGACCAGACCTCACACACCAGTGCACCTGCACTAGCTTGGGGAAACCCATGGCTCTGCAGCCAGAGACCCACGGACCCAGTTCTACCTACTAGGGGCCAGCACTAGCCTTACCCACCAGTGGGCAGACCGACCAACTCTGGGACCGCTAGGACCCTATAGCCAGAGATCCTCTGACCTGACACCAGTGAGCTGGCACTAGTCCCCAGACTGCCTGCCTTGGCCCTGCCCACCACGGGCTGACACCAGCTCCAGGACCCCCAAAGCCCTACAGGTGGGGACCCAGGGTCCTTGCTCTTAAGTGTGAGTTTGGAAATTTGGGATGGAAGAAAGACTCATATTTTTCAATGCAAATGCATTTATTGATAGGAATTATCTTTACCAAGTACGTGCATGCTATTTTTCATAATAGACTTTAATAAATCAAAAACACTCTCACTACATACTCTTAGTAGATAGATAGATAGATAGATAGATAGATAGATGCCTCAAAATCATGAGAAAGGCAGTGATGACATTTAACTAAGAGGACTTTTGGGAAAAAATTACAAACTTCCTTGAACTTAACTCATAAGATATCTATGCTCTGCCCATAGCCTCCCATCTTTCCACCTCTCTCATGCTTTCGTTTCCTGTAAACGTCTTCTGAAAAATCATAGTTCCTCTTTTGAACTTCTCTACTCCTGGTAGTGTTTCTCATTCTGAAAACCATGGGGACATTTCAAAAAAAATATTGTCTTTTTTTTCTCAAGTCATTTTTCTTCTCTCCTCCCGGCTAAAATATAAGATTCTACTGTTTAGTATATTAAAATGTAGAATTACACTCCAATTTAGAACTTTCACTACTGCTGGTCCATTATTATACTTAGCCCTGGATGGAGTCTTTGCAATCGATTTTACACTTAACAGTCCCGTCAACTTTCCTAACATCATCCTCTACTTTTTACCTCTAGCAAATGCTCTTTTTTCTTGTTTAACAAAAATATAGATACTATGCTTTGAGTTAATTTCTTGCCTTCACTCATTTATTCATTCAACATAAGGATTTACTCTGTCCTCTGCAAAATATCAATTTTTTATATTGGAGAAACAAGAAAAAATATGTCCTTCCACCTTTAAGGGTTCAGAGACTGGGGGAAGCAGTAATATGTGCATCATGGTAAGTGCCTTGAGGAGCTATGTAGCCTATACTCTGCAGATACAAAATTGAACACAACATAATTCTACAAGGGAAGGCTACCTATTGGCATGCATATTGGAGAGAACATTCCTAGGAAAGATATCGGCATGTGAAAATTTTGCAAGTGTTAGAAGGCATATACAGTTCAAGAAACCACAAGTAGTCATTCATGACTGAATCAGGAAATAACATTTTCAACTACACATTTTAAAAAGTTAACCAGAACAATAGTATGATGTCCCTGAGATTGTGAAAAATTAGAACAAGGATAGCAGTTTGAGGATCTTTACAATAGTTCAGGGACTAAATGATGATGTCTAAAATGAATCAGGGGCATTGGAAAGAGAAAGGAGACAAAATAGATACTGAAGAGCTAGAAATGGAGGAATTCGGGGACTGATAAGATATAGACAATAAGGAAGAGATATTGATCAATATTGTTGCTATTCTTTGAGACTTTGAATATAGGAAGGAAAGCCAATTTTTGAAGAAAAGATGAGTTTATTTTGGCCATATTGAATTTGAGGGGCATTTTAAACATTCAGAAGGAGAATTGTAAGCTTTTGAATACCTTATACCCCTAAATATACCAAGATTTTTTCCCTTCACTCTTTTCCCAAAAAATCTCTAAAAACTACTATTGTGTTAGAATCCCTCCCACATCTCTCATGTTATATTTTCTTTTTTTTTTCTTTTCAATTACTTTATTTGGAGCATCAAAGTAATGTTGAGAGAGGACACATTAGCCTGAAATGACTTCAATCAATGCTAATTTGGGAAACTTATAGAGGTCACCAACAGAAAAGTGAAAAAGGAAGCAAAGAAAATTAACACCAATTAGTCATTATTCCTGGGAGTGTGATCTCACAGATTTAAAGGCCGCATGTCATTACAAACAGGCTCGTTAAATACTTTAAAGAAGCAATAGAGAAAATGGTTATGTAGCAGAGATAACAAAGCTTTTCCAAGAGGAAGAGAAATTTTAAAATGTTCTGTTATACAAACGGCTTATTGTGGCTTTGGATAAAATTCACTGTGACAGCATGGATTGATCATTAGCCACCTCTCAGACAACACAGATGCTCAAAAAAGATGATATTTTATAGAAATCTGTGTTACATAAATCCAAAAGAAATCACTCTGATAAAGTAAAGCGTCTCTGATGTTGAAAATTAAAAACCAAATAAAACAGTTTCATTATTTTATGTAATGTGTAATTTTAAATATGTATAGTAAATTAAATATTATACTTTTGAATATTTAATCTACAATCTGAAAGTAGAGTAAATATATAAAATTCCCAAAGGGAACTGTATTTACCTTATCTTTCAGCATACACATTAAATGGATCTGGAGCTCCCAATAGTGGCAAGTACCATACATATGCCAAATAAGGATCTGAATGGCATACCCTGTGCATTGAATTATCAGCCCTTATCTTTCCATTATACAACTTTTACCCTACCAACCGTGTTCAGTCCATGCATTTTAATCATTTCAAGTCTGTATTTTCCCTTCAGTTTCCTATTAGAACTCAAGCCTAGCTTTAAAGTCAGGTAATAGGGCTAGAGTCCATCGTTCCTAGCATTTTATAACCTCATGATCTGAGTATTAAACCATATATTTCCAGCTGCTAATTGACATTCTGTTTTAAATTAGATACGTCCTCTCTGGATTCAAAACACATCTGCCCTCTTAATGCAAATGTAGGCAATAGCCAGAAATTACTGCTGCTGGGCTTCATCCACAAATTGAAATCCCCCAGGTGCTATGGCAATCATTATAGTTGCATAATGAAGAATGAAACTTAAGGTGGTGTTGACAAACATCCTGCGGCCACAATGGGGAGCCTACTGACACCAGGCAAGTAAGAGCAAAGAGACAGAAAGAAACCAGATCCATGAACAATATTCAAAAACTTTTAATCCAAATCCTGAAGTCTGTTTAAGTTCTTGCTACGTAAGCCAATGAAACTCCTTTATTATTTAAGGTATTTTGAATTTACTTTTATATGCAACTCAATTCAACTTTATCAATATTTACTATAGTCTACATTCTTCCTTAAACACAGTCATTTTTTTTCCCACTGTAAAGGTATCCTCCCTGGTCTTAGTTACCCCACAGTCAGCATACCTCTCAGCTGAGTTTGTACAGCTATTATTATAACATCTGTTGATTCTACCCCCTTTTAGTACTGGGTGTAAACTTCTTCTTGTGACATTCGAGGACTTTATAATCTAGTTCCATTTAAATTCCCAGACACATCCCCAGCCACTCCTCCTAATACTGTCTATGCCCCAGACATTGTTCCCTAAGTGCATTTCTTTCACAATGTGTGGTTTATATAGGATGGTCTCTGTATCAGATATGTCTCTTACCCACTTCTCTAACAAGTAAACTTCTCCTCATCTTTCAATACCCAGCTCATTATTTCCATTCCACTAGGAACATGATTTTCCCGTGCAGAGTAAATTATTCCCCTCGCTGTGTTTTTCTCCACTGCACTCTTGGACACTTCACTCCTGAAATTATTCATCATTGTCTCTCTGTCTCTGTCTCTGTCTCTGTCTCTGTCTCTGTCTCTCTCTCTCTCTCTCTCTATATATATATATTTACTGGATTATAAGATCTTTGATGGCAGAGACTGTAGTTTTTTGTCTTTGTTTTTTTTGGAACCTGGCACAGTACTTTGCAGATATCCATGTGTAGCAGACAAAATAAACGCTAGATGGAAGAAAAGGAGGACAAGAAAGAGGGGAAAATAGAGAAAACGTAAAATTGCTCTCACAGAAGAAGGAAACTCTGAGCACAGGAGACAGTTTTTACAGATGAGGAGTATAGCCATACTAGTCACAGATGACTGCTTCCTAAGAGGTGATCCATGAAATACGTAAATGCTCCTCCGCTAGGAATCACAAGTAGAGCTCGCTTTCATCTAGTGCTGGATAACTAGTAAAATGTATCTTATTCGTTTAAGGGTAATAAAAAGTAGTTTAGTTTCAGTTTAAAGGTCAGAACATGAAGATGACCCAAATATATTACTTTGAAAATCAAATTTGATCAAATAACATCTTGTGAGCAAAGCATGAGGAAACACAAGTGCACAGATTAACACAGGATTCATGCCGATTCTTTGGCAGAAGGAGGCGCTGTCTAATGGTGACCGTAAGAATTTGTAGGAATCAGTCCATGAAGTTACAGAGACTATTTTGACATAGAAAAGCAACAGTGTTTTTCTGGGATCTTAGTTATAAACATATTTTTCAATAAATTGTGAAATATTTTTCAGAAATCAATACCCTTTTCTCATTGTAGTTACTGCTTGTTTCTTTGGATGATGTTAAGATTTTGAGTTTTACTCTGATCCTAAGATAAGCAACAAAAACAATTTTTTAAAAATGTGCTTCTGTTTGCCTTCCAAACGACAGCTGGATTGATTGGACCTATGAATATATTTGCCTGATACAGAAACCTAATACTCACAGGAGAGTAATTGGAGGATCAATCATTAGCCTAACATTGCTGTTTAACCTCATATTAGTGGCTTTGAGCATATTCATGTTATTCAGTCTGGAAACATTCTCCCTTCCTGGAAGTTGAAGCCAGTGTGGCTGAACCTGCTTAACTGAGTCACATTCAATCTCTCAAAGTCACTAACTTTTGAAATTTTAAAGGTACTATTCAGTTAAAATGAGTTCTTATAAAAATCACCTACAATAAATGTCTAAGGGTATACCTCCTCCTGTAACTGCTATTTTGATAAATGGTATTATTTTCCAAAGAGTCAACCAAGCCAGAAAACAAAGTCATCTTGGATTCCTCCTTTTCATTCACTTATTAATCACCAAGTCCAATTGTTTCTACTTCCTAATTGTCTGTCTACTCTACTCTCTATATTCAATCCCTCTACATTTTTATAGTCCCTCTGCTAAATTTCTAAATTGTTTTCCAATGTCCATTCATTCTTCTTCTCTGAAAATCTATTTCCTACATGTGGCTTTCAGGCATCATCTCAATCTCAGTGGTTAAAAAAAAATACCTCTACTTTCACATACTCCAAATGTTCCTCCCTTAAACTTTTTATCTTATTAAATGGTAACACCATTTTTCCAATTTCTCAGTTCAAAAAAAAAACTCTCTCATACTGTGTCTAATGCATAAGCACAGCATATAGGCTCAACTCCTTTAATGTATCTGTAATCAACTGTTTCTCACTACCTTGTTCCACTGACAGCTAATATCTTTGTCTGACCCACCATTATCTACTGCACGGTTTGTTGGATCTCTGCCTGCTTCCAGGCTTGTCCCACTGCAGTCTATTCTTTATACTGTATCTAGAGGAAACATTTTAAACATAGCTCAGAACATATCACTCTTCCCTCTAGATTTTCAATGGTTTTCCATATCACTTGATCCTAAATGAGGCTTATAAGGACCTAGACAAATTTTCTACCAGCTACTTTTCTACCTCATCTAATACGTCGCCCCTTGCTTACTTCATTCCAGCCATGTTGACCTCTTTACCACTCTTTGTACATGCCAAGCATATTCCTGCCTCAGGGTTTTTGCACCAGCCTGGAACACTCTTCCCTCAGACAAACACTTGACTAGTCTCCTCACATCATTTTTGTCTATGCTCAAATATCATAAAGGTCTTCCCTGACCACCTTCCTAAAACAGGACTCACTTTTCTCTCATTTTCTGTTTCCTTACCCTGTTTCATTTGTATTCATAGTACTTGCCTCCACCTAATATTTATTTATTTGCTAACCTAATTTTTCTCTCACTAGAATATATGTTCCAAAATAATAAGAACATGACCTGTTTTGTTCACTATTGTACCTCCAGCTTAATGATTGAACAGTGCTTGGCACATAGTACAATTTAATTAGATGTTTCTTGACTTTGTTAAATCCCTTTAAAAATTGTCTTCCTAATATATGTGTGTATATTTACAATAAATATTTGTGTATATATATAAAATCACATTACTCTTCAATTTAAAAACCAGTCAGTGGAAATGACTACCAGAATGACAGTGGGAGAAACCTTCAGACCTGCTCTCCAGTGAGATTGGTGAATATCATTTTAAAAAACAAAAACAACCATTGAAAGCCTTTGGAAATGGTTTTAAGGGCAAACAGCAAATAAAGAAACATCTATTCAAGAAAATCCATGAAAATTCAGCAAGAAAGGCAAGAGGATATGGTATTTGAACAAAAAAATGCTCCCTCCTTTTCCTCTCAGCTCAGTAAGTGAAGATTGCACATCAGATTGCTACAGCCAAGAATGTAGGGTTTCCTCTCCCCCCAGCTCTCAGTCATAGGACTTTCTTCTTGATAGGAGTTAATGTCAGCATTTCTCATCCTGCCCCCAGCTATTTTTTGCTGAAGTTAACTCTCAGGCATGTGGATGAGAGGTAAGAGCTCTGTTCTTCTGGCCAGCATACACTCAACTCATGGAATGAAGGGTCTCTGATGGTTAAAAATACCATTTTGAAGAACCATAATTTTTTTTTTTTTGTAAAATAAAGAATATCTTTATAAGCCAAAGAACCTATAGTTTCTAAAATGAGACTAGACACTTTAACTGTACCTTAAATCTCTATTATCTCTAAGAGGAGAACTGGAGCATTTAATTAAGAAATAAATTAAACTTTTCCACATCCTCCATTTTTAGGGTGGTGGCAGCCATGGAAACACACAACTCATTTCTGCCTTCAAGAGAGCTTGTTGTAAGGAGGGCTGACATCCTCCATCTGCTGTACTTGTGCCTCCACAACAGCATTCACGCCAAAACCACTGTCTTCCCAGGCTGCTACTAACCAAGGACAGGACACGATGGACGTATTAGAGCCTGGCCATTTCTGCACAACGTGGGACTCTTCAAATGGGTCATATATGTTCTGAGGCTACACACTGGTCTGGCTGAGCCTTTCTCAGAGCTGTTCTGCAGTCTGAGGCTCTAACTACATAGCCTCCATTCTTCACCTGTCTTTTCACAGGTCTCAAACCTGCATTACTGTCAGAAGGTGCTCCATTCCAACTCCCACTTCTTCTACTCTTTTTTCTGCATAGGTGTTTACCCAGTAAATCTCCTACATGCATAATTCCATCTTGGTGTCTGATTCTCAGGAGATCCGAGTCTTCTCTAACATACTTGCTGTCTGTGTTTTGATAAATCTTTATTCTATTTTTTTAAAATTTACATGTATAAGGCCTATACACAAACAAACAAATTAACAGACATCCTAGCAATCTCTTGAACCATACCTCCTCATGACAAACTCTTACTCTTTTCAGGTAAATATATTAAAATCTTTCTAATAATATGTTATACAGCCATTCCTTAAGTTTTCTACTTAACATCAATTTTTCTTAATTTTTCTTTATTATGTCTAGTTTTTCTATTTATCTCCCATTGTGAGATATATTTACTCTCATATACCCCCATCCTCCCAATATCTTATTTAATTGTATAAACGCAATAGTTTGAGTGACTGTGTAAATATTTTGACAGCCGATCAACACAGTGATCGGCTTTCTTGTTCACTGTTTTGTTTTCTGTGGCATTAACTCCCTGTTGTTGCTCTTTGCATGGTTTTCTATGGATCTTTTACTTGTTTATCCCCAAACTCTCTTCCAGAAGTGTCCATATCATCCCAAAACATTTAAAGCTTTAGGCCATCTATCAACTTCATCTTTTCCTTCCTTGGAGAGATCTTTGGAGCCTTTTCTTCTTGTGCTTCCAACTGGACTGCTTGCTTGTTAAGCAGCAGCATGGTGGGAGCTCTGTCTCTCTATTACCATCATCCTGGCCATTCCCTTTACATCACTTCTGGGGTGAAACTCTTGTATTTCTTTTTCTTGGTTTACTTCCTTGCATAGGTGGAGCATA
Source organism: Eubalaena glacialis (assembly GCF_028564815.1). Lineage (NCBI taxonomy): Eukaryota > Metazoa > Chordata > Mammalia > Artiodactyla > Balaenidae > Eubalaena > Eubalaena glacialis. The sequence goes on along the minus strand of NC_083730.1, from coordinate 48,388,537 downwards.
TTATTTAGTAACTTCCTGAAAGACGAAATACATTTATTTTGAAGTCTTGTATTTCTGAACCTATTTTTACTCTACCTCTTTCTTAATTTGCAGTTGGATGAATATAGAATTCAAGATTGGAAGCACATTTTCCTCAAGGTTTTGAAAGCAGTCTCCCATTATCTTCTAGAATCAATTTAGCCTAGTAAGAAGTCTTAAGTCATTCTTACTTGCAGTTTTTTGCATGAGACCTATTTTGGTTTTCTCCCTAGATGCATTTGGGATATTCTTCTTACCTACTGTTTTGGAAATTTCTTGATTATTTACATTGGAGTAGGACTATTTTTACAAATTGTGCTGGGCAGTTGCTGGGCCCTCTTGGTCTAGAAATTCAGAATCTTCACTTCTAGGAAATTTTACTTTTTACTCACCTTATAATTTCCTCCATTATTTTTCTTACCTTTTACTTTTCATCTTTATATTTTTGTTTCACTTTTTGGGAGAACTACCAAATTTGACATTCAAACTTTTGTGATTTTGTTTTCAGTTTTGGTGCCATGTTTTTATGAGACCTGTTTTGGTCTCTGAATGTTCTTTTCTTTATAAACTTTTATTCTTGTATTGTAAATGCAGTATCTTGTCATATATCTAATGGCATTTTATTATTTCTTTGAAATTTTCTTCCACTCTCTGCACACTATGTTTTGGTTTTCTTTTCTTACTTGTTTAATCTCTGTCTTGCTGAGAGGGTTTGATGAAATGTCTGGCAACCATTGGATAGGTCACATTCAATGAGATGCACTAAAAAGCTGAGTAGAACCTGTATTTCTCCCAATTGTCTGATTGTAGTGGTTAGTTAGTCAGTTTTCCTAGAGAGGACCTCTCCAATCTCTTACTTGGGATGTTAGCATTCATGGGCTGAATGGAAGAGGGAACCAGCTTTCTCATTATTCAATGTGTAGCCTTTCACTCATTCCTCTGTTTGGGGGATAATGCCCCACCAGGTGTTGAGCCTATGTTCTCTGAGACAAAAGTGTCTCTAGGAGGGGAGCTGTAGGACCTAAGTCTCTAAAAACTTCTACTGTTTTCAGCGCCATTCCTCACTCCATTTTATGAGGTACTTGGTGCCCCCGTTCTTAATGTTTTATGCTGATCTTCAGTGAACATCACTGACTTTTGTGCTTCTCTTGCTGCCAGGATAGGTTTCACTTTCTTCATCAGTTTAGTTAGGTAGCTGCTGTCCATGTATATTCCAACAAGCAAAAAACTGTCCTTTCTTCTCCTTTTTTCTTTGTCCTGGCTGATTTACTATTATTATTTTTTATTCCTTTACTCTCATTTTATGGAGGTTTCAGTTGAAACAGTGGTAAAAATATTTATGTACAATCCATCATGTTTATATGAAGTTGTGTGCCTCTTTTTGGGTTCTCTTCTGAACTATTATTATTCTTTACAAGTATTATATCTAGGCAAGCATATATATAAGCAAACACATGTTTTCCATCCTTACATTATTATAGATTCAACAACTGTTTATTGAGTATCCATAATATGCCAAGTAATATTTTAGGCATGTTGAATACACAATTGAAAAAAAAAAGGGGGGGATTCCCTTTCACATGGAGCTTACATTTTACAATTAGGTGGACGTAAAAAGAAGAGGAAGGAGGAGGAGAAGAAGAAGAAGGAGGAGGAGAGGAGGAAGAAGAAGAAGGAGAAGAAGTAGGAGGAAGGACGAGGAGGAGGAGGAGATGAGGAGGAGGAGGAGGAGATGAGGAGGAGGAGGAGGAAGAGGAGGAAGAAGGAGGAAGGGAAGGCAAGGAGGAGAAAAATGGACTAAAAAAAAAAATCTCCCAGAAAATAAGCGTTATGGAGGATGTAGAGAAATTGGAACTCTTGTTCATTGCTAGTGGGAATATAAATGATGTAGCTGTTGTGGAAAATAGTATGGAAATTCCTCAAAAAATTAAACATTGAATTTGATACAGCAATTTCACTTCCAGGTATACACCCCAAAGAAAGGAAAGCACAGACTTGAAGCGATATTTGTATATCCATGTTCATAGTAGCATTATTCACAATAGCTGAGTGTCCACTGATGAATGAATGAAGAAATAAAATGTGATATATATACACAAAAGAATATCATTCAGCATTAGAAGAAAATTCTGACACAGGCTAGAACATGGATGAACCTTGAGGACATTATGCTAAGTGAAATAAGGCAGTCACAAAAGGACAGATATTTTATGTTTCCACTTATATGAGGTACCTTGCATAGTCAAATTTATAGAGACAAAAAGTACACTGTTGGTTGGGCCTGCAGGGAGAGGGAAATAGGGAGTTAGTATTTAATGGGCACAGATTTTCAGTTGGGAAAGATGACATAGTTGTGGAGATGGATGGTGGTGATGGTTGCACAAAAATGTGGATGTACTGAATGCTACTGAACAGTATACATAAGAACAGTTAAAATGGTAAATTTTATGCTATGTATATTTTTTCACACACACACAAAATGAATGGTTAGGGTAGCTGTCACTGAGAAGTTGTCTTTTGAGCAAATACTTGGCAATGGTGAGGGGCTGAGCAATGCAGAAACCCCCAGGAAAGGAGGCCTATGCTACTAAAGTGGAGTAAAGAAGGGAGGTACAAGATGAGGCCAGAGAAGTAATGGGGTGAGGAGGACCGATTGAAAGGAACGTTAAAACTGAAAACAGACTATTGGATCTGACACTATAATAGTCACTGCAGTTATTACTAGTTTTTGGAAAAGAACACTTTTTATGGGGTGGTGGGCTGAAAACCTAATTTTAGTGGGTATATAGAAAATTTGGAGGAAAGTGTATCCTAAAATATGAAATAAAATGAAAGTCATACATTTTGGAGTTAAAATAGAATTGTCTTCCATCTAATCTAATATTCTTTCCTGTATTTCTTTACAGGAAAGAATGAAAAAAATTTTGTGACAGAGCAAAAGGGGCCATAGACTTGTCTAAGGTTTTGCAACATAGTTACCATGTGCAATGATGTTATTTTCTTATCTAACATGGAATCTACTTAGTTTTCACTTAGCTTCTTGTTTACTCAAGGAGTCTCAGCTGACTTCTTTTTAGAGCTTCAGTTTGAATTTCTTCTTTGTGGTTGAAGGGCAATGTTATAATAAACCCAGATATAACTCTGCATTTTAAAGGTACAACCAAACCATCATGAGTCCTGTTTAATAAAAATTCCACTTAACATGATTCCATTTAATTATTATGAGTCCATTTAATAAAAATTTCCCCTCCTTCTTAAATTCTAAGTAAATTAAATGAAATGGTCTCCAAGGTTATTGCTATATGCAGACTGTATCAGAATACAGGGTATTGAACTATAATCTACTTTCATCCCATTAGAGTTATGTCACTCTTAGTCTTCTGTTGTGATTAGACAATTAGATACAAATTGTTCTCTAATGGGTTTACTACAAGACATTAGAGGAGAAAAATTCATGATCTTGGCTCATTTCTCTTCCCTTTAAAGTGTAAACTATTAACTGTTCAAAAAATCTGTTAATTTGAATACCTTCTTTGAGATGATAAAGTTTTTGGTGATAATATTGACGGATACCAGTACTTTTTTTAATGTAAAAAAAATAACCTGATAGATAATTAGGGACCTTTACCTATGCAGTTAATTACTGCTACCATATTCCACATCCTTATCAAGTTCACCCCCGGGATTAAGGCAGTAGTTTCCTAATTGGTTTCTTTAGCTCTAGATTCCCCTGTCTCCCCTACAAGGTACACACCTCAGTTTGGTTCATCTTATTAAATCACAGTTCTCACTGAATCACCTTCTTGCTTTAAAAATAGGGGTTGCTAACTAAAAATTTGCTTCATTGAATTGATTAAGGATGTAGATGTGTGTGCATATATAAAAATAGACAGCTATGTTTCTACTGCACTAACTGGGTGCACTTTCACTACATTTATAGCCAATGTCCCTAAATAATCCATTTATCAAATAATTTTTTTAAATTTCTTTTATTTCTCTCACTTGACAAATTTCTTGTTGAAATTAAAGAGTCTATAAATAGTTAAATATTGTATACTTACAGTTTAGGGGATGATCCCTGGAAGATGCATGACTGCACTAAAACTTATTTGAACTAACTGTTAATATTGTGTGTTTGTGTGTGTGCCTTTTCTAAACCTTTATCATGAAATTGAGTTGTCTTTAGACAAAAAAGCAAAAAAAAAAAAAAAAAAAAAGGCAGACAAAACTGTGTTTTTTAGCCAGGAGAGTACAACTTACCCTCTCACCAAAAACAAAGCCGTAAATAAAGGGAACACTGGATAAAAAGTATGATAATTTATGAAACAATTATCTTCACATAATGTATATCACGCAGAGCAAAACTCTGATCACTTAGAAAGGGAAACAAATGAGATGATTCCTATGGCAGCTCGGGCTTTCTGTCTGGAGGCACTTCCCAGAAAGGAAAACATGATCCAAAGTAGGACATTGCAATCTGCTGATATAAGGAAGTAGACATCAGGTTTTGGGTAGATGGGGTAGGTACTGGAGAGAAGAGAACAACTTTGAGAAACAGCTTCAGAAATTTGCCCTGAATCTTTAGCTAAATATTAACCCACACTTGTATAGATTGAAAAACCATGAAATAGAGGAAAGTAACAATTGTTGAGAAGCTCTAAAATGAACAATTCCCAGAGCAACACAAGTTTGAATTTCACCAGGCCAGAGTACAGAAATCTATTTGAATACCTTGGGAAATCAGTAGATACCACAAAAGGGCCATGCCTTAGTAACTGGACTAAGTTTGATAACACTTAAAAGAGTTTAAAAACAAGCTTTGAGAAGACCAACCTCCTCTGCAAGTAACATAACTACCTGCCAAATAAATCCATCACTCTTTAAAGAAAGAAAACTAAATCCAAACGTTCAACAATATAATATTCATAATGTATGGCATGGATGAAATTTTACTAGAAATATATAGCAGTTTTTTATTGCTTCCACAATAAATTAGCACAAATTTAGTGATCTGAAGTACACAAATGTATTATCTACACTGCTGTAGGTCAAAAGTATGGCAAGAGTCTCACCAGACTGAAATCAAAGTATTGACAGTCTACCTTCCTCTCTGGAGGCTCTAGGGAAGAATTTGTTTCCTGCTTATTTGGGTCATTAGCAGAACTCAGTTCTCATTGGTTGTAGGACCAAAGACCCCATCCACCCTGTTTATAGTCTTGTTGGCTGTAAACTCTGGGTCATTCCCAGCTTCAAGAAACTATCATATTCCCTGGCACATACCCCCATATTCCATCTTAAAAGCCAGGACCTTGAGGTAGATTCTTTCTAAGGTGGTATCTCTCTGACCTCAGTCAGGAAGTTTTTTCCATTTTTAAGGACTCTTGTAATTAGACAGGGCCCACCCAGATAATCCAGGATAATTTCCTTATCTCAAGGTCTGTAACCTTAATGGCAAAGTCTCCTTCACCATTTAAGGTAACATATTCATAGATTCCAGACAGGACATGAACATCTTTGGGGCAAGTGGCAGCATTATTTGTCTATCACATCGTGAAAAATAGCAGAAAAAACCCAAAACAACAAAAACAAACAAACAAAGATACATAAAACACATAACCAGAATTAAAATCGGTCTTTAGATATAATTCCAGAAATGACAGCAATCATTTGATCTCTATTACATTTATTGACAAGTAGGGATATATAGTTATGAAAATTGTAAATATGATAAACAATTAAAAGAAAAACATTAAAATAATGATGGGATAACTGAAGGTACAAGAAACTAGATCACATTAAAATTATAAAAATATATAATGTCTAAAAGGGGAAATTTACTCAAATTTAACATCAGAGTAGATACTACAGAAGAAAATTAGTGAATTTGAACACATAGTAACAAATATCCAAGCTGAGGCTCAGAGATGTAGAAAAAAAGCATGAAAAAAATAAATAGAATTTCAGTGGCTCATGACACAATATCAAATGGTTCAATATATGTATATTGAAGGAAAAGGGGGAGAGGAAAATCTCTTAACAAAATAACAGCTAAAGAACCTACAAGTGAGATAAAAAGTATAATCCGTTCTTTAAATGTTTGGAAACTAAACAATGAAGTTCTAAATAAATTTCAAATTCAAAATTCAAGTTCAAAGAAGAACTTTCAAGGGAAATTAGTAAATTATTTGAACTGAATGAACAAAATCCAACCTATCGAAATCCGTGGGATGCTGCTTAAACAGCACTTAGAAGGACATCTATAGCATTAAATACTTATATCAGGAAAGAAGAACTATTTACAATTAAGAACTTAAGCTTACAACTAAAGAAACTAGGAAAAAAATAGCAGACTCACCCAAAGTAAAGCAAAAGGAAGGAAATAATAAAGATAATCTGAAATGTTAATATACTAGAAATAGAAAAACTTATGAAATATCTATGAAATTATAAACTGATTCTCTATTCATATATAAAGATGATCGATACCATTGATCAGGGGAAAAAGAGCAAACACAAATTAAAATCAAGAACGAGAAAGTTGGTATCACTATAGATCCTACCAACTTTAATAATACTATCATTATTTAAGAAGACATAATTGTGGAAATTTCTAAAACAAAAGGGGCCTTGTAGATGTGATAAATTAAGGACCTTGAGATGGGATTCTTCTGGATTAGGCAGGTGGGCCTAATGCAATCATAGAAGTGTAAGTGAAAGAGTGAGGCAGAAGAGTCAGAGGCAGAGTGGTGCAGAATGAAAAAGACTTCGCTGGCCATTGCTGGCTTTGAAGGTAAAAGGAGCCACAATCCAAGGCATGTTAGAAGCCTCCAGAAACAAGGAAAGGCAAGAGAATGGGAGTCTAGAGTCTTCAGAAGGAATGAGCCCTGTTTACAGGAATAGATATCAGTCCATGAGATCCATTCTGAATTTCTGGCCAAAAGAACTGTAAGATAATCAATTTGTGTAATTTTATAGCACTAATATTTAAGGCACTGATTTTATTGTTATTGTTGTTTTATTTTATTATTAGCTAGAAAGACTTTTCATTATGCAAATGTATTTCTTCCAAGAGTTCCCCCCCTCCATGGGACCTTAAAAGTCCATGTTAACTCCTTTTCTGGAAACTTCCTTTTCTTAGTTGTATTCTTGATGAGGCTGTACCTTGAAGAGTGTGCCTAAGTTTTGGGTAGTGAGCTACTTGATGTTCTGGCAGTAAGTGTTAATCTGACTTGCAATGAGCAGAGAATCCATCTTGGCAGGAGCCAGAGGTGGTCTGAAGAGCTTGTACATATCCTCCTCAGGAAGTAGGGGTTCCCTTTGGCTCTTTCACTGCACATTTTCCTGCTGCTGATACTGATGTTTCTGCTGTTTACTTATGTTCCTCATGTATATGTTATATTTAACTATATCTTAGCTCATTTCATTCACTCTGTCCTTCAACAACTTTAAGGCAATAATATTGTGGTAAGTTGTTACAGAAGTAACAAGAAACTAACACAGAGATTTTATATTTTTTGTTATAGGTTTATTTATCAATGTAGAAATAGATTTTGAGTAAGTAGCAATGTGTTTTGAAGAGTATGTGAAAACTTCTGAAGACATTTGGGGATATGATGTCATTTCCCCCTCCTCACTTTAACGACCAGGGGAAAAATAAGGAATTTTTTTTAAAAAAGGGTTTTTTTGTTTTTTGTTTTGTTGTTGTTGTTTTTTGGTACTGATTTGAAGAGAGATGGATAAAGTTCATTAAAATTTTTCTAGAAGCAGGTAGGTGTGAGAAGAAATTAAATGAAGGATTTATTACTGCAGCAACCAGAAATCATTCTGAAAATTTGAGAAACATATGACTTTTTTTTTTTTATTATTATTTTTTTATTTATTTATTTTTGGCTGCATTGGGTCTTCGATGCTCCGCACGGGCTTTCTCTAGTTGTAGTGAGCAGGGGCTACTCTTCATTGCAGTGCACGGGCTTCTCATTGCGGTAGCTTCTCTTCTTGTGGAGCATGGGCTCTAGGCACGTAGGCTTCAGTAGTTGTTGCTCTCAGGCTCTAGAGCACAGGCTCAGTAGTTGTGGTGCACGGGCTTAGCTGCTCCGCAGCATGTGGGATCTTCCTGGACCAGGGCTCGAACCCGTGTCCCCTGCATTAGCAGTCAGATTCTTAACCACTGTGCCACCAGGGAAGCCCCATATGACTATTTTGAGAGAATTATGTCTGGAGATGAAATTCAGGGTGCTTTCACAGTAATATTTCCTACCTACTTACTTTGTAAGGATCCCAGACTTCAAACAGTTATATCTATTTCAGAAGCTCATCTGGAATAGAACTGGTTTGGATTACGAATCAAAAGGGGATAAACATTTGACTACAATTTTTCTGAGTTCTTAAGAAATAATTTTCAATGTGGAACTATAGTATAGACAGTGTTGATGAAAGAAATATTCAGAGGGGACTTCCCTGTTGGCTCATTGGTTAAGACTCTGCCTACCAATGCAGGGGACACAGGTTCGAGCCCTGGTCTGGGAAGATCCCACATGCCGCGGAGCAACTAAGCCTGTGAGCCCCAACTACTGAGCCTGCACTCTAGAGCCCACAAGCCACAACTACTGAGCCAGCGTGCTACAACTACTGAAGCCCGCACGCCTAGAGCCCGTGCTCCACAACAAGAGAAACCACCGCAATGAGAAGCCCGCGCCCCGCAACGAAAAGTAGCCCCTGCTCGCCGCAACTAGGGAAAGCCTGTGCGCAGCAACGAAGACCCAATGCAGCCAAAAATAAGTAAGTAAATAAATAAATATATATATATTTTTTTAAAAAGAAATATTCAGAGAACTAAGTGAAACTCCATAGGATTAGTTAAATTTAAAATAAATCCTTAGTCACCCTTGTTTGTATGCAACGGTTCCTGTGCTGACCACAAAAATACATCTTTCAGATCTCCTACTTCAGGAGCATAATTGACTGTCATCCCCAGTTGCTTTACTGAAAATCCACCACTGCCTTCCATCAGAGACCAGGTTTCCATGGGTTGTTCCCAGCCAATGATTGAATATGGCAAGGATACTAAGGTAACTTGGTTACTGAGAGACATGATCAATTCTGTCTTGAAGACGCGATTGACTCTGCTGAAACTTTCTTAGAACTACATTACCATAAAAGGCTTTCTTTCCTTGTTTGTCTCATTCACAGAAGTCAGACCTGCATCACCACCACCTCTTAACATCTTTCAGGGGCCTTTTCCTATTTTCTCAGATGTTTCCCCAAAGAAATAAATACCTCTTTCAGTTTTGGTGAATGATATTCAGAGGACTCTCTATAATTGAAATTAATAACAATAATGAAAAAAATTTTTTTAATTTGTAATAACCACTATATTAAGCACAATTCATTGAAGTGAAATAATGTAGATAGAGAAACTTCAAGACGATGACAAGCAAAGTATGACTAAGGAATAATGAAGAATTTTACTAAAAAGAATTAAAACAGATGATGTATGTCCTTGTGCAACTGCATGAAATTTTGTTTTTTCACAGAGAGCAATAGACATGGCAGAAAGCTCCAGTTTCAAATTCTTATTCAGAGAACTGTGAGCAATAGATAATTTAGGTAAAGTTAAATTCAGAGCATAAGAGTTTAAAACACATGGAGAGTTGTGGTGATGGGGTACTTTTTAGGCAAGTCTATGAATAGATTAGCCACTATCAAGACCTGAAGGTTGAGAAGCAATCAATCTTTCTTGCCTTTATTTTTGATTATAAAATCTAGAGTTCTATACTACTGTGATGTAAATATCTCTGCAATAATATTACAAAAGTATTATACTTGATGACATACAAAAATCATCCATAAAACACCAGGTGTCAGTATACACTTAGAAAAATTAATTTTATAATTATCAATCACCTGGAAAATTACCAGTGTTAACATTCATGATTTTCTTCAATTTCTTCATGATTTTCTTCAATAGAAATTGTGTCTACATGTATGTGCTTCATACATGTAGACACAACACCCAGTAAACCTGATTTATGATCTGAGCTATGTATGCGTACCTTACTAGGGAGATTGTCTTGTTGCAAAAGTACTGATCCTCATTTCTTACCCACTAGGGAGGGGCATTGTTATTTTTGATTGCTGAGATGGTATGTGACTTTCCATTGCCTGCAATCTAGGACCCAATTTTATCTTATCACTTCTGTGTTGATAAAGTGCTGTTTTCCCTACCTTTATGGGAAGCATTCCCTTTCATTCTTGCCAACAAGGCAAGATTTACCTCATTCAAGCCTTACTTAGAAGATTTAAAACAACCAACCTTTATTTTTACAATGTCAGTCTCTGTGCTAGGCACTTAGAAATTCATCAGAGGATTTTTGTGATGCTGAAATGGTAAGTGTACATATGCTTAATCTGCACAATGCTCTGATGTATTAATTATTATGTTCTAATTGCAAATGAAAAATTTGAATGCCTAAATTTAAATTATTATTTCTTTCAAGATCACAGGTTAATGTGAAGCATGGGAAAGTAGTTAGTAGTCGTCAGATGGCAAAGACAGTATTTTCTCCACTAGACCAAGCTTCTTTTTGATATTTACAAAACATATCACACATATTATGGGTTGAATAGATTTATGATGTTTGCTTTGATAACTATCATAATATAGGGCAATATTTTTTAAAATAATATAAAATTTGGACCTACAAATCTTGGGTTCAAATTCAGGTACTTTCAATCAAACTATATGACTTTGAATATTTTGCAAATTTTCCCAACTCCGAGGGGCAGTATAGGGATGGGAAATTAACCATGTGTTTCTCTACGAAGAAGAGTTGTTTCAATCTGAATTTCAAGTTTTGGACACTTTTGTCTTTTTTCTTTCTTTCTTTCTTTCTTTTTCTTTTCTTTTCTTGCTTTCTTTTTTTTTTTCTTAGTCAATTAGCTAACAAGCATATGTGCCTGATCCAGAGAGGGAAGGATGGAGATTTTAAGTAACATATCTTATCAACTTGTCTGTTGAACTTCTTTAATATGATGGAAAACTAATTTTCAGTGGAAAGCACAACATTACTGCTTATAAAATTAAGTTTGTCTTTTTAAAATAATTTAATTCCATATAGACAGTTACAGCTGTCAGATAATATTGGAGCATGAAATGCTGCCTTAAATATTGGGACATTGTTAGCTGATGAAGGTAAATGAACATCCTAGATGATTACGAATACCACTTTGTGTTTAGTGTCACATTATCAGTTACATAATTCATCACTGCTATGCAAAGTAGATTGAATAAAGCAAGTGCCATGACATATTTTTGCTTTACATCATTAGTGATGGAAAATGAATTTGACAAGATGTCTTTAATTCCATTCCATGGTCATTTAGCTGACCATGCGTTTCAATATGACAAAGTTTATAGAGGTGGATAAACTCTTTGTGTTTAATAAACTTAAAATATTGCAATTTTGATCCAAATTTATAATATTGTTTATGAAAGATGGCATAATATAAATTTATCTGTGCCCAAATTCTACATTGACTTTAAATTAAGCAAATTCAAACTGCATTAACTTGACCACATTCCTTAAGATACTATTAAATTATTTCTTTGGTATAATAAACTTTACTCTGATTAGCTAGAAGGAAATTACCTCTAAGTACAGAGCTTATCAACACTGAGATTTTAGGCAGTGTGTACATTTGGTTTTTCAACTTTGAAAAACCTTCTTTTGTCTGAAATAAATGGAGAAAGCATTATATACAGAACCTTAAGGTCAACCTTCTATATTAGAAAACATGAGAGACTCTGAGAATGTCTCAACTCTATGCTCAAATTTGTTTCTTTTCTTCTATCTGATTCCAAACTTTTCCCCATTGTAGTTTCATTGTTGTATTAAGGGATGGAATTTCTATTAAAATGCAAATATTAACTCTCTAATATTTTCTTATTTAAACTTGAGTATAAATGAATTTATGTGAACCTTTCTAGTTAACCAGTGCATTAAACAAATTTTGACAAGAATGATGGGAAAATAGGACAAGGAGAAAAGATTTCAGAGAAATTGTGAAATGCAAGGCTTCTAAAAGAAAGCCTGAAATGTATTATGTACATTAAAAAAAAGTAACTTGAGATGGTAGAAACACATGGTATATCAGATATCTATCTCCCTATAGTTGTTGGCAATGTATTTTTATGTTTCTGGTAAAAGAGCTAATGTTATTTCATAATATTATATGCTTCTGTAAATCACTACCTTTTTAATAGCAGTATCTATGACAGATATCAACAATATTTCTCCAATACCTCTAATTCTATCTTCGTTTAATAAGGGAAGCAGGAACCCCCAAAGGTTTACCTGGACACAGATTTTACTTTTAGCTTCCCAATGTTGTTAGCTGCTGTCATGAGACTAAATTCCAGTAATGTTGGAGTTTTGGGATCATTTCTAAATGATGTAGCATATCTTAGGTTTGTGAGATTCATCAGTGCCCTTCATGTAGATGTAGGTCATTAATTCTCACTGTTGTATGATATTCCATTGTATGAACAGACCTCAACTTATGCATTCCGTTATTGGTAAAAGACAAAATTTTTGTGTTGTTACTTGCTTGTGTTTACTGTGAATAATCCTTCAATGAACATTCTTGTACATGCATCTGGTAAAAATGTATTAGTTTTTCTTCTTTTCCCCCCCAGTTTAATTGAGATAAAATTGACATATATCATTGTGTAAACTTAAGGTGTACAACACGATGACTTAATATGCCTATGTATTGTAAAATAATTACAATGAGGAGTTAACATATCCATCCCCTCACATAATTATAACTTTTTTGTGTTTGTGTGGTGAGAACATTTAAGACTTGTTCTCTTAGCAAGTGTCAAGTATAGAGTACAGTATTGTTAACTATAGTCACCACACTGTACATTGAATCCCCAGACTTACCCATCTGTAACTGGAAGTTTGTACCCTTTAACCAACATCTCTCCATTTCTCCTACTCCTCAGCCTGTGGTAACTACCATTTCACTCTCTGTTTATATGAGTTTGACACTTTTTTTAGATTCCACCTATAAATGAGATCAAACAGTATTGGTCTTTCTCTGCCTCACTTATTTCACTTTTAGTATAATGCCCTCATGGTTTACCCATGTTGTCACAAGCAGGTTTCCTTCTTTTTCATGGCTGAAAAATATTTCATTATCTCTCTCTATATATCTATATGTGTGTGTATATATATATATATTTCTTTATCCATTCATTTATAAATGGACATAGGTTGTTTCCATACCTTGGCTGTTGTGAATAATGCTGCAATGAACATGGAGGTGCTAATATCTCTTCAAGATAGTGATTTTATTTTTCTTGGATACAAACCCAGAAGTGGCATTGCTAGATCATATGGTAGTCCTATTTTTTAATTTCTTGAAGGACCTCCATACTGTTTTCCATAGTGAATGTACCAATTTACATTTTGATTTGCATTGCCCTGATGATTCATGAGACTGTGCACTTTTACACGTACATGTTGCCTGTTTGTATATCTTCTTTGGAAAAAAAAATGTCTACTCAGTTCCTCTGTCAAGTTTTTCATTGGACTATTTTGCTATTGATATTTTTGCTATTGAGTTGTATGAGTTCCTTGTATATTTTAGATATTAACCTCTTATCTAATATATGGCTTGCAAGCATTTTTCTCCCATTCTGTAGGTTGCCTCTTGAATCTGCTGAAGAGGACTTTTAGTTTGATGTAGTTCTACTATATGTTTGTAATATAGTCTGAAATCAGGAAAAGCCTCCAGTTTTGTTCTTCTTTCTCAAGATTACTTTGGCTATTCAGAGACTTTTGTGTTCTATATGAATTTCAGGACTGTTTTTTCCATTTCTGTGAAAAATGCCATTGGAAATTTGACAGAGATTGCATTGAATCTATAGATGGCTTTGTATAGTATGAACATTTTAACAATATTAACTCTTCCACTTCAAAAACATGGAATAGATTTCCACTTACTGGCATCTTCTTCAATTTCTTTCACCAATTTTTTGTTTTCAGTGTATAGATCTTTAAATCCCTTGGTTAAATTTATTTCTAAGTATTTTATTGTTTTGATGCTATTATAAATGAGATTATTTTCTTAAACTGTCCTGCAGATATTTTGTTGTTAGTATAATGGTGGTATGTAAATCACTTTTATCTCTAGTATAAAAGTTAAAAAACAATATTAAAAATAACTACAGCTACAATAATTTGTTAATAGATGTACAATATAAAAAGATGCAAAGTGTGGCATCAATAGCATAAAATATAAGGGGAGGAAAAGTAAAACTGTATAGTTTTTGTACACAATTGAAGATTAGTTGTTATCAGCTTAAACTTGACTGTTATATCTATAAGATGTTTTATGTAAGCCTCATGGTAAGCACAAAGAAAAAATCTATAGTAGTTACACAAAAGATAAATAATAAGGGATTAAAGCACATCACTACAAAAAATAAATCACAAAGGAGGACAGCATGAGAGAAAGAAAAAAATAAGGAAACTAAAAATTTAGTCAGAAAGCAACTAAGGAAATGGTAACAGTAAGTCTTTAACTATGAGTAATTAGTTTAAATTTAAGAAAACAAAATCCTCCAATCAAAATTCAAAAAGTGGCTGAATGGATAAAGAAACAAGAGCCAAAAATATGTTTCATACAAGAGACTCAATTTAGCTTTAAGGAACACCTATAGCCTGAAAGTGAACAGTGGAAAAATATGTTCCATGAAAATGGTAATCAAAAGAGAGCAGGAGTGGCTATACTCATATCAGATGAAATAGATTTTCAGTCAAATTCAGTCACAAGAGACAAAGAAGGTTATTATACAATGCTAAATTGGTCAATTCATCAGTAGGGTATAACAATGATAAATATAAATGCACCTGTCATTGGAACACACAAATATTTAAAACAAATACTAAGAAAACTGAAGGGAGAAATAGATAGCAATACAGTAATAACAAGGCACTTCAATACCCCACTTTCAACACTGGACAGCTCATCCAGAAAGAAAATTAATAAGAAAACAGCATATCTGAATAACACTATAGAGTAAATGTAACTAACAGACACATCTAGAGCGTGCCATCCAACAACACCAGAATATGCATTCCTCTCAACAGCACATGGAACATTCTCTAAGATATATCATATATTGGGTCACAAAGCAAGCCTTAGACAATTTAAGAATGCTGAAATCATATCTAGTATCTTTTTCTGCCCACAATGGTATGAAACTAGAAATCAGTGACAGGAAAAAACCTGAAAAATTCATAAATGCATAGAAAGCAAACAATACATTCCTGAATAACCAGTGGCAAAAGAAGAAATCAAAAGGGAAATCAGAAAGTATCTTGAGATAAATGAAAATGAAAACACAGCATATCAAAACTTATGGGATGCAGCAAAAGCAGTTCTAAGGGAGGGAAGTTTATAGTGATAAATGCCTGCATTAAGAAAAAAGAAAGATCTCAAATAAACAACCTTACTATACACCTCAAGGAATTATAAAAGAAGAACGAACTAAGCCCAAAGTTAGCAGAAGGAAAGAAACAATGAAGAGTAGAGGATAAATAAATAAGAGACTAGAATGACATTTAAGAAAGCATTGAAACTCAGTTGGTTTTTAAAAAGATAAACCAAATTGATAAACCTTTAGCTAGACTTGCTAAGAAGAAGAAGAGAACTAAAATAAATAAAATTATAAATAAATGAGACATGCATCTGACACCAGAGAAATATAGAACATCGTAAGAGGCTACTATGAATAATTATGCAGCAAAAATTGGATAACCTAGAAAAAGTGGATAAATTTCTAGAAACATACAACTTACTAAGATAATCACAAAGAAATATAAAATCTGAACAGACCAATAGCAAATAAGGAAATTGAAACAGTAATCAAAAATCTCCCAGGACCAAATGGTCTCCCTGGTGATTCTACCAAATATTTAAAGAATTAATGCCAACCCTTCTCAAATTTTTCCAAAATACTGAAGAAGAAGAAACACAACCAAACTCATTTTATGAGGCCAGCATTACCCTGATACCAAAGCCAGGTAAGGACAGTACAAGAAAAGAAAACTACAGGTCAATATCTCTGATGAATATAGATACAAAAATTCTGAACAAAATATTAGCAAAGCAAATTCAACTGAACATTAAAAAAATCATACACCACAATTTATCAAGATTTATCCCTGGGATACAAGAATCGTTCAACATATGCAAATCAATAAATGTGATACACCACATTAATAAAATGAAAAATAATTATATGATCTTCTCCATAGATGCAGAAAAAGTATTTAACAAAATTCAACATCCTTTCATGTTTAAAACTCTTAATAAATTGGGTATAGAAGGAACATAGCTCAACACAATAAAGGCCATATATGAGAAACTCATAGCTACAGATATGCTCAGTGGTAAAAGGTTGAAAACTTTCCCTTTAAGGTAAGGAATAAGATAAGGGTGCCCACTCTTATCCTAGGCACTTAGGAAGTCCTAGCCAGAGCAATTAGACAAGAAGAAGAAATAAAAAGCATCTAAATTGGAATAAAAGAAGTAATATAGTATCTGTTTACAGATGAAATGATCTTATATATAGAATCCATCAAAAAACTGTTAGATAAAATACTCATATAATATTCAAAAATCTAGTAAGAATTTATTTGTTCAATATAAATATTTAGCTGTAACAAGTAGTATAGAAACATTGTAGGGTATTCAAATATTAATGGTAATTTTGTAAAGAGGGGATATATAATTTAACTGATACCATTTTTACTAGCAATAAATAATATCTGCAATAAAATGTAACACAAGATATTAAGATCTTTATATAAAAATTCATTATGTAGAGCATTAAAATACCTAATATATTTTCACAAAATATACATCAAGTAACTTCATATTGTATAAGTAAATCCTCCAAATTGATCCATATATTTAATTCAATTGCAAAAAAATTCCATCAGAGTTTTGAAAATAAGTTGACAGAAGAACAAAAAGTTCAAGAGGAAACAGCCAAGACACTCTTGAAGAACAATACTGTGGAGTCTTTATATTTCTAATTATTAAGAAGTTTTAGGAAGGTATGGTAATTAACCTGAGAGTTTGGGGCAGAAGAATAGACAAAGGGACCCATGGAAAAGCAGAGAGCACAGAATGAATTTACACAGGTACAGGAACCTGCCCTCTGACAGAATGGCACGAAGAATCAATGGGGGAAACAACCTAATCAACGAATGGTCCTGAAAAAAATATTATTTAAATATAAAAAATATATTACAATGGATTCTTACCTGACAACTTACATGAAAATCAATTCCAAATGGATTAAGAACTCAAATTTTAAAAAATAACTTCAAAATCAAAAGTAAACATAGATGTATATATTTATAACCTTGGATTAAGGATGTGTTTCTTAAGACCAGATGGTATTTACCACAAGTGAAAAGACTGATACATTTGAATACATTGAAATTAAGAATTTCTCTTATTCAGAAGACATCATAAAGAAAGTGAAAGTATAATTAACAAATTGGGAGAAGATACGTGCAACATATACAGTTTATGAAGGATTTATACCAAAATACATAACTCCTTTGAATCTGTGAGAAAAAAACAGCCTTCTCTTATAAATATGCTCTAAAGGTACAGTTAAAAATTTGCACCAGTAGATCCTTATGAAGCTATGTACATTTATAATACTATCATAATAGCAACTAATAACACAAAACAATACAAAACAATTTCAATCAGCAACTGAATGAAAAATAAATTATTTGTATATGCACACTATAATATTATATAGCAGTGAAAGTCAACAAATGAAATATATATACACACAGAATGGGTGAAACTGAAAAATAGAATATTGAACAAACAAAGCAAGTCACAAACAATATAATATAATTCTATTTATAACATACAGTCTTCAAAAATCAAGACTAAAAATATATCTTTAGTATACATTAAAGTATGTAAATCTATTTTTGAAATGACTACAGAAAATAAGATACACGGTTATGTCAGGGGAAGAAGGGCTATGACATCTACCAGGAGTATATAGACGTCTTTGAATTAGTAGTCAGTTATATTCTATTTCTTAAGTGAGATGTAGGTATCATGGATATGCATTTTATTGTTTTCTTAATTATGATATTCACCATGAAAAATATATAATTAAACAAAAATAGATAACGTTTGGATGCCAGAAATGATAAAAGAGAGGAATGTGTCTCAAACTGACATGCTGACTGATTTTACCCTTGTTTCCAAATTTTATTTAATATTTTTTAATTTGTTAAACATGGTTCATTTTAATATTTTAAATCACATTAGAACCATTAGACTGGTAAATTTTTCTTATTAATAATAGCATTTGTCAAAATGCATCACTGTAAACAAAGATTATCATATACATATTGATATATCCTTTAAAAAGTTGGGATATTTCGTATGCAGTTAATATGTCAGTCAGGGACATTTTTTAAAGATGGATAAAATATTCACTACTAAAGATAATCTGGTTAGGTGGAAAGAGAAGTTGACTGTAATAGGAATGGACAAATTATGTCAGACGTCAGACTGTAAAATGTGCTCAGTTTTGTTCAATGTATTCTCTATGTGATAGAATCGTATGACAGAGGCCTGGAAGACTAACCCTGGATCACACATGCCAGTAAGCAAATCTCCAAAGGATCTTCAAGCTGAGTAATTTACCCCCAAGTTCTCAAGAGGTCCTATCATGCTTTTCTTTTTTTAATTCTTTAATTAATTATGTAATTTTATGGTCAAATAATTACACACAAAAATATTACTCTAATAATAAAAGCGAGAGTGAAACAAATTCGATGAACAGTCAAATATATTTTACTTTAAATATCCTATTTATTTAACTGTAACATTAATTTAAAATAATAATAGTATTAATTTGGTGAGAAATTGTTTACATCAGGAATAATAAACTCAACAGTTGCTAGATCATAAGTGTCTAAAATTGATGGGTAAACAATGAACAAATTCTTTGATTAACTGATTTCAGATCACATACTATCTCATTCAGTAGTTTCCATTCACATTCTGAAGCAAACCAGCTTCAATATGATAAATATTAAATAATAAACTAGCAGTCTATTGAGAATTATTAAACTGACATTGTATGTCAGGAAATTTAACTATTATAATAACTAAAACATGTTTTCTTGGATTTGTGACCAACACAAGATGGCCAGAAGGAAACAATCCTAATTTTTTAAATCAAAATATCTAATATCCAAGCCCATCAAAGAACACATTTTTTAAATGTAGTAAGATCCTGCATCTTGTTTAACACCAAAATAATTTATTGTAAACAAGAAACATTGTCTCCTCTTTTCAGGTTAACGTGGTTTCAGGAAAAAGCTGAGCTACAATAGCGCTGCCAACTCTGTTTTTTCTCTTTTGCTCCTCCCTCTTAGAGCTCTCAATTCTGCCCTGCCCTGAATTAGTTCTTTAATACATTCTTCTCTTTTTTCCTGATCTGCTCCTTCTCTCTTCTTTCTTGCATTAGTCTCTCTAGAGAAATGATTCTAACAGCCCACCCTGAAAATGCCTAATAGCTAAAGTACTTTTTGAGTACTAAATGTTTAAAGTAGTTATTTGGTTGAAGCATTTAAATCCCATCTGCTAGGAATGAATGGATTCATACAATTGTTGTTTGCAGATCAGACTTTATTTCTAGTTTTCCATGTAAATTTAAAGAAGCTAAGTCTGTAAACTAAATATAAGTTGATGGAGAGTCTTCACATTGATTCGCTATCTGCTGAAATATATTCAAAGATGGAAATCCACAAAAACTTTTTAAAATGATTTTCCTTAACAGCTGACTAGTAATCAAGGAAAAAATATATTAAAAGCCAGTTTGAGCTCATGGATAGTTTTCACTGAGTTCACAATTGAAAACGTGGAAATTATATATGCAAGTTTTTAAAATATTATCATTTATGAATTTGATATTTCTGACTTTAAAATATTTAATGCAATTTAAAGGATTTATAATTTCTATAGTTGTGAAATTGAAAACACAAAATTATATTATTGAGATTCTTTCAACCTTTTATTTTTTAAATTTTTTAAAATTTGTTTACTTATTTATTTATTTAATTTTTAATTTTGGCTGTGCCGGATCTTAGTTGCGGCAAGCAGTATCTTTTTTTAGTTGCGGCAGGCATGTGGGATCTAGTTCCCTGATCAGGGATCAAACCTGGGCCCCCTGCATTGGGAGAACGGAATCTTACCCACTGGACCACCAGTGAAGTCTCTCAACCTAACTTTTAACAATGGTTTCTATAGGGACTTCCCTGATGGTCCAGTGGTTAAGACTCTGAGCGTCCACTGCAGGGGGCATGGGTTCGATCCCTGGTCAGGGAACTAAGAACCCGCATGCCCGTGGGGTGTGGCAAAAAAATAAATAAAATAAAACGGTTTCTATAGTTGTAAAATTGGAAAATAAAGTTGTATTATTGGGATGGCTTCAACCTGTCTAACTTTTAATAATGGTTAGTAAGACCAATTCATTACATAGTGATAAAAAGTATAACTCCAATTTTATCCAAAATATAAAAAGAACTCTTAAAACTCAATAATAAGAAAACAACCCACTTTTAAAAATGTGGGAATTCCCTGGCGGTCCAGTGGTTAGGACTCTGCTCTTTCACTGCCAAGGGCCTGGGTTCAATCCCAGATTGGGGAACTAAGATCCTGCGAGCTGCGCCGTGCAGGGAAAAAAAAAAAAAAGGCCAAAGATCTTGATGGATGCCTGAGCAAATAAGCATATGAAAAGATACTCCACATCATATGTCATCAAGGAAATTCAGTTAAAACAACAATGAGGTAACACTACAAACCTGTTAGAATGCCCAAATTTTGGAACACTGAAAACACCAAATGCTGGTGAGGCTATGGAACAACGGGAACTCTTGCTCATTGCTGGTGGGAATGTAAAATGGTACAGCCACTTTGAAAGACAGTTTGGCGGTTTCTTACAAAACCAAACATACTCTTACCATGATCCAGCAATTGAGCTCCTTAGTGTTGACCCAAAGGAGTTGAAAACTTTTGTCCACACAAAAACCTGCACATGGCTGTTTATGGCAGCTTTAGTCATAACTGGCCAGCAACGAAGATGTACTTTAGTAGATAAATGAGTAAACTGTGGCACACCCAGATGATGGAATATTATTCGGCACTAAGAGGAAATGAGCTCTAAAGTCATAAAAAGACATGGAGAAAACTTAAATGCATATTATTAAGTGAAAGAAGCCAATCTGAAAAGGCTCCATACTGTATGATTCCAACTATATGACATTACAGAAAAGGCAAAAGTTGGAGACGGTAAAATGATCAGTGGTTGCCAAGGTTTGGAGGTGTGGGGAGATGGAGAGGCAGAACAAAGGATTTTTAGGGCAGTGAAAATACTCTGTAGGATACCATAGTGATGGATATATGTCATTATACATTTGTTCAACTCCTTTGAATGTACGACACCAAGAGTGAACTGTAATGTAAACTATGGACTTCCCATGATTATGATGTTCAATGTACGTTCATCAATTGTAATAAATGTACCACTCTGGTGGGAGATGTTGATAAAGGGAATGCTATGCAGGGGGTATACGGGAAATCCCTGTATCCTCCTTTCAATTTTTCTTTAGACCTTAAACTACTTGAAAAAATAACGTCTTAATTAAAAAATAATTAAAAATGTGCTATACACATAGAAAAAAATTAACCTTATACCTAATACACAATCTAAAGCAATTAATCAGAAATTCATGTAGATGTAATTTATATGTATTAAGGGAATATTTTCTTACTTTTTATAACATCAAAAGTAAAAAATCTAAATATTAATGCTATAGAATGATATATAAAATCTATTGATAAGATGCATTACTTTGCAATTACTAAGAGTTATGCTTTAATTTTTTGAGGACTTGACAAAATTCTCCTCTGAAAAATTTAGTAAAAAAAGTAGAACACCAAACTTTACATAGTCAGACCTTTTTTCATGTGCATGTGCAAATTGTCAGATGTTTCTATACCCCATATATGATACTTTTATAATTTTACTATGTATTAAGAGTGCTGTGATTTTAAGGAATTCCAAAGAAAGGTAATTTGTAAATAGATTACTCCCAATTTAAGGCAGTATGGTAAATCTAGAAAATATGTATTATATTTTTGTAAAGCAGATGTACTAATCTATTTATGCAAAGCCCTACTGTATATATCCCCAGTCTTCAAAACACTAAGTGGGTCAGAGAGAAGGATAAGGCGCCATCCATCACAGACAGCAGCAATCACCCTCTCCTCCTAATCCCAACACACACACAAACACATACACACACACACAATTAACCACAATTAATTTCCACCAGGATGAGATAGAAAGCAGTTTTAAGAAAAACTAATTTGGATATTAATATCTGGAGATTTGCACTGGAATTTAGTGTCTTGGTTTGGGGTTTTGATCTAAATTCATGCATTGTATGCCCTACTACAGCAGAATACATATCATATATGTAATATATGAATAACGTTTATTATAAAAATAAAAGTAATTTCAAAATTTGTTATTCAAATAGAGTATTATTTCATGACTAACAGAATCTTGCACTGTTTACATATTTCACCATTCTTTCTACATGTAATATCTGCCTTAATAAAATCAGATATATAAAATCTGAATTTAAAAAAAACTACAAAGAGATACTAATTATTTCGAAGAAAATTTTTGGTGGCAATTGTACTGGTGGTATCTGTTTATTTGTAGACTAGTAAGCACTGTCAGAGACATTCATAGAGCATCTTAGGTACTTTTTTTTATTGGAAATTAATCAAATATCAATACAGTAATCTATAAAATTTAACATCTAGAGTTAATTTGAAAAACACTTATTATTTATAAAACAATTTGGCATAAATTTTTAGGAATTCACTTATTGTAAAGAGTAAAATCTTAAGTGAAAATAGCAATAAAGAATCTACGTATAGAATAAATCAATACAGAATAGTCATTCAATTCTAATTTTTCTATTCCTCCCATAAGAATTGTTTGATATTTTGTGCTTCAAATTCAATTGAGCCTCCTCAATACAATCTGTGAGAATAACCATGGGTTAATGAAGGGATTGATCAATTTGCTAGTTAATCCATAGTGCATGGGGAAGTAGCTATTAGAGAAACCATGGAAAGAACAGCTGGTCTGCTCGTTGAGAAAAAAAAAACTTATTTACTGGGTTCATTCCAAAGATGCTAACTACATAGTCCCCAGGTATACTGGTGGTGGTTGTTTCCTTTATAATCATTCTGAACTGTGATTTTAATGGAATCACATGGGCAATATTTACTGCCCAAATGGAACAGTACTCCCTATATACTAATTATATTCAGCACAAATGAATATCTTCAAGTATTGTTCAGTCAATGATATTCTGATTACCAAACAGCTGCAGTGAATATTTTTCACTTGTTATATATTGTCCTTTATTCCTTTAAAAATAAATAGCCATTATAAATGTAATTAAAATAAACTCTAGAAATGTTACAGAATCCAAAAATGCAGATTTTTGCTTATGATAAACCTACTTTTTACTGTAGTACACAATGACAAATATAGCAATCATTTTAATACTTTCCCTTTATTATTTATTTTGCCACTCTTTCTCAAAAAACACAACACTAATAGAAGGAAACCCATAGATCAGTTCCAATTTTAGTAGATTTAAATGAAATTATTTTTTCTTCTGATTTTGTAGACATTCATCCTTCTGGAACTGTTTGTTCTTAACAAATGAAATAATAGAACTATCAAAGGGACGCAATTCAATAAAACAAAAAAATTCTGTTGTCATTTTTTTTTCTATCAGTAGTAAGAAGTTACTAAGAAAATACAATCCCTTGTGCTGTGTACATATAAAATATGTATTGTGCTTCTAAGAGGCAACAGGACACAAGGATTTTGACTAGAATCCATTCTTCTGTAAAATTAAGGATATTACCTCGTTAGTATAATAATCTGAGGTAATCCATTGCAGTCAAATCTATACTATAATCAAATAACTTTTAAATGAAACATAGGTGTTCATAAAAGAAAGCCTGTATACAGGGCTCACATAGCTTCTACTTAGAGTCAAGGTTGTACTTTCTAGAGATCATCTAATGCCTTTGTGTAGAAATAATTTCATTAGGGCTCTCTGACAAATCTCTAATGTCATTCTTTTCAGGTGGGGTGTGTGTGTGTGTGTGTGTGTTGCCAGTAAAGAACCCTCCATGAATGGCCCATATCAAATGACCAGTATCAAATTATATGACTAATGCTACAATTTAATAGCTCTACACACAGTTTTTGAACCATGGCCATATTTATTATATAGTCCTGTCTATTTTGCAACACTCTCCCCATTTCAACAGAGACATTCTTCATCTTAAGTGTTTATGCTAATCAACTCATAATGTACAATCATTCTAGACTTGCAATTATCAGACTACAAAACACTGCTTTACAGCAAACTGTACACCAATAACGTAGAAGCGATTAAACTCTCTAGTATTGTTCATTTGTTGCTATGGAAATTCTGCTCCTCTACAGAGCTATTAGTAAACATTATATTAAGATTGCTGCCAATGACAGAGTCAACCTCAACAAACTGCAACAAATGCAAAGCAGCATTATTGCAGTCATGCTCTGCCAGGCATGCACACATCAGAGCATGTTTTTTACCAGGAGGATTTTGTTTCAGTGAAAAAATGCAATTTCTATTATAAAACATGTTGATAGAGAATTGACTACACATTGGTATTTATTGGGAATGTATGCAATTAAAATGTATCAAATTTAGAATTCAAATATTTTTTCTTTTTCAAAATGAAACTGTGTATGCATATCCTTATTAGAGTTGAATATTTCTTTGACTACAATGAACACTTGGCACATTTTCCTTCAAACTTAAAAATATGTAATTCTTTTCTTTCTAGAAACACTGCAAAGGCATTAAAATATGTTAATTTTTGAATAAAAATTAATGTAGCACATCATATATTAGCTTGGGAGGAGGGGCAGAATCTTGTGTTATATACAACACATTTGGTCACATTTGATTGAAGTGACATGTGGGTTGAAATAATTTATTCATTTCCATTAGGACTCATAACAATATATTTCTGTAAATACATTTCACTCCTGGCACAAAGTGAAGAAAAATATTTTTAATTGCCATGCAGTATATTTAGCTGCTGGAAAAGCTGGTTTTGATAAAATTTTTCTCTAAACAAATGTAGATTCGGCCTGTACCAATCAAGTTAAAAGGCTTAGCATATCTTTTTACTTATTACTAGAAGATTGTTGTTATAGTTGCTACTTGACAAAGTATTCTTTGAATCTAAGATAATATGCAATAATCTCAAATTAGTGAGCTGAATGTATTAGAGAAATAATTGCATTAATTTAATTGCCTTGGTGCCTTTATTTTATTTTATTTTATTTTTTCAGTTTTATTGAGGTATAATTGAAGGATAAAAATTGAATATAAAGTGTACAGTGTCATATTCTGATACGTATATATTATGAAATGATTACCACAGTCAAGCTAATTCATATATCCATTGCCTCACGTAGTTACCTTTTGAATGTGTGTGTAGTGAGAACACTCATAGCAAATTTCAATTATATAATAGAGTATTGTTAACTATAGTCACTATACACTGTACATTAGAATCTCTAGAACTTATTCATCCTGCATAACTGAAACCCTTTTGTCATTTATTCTTTCACTCATTCACTCATTCATCATAAATAAATATTTGAGCGCCTACTTTAGCTTACTTTTAAGAATAAAACATGAATTAGATACTCTGCATGCTCTTAAAGAACTTAGGAACTAGTAGAATCAGGGAGAGAGACAGGTTAGATAATTAGTGAATCAAGTGTTTTGAGATAGTTTCACACAGGTTGCTTTTATTTAGTCCAAACGAATAATTTAGTAATAAACTCAAATTATCTACAACACAATTGATCACTTCATTAGTTGACCATTTCAGAATTAAAAAAAAAACAATCATTGTTTAGAAGTTAACACAAAGGTGCTATTTTGAAGTTTTTAGAGAAAATAGCAGAATAAATAAATTTTGCATTCCAGATTAATAAAACAAAGCTGATTTTCATGATCAACCATTAATTTTACCCAATAGGATAACATTTGTGTTTACCTACACAATATTTTAACAGCTATAAAGTATTGCCTAATTAACAAAATTTTTATTATTAAAAGTCATTTTAGGGACTTCTGTGGTGGTACAGTGGTTAAGAATCCGCCTGCCAATGCAGAGTACATGGGTTTGAGCCCTGGTCCGGAAGATCCACATCCCGCGGAGCAACTAAGCACGAGAGCCACAACTACTGAGCCCACGTGCCACAACTACTGAAGCCCACGCTCCTAGAGCCTGTGCTCCACAACATGAGAAGCCACCGCAATGAGAAGCCCACACACAGCAATGAAGACCCAACACAGCCAAAAAAAAAAAAAGTCATTTTAATATTTAACAGATGATAAAATGCCTACTGCTAGGTTGACCAAAAGGAGATTTCCAAAATCATTTAAAGTTCTATACTACAAGTGTAAATGTTTCAGTTCATTACAGTTAATGAAGGATGGTGGGTCTGGAAAAGATTTCACATCGGATGTAGTCACGGTCATTTGTTCTGTTCATTATATCATTATGTTATCATACTTGCACAAATCTTTCAACTTTAATATATTAATCCAAAACCAACTCTTTAAGAATTTGTGTCAAATGATACACTAAATGTAAAAACTGTGTTTTAAATGTTTTATATGTGTGTATACACATAGACATACACACCACGCACATATATTATATACATATATACACATATACCCACAAATAAATGCATATAATATATACATGCAATTTCCTGACTATCATATTGCATTATTTTTAAAATCGTAAGCAATATTCTTTAAGGACTTTGTTCATCTACTCTTGTGCTATAGTAATATTTACATTTAAATCAGTTGTAGTTAATTAATAAAATATAACTATCGGACTTATTGAATAAATACTATTAAAGTCAGCTAATATTTGATAGTAATCAGCTTGAAAGTGAGGAGAAATAGCTTTCAAGAGCTAATTTGGACAGTGAAACTCATTTTCATCTAAAAAGCATTAATGTGTGACAAAGTTGCTAGATTCCCAAAGGCATCCTGGAACACATTTTATCTGGCTACATCATTATGGAAATCTTGAACTCTGATCTTATTTAGGCACTCACACTGCTATAATTTTGGTTACATGCCACCCATACCAGTGTTTTGCATCAAATGTTTGCACATGTAGTTTTGGTTTAGTAAATGAGTGTGGGGTGCAACTGAAACTTAGGGGTTGAAGGTAATTGACACATGCTGGGTATTTACAAGTGGGAAACCCTTTCTTGGGAATAAAGCAAGTGAAGCTGTAAGAAACAGCAGGCTTTCTAAACTGAAAATAATTGGCAAGCAGATAGTTTTAAATCCAAAAAATCCTGAGAAACGTTTTCTCACATTTCATGTAACAATGATGGTAAACAGCATCCAAGTGCAAAAATGAACATAAGGGCTGAGATGGTATACTGTCCGTTTTTGGACAGGACAAATGAGTCTTATGCAGTGAAGAGTGTTAAGTATCTTTAAGTCCACAGTGTGATTAATAAGCAATTTCACAAATGTAGAAAAATTGAGTTGTTTTAATAAAATAATAAATTGTTAATAAGCTTATTTTTGTTTCATATCTGAATGGATATAATAGTAAAATTTCATTACATGAAGAAGAGAAAATCCTTTATACCTTATTTTTGCTTGTTCTCTATAGAAAATCGTTGGAGACTGAGGAAGTGCAAAATATTATCATTATAAAGCATTCTAACTAGACCAAAAAAAAAAAAACAAAAGGCCTATCTTATCTTTCAAGGTTATCACCCATAGCTTAAGTCAGATATTTTTGTTTCTTCCCATTCTTCCTTTTTTTATTCCCAACATTCCTCTCTCAATGGTTTTTTAAGTACATATGAGAAAAATCTGAGGATATTTCAAAAACATCAAAATCCTTCCTTTCTTCCTTTTTTTTACTATGTATTTATAAATCAACTTTATTGAAATAAAGTTCACATCACAATTCATCCATTTAAGTGTCCAATTGTATGTATGTTAGTATATTCATAGAGCTGTGCAACCATCAACACAATCTAACTTCAGAATATTTTCAAATTTCTGCCAAAAAGACATTCTTACCCATTAGCTGTCACTTCTCATTTTACCATAACCTGAGCACCTCTGTCCTATGGAACCATTAATCTGCTTTCTATCTCTATAGAATTGCCTATTCTGGACATGTTAAGTAAATATAATCATACAATATGCAACCTTCTGTAAATTCCTTCTTTCACTTAGCATAATATATTCAAGTTGAGGCATGTATCACTACTTATTTTTTATTGCTGAATAATATTTTAGTGTATGGCAATAATACATTTTATTTATCCATTTGTCAGTTGATGGACATTTGGTTTGTTTTCCCGTTTTGGTTATTATAAATAATGTTGATCTAATCATTTGCATATATGTTTTTATACATTCATATGTTTTTATTGAATCTGTAGATCAATTTTGGGAGTATTGTCTTAAGAATATTAAGCTACAAGAACATGAATTTATTTAGATAGTCTTTAATGCCTTTCAATAATGCTTGGTAGTTTTAAGTGTAAAACTCTTACACCTCTTTGGTTAAATTTATTCCTAAGTATTTTGGGCTTTTCTGGTGCTATTGTAAATGGAATTGTTTCCTTAATTTTGTTTTTGGATGGTTCATTGCTAATATATAGAAATGAGATTGATGCTTGTGTATTGATAGTGTGTCCTGCAAACTTGCTGAAATTGTTTTTTTTCCCACATCAGATGCCTCCTTTTTATTTATTTATTTATTTATTTATTATTTTTATGGCTGTGTTGGGTCTTCGTTTCTGTGCAAGGGATTTCTCCAGTTGTGGCAGGCGGGGGCACTCTTCATCGCGGTGCGCGGGCCTCTCACTATCGCGGCCTCTCTTGTTGCGGAGCACAGGCTCCAGACGCGCAGGCTCAGTAATTGTGGCTCACGGGCCCAGCTGCTCCGCGGCATGTGGGATCTTCCCAGACCAGGGCTCGAACCCGTGTCCCCTGCATTGGCAGGCGGATTCTCAACCACTGCGCCACCAGGGAAGCCCTGAAATTGTTTTTTTACTTCTAATATTTTTTCATGGATTATTTAGGATTTTCTATGACAAGACCGTGTCATGTGTTAATAGAAATAGTTTTGCTTTTTCCTTTCCAATCTCAACACTTATTTATTTATTTTTCTTACCTAATTACCCATGCTAGAACTTTCAGTACAATGTTATATAGAAATGTCAAGAGAAGACTTCTTGGTCTTATTTCTAATCTTGGAAGGAAATAACTCATTTTTTCACCTTTAATTATAATGTTGATTGTGGGTTTTTCATAGATGCCCTTTAACAGTTTGTGGAAGTTCCTTTCTACTCCTAGTTTGTTGAACATTTTTATCATAAAGGTGTGTAGGATTCTGTCAAACTTATTTATGCATCCATTGATACGTTCACATGTTTTTCTTTATTGCATTAATATGGTATACTATATCAATTGATTTTGAGATGCTTAACCAACCTTGCATTCCTATAATAATCCCCTTCATCTTAGTTTATAACTCTTTTTATAAATAGCTGGATTCTGACCGCTAGTATTTGTTGAGGGAATTGTACATATTTACATTTGAAATACTGATCTGCAGATTTCTTTGCCTGTGTTATCTTTGTCTCATATTAAAGTCAGGGTTTCACTGGCTTCATAGAGTGAGTTGAAATGGGTTCTCTCCTTGGTATGGGCTGAATATTTGTGTTTCCCAAAATTCATCTGTTGAAGCCCTAACCTCTAGTGTGACTGTATATGGAGATGTATCTCTAAGGGAGTAATGAAGGTTAAATAAAAATGGGACCTTGATCTGATGGGAGTAGTGTAGAGATACAAGAAGGAACATCAGAAAGTTCAATCTCTCTCCCTCCTTGCACACACCAAGAAGAGGTCACGTGATCACACAGTGAAATGACAGCTGCCTCCAAGCCAAGAAAAGAGGCACCAGAATGGCCTACATTTCTGCTACCTTGATCATGGAATTCCCAGTCTCCAGAACTTGAGAAAAATATTTCTGGTGTTTAAACCACCTAGTCTATGGCATATTATTACCGTAGCCTGAGCTGACTACTATACTCCTCTTGTATTCTGGGCAGAATTTGTGGAAGATGAGTATAGATTTCTTTTTTTTTACATTTTGTAGAATTTACCAGTGATGCTGTCTGAGCCTGGGTTTTCTTTGTAGGAATTTTAAAAATCGAATTCAGTCTTTGTACTTGTTATAGGTCTATTCCAACTTTCTACTTCTTCCTGCTTAGGTTCCAGTAATTTGTGTTTTTGTAAAGGAATTTTTCAATTTACTCCAAGTTGTCTAATTTATTGGTATATAGTTATTCACAGTATTCCCTCATAATTCTTTTTATTTCTGTAAGGTCTTATTGAAGGTGCTTTTTCATTTTTGATTTTAAAATTTTGCATTTTCTCTTTTTTTCTTGGTCAGCCCAATTAAAGTTGTTCAATCGATTTTTAAAAAAATTATCATTTGAGAAAATTCTCTATTATTTTTCTATTCTTTATTTCATTTATTTTTGTCTTTGCCTTTATTATTTCCTTTCTTCTGCTTTCTTTGTATTTTATTTGTTTTCCTTTATCTGGTTTCTTAAGGTTGACTCAGGCTATTGATTTGAAATGTTTCTTCCTTTTTTAATGTAAGCATTTATAGCTATTTATTTCCTTCTGTATACTGCTAATTCTGCAAAATAGTTCTCCTGAATTTTAAAGCTTTTGGTGTCCTTGTTGAGTTTTTTCCCTTGTTTTTAATCTTTTATCTAGGGATCTGCCCTGGGTCAGCATAAACATCTTATTAGTTTTGAATGCTCCCTCCTTAGATGGCTCTGCTATGGGGATGGACAGTCTTTCAGACTGCCAGGGATGACTATTACAATATTTTTAAGCCTGGCTTCCTGAAGTCACCTCTGGATCAGAGTAGCTTATTGTTCAGTCAGATTTAAGAATTATAATGTGGTGGTGAATATTACTCAAAGTCATGATTCTCAAACTCAGACCAACAAAGTGTCTAAAGCCTGGGCTCTTTCCACTGCTTACTTCCATGTTCTGGTTTCAACACTAGTTTTGCCAATACTATTCACCTTCTGCGTCTTCTTACTGGGTTATTTTTGTCCTAGACCATATGAATGACCAGAGGAAAGATTTAAATATGATAGGACACTTGGGGGCAAATTGGAGAAAATACAGAGCTAGGACTCTATATTATTAGTATATATCTATATTAGTCCATTTTCATCATTGTCCAAAAAAGTCTAATGCATACATACTATTTCTCTGTTGTATGTGATAAAAATACATTTTCTTGGCAGGTTTCTGATTCATAGACTTGAATTTCTGTCAACTTTTTCACTAATTGTAGTGCTTCCTTGTCACAGTTTCTTAAAACTAATGATGTAAAATAAGAGTCATCACAAGAAGACACACTGGAAACTAAAATAATCTAGCAGAGTCATGCTTAGGTCCGTGAATATGTGCATTTTGTGAAGTTGTTAATATGTGTCTTAAATAAAAAGAAACAGATTAGCAAATTGCTGAAAAATTCACATCAAAGAATACTCTCTCTGTGTCTGTCTCTGTTTCTTTTTCTCTTAGTAAGGAATGGAATATGCTATACGCTTAAGGAACTAAAGATTCCCAAAGTGGCTATTTTCAATGTAAGAAACATTTTCATTTTTTTCTGAATGGCTGGATTTGAGATAAAGAATATACTAAATTCAACATTACTGCTCATTACTTGGAAGCAATTTTGTGTTAAGTAGGGAGTTATTCTATGATCTATATATTCTTTATTTCTAGCATTAAAGTAATTTTGAGTATTTCAAGGACATTCTTTAAAGAAGGATGGGCAATTTTTCGCAATTCTGGCTTAATCATTACACATAAAAGAAACATTAGTTAAGTTCAAAATGAGGTAGTAACACTTCCCCCTGAATTAGCTCACCAGCCAGTGGAAGTCAATCGATTTTATTTGATTTACACCTAATACTTTTTGACAGTTGTAAGGAACGTGGTTATCACAGTGATTTTTGCATCAACACAACCATCCAGGAGAGATGGCTGTATTTTCTTTTTTAAATTAGAGCTAGGCTACTCTACCTCATTTACATCCTTAAGTACAGCTGAATTGGAATGTTTATGCTACTAATGAACATATGCTCCAAAGAGGGGATAGCCGGACACCTATGCAGAGGCTCACGTTATGTGGGACTTCAGTTTTCTGTGTCTAAAAACATACTCTTATTTACTGAGAGCTCAGTGTCTGCTAATGATGGACCAATACCCTAGAAAACAAAAGAAAAAAATTTTCTAGAGAGATTATAACACACTGTGACTGGCCAACATGTTCCATTTTTATCTAAGCGCAGGAAGCCAGTTTATTTTCAGACCACTGCTTAGTAACTATGTAGGCAGAACAACAGGAATTTAATAACCTTAATACAACTCTCCATAAAGTATAATTTTGTTTTTTAAAGCATTATATAAATAAATTTTAGTAACTCCATATTTCATTTTTCCCCATTAAGAAATTAAAAAAACACACATTTGTCTACGCAAAGTTTTAGAGAAATAAAATCAACTTCTTTCATGCCTGACTCCATCCCCACCATCACCAAAATCACTACCAACAACAACATAACAAAGCAAGCAGGCAAAAAAAAATCTGTAACCTTTGTTTAATTCACAGTTTCTTATATTTAAAGGATCATGGATATTTTAGGTAAAATCTATTAATGTCCTGAAAACATTTTGGCTTTTTGAGAAATCCTGTCTTACAGAGGAGTATTCATCAGACACAATCCCTTCTACAGGAATAACCTACCTTAGGAGACCAAAATATAGATATTAAAATATTGTGCCCTTTTGTTAGTGCACTCAGATCCAAGAAACAGGATTAACAAGTCTCTAAAACCCATGTGCATATACTTGGAATTTTATCTCTTCATTCTGCCTCTATCTGCACACCTATTCCAAGAAATAACTGAGTTCTTCACAGTTTGATGTTTGTCTGGCACTCAACAATTAGATATAACAATTGCTGATATTCTTGTTTTACTCATTGTCTTTTTTCTAAGCTATGATCTGTCCATTCAATTCAAAGGGCATCTACTTCTTTTGTCATCTGAACCAAAATTCACATTACCATATACTAATTCCATGTTAAATTCCATGGGTAGTATCCCTGCTGGTATAATTTCAGCCACACTGATATGAAATCATTCATTCAGGACGTGGAAACAGTTTGGAGGTATATATTTTGCCAGAGTTAATCAGGTGATAACTTTGTATATCAAGTTATTATACACAAATGTTATTATTAACAGTAAGGGACAGAGCTGGAACTCAAAGCTAAAATGTCCAACCCTATTTTCCAAGTGAAACTGACCTATTTTTATAAAACAATCACTCTGCATTACAGAGTACTTATTATCTTAATCTTTAGAAATTGAGTTTCATGGAAAAAAAGTCAGCCAAATCTTCCAACAAAAGTCATTATAACATACAAGCATTTACTAAAGAAGTGACTTCTCAAAAATTTCTTCTCACTTACTACTAGCTTAGGGCATATACTTTCTAATGGTGGTAAAATATTTATTAGTTTCACATATCTTTGTGTTGTAAATACAGTTCTATACATGGAGAAGTGAACAAATTATTTAAAAATATTCAGTATTCTATTTGGTGATTTTGGAATAGTTTTTAAATCACACTCAAGCTCATTGACTACTTAGAATCTGACAGTTTGATCTGTTAATACTCAAATAAAAGAAAATCAATGAGAAGTTTCCACAATGAGTGAACCGAGTACAAGATTATTGATAGGATCTTTTGAAAATTGATGAACCATCACATTTTTTTTGTTGTTTCTTAAAAATGCCCCAAAAGTCACTCTCAAAATGCTAAATGAATGGTAGTGTCTGAAATACTGCACACAATATAGAGAGACAAATTATGTCCTTCTGTGACTATTAATGATTGAATTATGTGGTTCTAAAATCTGGAATGTAGTTGCTGTTATAATCCCACATGTTATAATATAATACAAAAAAAAGTTTTTGTTTTTTTTTTTTAAATTATACATAATGGCCCATCTCTGCGAACCCTGCCTCCCAGGTAATGAGCATTAAGGTAAAATACTTTTTTTTTTTTAAAGGAATTCCTTTATTTTTATTATTTATTTATTTATTTATTTATTTTTGGCTGTGTTGGGTCTTCGTTTCTATGCGAGGGCTTTCTCCAGTTGTGGCAAGCGGGGGCCACTCTTCATCGCGGTGCGTGGGCCTCTTACTATCGCGGCCTCTCTTGTTGCGGAGCACAAGCTCCAGATGCGCAGGCTCGGTAGTTGTGGCTCACGGGCCTAGTTGCTCCGCGGCATGTGGGATCTTCCCAGACCAGGGCTCGAACCCGTGTCCCCTGCATTGGCAGGCAGATTCTCAACCACTGCGCCACCAGGGAAGCCCCCCCAAAAAGTGTTTTTATATGCTTATTTTCTCAAGATAGCCTCCCAATACAACTCTTTTCTCATTATTTATACTCTGAAAATTGTTCCACCTTTTAAATGAAGTCACTTAAACTGGCTGCTTTTTCCCCCCAGATAATTCAGTTTTCCTGACAGAAAGTGATTTATCATTTGTCATTAAGAATGTTAAAGCAAACTTCAAAGGATTCATTAATTTTTTCTACAAATATATTTGAGAACCTACCATGTGCCTGGCACTGCTCTAATTGTTTTTTGATAAGCAATAAACAAAACCTGCTTACATTGACTCAAATCTCATGAAAGACTATAAACAGGTAGGTAAATCAAGAGGTGGTGTAGGATATGAAGAAAAGTTAAGCAATTGTAAAGGGAAACAGAGAGGTGGTAGTTGTATTAGTCAGGGTTCTCCAGAAAAACAGAAAACAGAACCATTAGGGTGGTGTGTGTATGTGTGTGTGTGTGTGTATATATATATGAAGATTTATTATAGGAATTGGTAAATGGAGGCCAAGAAGTCCCACAAACTATTATCTACAAGTGGAGAACCAGGAAAGCCATGGTATAATTCAGACTCAGTCCAAAGGCCTGAGAAACAGTCAGTGGTGTAACTCCCAGTCAGAATTAAAGGGCATCAGAACCAGTGGTTCTGATGTCCAAGGACAGGGGAGGAAGATATCCTATTTCAAGAGGATGGTGAAAGAGTTCTCCCTTTCTTTGTTCTTTTTTTGTTCCATTTGGGCCCTCAAGAGATTGAATGATGCCCACCGCGTTGGTTAATGTTAAGGCCAAAGGGTTAATGAAAGAGTTAAGTGCAGCGTTTCCAGGGTGAGAGCACACTGGACATGCTGAGGAAGAGTAGCCAGGCCACAGTGTTGTGAAGTCTCCGGTAAGGGAATAATAATAGGAGATGGAATCAGAGAGTTAACAGGAATAAGAGCATGTCATTCTAAGGATCTTATATTATATTCTCATATGAGAGGGGGAACCTTTGAAGTTCTGAGCATAGGGATGAAATGAATTACTTTCATCTTAAAAGCATAACTATCTGCTGAATAGAGATAATCAGCATATGTCTCCTTGTCTCATAATGCTGAACTGGGGAGAAAGGGCAATAGCAGGGAGGAGACCAGTAAGTAACACTTAATCCACCAGGAGGAAGACTTGACTTGGGTTGGGGTGGTAGTCATGGAGGTACTAAGAAACAGTCAACTTTGGGATATATTTTAGTAGGAGTTGGTGATGGAGTTATGCGTGAGTGAGAGGGGAGAGAGATTGCTTTAAATATGCTAGTGGGGAAGAATAAATTAGAAAAAAAGTGTTTTTGTTTGTTGGTTAGGTTAGTTTTTCTAGAAGAAGGAGACCCAATCATAAGTAAAGACTGAGAAGGAAGGACACACTGGAAAGAGAAAAATTGAAAATGCAATATAAGGAAATAATTGGTAGGATATTATTTTACATTAGTCAGGTTGGAGAAAGAAACAAAGGTATAAGTGGAATAGCTAACTTTGAAGGAAGGGATACTTACTTAAACAGAATACTTCCTTAAAAGATGAAGATACAGAGAACTTAAAAGGAAGAGAGCGGGAAAATGGAGAGATGTCCATACTAGATGACTTCAATCATGTCTACATTAAGAGTAAACAGGGTAGTGGTAGAGATGTAATGTTAGTTTTTACTTTATTCAATACAACATAGATCTATTTGTGTTCTTTGACTTTAAAATACCATTTAATTAAAATGGAGACACTGAGTCTAGACTTGTTGAGAAATAAAAAAAGAAACAAATAAAACAAGAGCCCACTGAGAGAAGTAATATTTTGCACATCTCCATATATCTTTCAGTATGAACTTTGGCAAGAATCAATAACCAAAAGGATTCTATGCCACTGGAATTGTACAGATATTCTCAGAAATGCCCTGTTCAAGGTTAGGAATCCTGATGTTACTCCATTTCGAATCAATAATCCATAGTCTAGTGCTTGCTCCATGACATTTAACCAACACTCTCTTCCACTTGCCAAGCTCAAGGAACTTTCCAACTCTTTCCAGCTCTTACTGTCATGCATTTTATGAGGGAAGGTGGAGGTTAAAGTTCTCTATATGGTTTAAGAGCCTATATGGTTTAAGAGGAAGTTTATTTCCATAGAATTTTGTGAAACTATCGAACAATATTCTCTTGACCTTTCATCTTTAGTAGAAACATGGATGGACAAAAGCAGCAGACATATATGGTAAAACAGAGTTTTCTGTGGGAGGGTATCCCATACAAAGGGGAGCCCTACTGACTAAACCCAATTGTTTTCTAGATGTTTTTTAAAGTCTCAATGTCTATTTTACTTTTTTTTCTCTTCTCTACTATAGTACCCGGTGTCTGGAAGGGAGTTTACTAGATAATCCTAGAAAAGCATCTCTATTGATTGGTGGTTGCTAAGGTAATGCTTCTGTCCACTAGTGCATATTGTAAAGAAGTCTTTGGGAAGCAGTAGCTAAAAAGAAGTCACACCAAATAGTGGTATATTACAGGCAACCTTAAAAGCTAAGGGAGCTCATGTTCTAAGAACAGATGGAGCCTAGCGCATCTTCTTAAATTATGTCACATAGTCCCAATTTCTTGCATAAATATTTAATATTTTATATCTTCCAGCTCTTTGAACCTGCCACCAAAGTATGTTTCTCTAGGTAAACTCTCAGCATAGCCCTGACCCCATTCACATCGTTGAAAGGTACGAGCATGCTAGCTCAGAGGGAAGCAGCCATAATTTAGTATGCTTCTTCAAAGCTGTCAGCTTTGTTCAGTATAAATTTCTGAAGTCTGGAAGCCTGGCTGCCTGGCAGAGTGTTTCGTCCTCTCACTGTCATACTGGTGATCACTGTCTTCACACTACCAGCAAGGCCATCACATCTCCTCAGTCGTGAGAGACAAGTGTTACAGTAACACTTGGTTTCTTAAGAATCACTCTCCTGGTAGCTCAGAAGCCTTCATGATTTCGGTTGACTCGTGTTCTGCTTTGGCAAGGCTAGACCTCATTTCACAGAAAGTTGAAATTATATATGAAAACTAAAATTCTTAACTTAGGAGTCACATATAATCTTTCTCAAGATGCAAAGCTTGCAATGAGATGCAAATGACAACAACTTTTTCTATTATAAACTATTCATCACTATAAAAGTGACCTTCTGATGTCTATGTCCGTATTATCTCTGAAGACTTCTTAAACTACAGTATTCAAAAATTGTAAAAAAAAATTGCTCCACAATTACACCTCTGGCTGGTGTTATACAATGAGTTTTCCTAGGACTCTTTTCGTCTTTTCTTCTGCCTATGCAGCAGGTGGGATATGTGGTTTAGCTCAGCTCCCATTCACTTGGACTCTAAGTAATTTAAATGAAACATCCTAGAAGTAATTTGTGTTAACTAATCCCCTCTAGAAGAACTTATATTAGGTCCTTGGGGAAGTTTGTCATTTTTATTTGATGTTATAAGAATTTATACCCTGATAAGTACACTATCAGGGCATCACTAGTAGTATCAATTTAATTAAGGTAGTGTCAGCTTTTCTCTAGTTTGCACAGTTTAATGTCTCAGTCTTTCCAGAAAACTGGTGTTCGGTTTACTAGCCCCGGTTTGTTTCCTTTTCCTAAAGTGTGACTTGAATTGTTAAAACCATTCTTTTTTCATTTGGTGTGAATGTGGATAGATATATATTTTACATTTCTTATTGCATATTTGAGTCACTTAGTATCAGATGGTCTGCTAGTCCTACCCTCTATATGTTAAGAAACATTTAAAAATAAAATTAGTGGATCGGTTGTAATTGGATTGACTAATCTATTAAATAATATATAAAAGATATCAGACTTTTGAGATGTATTAAGATTTTGGAGAGAGCTTCCATTTCTTGTGAGAAATAAAAGACATAATATTTGATGTATGAAATATAATAGTGTTTTTAAAATGAAAATGATTCTGTCTGGCATGTAACTATATTAATTTTACCAATCTATAATCATTTAAAATTAACCAATGTTTTGTTAATTATGTAACTCATTACAGGCAGCAGAAAGTGTAGAAAGAGTATAGTGTAGAAAGAGTGTTTAATTTTGAAGTAAAAATTTTTGTTCAATAAAGACTGAATTCTGCAATTAATTAGTTACGTAACACACGGGGACACACCCTATTCAAGCTGGAAAAGAGCATCAGCTGTCATTTCTACAAAACCTCACAACTGTAGTTAAGTGATATAGATACAGGTGTAGGTATAGGTATTGATGGGTATTGGTATAGGTAGAGAGACAGAAAGGTAGAGATAGACATATGTAGCAGATAGGTAAGAATTTCTGACCAAAATACAGAGCTTTTATATGAATAATTAATTCTTTCTAGCCTAAATCCTTTGTTGTGTGAATTTTAATTACTCACTTTCATTTTTGTGACATAAAATGTGAATATTGGATAAGACATTTAGGCATTTAAGGACCTTTTCAGTTTTAAAACTGTGAACCTAAATGCTAAGAATCTAGTTTCTGAAATTATATATATTCACATGTATATACATATTATATAAATAAATACATATAGATAATATATCTGCATATATACTCTATGAATTTGGACAAATATATGGACATATGTCCATAATTATACTATCATGCATAGTATTTTCACTGCCCTAAAAATCCTCTTTGCCCTGCCTTTGCATCTCTCCCCTCTTCCCTTGTATCTACTGATTTTTTTATTGCTTCCATAGTTTTGCTCTTACGTTATATAATTGGAATCATACTGTATGAAGCCTTCTCCAACTGCCTCTTTCACTTAGTAATATGTATTTAAGTTCTCACCATGTCTTTTTATGACTTTATAGCTCATCTCTTTTTAGCACTGCATAATATTTCATTGTCTGAATGTACCACAGTTTATTTTTCCATTCACCTATTAGACATCTTGGTTGCTTCCAAGTCCTGGCAATTATCAATAAAGTTTCTATAAACATTCATGTGCAGGTTTTTTGTGTGGACATAAATTTTCAACTCCTTTGGGTCAATGCCAAGGAGTGTGATTTCTGAATTGTACGGTAAGAGTATATTTAGTTTTGTAAGAAACTCCAAACTGTCTTCCAAAATGGCTTTACCATTTTGGGTTCCTATCAGCAATGAATGAGAATTCCCATATCTCCATATTTGGGCCAGCATTTGGTGTTTTGGATTTTGGCCATTTTAATAGATGGTTAGTGGTATTTCATTGTTGTTTTAATTGGTGTTTCCCTGATGACATAAGATGTGGAGCATCTTTTCATAGAGATGTTTTTCATAGGGCATCTTTTCATAAAGATGACATACTTGCCATCCTTATATCTTCTCTGCTGAGGTGTCTGTTCAGGTCTTTGGCCCATTTTTAATCGTCATTATTATTTTTATATAGATTTCGCTTTTTCTTTTTTTTAAACAAAATTCATTTCTTTTGTCTTTTTGCTATTGATTGCTACTTTTATTTCTATAATGGGAAGATGTGGTCTCTGTAATTATTTTTTTAAACTTTTTTGAGAGGTTTTTTTTTTGGCAAAGTATGTGATTATTCATTTGTAAATGTTCTTTGTATACTAAAGAAGAAGGTGGATTCACTAGATTTGATAGCAGTGTGTTTTAAGTGCCTCACACTACCAAGCAAACATATTATTAAGTTGTTTAAATCATCTACAACGTTATTGTTTTAATTGTGTTTTGACCTATCAATAATTAAGAGTGCCATTTTGAAATCACCCACCCTAATGGTGGATTTTAAAACATTTTTCTGTTGTTCTAACAAATTTTATTTGTTAGAACAAATAAATGAATGAATGTTTATTAAGTGCATGAAGGTTTTGACTTCATACAGCTTCCTGGGGAGCTGATGTTTTCTTATTATATGGGAACCATCTTTATTCTTAAGACTTTTTGCCCTAAATTATATTTTGAATAATATAAACACAGCAATCTTTTAGTTAGTGTTTTATTGCTTTCTATCTCTTGTATTTTAATCTTTTTTTATGTTTTAAGTGAATCTCTTGTCAAAAGTACAAAGCTCATTAAAAAACACTATATGACAATTATCTTTTAAATGGTACATTTTGTCTAATACTTTAAATTTGATCACAATTATAGACTTTCTGTTTATTCTGCTTTTGCTTTGCTTCTTCTATGTTCTTTGATATCATTTTCCATTTAACTTTTTAATCATTTAAAAATTCCTACTTTTTTTCCCCTCTCTGCTTGTTTGGGTGTTTTATACTCTCTCTTTTATTTTAAAGGCAATATCACTGAAACTTTACCACTTTATGCAAGGTAATACATGAAGTTAATGTCTTAATCATCTTCCTAAATAAAAGCTTCGGATCTT
The DNA here is from genome assembly GCF_028564815.1 of Eubalaena glacialis. NCBI lineage: Eukaryota > Metazoa > Chordata > Mammalia > Artiodactyla > Balaenidae > Eubalaena > Eubalaena glacialis. The sequence goes on along the minus strand of NC_083730.1, from coordinate 48,347,340 downwards.
TTACTCTATATCAACATACTTCTAATTTCCATAAATTTTTTTCCACAAATTTTCATTCTGTCCTTTTTTATACTCTATCAATTAGACATTATCCTTGTCAGTATTTTCTGTAGACAAACTACATGTAAATACATTGTAGTACTGAGCTACATGCTCAGCATGTCTTCTCTCATCTTAGATTTTTAGGGATCACTTTTGATATTTTGAAAGTTTGTCCATTAGAAGTTTGCTTTGTGTAATTTTCATGGTAGTAAGTACAAATTTTGATGGAAAATATGTTTATTTTCCTTTGTTCTTGAAAGATGATTTTTAGTGCACAAGTTTCAGGTTTTACGGTCAATTTCTTCCCAAATTCTGAAGAGATTACAGGACCGAATTCCAACTTTTTCTTTTGCTGTTTTGAAGTGTGCTAATCACCTAATTGCTATTTATTTACAAGTAATTTTTTAATTTCAGTATTCTTCAGTTTCTCTACAGTGGGTTTACATCATAATTTTCTTTTATTTTATTCTGCTTAGTATACATTATACTTTCTTTTTCTGCAGATTCATCATCAGTTTTGGTTAAAACTCAGTTATTTATTCATATTGCTTTTTCTTATCATTCTTTCTATGTTTTCTTGGTGACTCTCATTAGACATGTGTAAACTATCCCATTAGTTATTCATACTTCTTAACCTCATTTAAAAATATTTTTATATTCTTATCTTCTGGGGCTACATTCTAAATAATTAAAAAATTGTCTTTTGAGTTATTAATTTGTTCTTTACCTGTGTCTAATTTTCTTTTTGCCCACTTACTGAGTTTTTTGTGTGTCAATTATTTTATTTCTATTTCCTTATGTTTTATTTTTATTATTTTTCAAATCTGATAATTTCAGAATGTGTCTTCTTGGCTGCTTATTTTTTTTGCCATTTAAAAATTCCTTAAACATTTCCTAAATATTTAATAATTTTCAAAAAAATTTGGGGGGATCTTAATTCTTTTACATGCAGTTAATAATAATTATGTCCCATGAAGGATTTAATTTATTTTGTAGTGGAAGGTCGTTTTAAAATATCTTGTCTGCCTTAAGGTCAGAAATTGGAATTCATCTTTTTTCCATGTTAGAGTTTTTGAATATAGAGTATTTTAAAATATAATTGCACTAATATTGTACATAAACTTTGGTATCATCTGTATGTCACAAGCTTTTTCCACGTTAAAAAATATCCTAGCAATAATAACAGCCCAGCAAATGACTACGGTATTATATATGTAATCATTTAATGATGCTGTATATATCATCAGTTTTTGGTGTTACAAGAATATCTTATGATCAAGTTAATGATCAATTTATACTGCCATTGGCAATATATGAAAGTTGCTTTTTCACTAGAATAGGACATGGTCACTATTTTTTTTTCTGGTATGGTAATTTAGTGGTCAAAAGGTATATCTATACTTAATTTATATTAATTTATTAGAAAACATGAAAATAGCTTTCTTATGCCCTTCTTTTGTGAATTATATGATCAAATGATTTGCCTATTTTTGAACATGAATTTTATTTATTTTCCTGATTTCTACCAATGCACTCTTAATGTACTAACCCTTGGCCATATTCTACAAATAGGGTTCTCATTTGAAAATCAATTTGGATTACATGCTGTATACTAAAGTTTTTAGTTCATATGATACTGAAACCAAGTACATCTTTAATTGTGATATTTATTATCACTTTGAATTTTAGTATTTTTCCTTAAGAAGTCTGACACTTAGTTTCATTTTCTTTCAGACTTACCAAATTTTCAATTGTTATTTATTTAACAAGATTTTAAAAATTTTAAAAATTTGTAATGTTATGGGAGGTTAAAAAAATAGGCGTCTTTAAAACAAATAATTAATAAATTGTCCCAACACCATATATTGAATAATCTTTGTACTCTCCATTAATTTGTAATGGTTTGCTTTATAAACACCTGGCTTATAGTAATCTATCCCACTTGCCTATTTATCTAGTCTTTGCCAATAGCACAGTTAATTTGCTATGTCTCAGTAAAGGATACCTCAATCCATCTAGTTGCTCAAGCTGAAAAGTGGGAATCATTATTGATGTTTTGAAATTTTCTAATTTTTACTTCACGTATTCCCCTTCTTGATTCTAATTTCATACCTCCTGCCAAATCACAAGTACAAATCACCATCACCTCTTGCCTAGTCCCTAGATATACCCTCCTAACTGGTTTCTTAGCTTCCAATTTTATATTTTTCTACTAAATTCTCCAGTGCATCAAAGCCATATTTTTAAAACATAATGGTATTGTTTCCTTGTTTGAAACCCTTTTAACTACTTCCCATGGCTTTCTTTGTTTGCACTACAAAGCACAAAACACTGTTCTCCATATCCACTGCTTGCCTTATAGCACATTTTTTCCCACTGGTCACTTCTACATCTTTCTTTACTATTTTGATTACTTTTATTTAGGAATAAAAGTACTGAAGAAAGTAAATATGTGAATGGATTTATAACTATATTTTTTAATCAACCAATACATTAATCCCGTTAAAAAACTAAGCACTGAGCTAGCAAGTGGCATTAGAAATTTGAACAAAACTAGCCTTTGATTTTACGTAGCTGACAATCAACATTGAACGTGGCAGAAGAAGGGCATTCATGTCAGAGAAAGCTACATAAGCAAAGACAGTTTAGTTTGAGCATAGGCAGTGAGAGAAACAAAGCAAAAGATATTTTCTTCCATCCAATAAATATCTGAGCATCTACTATGTGTCAGGTGTTAGTAAATATGCTGAATATAAAGTGGTGAAATGAATAACTAATCCCAGCCCAGGTGAAGCCTATGAGTAGTTGTAAGACCTTAAGGTAAGTAGAGTAAAGAACAAGTTAAGAAATTTGGATTTCATCCTGTAAACAATTGGGAAGTGCCCTAAATTGAGGAGAAATATGAAACATGTTTGTAATTTAGGAAGATCAACACAGGCACTCTGGGGGAGACTGATCAAAAGTTCTGATACTGAGACCAATGAGATAATTATTGCAAGTAATAAAGGAGTAGAAACTGAAATGAAAGAAGATGAATATTAGAGATGTTATGGAGATAGGATAAACAGGATATGGTCAGAGATTAAATGTAAGAGAGGATTGAAATATTAGACTGTCACAGAATTTCCAAATTTTTGACATGGGTGGATGGTAAATAAAGAATCCAAGTAGAAAGAGAGGAAATCTAGAAGAAAGAACACATATGAGGAAAATGATGAAACCAGTTTGGAGCATAGTCAGACTCAAGTGTCCATGGGCATCCAAGAGAAAATTAATAAGAAATTGAATAGAATGCACCTATATATAATCACACATCATAGGATGACAGCAGTATGTAATCAGGATTTCTTGTCTATCACCAGGAAGTTATCTAATTATTGTATATAAAATAGAAGTGAACTTTGATTTGATGCTATTACAATATGACAATGGCCAGAAGTCTACATTTTACTTTAAAATTTAGATCATCACAGGAATTTAGGCTCACTGGGGACTAAGATTACTACCTTCTTCTCAGTAGAACTAAAGTCTTAATTCTTACTAACAGAACTAACAAAAACATTGTTGGACCAGGTAATTTTTTCCTACTTATATTTATTTGCAATATTTTCCTTTTGTCTTTGAAAATAGTTACGGGTCGTAAATTATCACAGCCAACAAACCAGTCAGTTGACCAAGACAATCAATGACAATGGAAATTCACGTGTCCTCATTTATAACTGTTGGAAGAACATATTTTTTTCCATATTGAAAAAGACTTAACTAATGGGATCTATACATTTTCCAGAAGGCAAGGTCTAAAAAGAAGCAACCAAATTGAAATTTCTTTCCTATCCCCTTTCTTGAACCAGAAGACAGATAAAAAGAAATAAAACTCTGTCTCTCTATTCTTTGTTGTTTTAGTTTCTTGGTTCAATGGTCTTCAGTTACTGTGTATTGAGTCTTTGAGTGCTTTTGATTTAAAGAAATCTGCTCCTAATATTCCTTAAAAGGTGTCATTATAGAACTTGTAGTGATTTTTTCCCACTCTTTGTGCAGCATATTTAAACTATTTTATGGTTGTTTTATAAATGCTATGAACATCTGGGGTTTTAAAAAATCATATATATTTATAGTGTTTTATCACCTTAGTAAAAACTACATTTTATTCAATTGTGCTGTACATATCTGGGGCATTTTTGTGCGGTACATATCTGGGACAGTTTTGGCTTATAAATGTAGTGTGTTGAATAAGCACAAAAAGAGTAACAGTATGTGTTTTAAATGACACACATAATAGGCAGAACATCAAAATAGTGGTTAAACTTCAATCCCAGTGTTCACAGGTCACTTGTCACAAGCTACAAGGTCATGGCTCTTTCGGACCCAAAATAACAGCCTGAAATGTGGTCATATTTTCAGATGTTTCTCCAATAGTCATCTCTTTGGGCAACAGATTTTCTGAGGCTGTCCAAAAGGAAATTATCATTGGTAAGTGCTCTTCCCTGCAATTAATTTCAGATGTCTATGGGAAAATTCTGATTGACAAAATGATTATGGGTGGGTGGATGAACAAAATACATGTTACTGGTCTTGTCCTATGGATTTTTGTACATTTATAGAATCAAAATTAAATGATGCTTACAAAATAGAGGAGTTTTAGTCATTTTCCTTTCAATGCAAAACACAAGTAAAATGTAAATTCTTCAGCATTTTAATAGGTTGCAACACTGATTTGAAACAGATCGCAGATTTGGAACTGCATGAAGCCAACAAAGCAAAGGTTCCCATCCCCTCCACACACACCCTGCAGAAATTTCCACTGTTCATTTATATTTTACCCATAAGGTTCACCATATTACGAATAGTTACTTACAAAAATATATATTTAAAATTGCCATATTTTTATAGAATATTAAAAATAGCCAATAAGATTAAAGTAGACTTTCTGTGTATCATCTTATTTAACAAGTTAAAAAAAATTACTGAGTATCTTTAATATGTGAGTGTTTATATAATTTTTCATTATAATTACTTAAAGGAAAACATACAGTCCATTGGCTAAATATAAAAGTAAAATGAATTAGAAAACCCTTAACTGCATAAATTTCAATATGCACCTGAATAAAAACTAACTAGATAATTTAAGGTTAACTTATATGAGATATTGTTCTGAATTTGGAGGAATAGATGTAAAATGTCCTTGTTTCTTTGTGATGATAGGATACACTTGATCTTTAAAATTTTTTGATTGAATTTTTATTGAGCTAATTTATAGATTCACATATGATTGTTAAAACATGAGATTTTGTGTACAGTTTCCTTCGATGATAACATCTTGCAAAACCAGGATATTGACATTGCTGCCATCCACTGACCTGATTCAAAATTCCCATGTTTAATTGTACTCCAAGTTGTGTGTGTGTGTGTGTGTGTGTGTGTGTGTGTGTGTGGTGTGCGCATGTGTATTTAGTTCAAAACAATTGTATCACGTGTGAAGGTTTTTATATCCACCGCCACAGTCAAGATATAGAATATTTCCATCCCACCCCCTACTTCCTGCTCCATACCTAACTCCTGGTAACCACTAATCTGTTCTCCATTTAATATTTTTTCATTTTAAAATGTTGTATAAATAGAATCTTACAGTATGCAACCTTTCTGGATTAGCTTAGCTTATTTCACTCAGCAAAATTCGCAGGAGTTTCATCAAAGTTGTTATGTTATCAATAGCCCTTTCTTTTTTATTATTGAATTGTATTCCATGGAATCAATATATTATGGTTTGATAAGCCATTCACCAGTTGAAGGGCGTCTACTGTTTTAATTAAAAAAATTTTTTTAATGTATTTATGACCATTAATGCACAGGCTATGATCTTTAATGCTTACGTTTTTGAATAAATATGTTTTCTTTTCTCTGAGATAAAATGCCCAGGGGCATAACTGCTAGGTCCTATAGTAATTGCATACGGTAATTTATAAGAAACAAAAAGAAACTGCCAAACTATTTCCAAAGTGGCTATACATTTAACATTTCACCAGCAATGTATGAGTTATCCAGTTTTTTGCATCCTCATCATCATTTAGGGGGTGTCACTATTTTTTTGTATTATAGCCATTGTGATAGAAATGTTGTGACCTAAAAATATGACTAATTGTGTGTTGATCTTGTATTCTGCAACCTCTCTGAACACATTTATTATTATCTAAGAGTTTGCTTATAGGTTCCTTGGGATTTTCTATGCTGAAAGTTGTATCATCTGTAAATTAGGGCAATTTTATTTCCTCCTTCCTAAACTTTAATGACTTTTAATTTTCTTTCTTGCCTTATTGTAATGCCTTAATCACTCATATGTGATATTTTATATCTGAGTCTATGGCTATAATGTATAGGGTTAAAAAATAAGCATTTTAAATGCACTGTTCCCATGGTTTCCATTAAAGTAGATTCAATAGAGGTAGATGATATGTATATTTTAATTAAAAAAGTAACACATTTTTTAAAATATAAAATTCAGAAAAACCCGGGAAAAAGAAAATATAAAATCTCTGTATTCCTACTATCAAGATTTAACCAATGTTAGTCTTTAATTATACATTGATATTGAAACATAATATCCAAAAAGATCATTTTTAAAACTAGTGAAATGATAAAATTGGGCATTCTTCAGAAGTTGGTTACTATTTTTATTTTCTGATTTGTGAATTGTCTGTCCTTATCCTTTGTCAAATTTTAAAGTAAAGGCCTAATGTTTGAGAAGAAGTTTTAAAATTGGTCTCTCCTATAACACACAGATTATCGAAAGGAAAACTATTCAAAGGGAACCAAATCCAGAAGCTTCACCTACTCTGAAGTTACTTTAGAGTGACCTGAGCTACTCTTAGAAACAATCCTTTCTCTTTGTATCCTAGAAATCTTTTAACACTGCTAACACCTCTATATTTTCCTGGTTAAGGCACATGCCACCAGGCAGGAATATACCACATTCTCTTCATAAAGAGAAGTACAACCAGAAATGGATATTTAGTGCATTTTTTTCATATCAAATATTAAGAACAAATATGCATTTATTGCTTACAATATGGGATGTTATTTATTTCATTAGTTTTAATATTAGCCACTTAAAGCAAGAGTTGTAATTTTTAAAATATTGCTAGCTACTCATAGCTCTATAATAAAAATTAAATTTGTACAATAGATTATAATCTTTATCCAGAAATAAAAATATAATAAACACAGGAAAAAGTACAGCTAGACACATCATAGTCAAACTTTGGTGATGCTGAAAAACTGACGGAAATTGAAGATAAAAACACCATACTGAATGTAGCCAGAAAAAAAATCAAATTAGAATACAGGAGTAAAGTGACAGAAATAACAATTAACTTCTCTATATCTTTTAACAATATTGAAAGAGGGGTTACAGGATAAGATATACAAAAATGGCAGCAGTTTGGAGAAAACATTGAGGAATTTTATGAACTAGAATTTTTTTAATGACTGGATCTATGTCCCCATAACCTGACCCCCACCCCGCAAAAGTATTTGCTTTATTTAATTTAATTGGATAGTATGTTAGGGTAAACATTCAATCTCAGTTTCTTTAAACTATAACTTAGTTACCTTGAATAGCTTTTTTAAACTCTATGAAACATTTTTTAATTTGCTAAGGGAATTTGTAGAAGTTTAAATGGGCTAATGTACATAAATTGCCCACCATAGTTTCTGATTATCATTAAAGTGTAACATATAAATTCAGTTTTCTAATCAAATAATTTCTAATTTGTTATACTTGTTTATTTAAAATTTTATATGCTCCTAATTTGTGCTATATTTTAGATGGATGGATAGCAAACAGATACAGTATACCTATACAGTTAACATTGCTGTATTAACACAGGGAAAAGTGCCTACGTACCAAATTTAAATGTTATATGGTACGAGATATTATATCAGAATCATAGAATCAGTTCTTATTAAGTGTAAAAAAACAATCACTCTATCTAGCTGACAGTGCCAGGCTAGATTCAATATTCTAAAACAAATAGAGATCTGAAAGTAATGGGAGCAATTTTGCCAGATCTACGATTGACTATACCTACCTGAAATCACTGTGCCACAAGAATAAACAAATGTGAAGAGTATCTCTAGAAAAAGTACAAAAAAAAAAATTTAATGGGACAAAAAAAAAATCATGGTTTGAATATGTCTCCAAATATATCTTCAGATAACTTTTATGGTTCAAATTTTATGTCTTAAAACATAAAATTAAAGGATTCATCTAACAAATATCCATGAGTGGGATCTATTCTTAAACCTCTGAATGTTTTAGCTTAATTATGTCTGCTATTAAAATGACTATATTCTAAATGAGAACATCAAACCCACTACATATATGTACAATTTGCCTTTCAATTCTGAAAAAGTTCTTCACTAAAAATAATTAGGTGGAAAATTATCCCCCAAGTGTAAAGCTTAAGTAGGTATCACATAGAAGCTTTTGCTATATGATCCTTTTGTTATTTTCCCCTTAGCAAGCAGATAAAGAATTGGGTCTTAAAGTGTATGAAAACAAGGAGAAATGAATGACTAAAATTACTGGTGATTTTCTGCAATCATAGAAAGGCAAACGATAATAACAATTCAACTCTTACTTTCTCTTTCAATAAATGTATTATGTATACTGGTGTGCAATAGGTGTACAATCTGTTTTCTTTTTTCCATTTATGCAAATTTCCTCCTGTAAGGCAAATTCTTCAAGTATTAATAGTTCTGCTTTTACACAACTCTATTTGGCCCTTATTAATATATAGTTACAGTTTTATCTTTTTTCCTTCCTTCCTCTCTCCCTCCCTCCCTCCTTTCTTCCTTTCTTTCTTTCTTTCTTTCTTTTTTTAGCTTGTACAGAATTGTGAAAATTATCTCTACCTTTTCAGCTTATGCTTTAGATAAAGGAATAGTTAACGTAAGTGCAAGTGAGAAATTTCCCAGACCTCTAAAATACCTTATATGTGAATATTTCCTGCCTTCTGCTGGCTTCACTACTCCTTCCATGTTTTCTAATTTAAAGAGAATGTTAATCCATTTGTTCGAAGTAGGAGACATTAATTCAACCACAGTTATTTGTGGGGAGTATCACTGTGCGATAAAAGTCATCTCTCATGTTTTTGCTTTCTCCATTCATGTTTACATAATAAGAAAGTCCACCATTTTAGTTAAGATAGGTTACCTTCTTATTTCCTGTCTTTGATTTTTTTCTCATACGGAGGTGCTACACCTTAATATAGGCAGCTGAGTTCAGTTAAGCTCTAGATATCATTCTTCATTGCTGGTTGGTTCCTCCTTTTACTCTAACATAGATTGAATTGAGCATGGGACAATCTAAAACTAAGATTTCTTTTCCCTTCTGTATTATCTTACCATTTACAACAGCAGTAAATGTCTACTATGCTTCATGGTAGACACTTACAATATGAAAACATTCTAGTTGCTTAGGAAATGCTACAACTGGTGCAGCGACACTGTGTCTTAAATTATGTGGTATGGTAGGGTACATTACCATAATAGACTGACTTTTGGGAGGGTTTGAAAATGAACCTCATGAGAGATTAGAATTAAATTTATTTAAATTTTGAGATAACTAAGGTGGTCATAAAAGTGGGTGACAGATTAGGCTACATCTAACAAATAAGGGACTCAGATCATTAATGATAATGATTGAAATCACATTGGGACTTCAGATATATGAATATTAATTTATTATGTTATATGTTTTCTGACTGAGGGGATTTGTTTATTTTAGAAATCAAGATTCTTTGGGCAAATTTAACAATAGGAAGTCACTCATATTGTTCACATATAGGGCATATTTTTTCATTGCATTAAGCTATCACCCATATGAATTTTATGAAATTGTATAATGATGTGTGAGCAATGGAATAGGATACAATTTAGGAAATAGAATCAGACTGGATCTTTGACCTTGAAGTAAACTAATGTCTTGTTCAAAGGGATCTGGACAGCAGCTAATGTGTCATGTACCCTGGTCCCAAGTGTCTACAAAGAAACAATGGTGTTTACAAAATAAAGAATCATATATGACTATAATAATTTTTCCTTGATGGTTAACTGATATTGTCCCCTGAATGGTAAACTCTATCCATGACTGACCATAGATTTAATCATTAAGCCAAATAGTTTAAGGAAAAAATTAAAATTGGGAGAAGAGGCAGAGAGGCTCTCATTCCTTTCTCCACACATCAACAATGCTTTTGCCTCTTTGCTGCTTTCTGAGGTAACTCATCCCCTCTCTTTTCCACCAAAAGGAGAAGAAAATACCAATCATGTCATATTGCAAATACTGATCCATAATTAACAATGGTCGGGATTGTTGTATGTAAAATTGTTATGCTTTTATGCACGATCTCCTCTTCAAATTCTAAAGTAGTCAGGGACTTTAGTTTAAAGCTGACTTTCCTCAGGAGGAGTTTGATTTTCCTAGAATTGATATTAAATGAATAATAGAATGGTAGGAGGCCCTATTTAATCCTTGAGCATAGGCCATAGGCTTTTTCTTTAGATATGCTTTGGTGCTGGAAACACTTAGAGTAAAGTTAATGACAAAACACATTGTTTTCTATTGTCCATTATTCCTCTGTGTATATGTGTCTATCTCATTTAGGCAGTTAACGTGGAGTAGAAGCCTAAAAAATACCAAACAATCAAAATCTCACCCATGTTCCTAAGAAGAATTTGCTCCTAAAAGGAATGACAATATTTCTATTGTTCTTCAACTGACATCTTTCTATGTGTACATCCATTCAACACTAAAATCAGCAAAATAATTCTTGGATTGTGTTTGCATCATCAGTTGCCAGAATATGGAGTAGATGTTTAGAATAAAATGATCATGATGGAATTTGAAATCAATGCATACACACTGATGTGAAAACGTGTTACATTTTGTGAAAACTTGTAAATATGAGATTGTTCTTGGATTGATCAAGAATTATAAAGAATTATAACTTTTTAAAACTAGCATATTCTTTTGTGTTAACCTTGTGAATGATTAGTATGCCATATGCTATGTAATTAATGAAGAGAACACTTAAATTATTATTTCTGCCTGGCCCAAAATATGCTTAGAAAATACGCTTACTCTTGGTATCAGATAGGTATTGTGTTTAGTGGCACAAAATGGAAAAAAATCCAAAATAATAGTGTCTTGAACAAGGAATCATTTATAAAACATGTTAATTTTATTAAATGTTTTATATACATTATGCCAAATTGTACCATTAATAATCCTCCTTTCCACTCTGTGCAGGTACACAGCTTCTTAGTGAACCATCTTTTTTGAAAGTTTTAAATGGTTAGTCCTGTATATCATCTGATCCCAATAAACTTGGTCACTGCTGATTGCCCTAGCAGTTGCTTTACATTGAGTCTAGAGTTTCCACTGTGAAAGATGAAAATTTTCTAGAGATCTCCTTTCAACATCATGCTTATAGCTAACAATACTGTACTGTACACTTAAAACTTCATTAAAAAGGTAGATGTCATGTTACATGTTTTTTATCAAAATTTTTTTAAAAAGTAAAAACAGAGTAACAGCACTTGTTTGGAATTTGAACAAATGATTTCACCTTCTAACTGAAGAAACTAAAAAACAAATACATAAGAAAACAAATGACTAAACAAAACAAAACAGTAAGTCATCCTTAAAAAGAAATAATAAAGAATAGAAATAGATGAAATAGACAGTAGAGACAATCAATAAATGAAAAAAGTTGCTTTTTGTAACAATCAGTAACATTGAAAAATCATTAGCAATTTAATCAAGAAAATTAGAAGACAGAGAGGGAAAGAAAACACAAATAAATGCTATTAAATGAAAAAAGGACATCCTTATGGGTTCAATAAAAAGTGGATGCCAATAGAAATAAAAGCAAAAATTAACAAATGGGACCTAATCAAACTTACAAGCTTTTGTACAGCAAAGGAAACCATAAACAAAATGAAAAGGCACTTACAGACTGGGAGAAAATATTTGCAAATGATGTGACTGACAAGGGCTTAATTTCCAAAATATACAAAAAGCTCATACAACTCAACAACAAACAACTCAATAAAAAATGAGCAGAAGACCTAAATAGACATTTCTCCAAAGAAGACATACAGATGGCCAAGAAGCACGTGAAAAGCTGCTCAACATCACTAATTATTAGAGAAATGCAAATCAAAACTAAAGTAAGGTACCACCTCACATTGGTCAGAATGGACATCATTAAAAAAAATCTACAAAAAACAAATCCTGGAGAGGGTGTAAAAAAAAGGGAACACTCCTACATTGTTGGTGAGAATGTAAATTGCTGCAGCCACTATGGGAAACAGTATGGAGGTTCCTCAAAAAACTAAAAATAGAGATGCCATGTGATCCAGCAATCCCACTCTTGGGCATATATCCAGACAAAACTATAATTCAAAAAGATGCATGCACCCCTATGTTCACTATTCACATTAGCCAAGACATAGAAACAACCTAAATGTCCATTTACAGATGAATGGATAAAGAAGATGTGGCACATATATACAGTAGAATACTACTCAGCCATAAAAAGAGTGAAATAATGCCATTTGCAGCAACATGGATGGACCTAGAGATTACCATACTAAGTGAAGTAAGTCAGAAAAAGACAAATACTATATGATATCACTTACATGTTGAATCTGAAATATGACACAAATGAACTTATCTATGAAACAGAAACAGACTCACAGACATAGAGAACAGACTTGTGGTGGCCAAGGGGGATGGAAGTGGGGGAGGGATGGATAGGGAGTTTGGGATTAGCAGATGCAAACTATTATATATAGAATAGATAAACAACAAGCTCCTACTGTATAACACAGGGAACTATATTCAATATCCTGTGATTAAACTACCATGAAAAGAATATGAAAAATAATGCATATATATGTATAACTGAATCACTTTTCTGTAGAGCATAAATTAACACAACATTGTAAATCAACTACACTTCAATACAATAAATTTTTTTTAAAGTGGATGCCATACACAAATGTAAACCAATAAACTTTATAACTGATGAAATTTTAAAATGTCTTTATAATACAATTTACTAAAGCTAATAATGAAGGGATAAATAGAAAATAAATATAATCTTACATGTATAAAAAATGGAATTCACAATTAAAAACATTTTTACATACAAAATTCCAATGGTTTCACCAATGAATTCTTATAAATTCCTGAAATATACTATAAATTTATGGTATGTGTACATGTCTACATGAATTTTATTCTTCAGTAATAATAATGATAATGATGAAAATAAATCCTTGCTCTGCCATTTACTCTTCATTCACCTTAAATTTAGTTTCATCTGTTATGAGTGTGTTAATAGTAGTATTTCCCTTCTAACTGAGTTGTGAGGATAATGAGATAATGAGTAAAGGGCTTAACATAATTAAGTATTATTATTATTTTCATAAATATGATACCATTTCCTAGACAAAATTTTTTATGCTATGAGAGATTTAAAATAGATAAAAGAGGTTTAGGGTAAGATCTCAGATTGCCAAAAATGTTCCCTGTGTTCAGCGAGGCTTTAAATCATATAGCTCCTCCATAGTGGTCACTATTCAGTAATACTAGCTTCAGGAATGATGGTTTTAGTCAATACTGAATATGTTTACAATGTGCTTATTATGAGTAATGGAAGCAGAAGTATAATATTGCATAATTAAATATCCATATGTATAAGATATTCAGAAGCCCAATGTTCAGTATGGGAATACTTGCCTAGCCAAATCTGATGGTGATTTAAAATCTAGTTGAAGAAAACTATATCAGATCTATCTGTGTATATACAGAGAACCTGGTTTCACCATGAAGATTAGATTTTATGTTAAAACTATGATAACTTATATGAAACTTTGTGTATTCAGGAATTACTACTCGTATTTGCTACTCCAAAACTTAAATTACTGTCGTTTATATTTTTTAGCTTATTTTTTGTGATTTATATTATCCCTCATTTCATATTATATTTTATTACTAACTTTATAAATGTGCATACAATAAACTAGAAAGTTGGTTATAATTTATTTTTTGCATGTAACAATGGCACTGTTTCTTCATGTTTATATGGCACTTCATACTTTAAAATGTCACTATAATCATTAATTAGTCATATAGTAAAATTCTTCTAAATTGGTTTTCACAAGATCTAATATTAAAATATCCTTCCCTTGAAATCTATGTATGAAAATGAGAAAATTCATTTCAGTCTCAAAATCTGGCATTTAAAACTTTTCATTTGATTAACAAAATCATTGTTATCAACTTTGTATGAGAATGTACAATATTAATGTACAAAATTATTAGCTGCCCTACTAGAGTTTATTTGGCACTCTAATAATTTACTGTCTTTGCATTTTAAAATACTTTATGAATTACTATTTTCTTCCCATGTAATTTTATTCCTTAATTTCTCTTTATTTTCTTGTCATGTAGGACATCCCAGTTTCCCCAATTCTCCTAAAATCAAATTTGTTCAAGGACAAATTGGGAATTTTGCTTTTGAGAAATTCACTCCATTGTTAATTTCCCTTGATTTCCTAATATATTCTATGTATCAACTGTCCATTTTTCTAACATTCCCATTCCACATTCTCTGAATCTTTACAAGAATATGAAGTTAATAGGCATACCTGAACCCAGTGCTAAGACAAACTTTTGTTAAACAAATATTAAACAAATATTTCTTTAAAATCTCTTTAACTCATATATACCTAGGGAGAAAGATGGCCTTCTTTGGTTAAAAAATAATGTAAATTGAAAGAAAGTGCTTTAACACACACGAAGAGTATTTTTTCTCACGTATCTAAGAATTTTCATAAATAAATACACATTCATTTATTTCACCATGAGTTTTCATCTCCATTTGTATTTTATTCAGCAGGCGTGAGCACTCTACTGTGAAGGAATGCCGTGTTACAATGTAGGTCAAGATTTAACCAACTGTGAAAAACAAATAAACAGTACGAACACATTTTGCAAAGCAATGAGCATTTGGACAAGAGCAATTCTGGTTTAAACAGATATATTTTATGAGTGGCTGACCTTTAACCTCATTTTATATCTAAAATTGACTTGCATGCTTCTACAGATACAAATAAGAAGATATTAATTGAATCTGATCTTTGCAGAGGTGATAGGTACATCCTCCAAAGGAAATCTGATCAGATCTCAGTTATTATTACAAATATCAAGAACTTCCCCTTCACTGTGGTTCTTTGAAGTGGGAATTGAATGATTCCTAGCTAAGGAGAAAAGTCATGGAATTCAGGTGAAGGGCTGAGCTGCAAATTAATTATATTTTAGTTCAATACTGATTATTAATCATGTCTTCTGTTGCTTTTATTAAGCTAGTGACTATAATTCAAATGAATACCAGTTGTTACTGTAGAGTAATATTTGATGATAGGACAGATCCATCTTAGATTCTGTACAAGAAAAAACAGATACTGGAAATAAAAATATCTCATTTTAAGATCTCATAGCATAAACCTGTACTTAAGATCCAGTTGAATAATCAATTTCGTAAATAAGAACTCATATTACCTAATTTTATATATGTTAATTCAGTTCAATTCCAAAGAAGCTTAGGTTCACCAGACAGTTGCACTGATTTATTTTATTACAATCAGAATGCTATTAAAGACTGGTACGACTAGAATTGTGGAAATGATTGGTAAGGATGTCATTATACTGGAATCCCAATGAAGGGCTTACTCTCAGAATGAGACCATTCTGCAAAATAATGGGTTGTTCTGTAAATTAGATAACTGCATAATTTTATTCTTTTGTCTATTTTTAGAACTATAAAAATCATCATAAGTTCCTGCTGTGATCTTCTGGAGTGTACAATCTAAAAGAAGTATACCTTACTGTTATTCTTCAATGTTAAACTACGTGGCCAAAAAGCAAATCAATTTGGAGTGGAAAATGGTCCATATGCATCTCAATAAAAGCAATTTTATCTACTTGTATAACAGCTTATACATTCTCCTAATGATGAAATAAAGCATGTGAGGCAAGGTGGCATTTGAAATAGAGTTTATAACATGAATTATTGGGAGAATGTACAGTATTTTATAGTAAGTACTTAACACTGTCATCAACTAGCACTGCTAATTTATATTCAAGAAATGTATTATGTGTTTTCTATTCCATGTACAGTGCCAATATTTTTGTTTCATTATTAATTTCATTTTCTGTGGAACTTATGGGATTATTTTTTAAGCAACTGCTTTTTTTTTCTTCAAATATTATACATGGAAAAAATGCTATATGAAAAAAATGCTCTTGAAAGATTTAAAAGTGGAAGATATACATTCAAATGTTTCACTTGATCTGATAATTGCCCATGACTAAATATCCATGCATGAATACATTAATACTTAATTACATATAGAAAGTAAAATTAACTATTATAGAAGCTCCATCTCTAAGTACAGGGGAACTGAATTTTCTAATAATGCATCCAGTTAGCTGATAACACATTTTGATAATGTATTATTGGGAGATGGGTATTTCTAGACCCTTAATAAATGTTTTTGTCTTAGAAGCCAACCACTCATCTATAATTCAGATCATAGGAAAGCCACTGAAATATGGGGAACAAAGAAGAATTGCTGCTCAGCTCTACTTGGTATGGTTTAGAAACATGGTGGGTCACAGAACTCAAAATGAAAACGCTTCAAAAATGTGAAGAGAAAAAATGGTGGTTGGGTCTCAATGGACAGGGGTGTAAGTAAAGGAAATAACAACCTAGGAAAGAAAAGAGCTAGGGGCTGTGGATGATGACAGACTATGAGAAAGCATTTCTCTCATGCTCTTGTCTTCTGTTTAGTTTCACTGTTAATTCTATCAATTGTTTCCAAATCTTTACATATAGGGCATTACAGTTCTATTGCAAATATTTCTTCTTAAAAGTCAGTTCTAATGTTGAAGCTATAATGCAAATTTTTAATTTTTGGCACTATACTATAAAGCACAAGGAAGAACTACTTATTTAAACAAAAAAGAGAGTACTATTTCACTAGACAGTAGTGCAATAAAGAGATTTTTTCCTCTTCATATCAACATCCAATGTTGTCAGACTAATTTCTAAACAGATGCACATCTTTACAAAATGTTGACAGTCATATTGTGCTCATAAATACTGTTATAAATATACTATAAGGTTTATTTTACAGCAGATACTAGTTTGCCAAGTTTGAGAAGGGGAAACACTAATTCATAAATTTGGTATTTCCAGCTAGTCATTTCTCCCTGCCTTAGAGAATGTGGTGACATATACCTTGTCACTACCACTGCCTTTGTCACTGTTGTACCCCTTATGACAGAACAATCACATCCTAAAAATGCAAGGCCTAGCAAAAAGCCTCCTATCAACTCTCTGGATATCACAATATTCTGTGTGATATATTTACACAGGGACAAGAGTTTCTGCACATCCACTCTAAGGCAAATTCATCCAAAGTAGCCAGTACTCCTATGGAAATATGTCAAAAATAATAAGCCATATGAGGAATGAAGGCATTAGAAAAAGATAAAACAAAACATTAAAACAGGCAGAAGAAAAATATAGACATAGCAGAATACACATTAAAATGCATACTAAAAGCTTCAAAAGAAAGGGAGAAAGGGGATATTATTAAAAACATAAAGCAAGAACAAGTGAATATGACTAGATGTACATAATGTGTATGAAAAATATACAAACTCAACCTTATTTTGTAGACAAAAGACATGTCTTTACCAAAAAATAAAAGTATGGGAAAACTTTATCAGGCAAATGCAAGCAATAAAAAAGCTAGAGTTATTACCATGATCACATGAGACAGAATTCACGTCCCCAAAGCATTAAGAATATAAAATATTTAAATTTTCAAATACCATAACTTACAATTAAATTATGAATACCCATGCACCATATAACAAAGTAGAAATACTGATATGGCAAGAAGAAATAGAAGAAATCTAGTAACAACAGGAAACATTAAAATATCATTCTTAGTCCAAGACAGGTCAAGTTTTGGAAAAAACGAATATGTGTTCGAAGATGTAAGCAACATCATCAGTAAAGTAGATCTAATGGATCTACTAAATATATCAAAATTTTACCTACATATAGAGAACATACCATCTTTTCAAGTTTATGAGGAACATAAATGCATATCATTATTATAATATCATATTCATTTAGCAATGCAAAATTCAATAAATTTAATAAATTGGGAACAAGAAAAACACCATTATTTTATTATGATGTAATAACAAAATTAAAAAACTAATTATCTTTCTCCAGGACATTCAAACATTTAAAAACATATTACTAAACAGTTCTTTAATAAAAGTGGGAAATGACAACACATATATAAGGCATGCATCATTATTTCATATTCCAATTCTTTCCTTGTATAGAGCTTACTTTGCTGCAGCCTGCCTTACTCATATTTTAAAACTCACTAAAAGCCAATTGATATAAATCTACCTCATGTTAGTAATAATGGTGCAAAACTCCACCGTATTGAAGTTCCACAATTTATTCAACTATTTCCTATTGATAGGTATTTATTTTCCTTTCAGGTTTCTATCTTTTAAAATTGATCTTAATGAAGCAAAACTCTGTGTATTTATATCTCCTTCTTAAAAAAAAATCATTGCATGTGCTTTCCAAGGAAACGTCAAAATCCTTTGATTAATTCAAATAAGACCCTCACAACAACAATGCACTTGCTGACTTCTTTAGTTCTTGCAGCTGTTCCATATTTAATAACTGATCTAACAAAACTTTCCTGTGAGCTGTTTCGTCAGTTAATAACCTTCCCCACACAAACCTAACTTCACTGGGACTCTCTGGATATGCATCTGCCTCTGCTCCTTTACGCTGACTTCCCTGAAGACAGACCAAGCTTTACACACAGCAATCCAGGCTCAGCCCTATAGCTAGAATCTTGTCAGCATCAATAAATTCCAAATGAAAGAAGGAGTTAACATTATTTGGGTACAAAAACGACAGAATTTTCAGGGTTTGTTTATGGCTTATAAGTCCAACTTGACACATCGTTTGAAAATGGACTATCCTGAGGATGCATCCTGTTCTTGGAATGTGCTACTCAAAGCATAACTCTGAAAATGACAGTGATCTGTTAATTCCTAATTATGGTGAATTGAGACTGTACAGAGATAGTCTTTTCAGATCAGAGTAGCTGACGTTTTTTTTTGGCTAAGATTTTGAGAAACAGAAAGGGTTGTAATAGTCTGTGGAGGGCTACATAAGAGAGGACTCAAATAGAAAACAACAACAACAATGAAAGCAATATATATTAGTACTTAAATATGTGTATAATATTTATATATTACAAAAATATATGTTTAATATACATAAATATGTGTAATATTTACATATTCTACAATATATGTCAAGACTCCATTATCTATCTCAAAATAAAATGTTTGACCCACCCTATATTTGGAGATAGTTCAATCATGATTGATGTAACAGGATTTCCATTGAATTTTAAAAGTGTAACCCACATGAGAGGATACATGCTTAATGAACTTAAGAAAATTAAAGTTAGAACCATTAACAGTAGTAGTAGTAGTATTTAGTTGGGAACAACAAGTTTCAAACCTATTTTTTTATTAATTATTTTGAAAATCTTCTCTCTATTGTTTTTTAGTATTCAGAATGGCTAAAATTCTCCTTTCAAATATTTGTTTAAGACTCAAACACTTTTGTCTTGGGACTCTCTCTGCATTCTTAAAAGTTATTAAGGATTCCAAGAGCTTTATGTTATATGGATAATATCTATAAATATTTGCCTTATTAGGAATTCAAACAAATTTGAAAACATTGTTTATAATTTGATTAAATTAATAATAATAATTCCATTTCCTGGTAACATAAAAAGTGTTATAGAAAAGTAACAACTTTTTTCCAAACAAAAAAGGAAAATTATAGTAAAATATGGCATTGTTTTAGTTTTTAAAATTCCTTTTAATAGACAGTAGCTGAATTTTCATCTGCTTAATAGTTGACAGATAAGATTTTAATCTTTACTTCTGCCTTTAGTGTGTTGTGATCTGTTGTTCTGATTGAAGTATGTGAAAAAATTTAGCTTCAGAAAGATAGTCAGCTAGAGAAGGAAAAAGTATTTTACTAACTTTTTCAGATCATTGTAGATATTTATTAATATTACACCAAAATGTGGCAGATCGTGGTTTCTAAAAGGGAGTTAGAGTAAACAACCAACCCAGTTTGCCTGGGATTGTCATGGCGTTAGCACTGAAGTCTATTTACTAGAAAAACCCTCAGTCCCAGGCAAACAAGAACAGTTGGTCACCTTAGGAGTTATAAATATCCAGGGAAGCTAGAAATAACTGTGTGGTACTGGATTAGAGTTGGAAGCATCACATTTACTTAGCTTAATATAGATCCAGATGCACAGATTTTGGGAAGGGCTAGAAGCAGTGACATCCTGATAACAACAAACATACCCAGAGCCCTGATACTGGTTTCTAACTACCATTCTCCAACAAAAGGAATCAGAGCTCTTTTGAGAAATGTCTGATTCTAAAACTGGGGCAGGGAAAATGTAAAATGACACCGGGCATCTTGTAGTACCAGAAAGTAATGGAGTACTAAAAAGCAAAAGGATCAGGGCACATCAGAGAAACACAGGAGCCAACCTGAAAGAGCTCCCAATGGACAAAGCTGAAACAATTTGAACAGAAAGTTAATAAAGTGTCTTTTGGGATTATAACACAAAGTATAAAATAATATACATAAGTCCATACTGATATAATAAATTATTACACAAATAAATGGGGAGGTATTGAACAACTCCTTAACTACTCTTTCCAAGAGACGATGCAGCACTTAGTGACAGATTTCCAAATAATAATGTGGAAAGGCGGACAAAAGTAACTTTAGTGTGGAGCTGTCTTAACCAAGTAATCAATTCAAACATTACCAGGGATAAATCATTTGATTGCATGTATTCTCTTTGAAATGTTGTGTGTACTTTACCTCTGTGATGGTCTCCAAAATCCACAACCCCAGTTGAAATCCAAATAAAATCTGGAGGTTATTTTAAGATAATGTACACTATTGTTTTACCAGTTTTGACAAATGTCTCCTGCTCATTTAAAGGGTTGACATTGGGGGAAACTGGGTGAAGGGTATATGAGAACTCTGTACTAAAAGCTTTTTAAAATCTAAAGCTATTCTGAGGAAACTTTGGAGGCAGAGGTTCCGGCCCCTGTGGTGGTGGAGACCAATACTTTGCCAAACCATGAAACCAAGGTGGCCATGACGGTTCCAGCAGCAGCAGGAGCTATGGCAGTGGCAGAAGGTTTTAACTACTGCCAGGAAACAAAGCTTAGCAGGAAAGGAGAGCCAGAGAAGTGACAGGGAAGCTACAGGTTACAACAGATTTGTGAACTCAGCCAAGCACAATGGTGGCAGGGCCTAGCTGCTACAAAGAAGACATGTTTTAGACAATACTCATGTGTATGGGCAAAAAAACTTGAGGACTGTACTTGTGACTAATTGTATTAAAGGTTATTTTAGTTTCTCTTCTGTGGAAAGTGGAAAGCATTCCAACAAAGGGTTTTAATGTAGATTTTTTTTTTGCACCCATGGTGTTGATTGCTATATGTTAATAGTCTGATCATGGAGCTGAATAAATGTGTCTTTTAAAAAAAAATTTTTTTTTAAACTATTCTAAAATTTTAAAATTTATTAAATTTATCTCTTGTACATAATCAAAATTCTTATTTTGAAAGGCAACTTGAATTTGTTTTGAATATAAACATAACATAATTTTATGGATTTAAGGATGGTTGAATTTTAAGAGTCGATGGTAAAATGAAATCAACAAAGGCTAGACATATAAAACCTGTCTGCTTTTATGTCAAATTGGGCTTTAAACTTTATCAGTCCAGCCTCTGTTTTTTGGGGGTTTTTTTTGTAAAAATGTGAAAATATAAGAACTAGCTGTTTTCGAAAGCCCTTCCTACTTTATTCATTTTGTGAAACATGCTAGTGATGATGAGTTCAGTCTTATAATATGCACTAAATAATTATTAAAATTAAACAGGTAGATATAGTTTTATATAATCATAATGCACTTATTTACAATTATTTAGAAAATAAGAATATTTACTTTATTGTCTTATAGCACATAAAATAATTTGCAGCCATAAGGAAATGTACTTATGAGAAAGGACTGTGGTTTACATGCATCAGAAAATTAAGACGACTGAGTTTATATCCCTAATTTCTTGTTTCTTAGAAAAAATATTGGGAACATGTTAATTATTTTCTAGACAACCATTAAATAAGCAAGCACCTGAAAAGCTACTTGACAGAAAAGCTTCCCAAAGTGTGAGGATTTTTTAAAAGTCAGGCCAATAAATTATTGACTATTTTGTTCCCCCAATATAGTTAATTTCTTCTTGATTGGATATGCATAGTCTTGGTTTGTGTGTGTACTGACCTGTGAGAGAGAGAATAACTAAAAAATAGAAGATTCAATACTACTGAAACAAACTTATCTGAGCATTTTTAAAATATAGGCATGGTGCTGTCTGATGGTATATGATTTTCATACATGGGAATACAAATTCACATATATTTAATCAGTGCAGTACACACATTTGGAGCAAGAGACTTTTATGCAACATCTGGGTCTGAAAGGAAATTTGGAGAATGCTTTTTTGATACCTGCATATTGGAATTCCTGTGAAATACTGATAGTTTATAGGAACAACACAACACTGGAAATCAATGCTTCCTTAGAATTACCTGGAATTAATAAACTCTCTTTGCAGAAGTAATAGGCTCTCCTTCATAGCTTGCAGAAATCATAGTTCATTTAAGGTTCCTCTTTTCAGCTCTCCATATAAAATCACCCATTTTCAGGTGGAAACTTATTTTTAAAAAACAATAAACAAAACACTCAGCTTCAGAATCTGAGACAAGTTACTCTCTGAAGAAACAAACTCCAAGGTTGGGCCATGACCCCATACTCTCATTACTTTCTATCTCCCAGCAGTTTTTTGGCTGGTTTCTCCTCCTATTCCTGGTTTCTTCACATCACTGTTTCCCGTGGCTCAGTTCAACATAAGTTTTTGTTTTCATCTACTTTCACTCCCTAGGTGATCTCATCCAAACCCATTTTAAAAAATATAGAGACTTATGGTCCCAAATTTCTCTCTCTAATTGGGCCATTTCCCATGAACTCCACGTATATTTTTCCCTGTTGCCTACTTGAAAACTCCATTTGATTATTTAACAGACATATTGAACTTAACATGTCCAAAATCTTCCTTCAGAAACTTACTTTACCTGCAGTTTTCCCTATCTTGGTGGATGCTTTCAAGGTGCTCAGATCAGAAAATTTAGAATCATTCTTGACTCATCTTTTTTTCCTCCCATTCCTCATACCCACTATTGCAGAAAATTCTCTTGGCTCTGTCTTCAAAATATATCCAGACTCTGATCACTTTTCTCTACTTCTAGTTTTACCTTCCTACCCTCAAGTCATTGTTATTTCTTGCTTGGGTTATTGCAATAACTTCCACTCTCATCTCCTTACGGTTTACACTCAATAAAGTAGCCAAGTCGGAGCATGTCTCTCCTTTTCTTAAACCCTCAGAATAAAATCAGTCAGTGCAAACCATAGGCCCTAGAGGACCCAGCTCCTCCTAACTCCTCTGATTTCATCTTCACTACTCTCCCTACTGGCTATTCAGCTCCAGTCACACTGACCTATTCCTCAAACACACTATTCCTCCCCAAACTTCCTGTGTCCTAAATGAATTCCTCAAACCCAATCAATAATTCTGTTTTCACATTTATTTCCCCTTCGCTAGGTCTTTCCTAAAATTAAAATAAAATTTCAAATTACTTTGTAAAAATCTCTTCCTCGAAAATATGCAGCATTCTCCCACTTCTTGGAACTTGGCTGCTCTCACGCCTAGAAGAGTCTCCCATATATCCTCACAGCTTGCTCATGCTGGTCTTTTGTGACTTCAGTCAAACATCACTTTCTCCAAGAGACCTCTCCTGACTACCCTTTATACAACTTTAATATTACACAATATTCTCCACACTCCCAATTATGCTTTTCTGCTTTAATTTTTTATAGCACTTATCCCAATGCAAAATAGCATGCATTTTATTGACTTACTGTGTTAGTATGTATTATCTCCACAAGAATATGAATTTTTTTTGCCAGAAGGGATTATTGTGTATGTTTATTCATTGCTTTATCACTGGTATCTAAAACGGTGTCTGCCACATAATAAAAATGCAACAAACCCATGACAAACAGATATGTTGACTGAGTCCAAAGGGGGTGTTTTTGAGTGATTAAGGGATTAGAATATCTGAGGAGAGTATTTTATGAACTAGACCACTGGAAGTGCTGCCCAAGTGAATGTAGTGGTTAGCTTCTTATAGTTGCAGAGAAATCAGTAAAATACAGAGTTGGGGACTAGGTTGATTCAAACCCTTTATTTTTTATTTCTAAGCCCTAAACCCTCAGAAGGACATTACTGAAGAATTTCTCAGTCTAATTTATAAAAATAAAGAGAGTATCTTTGAGAAACCTGGAAATTTTGTTTTATGCTAATTACCTAATTTAGTATTCAGGTTGGAATCACATTGTTTTCTGAAAAATGTGTCAAAAAGGATGAATTAGTTTCATTACTAACAAGAATTCTTAGCTAAGTAGCAGTTTTGCTTTAGGCTCAGTAATTAAATCTTGATGTGATATTATGTTGCCTCTTTCTCTAGCCTGGTTCTTGTGCTAATTGCCCTTAATCTGTTATTGATCACTGAAAATTTCTCCCTAACCTTTCCATCTCCTAAATCAATATCTAGAATCCAATCAATAATTCTGTTTTTAGCTCGTTTCCCTTCATTTCTACATTGCTCTTTCCCCAATTTAAATAAAATTTCAAATTACCTTCTATAAAATCTGTAGACAAATTAATATATCACTATATACATCATTTCAGAGGACAGAAAATGAATTGGGGAGATTCCCTTCCTCTGGTTAACTTTTCAAGAATATAGTGTATAATTCATTTACTCTTGTTTTAAACATTCTTTTTTTTAACACTTTTATCTTCTGTAATGTATTCTATGTTAAGTCTAGTGGGACAAATAAGTAGTATGTTCCATCAAAAGGGTTTGATGAAAAATTTATGTGAGAGAAGAGCAGTGAAGAGGACACTGGAAATAACTACCATGTAACCTTGCCCAGGGACTCCAATCTTCTAGCTGACATGCAAAGGTATCAGTCAATTTAAGAAATATTTATAAGCACACGTGCAAGTATATATTATCTCTATTAGTAAACTGAAAATCAGTACATCATGAATGAAACACAGTTAATTGTTAATAAACTCTACATGAAAAACTGTTGCCATTTTATTATATGCCATGTTATTAATATAATTTATGTTAACATTGATGTCACCTTATTTCATTCTTTCTTTTCATTTATTTTCTCCATTTTGAATCCTTTACTAGCCAGAGAAAGAGAAAACTGAAAGCTGTTTAGAGGCATTCAAGTATAATGCTTTCATCTATAGTTGAAACAAGGAAACTGAATACAGTGACATTGACTCCCCTAAATGACAATTACTTTTAGTAGCAGATTGGTCTAAAATATGTATGTCCTTATGCTTGTCCAATGTTATGATCTATATGCCACATAGACTCTCTTACTTGCCTTCAGCACACAAATGGAAAATTCAGATTCCTCCCTCTTTACCCTTGACATATATTCTGCTGCATTTAAAATATTTTGCCAATACTTTGTCACTGCATAATCTGTTATATGTCTATAACACTGTATTTATCCAGCACACAGCATGTCTGTTGTCAAATTTAAACATTATTTTTACTAAGGAACTATTAAAATGATATACAGAACACTTTTAGAATTCCACAGTTTCATACTTTAAACAATAATAAATTAGAGGCAAAGTTACAATATTACAAGTTAAATATTAATATAAATTGTGTGCATATCCCAAAAATCATTTTGAGAAATTTAACACTTGATTTCAAAAGTAAGAGTCAAATAAAAGCACAATTGTGATAAAACAAGTATACTGTAGTTAACAATTTAAAATATTATTTTAGCAATATCAGAACTATTTTAAACTGCCACACTTGCTCTAAAATATAAGAAATGGATTTTAAACCTAAGTACAAAATCTATATATTATCCTAAATAAAATTGTCAGAGATAGGCTAGTACAATAATTTTTAAACTTAAAGTGTTTGCTGAAACAAAATATTCCTTTTTAAAGGAGAGACTAGATATTTAATTCTTTTTTTAATTTTAATTTTAATTTTTTTACTATCTTGATTGGAGTATAACTGCTTTACAATGCAGTGTTAGTTTCTGCCGTATAACAGAGTGAATCAGCTATATGTATACATATATCCCCATATCCCCTCCCTCTTGTGTCTCCCTCCCACCCTCCCAATCCCACCCCTCTAGGTGGACACAGAGGACCTAGCTGATCTCCCTGTGCTATGCAGCTGTTTCCCACTAGCTATCTATTTTACATTTGGTAGTGTATATATGTCCATGCCACTCTCTCACTTTGTCCCAACTTACCCTTCTCCCTCCCCGTGTCCTCAAGTCCATTCTCTACGTGGGTCTTTATTCCTGTCCTGTCCCTAGGTTCATCAGAACCATTTTTTTTTAGATTCCAGATCTTTAATTCTTTATAAACATTGCTTCTAACTATAACATTTACACTGACTTCATGAGATAATTATAATAACAGTAGTATACAAATGGAAGTCTTGTATCCCCACAGGCATATTTACTGTCATAACAAAATGTCTTCCAAGCTCAAATTTTAAAATGTTTGTCCCAAATTTATACATTACTCCATTTACCAGAAGAAAATATTCACAGATGATTATTCATTCTTTGAATCTTCCTCCTCAAAAAATAATGCACGCTATACATTTCAAAGGAGCAGAACGGCTTGTATTTCAAAATCATGGGAAAAGAAATATGTGAAAGTACATATCTTGCCAAGTGTTAGTATACAATATCTTTTGCACTTATGGGCATCCATATACAGTAATATATTCCAATGCTTTATGAAGGATGGTTTATATGTTACTCTCTTATCACTGCTTTCCAAATGTTCAAGCACTTAGTACAAGAGTATTCCTATGCACAAATAACTGATTAACATAATTATTACTCATGTGGTTGGCTTTATATATTATTTTATATAAAATATTGTTGAAGCGGTAATGAATTAAGAAAATTAAAATCTAAAATATATAAACTATATCATTTAAAAACCTCCTTCCTCCATTCTTTATCTGCCCAGTTCTCTCTGCAATACCACATTCCCCAGGTTACCCATATTCCCACTGTTAGCAGCTTCCTTTCAAAGTTTTTTTCAGGAAAACACAAGTACATGAAAATACTCTTTTTCTCCCCATTAGTAGTATGTTATATAGACTCTTCTGTTCCTTTGTTTTTCACTAACCAATACAATTTTTAGGAGTCCATTCTCAGTTTTAATAGCTGCAAAGAATTCCAGACTACAGATGGACCTGAATTACTTAGCTAGTTCCCAATGATGGGATTTTGCGGTTTAATTGTCCTCTCCTTGATCTGGTCCAACCTTTGTTTGTACTTCTATAAAACATAGAATGCAGTGGAAGTATTAGGGGAACCATTGACCAAAACCACCCACCCCGGCCAGGTAACCATTTGCATGAGTTGTTTTACGACAGGAGGTCCTAGTAAGGAACACGGAACTAACAAGCCACCACCAACCAGAAGAATTTGGGAAAGGTCAAAAGGAGACTCTAGTCCACATGTCCTACCAACCACCCAGAATCCTCCTCCCTGGAATCCATCTTGGCTGAGTAATGCATGTGCCACCAGGAAGGGCTCTGAGTCAGAATGACTGGCCAGAGACAACCTGGAAACTAATCCCATCACCATAAAACCTGAGACTGCGAGCCATGTGGCAGAGCAGGTCTCCTGGGTTCCCTTACCCTCCTGCTCTCCACCAGGGTGCCCCTTCCCAGTAAAGTCTCTTGCTTTGTCAGCATATGTGTCTCCTCGGACAATTCATTTCCAAGTGTTAGACAAGAGCCCACTCTCAGGCCCTGGAAGGGGTCCCCCTTCCTGCAACAGAAGTGACTCTACGTGACTTCTAGGTGAGATTAAAATAAGAAAATACAGTTTTCTCCTCCTTCTTCTCTCTCCATCTCTCTGTCTCCCTCACTCCCTTATATCTTGCTTTTCATTTATCTTTGGATTTCCCAAATCATATTTAGAAAGAAAATTTACTAGATCACAATCAGGAAAGAAAGATTTCATAGATCCAACATCTAGGGTAAGGAGAATTTATTCTTGAGCAATTTGCTTCAAAACTTTTAGGGTTTTGCTCTTGTCCTATTTTCTTTACATAATATTTAATCTTTTTGAAAAGTCCTAACAGACTACGCTAAAAATGGCTAACTGTAGAATTATTGCCAGAATTCATTCAGGAAAACAGACGCATTTTTTTTAAAGAAATGAGAAGTACTATTTCTGATTTATTTGTAAAGGCCCTGAAAATGGAAATTAAATAAATATCAGAAGCAGAAGAGGTAATGGTCAAAAACAGGACTTATTCCTGTGAAAAATACGGAGTTTTGCTGAGGTATGCAAAGGACTCAGTGAATGAAGTCTATGAACCAATAAGCTTTCAGAAAAGAGACAATGGAAAGGCCAATTGTCGTAATTAACATAACTTAAAATGCTAGTTTTGAAACCATTTGCACTTGAAGAACACTCAGAATTTCTTGAATATACTCTCATTATTGTGAAAATGATAATTAAGTACTCTTTCCAGTGAGCACTTAATATAGTGTAGTCTTGCTTGGTAAAATATTTTATGTTTAAAAGAAAAAAAGTGTGTTTTTCTTAGCAAATGTTATTACAGTGTAAAAGATTAAGGAAAGGGAAAACAAAAGTCAAAAAATGTAGGCAACTTTATTTTGACAGATGACTGCTTGTCTTCTTTGAGAATTGAAATGCTTTTTCAGTGGAGAGTTGCAATTCTCCTGCCTCCCTTGGAATCCACACTGCTCATTTAAACTACGTGCTTCATAACTTTTTCAACTTACCGAAGGGTACTTCTGTTGTAAAGTGATACACTGCGGCCAAATCAATCTTCCTAATGGTTAGGTGACTGTACCACTTCAGTTGGCATTACAGGTTATTTAGCATAAACATACATGTTCTCATTAAGAGCCACCTTTCCTGAAAACACAATGACTCACCAGTGAAAGAAATTTTGTCTGTCAATCTGAAACTAATTTCTCCAGTGCACACTCTATATGCCTAGTTGTAAGACTACACAAATGTCACTCATAAAGTAAAATTATGTAAGAATAATACATATAGTAATTTATATGATTTTTTAACATCATATTACATAATTTATTCAACAACAAAGAAGACAAAACTGGCCTTGAGTGTTTTTCATCCTCATAAGAAAGCTCAGATAACATATAAACATCATTTAATTGACATGGATTTGACTTTCTTAGATAAAATATAATTTATACTTGACATATTTCTATTTTCAGTTTCTCTGGTTAAATGTTTATGGTCAGAGTTGGTGTCCATGCTATTCAAAAGACTGTTGCTTTGGTAAAAGATGGAAACAATCACTTAACAATCCTCACACCTGACAAATAAAATATTTTGAAAGATTTAAGATACCAGTTCAACAAAAAGACATTATATGAATAGAGAAATGTAGATGTTCAGTCAACATTTAGAAGCATATTTAACCTCAGTAATAATCAAAGAAAGAAAAATTTTTAAAAATTAAAAAACATTATTTATGTAACTGGCAAAGAGTAGGTGAGATAGATGCATATACTCTAGGGGTAGAAATAAAATTATAGTACAATTCTTATGAATATAGGCTTCAGTATATAATTATTATAGATGTTCATATATTTTGGTGCAGAATGATTCTCCCTACCGTATTCAACTAAGAAGACAATTGGTTATAATATTTTAAAAGTTTCAATGGCCTACATGCCCACCAATCAAAGAATCATTTAATAAATTATAAATATCAATAAAATTAAATATTTTGAAGACTAAGTACTGAATAACAAGGAAAAGCTTATGACATTCTGTTAAATCAGAAAAGTACTGTACAAAACTCTTCCTCTCTCTGAGTGTATGTATATGCATATATTTATATGTAAGTCTGCATTTACTTATATGTATATGTGTGTATATATATATATATATATATATATATATATATATATAAAATCTAAGAGAGTGTATTGCAAATTATTAACACTGATTACCACTAGAAGTTGTAGGGACAGTGATTATATTTTATTTTCATAAGTATAAGATTATATTTTCATAAATGTGCCCCTAGACAGAGATAAGACACCCACTGATGTTTTAGCACACCTCATTCTGGCCTTCTCCAACTGTGTCTCAACCCAGAGAGCAGAGTCCACAGGGCCCAAGTTTCATGTGAGAGATATGGACTGAGGTTGTGTAGGCAAGCTGAGGTAGTGGACAACATCCCTGTGGTATATTATCCTATTAAAGTGGAAAGAAAAAGGGATCAGTGGATGGCTGGGAGTGAGGAGCAGCTTTCCCCATGCCACCACATTTTGACAAGGAACTCTGAGAATCCCAAAATTCTATTTTTTTCTTCTTTTCAGGTTGTTATGAAAGTATAATTATGAACATAAAATGATTGAGTGTATTATACTTATTCCAAATATTTACACATATGGGTTTTCATTGACATAAGAGGTAGAAAGATAAAATGTTAGTATGTTAAATTCATAAACTCTAATTTTAAGGCAATTCTGAATAGTCAAGGAGTAGATTACCCCAGGACAGGAAAGAAAGTATTCACCGTTAAAGTCTGGAAAAGTTTGAAATTCAGACTTTGTGTAGAGAGGTTTTCTACATTCTTCCAGAGCCCAAATAACACAGCAAGAACTAAACCGGGAAGACTCAGATCATAGAATTCCCTTTTGTGCCATTAAAGATCAAGTCTGAAGACTGAGGTCAACAAAGGAGAAAGTGCTGCAAGAGAAAGTGTCGCTCTTTAAGGTTCTGAGACATTAAGGGTGAGGAAAAGAAAGAAAAGGAAGAGAGGAGGATGGTTGGAATTGTGGTAGATGAGTGAGGGCAATGTTGAGGAAAAGGCAGGTTTCTGCCCTCGTCTGTTTTCACTTTAGACCACAGGTGCTAAAACAACCAAGAGCAGGGTGGTACTAGGTGAACCTTAAGATTGAGCTTCTAGGGCCACTCTTCCTTCTCCTGAGGCCTGGATAGCTTCAGGACTTCCTGCAATACCTCCTCCCCCACGTAGAGATGAACAGAAAGTAGCTGACCTGAGAAACAATTGACCGACTGTCGCAAGCAGGAGGTGCCCAGTACAGATGGAAGATGTGGCAGAGACTCCACGTGGGCTGTAGGTAGCCTCAGTACAAGAGAGGGAGGCTATCAGAGTTCAACAACAACAAAGAACATCCCCGTGAATGAGGGGCATTTTCCCTGCAGTATACTTCCAAATGACACTGAAGAACCCGACCCACCTCACCACACCAAAGTCATACCACACAACTCATGCCCTCCACTTGGACACCATCTTAGACAGAAGCTAGGCAAAAAGGATATTGAAAATGAGAAATACTAAGTAATTATTATAGAGGTTTCAGCACTAAACAAAAGACATGATTAAAATATTGTATTGGACCATGTTTTAAGAGATTGGGAGTTGACATCCATATTTTAATTTAAACTCTTTTGGTATAGATAACATTATACTGTATTAGATCTGCTGCTTGGTTTA
Source organism: Eubalaena glacialis (assembly GCF_028564815.1). Classification (NCBI taxonomy): domain Eukaryota; kingdom Metazoa; phylum Chordata; class Mammalia; order Artiodactyla; family Balaenidae; genus Eubalaena; species Eubalaena glacialis. The sequence continues at coordinate 48,315,311 of NC_083730.1, read as the reverse complement.
AGCTCATCTGGGGTGAACTCCAGGAATTGAGTTTACTTCGCTTTTGATTAAAATTACTACAAGGATGGCCGCTCCAAATTCTACCTCTCTATGTTTTAATCTCTCATCAACACATGGGGTTTTGCTAATCAGCATTATAAATGGTAGAAATGGATTTTTCTTTATGATATCAGGATTGGCTGCATAATTTGTGGGGACCAGAGCAAAATGGAAAAACAGGGCCTGTTGTTCAAAAATTAAGAATTTCTAGGCAGTTGAACATCAGAACGTTAAATCAAGAGTGGGGTCTTTTTGTGTGTGGTCCTTCATGCCTGCATAGGTCACACATCCATGAAGCTGGCCCTGAGTGAGGTTGTAAATAAAATTAAACATTGTTAAAATGTATTCTGATTTGAATAAATATGTGGAGTAGAAGGAACAAATCTTTTTTCCAAAGCAATCCAAACAATATGTGTTGATACTCTACCCTCCATCAGGAGGAATTTATCTCCTCGTCCCTATCATGCCTAAGCTGGACTTAGGAGCTTGTTTTGAAGGAAGAGAGTATGGAAAGAGAAAACAGTAACTTTATAGAGAGAAATCTGACAAAAATTACCATAACCAACAATCAAAGTAGATGTCACCAATGATAAGACATGTGGCTACCATGTGCTCCTGATATGATGAGAAGGGAGCTTCACCTCTATGGTATTTTTCCCCCAAACCTATAAATAACCCCAGGCTAATCATGAGATATGCACCAGACGCACTCAAATTTAGGCATATTCATCTGACCAGTACTGCTCAAAACTGTCAAGATCATTAAAAAAAAAGAAAACACTGAGAAACTATTGAGAACTATGATAAACCAGAAGAGAACAAGACGATATGATGACTAAATGCAATGTGGGATCCTGGAAAAGTAAAAGATTCCTGGAAAAATTGGTGTAATCTAAATAAATTCTGGAGTTCAGTTAATAGTAATGTACAAAAGATGGCTTCTTAGTTGTGACAAATGTACCATGGTAGTATATGGTAATGTATCTAATGTATGTATGGTAATATATCTAATCCTTTAACATAAAGAAATGGATGATGGGAGTATGGGAACTCTCTGTATTATCTTTGCAACTCTTTTGCAAATATGAAATTATTCAAAAGTAAAAAACAATAAAAATGTTTCGTAACAATTATTTGTAAATTAATTATTTGTAAATCAATTATTTACAATGTATGAATTGGTTTAGAATATTGATGAGAAATCCCTTCACCCTAGCATGAACAAGGTATAAAACAAGATGTAAAATCCTAATGGGCTCTGTAGCATGTACACTTATGAATAGCATTCTAGGTTTAATCACTAAATAGGAGTCATGTATCTCAGCCATTTGCCACCTGAGGTTTAGAGAATTCTTGATGTCCTGACTGATGGATAAGGATGTCCTGAATCCTATTGCTAGAATATTGTTACATTTGCCACAGTGATCCTTTAATGCCTGGTATTTTCAGAGAAAAGTTCATTCACAAACAGTGTGTTTTGTTAAATCAATGTCACTTATTTACTTGAATTCTCTTTGATTTATATGCTCAAAATCACATGAAAATCAATTGCTAAAAATTATTTTGAAAAATCTACTAATTGACAATTCAATTAGACTTTGATTTACATTTTTAAAGGGGTCTTAAAACAACCAACTTGCAAAACATATTTTATCCAGTCATTTAGACTCATATTTTACAGTGCCTGAAAAAGATATAAAATTGCTTTACCAAGACTTGCCAAATAAATGTTAATTATACCTGCTATTTTTTTTTAAGTAAAGTCATTTTTGACTGAATAGCTTATGAAACAATTGAAAAAAAAATGGAACACACTGTTCATTTTGATATATCTTTGTCAATACAACATTTTTGATAAAATTTCATTGGCTTTAATATGTTAAGCCAACAACATGGAATTTCATGTTTAGTTCATTCAATTTATGGAAAGTGTTATATAAATTGACTAGCAATGTTTTCTCAATGTCAAATTAATCAGAAAAATCAGTCATACTTTTTCTCTAAAATAGTATAACTTCATTTTCTTCAGTTTAGGTAAATATATCAATATACATTTAGTGGCATATTATGAGAAACATTTAGAAAGAAATGACTAAATCTTTTAAGAAAGATTGGCATCAAAATGATAAAGATACAATATAATTAATATATTCATTTATATTAAGTTACAAAAAGAAGATGTCTTTCTCATTTAATGAATAATGATCTAATGTTTCACTAAAATTGTGTTATCTTTGAAGTAAAGTATAAAAATGTGTGGCATTATTAGTTATAATATGTACAAATGTTATTTTGCTTTGGGAGGAATATTAAGTGCTAATCACATAAAAATTATAAATAACTTCACTAAATTCTCTTTATGTCATTATTAAATTTTCTCTACGTATTCAATGAAAGATAAAAAACTCATGCCACTAAAATGAATTGGTGCAGCAGTTAGCATGTAATTCTATTTTTAGTTAACAGTGGGTAGAAAATGTTTAACATTTGTAAGATGAAAGAAAGTGAGGATTAACTGTAATTAGAATACATATTTTGTGATATGGTTTGATCAAATATATTTTAACTATTTTATTAAGTAATGCACTGAAATTCTATAAGAAAGCATATGAAATGTTATCTCTAGATTTTATCTACTGCAAAATAGAATGAAGAAAAGAGTGATTCTTGAAACTATTCCAGTGACAACTGAACAGATTAGAATCAGTGAAGTTTTCTTTTAACTAATTATAACCTAGGGTGAGAATAACTGAAAAAAAATATTGTTTACATTGGAATATGTGCAAAGAGCGATGGTTTAATGTTCAGTATTCTTGCCAGTGTTCTTTTTGCTTTGCTCTCAGAAGACTCTTCCAGGTAAGAATTAATTCTTTGACAATTATGGGACATGGAAGAGGTGCACTTAGCTGAAAATTGCAACTACTCTCACCACCAACACTCCAGATGTGTATGACTTTCGATGATTCTCACGAATGTCTTAATCCCCCACTCATGAGTTCTCACTCTTACCAGAAATATATGTAAGACAGTGAAATATAGTAAAACATTTTTTAAAATCTTGATTAATTTTTAAAGAAAAAAACTATACTTCAAAACTTCCATTTGTTTTATGCTATAGAGTTTTTACTCCCCAAAACAATGAACCACATATTTTTAGGTACACATCCTTATGTAATTCTACATATAGTGGCCTGAATACAATAGTAAGGAAATATTTCTGATAGGATAATCTATCTTCACTCAGTAACTCCACACTTGCCTCTCTTAACCAACTGCCCAGTGATTCTCACAAGATTCTGCCTTAGCTTTCCACAGAAAAGTAATAAAAGTAGTCAAGAGGCAGACAGCTATAATTTTCTAGCTTTATTTAAGATTATATAGTGGTCGGATCAGCTTGTGTTTGCTGATTTACCATTCTTGATTTCATGTCTGACCTCTATACTATATTGTCTGACTCTTAAATAGCATTTTGAAAAAAAAAGTTTTTGTTACTATTAAACTAAATATCCTGTCTTCAGGTTCATTTACCAAATAAGAGTAATTTCTGACTTTTCCAACCTTTTTCATTTAGCATATGCTCTCTAACAAGTGGGATATAGTAAATGGCCATATGAATCATAAAGAATGCAAGATAAAGCCAAGAGCTACACTGCATTGAATTCCTAATGCTTTACATGTATTTTCCCCCAATATTACCCTCTACATTTGAAACTTTGGAATTTTCAGATATTCTTGAAATTATTTCCATATTTCTATTATACACCTAAAATTATTACTCTCTATAAATTAGGAATTTAACTATATATATTTTTTCTCTCAACTAAATCATGACACTAGTAGTAATCTTTTTCTGTTAAATGACTATTGATTTAAATTTTTTTTGTCTGTCCCTAAGTGATTTGTCTATAAGGCAGTCTTAGAATTTTTGTTTATGAGAAATTTAACAAGATATTTTTAAAAGACCAAATCATGTTCATTAGATTTCCCATATAGAAATGTTTTCTTTCCTCTAGACTGTTCTACTAGGTTTATATCAAATAATTTCTGTTATTATTAATTCTACTAAGATAGGCATTTGACTTATTAGTGACTAGTGCATGTATGTTCAGAATCATTTATGAATTCTTATTATATAAAGCACCCACAGAGTCACTTTAATACACTTTGTGAAAATAGTAATTTATAATAATGACCCAGAATTAGTATTAGCATAATTTCATCCTTCATTGTTCATGAAATCCTCAGGCTCTTGCCATCTGATTTTAGTATCTATGCTAGTCAGAGAGTTCTAGAAAAAAAATCTATTCTCTAGGAAAATTATAAGTATTTTATAGGATGGAAGCCTTATAGGATATTATGATTTGACATGAATATGTACAGTGAATTCTCCATGAGGAAATGGATTTATTTTCCTCAATACTTAAAAAATATTGTAAAATAGTACATTAAAGACACTATTTACTTAGAAGTATTTGATTAAAATATGATAATAAAAATAATATCCCAATTATTCTTTTTGGTTTCCCTATGTTTAGATTTTCAAAAGAAGCAAGAGAAAGGATTTGTTACTTAAATTTCTTTTTGTCATAAAGACCAGAGCATTACCTAAATTTAACTGAAGTTTCATTAGTCAAACTGATGTAATTATACATCATAGAATATAATAAGCAGCCTGAAAGTGTATATCTTATCTTTGGGGGAAATATAATTTGAGAATAGTTCAGTTAAAGCTACTATTTTTATCTTCTAAGGATGTACAATGAGGTGGTGCCGTAAGAAAATGAATTTCATGCTGTCATTCCATTATTTCACTTCTGTTTTAGGATTAACCTGACACCATGTTAAACTTTACAGAGGACAGAGTTATCTTTAACTCCACCTCAATTATTATTTTCCTTTCATAAAAAATGCACTTTTAGGGAGTTTAAGCATTTGAAGCAAAATAAGAGCAGAAGAAAATCAGTTACATCATCATTATAAGGAGGAACAACATATTTGGACTCAGTGTGTATTCTTTTTATTCGTTTGCTTTTGTTTTGTTTTGATAAACGTAAGCAGAAATGTTGCTTCAATTTGTAGTTAAATTTGGATCAATTTCGGAAAGAATTGTTAAGATACATAATTCATATTATAACTATTTGCAGGAAGCAGATGATCTTGTAATAGCAGAGACATATAGACACTGGAGTCAAAAGAGTTTACCATAATTATTTGGGATCCTAAGAGTTTACCATAATTATTTGGGAGCCTAAGAACAAAAGACATTTATTCTCAGTCACTGTAGGGCTTATATAGGGGTGGTCGTGACTAAGTGAGATTTTCATCCTGAAAAGATACTTGAGCTTTAGGGTGAAAAGTGGAGGAAGCAACTAAGATGTCTTTTAATAGGTAAACGAATAAACAAATTTAGTGAATCCATATAATGGCATAGTATTCATTATAAAAAATGAGTTATCAAGGTATGCAAAGATATACATAAATTTAAATGCATATTGATAAGTGAAAGAAGCTAAATTGCTAAATTACTGTTGGAGTGGTAATTTACAGACAAGCAAGGGAAGAGGTAAGATTACTCATGTGATAATGGATTAGAGTTGGAGACATCTGTTAAAACTCATGCTAAACTTAGTAAGTACAGAGATGGTACGTATAGAAATATTCTATAGATATGTGTATATACATGGATTAATATGTAGGCATATATTCCTTTGTTCTGTCCACTGACAAGGCCTGGAAGCAATGATAATCCAACCAGTAGAAAAAACATTCCTAGCACCCAGATTTTGATTTCTAATACCATTCTCCAATAAAAGGAATCAGGGTAACTTGGATAGATAGTTAGTTCTAGGACTGGAACAGGACATATACAAGAGCCTGGAGCATCTTTTAATGACAGAAACTAAGGAAGTGTTCAGACAAAATACAATACTGAGTTATGTCAAAAGGACACAGGAGCCAACAGAAAGAGCTCCAGTGGCCAAAGCTGGGCAATTAAAGCAACAAAATTAATAAAATAGTACTAGATTATAAGCCAACGCATAACATAAGTATCCAGTGGTCTATAATAATTCAAATAAACAATTTAATAAACAAATAAATGGAAATGGAGAGACAAATTTCCTGTGCAGAAGAACTGCAAATAATTTATATAAATACTCTGCCCTCAACAATGGGGAGAATTACTCCCCACTCCTTGTGTGTGGGTTACATATAGTGACTTCCTTTCAATTAGTACAGTACGGAAATGGAGAAAAAAAGAAGAGTAGTTTTATAGTGGAGAAATCTGGCAAACATTAACTCAGCTAGGTGATCAAGGCCAACATAAACATCGATAAGTTATGTTGACAGGATGTGCCCTTGATGTGATGTGATGAGAATAGCACTTTACTTCTGAGCTATTCTCCTCCTTCCCAAAACAGACAGACAGACAGACACACACACACACACACACACACACACACACAATCCCTGTATAATCATAATTAAAACATCAGACAAATTGTGTGACTGAGGGATATTCAATAAAATACCTGATGAGTACTCCTCAAATCTGTCAAGGTCATTAAAAACAAGGAAAATCTGAGCAACTGTCCCAGTCAAGAGCAGCCTAAGGAGACTAATTATAATACAGTATCTTGAGAGAGAAAAAGGACATTTGGAAAAAAAATATGGAAATCTAAAGTATAGACTTTGGTTAATTATAATGTGTCAATACTGGTCCATTGACTGTGACAAATACACCATGATAACGTAATACTTTAATAATAGGGGAAGCTGAGTGTAGGGTAACTGGGAACTTGCTATTTTTAAGTTATTTAAATATTTCAGGCATTTTTCTAAACTAAGGAGAATGCAGTGGATATAGAAAGAAGTACATGGATTTTGCACGTAGGAAGTAAAGATCAGCAGGACTTGTTGGTATACACAGTATGGATATTAGAGTAAATGTAACTTGTGTTTTCTACTTTGGGCCAAAAATATGAATTGAATTGTCTTACCAGATTTCTTGTGTGACTGGATTAGCTAAATGGAGATGTTAAATAGATAGTTTCTACAGGAGATATGAATTTGAAACTCCTATACACAAGTTATGTAGAGAGTTTAGGAATAAACCTTAGTAATGCTACAATTTAATGCCTGGATTGATCCTTCCAAGAAACCCTAGGAGGAGAGGTAAGAGTGGATAATGGAAAACCAGAATGTCTTGTTGTTCCAGAAGGAAAGATAAAAGAATGTTATAAAGGCGAATTAGTTAATAGTAGCAACTTGTTATTAAGAATTCAAGTAAGTAAAAGACTGAAAAATATTGTTCATTGGATTAAGCTACAAGCTGCTTACAAGAGTCATTTTGGCTGAATGATGGTGGAATGGTGGGGCTGTCAACCAGATAGGCTTATGGTGAGATTGGTTCACCTTAAACCTCACCTGAAGGTCCCAAATTCCCTTCATCTGTCATCTACACAGAAGCAATTGTACTGAAAAAAGAGCAATAAAACTTGAGTTGAGATATGATAGGATTAAAGGAAGAATTTACCTAAAGTTATATCTTCTGGGGTTGCATTTACATCCATGGCTTCAATTATCTATATTTTAATGACTCAAGCTGGTAATTTTCATAGTCCATCTATTCTCTTAAGCTTTGAGTCACCTATATGTGTCCTACTGATATGTCTATATTTGTTACTATTTAATTACTTGCTTATGATATGGAAAACACTGGGTTGACATCAAGCATAAGTTATTTCCAAGTTTTCTGATACTCAGTAGTGACAGCTTTTCCATTTTACAAGTGAAGTAAGTGAAGTGTGGAGACTAATTAACGTGCCTGAGATCTCAGAGTTAAATAAGAACCAAAAGTCACGTATGTCTACCTTCAAAGCCCTCACTATTTTGGTGGTGTCGTACTACATCCTAAATAGAAGACATTGGATTATTATTACCAAACTTTTAGCTCCTCCTCCATTCCATATTTCAATTAAAAGATCTTCCCCAACCCAGTCATTTAAGCCTGAAAAATGGCCAAGAACATTCTCTCTTCTTTACTTTCACAACTGATTGCTGAAACAAAAAAAAGACACCTATTCTATCAAATATCTGCCTGTTCTACATTCTCCCATCTACCCCATGCCACTGCCAAATTTGAGGTTATAGTTTCTTTTTCCTGAATTATATCAATAACCTCCCTCTTGGTCTGTCTTTAATCTCTTCCACATACACAATGCATTCTTCATAGAAATAAATAAAATCTCTGCAGGTGGGTTCCCTGGTGTTTCCAAGTGAAACTTCTCCATGGTGCTCAAGAATAACTGAAATCTCATAGCCTGACACAGAAGCTTTCTATCACCTGGCCCCAGTGTAATTTTCCAGCATTATATTTTACCATATATATCCAGGCACATTTTCTTTAGCCATGGGGAACTATTTTAAATCCCATGAACGTGCTGTGTTCTCCCATATGCCTAGAACATTGTTAATTCTTTTGCCTTGGCCTGAAATACCTTTTATCCCACTTCCTATTTGTCTGCCTGCATGACTTTTATTTTTCTTTAAAAATACACAACTTAAGAATTATTTCTTTTTAGAATTTTTTTTTCTCTGCCACTGCTATGTTGCATTGGCTGTGACAACTGCACAAACTGTCCTTGTGTTGATCACCTTGACATTGTTGAGAAGTGCTGGTCAAGTTTTTTTTTTTTTTTTTCAGAATATCCCTCACTTGGGGCTTGTCTGATGTTTGAATCATGATTGTATAGGGGTTGTCTTTTTATTTGGGATGGGGGGTAGGAATATCACAGAGGCAAAGTGCCATTCTCATCACATCATATCTAGGGTTACTTTCTCATTTTCTGCAGTGCATTCACAGCCTGCTTATATCATGAATTTAACTCTTTAATTAATATTATATTTTGTGCAATTTTTCCTCTTTTGATTGTGAATTCTGAAGACATGTTCTCTTGAACATAGTAGCTGCTCCATTAATGTTTGCTTTCCTTGAATGAAAATGATAGTGCAGATTTTAGAAAATGCCTCAGATATTATTAGAAGCTTGAAGTTAAATAATAAATAAATTGTTAAAAACAAATAATCACCAGTGAATATGTTTTCCATCAAAGTAGATATAATTTGAATCTGACAACACAAGATGAAGGAAACATTAAAGCAAGAATAATAATGGTTAAAAGTTCATCATCAGTAAGAAAATGGTGGGGACAACTCTATTGGCCATGCCACCTAGTAGTGGCATGTAAGAACTTGAAGGGTGTTATTGTTATAATAAATGTTGAGAGCATTATGATAATATGTTTCCTGGGTGACACTAAAACAAACCTTATATTTGTATATTAATGTGTGTTTCAAACTGATGACCTAACGATCATTTAGTGTTAAAAAAAAAGGTATGCTTATTATAAAAATACTTCTGCTTGAGTCTAGCGTGAACTAATAATACAATTGAACTATTTTCTAGTTTAAAACCCATAATTAAATAGTGAAGTTGGGGAAAAAAGACAAGGGGATAGGAAACTAGAAATGACAAGCTAGCAATGAAAGCTATAAGATGACTAAAGTAGAAATGGAGAATAGAATCCACTTAAGACAGAACTCAAAACTGTCGGTAAAATAAGAATTGCTAAAATAAACTACTTATTCAATATGGAAAGGAAGGCAAGAGTAAGTATCATGAAGTTGCTGAGCAAATTAATTTAATTTTAATTTCAGGTCAGAAGGGTTTTCAGGACTTACATACTACAAAGAAAGGCTCTAGTGTTCTCACTGATTGGGAACCTACTGAATATCACAGATTAGCCCAGCCTACTTTCAACGTGCTCAGAACACTCACGTTAGCCTACAGCTGAACAAAATCAACTGACACAAAACTTATTTTACAATAAAGTGTTGAATATCTCATGTAATTTATTGAGTACTGTACTGAAAGTGAAAAACAGAATAGTTGTCTGTGTACAGAATGGCTGTAACCGTATGGGTTGTTTACCCTTGTGATCTCATGGCTGACTGGGAGCTGTAGCCGCCGCCCAGCCCAGCATTACCAGGGAGTATCTTATCACATATTGCTAGCCTGGGAACAGATCAAAATTCAAAATTCAAAACGGTTTCTACTGAATGGTATTGCTTTTGTACCATCGTAAAAATCATGAGCCAAACTATCATAAATTGGGGACTCTCTCTAATTGTACTCTAATAAAATAATTTCTTATCCATATCAATGGCTGCCTCCTTAATTGAAGATGTGAAAGCCTTGTCCTACTAAAGGTTACAGGATAGCAGTGAGGAGATTTGTCTCTGGTTACTGTAAAAAGAGAAAAAGCTTCTAAACCCTAACAAAAGTTAGCTACAATTGTAGACATTAGATAACTGTCACAGTCTTGTTTTGGCAGGGGGAAAAACCTAATCAGACTAGTAAATAAACTTTTGTCCTCATCCTCTGAGTGCCTGTCATCTAGCAGTGGTTTGAAAGTCCAGTGCTTTCCTTAAGTATGTGTTTATTTCTTGTTATTTGCATCACTCTCCCATCTCTGTAATGCTTTCCTTCCTCTTAACTACTATTTTGTCCTTAATCTTAACAGGTGACAAGGTTATTCGGTGGCAAGTACCCCAAAATATCAAACATTGTCCTAAGATATTTGTTCTGGGATAAACTTTATAAACTTAAAAAGATTTGCTAATTCAGGAAATACACACACATACACACAAACACCCATACACACAGCAGCAGCATTTTGAGCTACAACAATTCTGATGACAGGACAATCAATTGCTTTCATGACACTACAATATAAATCAAAATATGTCTTGAAGAAATTTTAAACAGAATAATCTTGCAAAAGTAAAATTCTAAAATATTGTCATCTGTGCAACAAAAATTTCATACAAGTAGATATCGAATTTATAATTTCTTTATATTCCTTGGTGTTATCTGCTAATTTCCTTCTTACATGAGGTATTTAGTGTAGCATATTTGTTAAATGATGGGCTAGACAAGTGTCCTATGATAGGAATGCATTATTTTTTGATGTTTTATCATCAATTATTATTTAATTTTACTGGAAAAACTTAGTGGTAAAGAAAACCTTTACTTAACTGTAGAGCAACCTTTATTTAAGTTTAAACTGTTTCCTATCAGTGATCTTTCCTATCGGATGAGTTAATAATAAAACTATTGATCAAAGGAGTAATAAAGAAATTTAATATATGGAAATGTCTGCATTATTTTACTGTACAGAAAACAAAACAAAAAAACTTTTGAGAATAAACAAGTCTCTTCACATAGATTCACAAAAAAGAACTATAGGTATATTATCCATGTAAAAATAAGCTATTTATTGAACACTGAAATAAAGGTAGTGAGAGAGCTTAGGGAATGTGTGTGAAGAAATAAAAAGGCAGATGGTTTCTTAAAGGACAAAACTGAAACAGTAATAATGCATGTTTTGATGATTTATTATTATATATATACTATATGTTTTAAATATATATTCACATATACACAGGTTTTAAATATTATATATATATTCATATCTATCTACATCTATCTATCTATCTATATACAAATGTAATATAAATAAGTAAATCCCAGGTAGTGTGGATACTGATGGCCAGTGGAACCTAGTGTTACAGTAGAATCACCTGGAGTGCTTTGAATAAATCCTGATTCCTGGAATCCACTCTTAGATAATCTGATTCAGTTGTTATGGGTAGACTTCATATACCAATTTACTATAAAAGTTCCATTTGCTAATTTTAATGTGAAGTTGTTTTGAGAAATAGGGTTCTTGAATAGTTTGGAATAATCAATCACAAATATGTGTGAGTGTGTGAATGCATGTGTGTGTTTGTGTATGTGTGTATTTGTTAATTTGCAGATGCTTTTTCCCTTTTTGGTTTGGGCTGGTGAGTTATTTGAATAAATCCCAATGGTGACAGCTGTCCAGCAATTAGGAATCTCCATCTTATAAAAAAATCTTACTAGAAAATAATCTTGTTTTTTGTCTCATAATCAGCTGTTAAAATTTCCATAATTAATTCCATGTTATGCAGTTTTTAAATTGGCAGATGATTATGTAAAGGAACTGCAAGAGATAAGGCAAACCATGCTGGAAAGCAGATTTTTTCCCCAGAAAACCAGATTTCAATTAAATAAATACAGCCTGCTTCCACTATTCATTAAATTGTCTTTAATATAAGTTCTGTTTCTTGGACCAGTGCTGAGATCAGAATATCTACAAGATATACTTTACTCTGTAGTGTTTGTCTGAATAAATGTATACACTCTTTGCTTTTTGGAATGCATAAATTGAGAAAAATTCAAAAATGAATGTATTTTCTCCAAACTAGAATATATATATCTTCTTGTATCTTTTGCTTATAAAATGTTTTGCTGTTCAAACTTCTCAAGATCTGTGGAATGTATTTAAACATAAGAAACAAATGTTTAATGATAATAATGCTTGTAAGTAAAATTTATCCAAATTAATCACCAATAACCAATAACAAGGAGTTTTACTGAATATTGATTTGCATAAAAACCTTTATATGACATGAAAGGAATGGGTATCTGAATACTAATGTATGTTTTTTTTTCTTACTATATGCTCTGTAGTTATTTTATTTTGACTACCACTCAGGGATTGATGATTCTTCACCACAGCTCTCAGGAAGGGTGGCTTAGTGAACAGTGAAGAATCTATAAAAGACAATAGACTGAGCCTTATCTTCAAACATGGGAGTGGGCAAGTGCCTGACAACATAAGGATTGCACCCTAAAGAAACACAGAGTGCTTTGATAATATTCATATATTAGGCAACTGCCACAATCACAGTAAAGTTTAATATCTAATTCATTTAAAATACAATGTCAATAAGACAAATTTCCAGATGCCAGCACCTACAGATCAAACAAATAATTATTCTACTTCTTTATTTTCTACATAGATAAACATTACACGATATTTGGATTTTACCAAACTGATTTTAGCCTTATGCCTGTAGTTCAATTCCTTTTTCATATATCTAAACATAACTGGATGCCTCATATTTACGATAAGAGGGCCAGATGGCTTTTCCCACAACCAGGTATATAGCTTCAAAGAGAGAAGCTTTCTGTGCCTCTTTATAAGTGCTTCTGTGGACAATGTGATTGGCAGTGATGATGTCAGTCATAATTCCATGACCTCATTTAAGCAACATTAAACATCACCCTGGTATAATTTCTTATATAATCTTTGCAAGGATTCCATATATTTTATGTATTGAATTAGTTTAAGGCTTGTTTTTGATAAACATACACACAAATTTCTGAAGGACTTACTTAAAAACAGTAGCTACTACTTAATAATAGTATTTAACAATTATAATTTATTACTTTTGTTTTTTCCCAAGAGTAAAGAAAAATTCATTGTTAAACTGCTTAAGCTTTAAAATGACTAATGTTCTCCTGCAACAATTATTAAAATAAATAGATAAAAACTTTAAAATGAAAAATAACTAACAAAAATCTTCCTAAACACAAAACCAAGCAAACAAAAAAGGTCTTAATCCACAAAAAGAGTTTCATAAAACCATAACTTGCCTGAAAGCAGTGACTCTCAGATTTTGTTTCACCAGATGTGGTGGGTGATACAGACAGGTCTAGGTATACATAGGATTGTGTGCGATTCTGTGAACTCCTGTTTTAATATCATCTATTTCTTATCCATTCAAGGGAGCAAATCCAAATGTGCATGACCGTGAAATAGAGTCCACTATATTTTTAAAAAGTATGTCATGCACACATTTAGGTTTAAAATTGGTAACTAGTTACTTGCGAACGGCACAAAGCTAAATTTAGTACACCACATACCACGAAACTGAGACGAAGCCTCACTCTCAGAGATATTATGAGGTATTCTGTTCTCATCTTCCCTCCCCATGTCATGCTTGGAAACAAACCCTGGGAGCTGGGAGATGTTCTAAGACCTAGAATGATCTCACTGAGAGAAAGACCCAGAAGAGTCATCATTAGCAGCAGTTAACATCTAAAACCAGGAGCTGCTGCCAACGACTGTAGGTTTTGTAAGGATTGCCTTGCCAAGGGGGACTTTTGAAGATACTGCTAGGAGTTGTTCATAAATTTTATATGCACCTCTCCAATGAGGCTGACACCAAAATTTTGCCATTGGGAAGAATAGAGAGAGTAGGCATGGAAAGAGAATTTCAGACTATGTATCAGTTCTGATCCATTAATAGTATTCCCAGAAATGCTACATTGAAATTTTATATAGGCTTACTGTGAAATAAGTACACACACCTGGGTCGGAGGAAGATATGAAATGTTTGCTAAACCTGGACAAGTCTTATTTTATAGCTAAACATAATTAGTAGGATAACTTTAAATATTTGAGTTCCAAAAAGAAGGAAATTGGTGACTGGTTATATATATATTTTAATGAGTGAGTTTTATGTTTTATATTTTTGATGAGTGAGTTTCTGCTGGAAATTCAGTGAACCCAAAAACACAGTTACACAGACTACAAAGACCTTGAACATGTCATTTATACACTCTGTGCCTTAATGTCCTCATCTATAAGATGAGACTTCAAATCTATTTTACAGAGCTGCTGTTAGTAGTAAATGAGCGATATAGTGGAAAAATCACTGAACTGAGAATCAGATAATTTTGTGTTAGTTCTTGTTCTGCAACCAAGTAGCTGAATTGTTTAGACAACGCGTTTGATATATCAGGCTTAGATCAATATCATCCTCCTCCTTCTCCTCCTCCTCCTCCTCATCATCCAGGACTTATCCGGCACATTATTTGCCAGACACAGTTTAAAATATTTTAAATGCATTAACTTATTTCATCTCCATAGCAGACCTATAAGGTATATAAACACAAAATGAAGTATTTTCAAAGTATAAATATTTATAGTTCTTTGATCCTGACTTGATTATATCCAAATGGAACAAGCATTCCCTCACAGAAACAAATCAAACAATGAAGTTAAAATACAGAAAGAGAAAAACAAGATTATAATTATGTGCTACCAAAATAATCATTCAAATAAATATAAAATCATTTGGAATTTGTCATTTCTTAGTAAACATCAATGTCTATTTTGTTAATTTGTTGTCT
Organism: Eubalaena glacialis; assembly: GCF_028564815.1. Lineage (NCBI taxonomy): Eukaryota > Metazoa > Chordata > Mammalia > Artiodactyla > Balaenidae > Eubalaena > Eubalaena glacialis. Next base: position 48,300,145 of record NC_083730.1, on the reverse strand, counting down.
ACAATATATGTCCATTGTTATAAACTTATCTTAATATGTTTTATATAGAAACAATATTGAATCTCTATTATACTTTCAGATTCACTTATTATCACTTTTAAATTTCCAATACATTATTTTGCATAGAATTGATGGGATGCTAGACACTGTTGAGATAAACAGAGGATTATACATATGAGTTTACAAAAATTAAATAGGGTGTCAGATGTTAGAAAAGGACATATAAGTTTTAAGAAACAAAAACAAACTCATTGGTGTCTAGTTAAGCATTCTTCAAAATCTGACAAGAAAACAGCTCCATTACATTGTGCATTAGAAACACCAAACAGACAGACAAACAAAACATATCCTAAAGGTAGATTTCTAATGATCAATAAATTAGAGTTAGATAATTAACTCCTCTTTTTTCTAAAGGATTCTTTCAAGGTGACTGTTCTAAATTTTCACCATTTCTGAAATGAAATGTTCTTTGGTATATTTATCTGTCTATACACAATGTATTGGCTATTTATGATAGGGTTGAAAATGATCACAATGTTAAATTAATGTAAGTTTTAGGTACATCTGAAAAAATTAGAAGCAAAAAAACTTAAATGAAACAATATTTACATATGTAAAATATAAGTAATATAATGGTTAATTAAAATAGAAAAGATTAGAGACACTTGGTTGAATCAACTCTTTAGCACATTTTATTGCTTAGAGAAGAAAAAGAAAGCAATTTGACCTGAAGCTAGTGTGAAAGGAAAGAAAAAGGAATGGGAGTCTGTTTTATTCTCACAATACAGTTAACACCACATACGTAGTTCCCTCCAGTCCTGAAGCTGGAGGACTGTGCTCTACACTCTTGGAAACCTGCCTCGACAGATGGTCTTAGTAATTACTACAATCATGACACCCCAACTTACACCTCTCACTTCAAAGTCACTTTTGTTTATTAAAGCTATACCAGAAAGAGGGGCATTGGAACTACTGCTTTAAAGACAATATTTTTTCCCCACAAAACATATGCAAAAATTAAACACTTAGGAAAATCATGAAGTTATTATTGATGCACTACATAAATATCTTGAAAACTTTTGAAAATACAAGTTATTTAAGATAACAACAAATTTATGCTTCAGTATAAAACAAGTGTGTATATAAAATCCCTCACTGTCCCAAAGAGAACTATTAAAATAATAATTTAGCTAATAATTAAAGAAACCTAATCAATCAAAAATCTTTCTGTATATTGAATACAGCAATTGAGATACAAATACATGCTTAAAATCACACATACACATGCATGTTCATATATGTATATATGCGTATGTGGAAATCTTGCTTATTCTGTCAAATTCATGAAATAATTTAATTTGCACTTCCGTCTTCATCATCAGAGTTGTGTTTTGGCTCTAACCCAGTTTCATGTTAGTCATCTTTACTTCCATCTAAAGTCTTTGAGTTTTTGTATTTTTAGACTCCATATATGATGCCATCATTGAAAATTTAATCCAGAACTATTAATCATATTTAGCATTTTTTGTGTTGCAAAATATATACTTTGATGTAGCATAATCTTGCTTTTTCTATTATTTTTTAATTTGCTAGGAATAACAAATCCAAATTTTGTAGAAGAGTTGTAAAGAGAAAAATTTAACAGAAGGCAGTAAAACAATTTGTATCTGCATTCCTCATGGGAACATCAGACTCCACTGTTGCTCCATGCAACATTGCTTAGCATAGCAAAAATACGAAACACTTTAACGATCAATGATGTGGTGATAGGTACAGTTAATTATGGCACATCTACTAAAGAGAATAATAGATACTTTGCTGTCATTTGAAATACAGTGTAGAGATACGTTTATAAACATGATACTTCAGAATTATATTTCCATATAGATATACTCACAGTATATAACATAAAATAACAGGATTTAAAATACATTTTGCAATTTTAAATATATATATTTATTTAACTACATAATACATACTATACACACATTTGAATAATGGACACATTAAACAATGTCAGACATTAAAAAAACTCTAAGTCTATGAATCAGTATGTTAAAAATTGGTAGTAGCCAGATTATAGCATTACCAATGGTTTGTATTAACTATTTTTTGCTCAGTTCTAATTATAGAATGTTAAAATAATAAAAACAAATACTCATGTAACTTTTTCCAAAAGAAAAAAAGTCAATGTAACTGACTGATATTTGTGAAATATAAACATATAAATAAGTAGTCAATTCAAAAGTAAAGCAGCATTTGGGGGTATTTCAAAGTGTGTCCATTGATTCCCAATGTCTCTATACCTACTATTTTAATTCTTTGATTACAGTTTCTTCCTTAATGTAGTGACTATTAGTTTTGGCAGTTTGATAATTCTCAACCCTTTGATTTCATCTCCCCTGAAAACTTCCATTACACTATACCCTAAATCCTCAGTAGCTGGTAGAAAAAGAGAAGTAGTTAGTGGGAGGAGTTTTTAGAAATCATATAAAATATATTTTAATATAACTCAATTTGTCATCACCAATGTCAACTCCTAATCTTCGGAAATTTGGAAAAACTGCTTTGCCATACTCTGTACATTTCATTGAAAACCCAAAAACTAAAGATTTTTAAAGCTTCATTGTGTCTAAGAATCATGTGGGTTGCCTGTTAAAAAATAAAAATAAAGCGTCTCCACCCTGGAAATTCTGTTTATGTAGATCTGGGCTCAGCTCTAAGGACCTGAATTTTTAACAATTAAAGGATTTTCATGTGAGTTATTGGCTGACCACATTAAAGATATTGTATCACCATTATTTTATAAATAAAAGGCAGATTAAAGAACGGTTGTAGAAGTGAACTTCTCTAAAATGCTTGGTTAGAAATATGCTTTCATTCTCCTGTGTGCTCGTTTTTATAAAATACTACTGATACTAGTATTTTAAATGAGTTGAAAAAAAAACTAACAAGCATCTGAAATGGGGAAATGGTATTTTTTTCAACACTTCTGTGGAGTAAGTTAGTTTTGATCATACTCCCAACTTGTTTGCCATGATTGATGCTCATGTGGTCATTTTTTTCTTTTAAAATTGTCTATTTATAAACAGCTGTTTTTAAGTTTGAGAATGCCAAGAGGCACACTAGTTTTACGCCAGGAAGATCGCAGAACAAAAACACGGAAAACCTAATAATTTTCCTTCAGCTTTGATTGCAAAAGCAAGTTTAGCAAGACTGTTCTTTACTGCCATTTAAATATGGGTACCTTAGCCTCAAAAAAAAATGGTTATAATGTTGGCAATGAACATAGCAATTACTCAGGGGAGTCGGGGGGTTGCCACAAAACTATTTCAAAACTTTAAGGGAAAAAAAGCCCTGCAATTAAGGTGTACTCTTTTAAAGAAAGGTGTATTTACTTAGATTGTTAAAAATCATAACCTTTGAAAAATGATTTGCTACTGAATGTCTTAGCGCAGGTGTTCAGGTGTTCTGTATAAACGATTTGTCAAGAGTAATTGGTGGGTTATGTTACCTTAAAAATAGGTAGTTATTTCATTGGTGAATAGAAGAGGAGGTGTATGGGGGAAGTTTTATATTCTTCTCAGTGTGTCAGGTTTTTAAAAAAAGTCATCCATAGATTAAATAATTTCCCTATATATTCATAACTGTAATTTAAATTAAAATAGGTGACATTATTTGATTTTGCAGTTCCTTTATGGGAAAGTTTTCTTAGATTTTAAGGATATAAGGAAGCCTTTAAAATAAATCCAAAACTGATATAAAGTAAATGAGGAGCTTTTCATAGTGACTGCAATTTTCCTGAGTGCCCTCCATTCTATGAACCTCATTTGCTTTCAGGGAAAATATCTAAAATAAAAGTGTCTTTGTGTTATCATACTGGTTTGATCAAACTGCATTCTTGTGTACTGAGTCTGTAATTCATAAGCATCTTATCATTTGCCATGTATGGACCTTATGAACTTTCCTTACACCATTTAGATTCAGAAGACTTCTAAGTCCTGTGATATCTTTTTTATTTCTAACGGCACTTCCTTACCTCAGCGTACAATGGAAATGTGATATAACTAGCAAGGTATCTGCTAGAGGGGAGCAAACTAAACTCCTTATTTTATACTTCATATATGCCCAGAATCAACTCATGTCCAAAATGGTACTCTGAGTTCATATCAATTTTTTATACAATAAGGTGAATTACTGTTACTTTAGCTCTATGTGAAAAATAAAGGGCATGGGCTTAACATGCAATAGGACTCTAGATTAACAAATATTGTACCACCATTTTATTTAGGAAAAATATTGTAAGGAGTTGAATTTTAAGTATTCTTTAGAACAAATTCCAAATTACTTGTCTGTATTCATGTTCTTATTTGTAATCTGCTTTCTTCAAATACTGAAATCAGCTACTAAATTATATCATCAGTGACTTGAAAGATTAACCCAGTTACAATAACTTAAATCACAAACTGTGTCCAAATCTTTTCTATATCCAGTCATATTCATGAAATCCCAGTCCTAACAGATTCTAGTAATATTAACTCTTCAATTATCTGAACAATGAGAATTAAATCTCTTCTTTTATAAATTTACTCAACAGAAATGATTTCTCTCTTTCTATTTCTCTCCTCTCTCTTCCCACTGTCTCTCTTTTTCTTTCAACCTGGGACATTTCATTCAAATGTAAGATTTATTTAAAACAGTATGTGAAAAATATAAAAATGGAACTAACCTGGCTGAAACAGTCTTAGATGCCCAATCCCCTCTTCTCCCTTTTCTCAACACCTCCCAGGTCACAGAGGAAGGTCTCTTGTGCATAATTCAAATTCCCTGATCTAAGACTTATGAAAAAAAAATTAATGAGGAAAAGAAAAGAGATAATACACTGGTTTCACATTTTATTTTCCTTTCAGAAATCTGAAGCCAGAATTGACTAGGAATTACCATAATTTTAAAACATCTTTCAAAATGTTACACATGTTAAATGTACGGAGTTTGAAAATATGATTAAAAACAAAAATAAATTAATTAAGCTTACTATATAAGTAATCAATAAAGGAATTTTTCTATAATGTTACAAAAATACATAGATGATAACATTCAGTGCTATTTTTCTTACCCAAAAGGGGGTGCTATTTGACTATTTGACTATTTGGAATAGGTCTTCATCATCATCATACACATGTATGCACACAAGAAAATATAGGTAGTAAACTCCTTGACATTGGTCTTGGCAGTAAAATGTTGGATATGACTCCAAAAGCAAAGAGAACAAAAGCAAAAATAAACAAGTGGGACTAAATCAAACTAAAAAGCATCTGCACAGCAAAGGAAACTATCAACAAAACTAAAAGGCAATGTACTTAATGGGAGAAAATATTTGCAAATCATATATTCAATAAGAGGGTTAATATCCAAAATATATAAAGAACTCATAAAACCCAATAACAAAATAACAGTTAGATTAAAAAATGGGCAGAGGATCTGAATAAACATTTTTTTTCTGAAGAAGACATATAGTTGGTCAACAGGCACATGAAAAGATGTTCAACATCACTAATGATCAGGAAAATGCAAATCAAAACCACAATGAGATATTATCTCACTCCTGTTAGAATGGTTATCATCAAAAAAAAAACAACAAATAAGTGTGGGCAAGGATGTGGAGAAAAGGGACTCCTTTTGATCACTGTTGGTGGGAATGTAAATTGGTACTGCCATTATGGAAAACAGTATGGAGGTTCCTCAAAAAATTAAAAAATAGAACTAGCTACCATACTATCCAGGAATTCCACCTCTGGGTAAAGAAAATAAAACACTAATTCAAAGTCATGTATACACCCAATGTTCATTGCAGCATTATTTACAATAGCCAAGATATGGAAACTACCTAAGCGTCCACTGATGGATGAATGGATAAAGAAGATGTAATATATAGAAATCACACACACCTATATATGTAGACACACACACACACACACATATACATACAAATAAATATATGAACACTACTCAGCCATAACAAAGAATGAAATCTTGCCATTTGTAACTACGTGGATGAACCTTCAGGATATTATGCTAAGTGAGGTAAGTCAGACAGAGGAAGTCAAATATCACATGGTTTCACGTATATGTGGAATCTAAAAAACATAAAAAACAAACAAAATAAAACAAAACTCAGATACAGAGAATAGATTGGTGATTACCAGATGGGAGGGGTGTTGCGGGGTCGGGAAATGGGTGAAGATGGTTAAGAGGTACATACTTCCAGTTATAAAATAAATGTCATGAGAAAAAAAAATCTGTCAGAAATGTTGCTTCTTTTATGAGGACATGAGGCAGTCTTTATAGTTAAATCCCTAGAGATTAAATACTGAATGGAAGCACATGTTTATTTTACATTTAAATAATTGCTGACCAATTGAACTCTGATATTTTGTATCAATTTATGTTGGTATGACAAGTCTATAGAAGATACTGTACATAAGTTCCTCAATGTTCTATTAAGTTATTGACCATAAGATATGTATTTTGTCGATATTAATCCAGCTATGATGCAAATGTTTTATCCCATTCTATCTTTTATCTTTTTACTCTGTGTGTGGTATATTTTATCATAAATGTGATTTCAAAAATAATATGCTTAAATTTATTAATGTTTTAGTTTTTGCTTTTGTACGTTATTTCGTATTTTTAGAAGATCTTTACTTTCTAAACGGCATGAGTATATTATCCTATCCCCAATTTTTCAATTTATAGTAGTCCTATATTTTTCTGATACTTTGTAATTTGGCTTTTATATAGTTATTTACTTGAAATATTTGGATTTTAATTTTTGTAATGATCTGAATGGGAAATTAAATTATCTTTACTTTTTCCAATGATATTTCCAATGTCCCTATCATATTAAAAGTTTCTTCATTTTCTCACAGAATTAAAATACCACCTTTGTCAGATACTATAACAAAACACAGATTTGGTACTGATCTTGTAGCCTCAATTTTTATCAGTTTGTTTCTTTATTATACCATACTTTAATAATATATTTTACTATCTAATAAAGAAGGTTATCTTGTTTTAAAAACTTCTAATGGCAGGTATATACCCAAAATAATTTAAAACAGGTTCAAACAAATACATCAACATTCATGTTCATATTTACAATAGCCAAAAAGTCGAAACAACTCAAATGTCCAAAAATACATAGATAAACAAATTGTGACGTATACATACATACTATTCACCATAAAAGAAATGAAGCAATAATGTGGGTGAACCTCGAAAACATTATGCTAGGTGAAAGAAATGAGACACTAAAGTTCATATACGGTATAATTCCATTTATTTGAAATATTCATAGTAATATAGTAAATTCATAGAGACAGAAAGCAGATTGGTGGTTGACAGGGGCTGGGGTGGGAGGAATGGGAAGGAACTGTTTGGTGGGTATGGGGGTTTATTTTGGAGTGATGAAAATGTTTTGGAACTAGATAGAGGTAGTAGTTGCACACATTGTAAATGTAGTAAATGCTGCTGAATTGTTCACTTTAAATGTTTAATTTCATCTTGTGTGAATTTCACCTAAAAAACCTTTTAACGCCAAAATTTGTACATAATGTTTTCCAGATTTATTTTGCATTTTCCTTGTTGATTTGCATTCAAATTCTACATGATCATATTATCTTTGGATAATGATAGCTTTATTTCTAATTATTATTTTTATCTTTTTTTGTCATATTATGTTGGCAAAAACTTCTAATCAATGTTGGCAAAAGTAGTGATACTGGGAAGTCCTCACCTCTTTCCTGATTTTAAAGGGAAAAAGTGCTGCACATTTTGTATTTGTATTAGTGACTCAGGAGAAAAACAAGTATTACTTTAGGTACCTGCAGTTTAAATGGAGGGACATTGGTAAGAGGGTTGTAAGAACAGGAAGAGCCAAAGTAAAACATATGATGTTGTTCAAATGTCTGAAATGGCCTGAGCATGTGAGGAACAGAGAAGAAAGTTATGTTACATAAAGTTGAATAAATACACTAATGACTGAGTCTGCTGCAGTTTATGCTTTTAGAACTGCCACTTCACATCTGAGTAGAAATCTAAGAGGCAGTATTTATAGTATATAAGACTGCCCATTAAATGTCCAGTACTGTCCAATACAGTCTTATTATACTGTCCTTAAAAGTAGAGAGGTGAGGGTATAAGGAGAAATACGGATTAAGAGCCAATAGGCAAATCAACAGCAAACTCCACATCTTTGGCTACTAAGCGATCTTATTCATGCTACTACCCATATTTAAACTTCCATAAAGTAACAGCAGTGATAATTTGGCTTTGTCCAGCATGATGCAACTATTTCTCATGCAAATGAAGGTGCACTAACACTTCTGCACAAAGAGGATAATTACAGGTGCGTCAGTCACTAAACGCATTTCTAGGTGATGTTAATTCCTCTCTTATTCAGAAACCTGAATATTCTGTGACCTAAAAATACATTGTACAATTAATCATGACCAACACTCCTTATATAAAGTAGTAGGAAAAATGGTAAGCAGAAAAATTATTAATGTCTACAAACAAATACCAAAAAGCAAGAAAGCCAAAGTCCATAACTGCCAAGGTCTTCAGTTTGGTAATTAGAAGTGAGTGAACAGTTGATATTTACAAATTACACATCTAATGTTCTTCTCATGTGCCCTTTGCCCTCAGACAGTACCTAAAGCTCATCATAGTTCTTGAGCTGGTCAAGTGACCCAAACCTTCAAAATGAAGGATCTGAATCTTTTGTGGTCTTGATTTTATTAGGTTGATGCCATCTTACATTTACTTGCTGCAAAACATGAAAGTAATAGGAGAATCGCCAGATAATTTTTAAGTTCCAGGCGTAGGCCTCTCTATCTCCACTGGACAAAGCCAATCTTATTTCCCCACAGCTTTAGGATTGAGCTCCTCAGCCATTACACTGAACCTTTTCTGTGCATACTGATTCAGTCTTACATGGAGCCCAATATAACCATTAGGCCGTTTTAACTTCCATCCCAAGGGAACTATTGCTGTGCCCCTGGAAGAAGCATTGGGATATAAGACCTTTGAATCATCAGAGACCAGAGTTGACATATCACACACCGAATATTTTGTGAGTGGCTTATCAGGTGTAAGTGAAACCAAGCAAGACCCTGCGGGGCCCTCCTGGGCACAAAAGCCTTTCTGTGTCTCCCGTTTCTTGTTTGAAGGGAAAAGGCTTTTGGCCTCCTAGACCTTCCCTGAGTTCCAAAGGGCAAATTCAAACAGTTACTAATTAGGAGAGTGAGGGAACACAGAAATAAATAACAGTGCAGCGATGGGGCCTGGCCCTGTCTGGTTCCTCTTCAGGGGGATGTGCATAACAGTCTGATACACATCTTTAAGCTCTTCTGCAGGAACTAAGGTCCCCACCCAGATGGAGGATGGTAACTTCAGGCTGAGCACAAGCATGTGGACCCCAGACTGGCTGAAACCAGAAGGGTGATGACTGAGATTCCTGGAACACCACCCTGTTACCTCACCACCAACCAATCAGAGGAGGGTTTACATACGCTGCAGCCTTCCCCCTTAAATTTTGTCTATAAAAACTTCTTCCCTGAAATCCATGGGGGAGTTTGGGTCTTTTGAGCATGAGCCACCTGTTATCCCTGCATGGCCCTTGCAATAAACCTTTCTCTGCTCCAAACTCCAATGCTTCAGTTTGTTTGGCCTCGCTGTGTGTTGGGCACATGAATTTGGGTTCCACAACATAAGAAGTAAGACAGGTAGTTAGGACATGCTGGGGAAACAATGGAACCCCAACTGTCAATGTTTTCAAACAATATATACTTATTTTTCTCCTATTTAAAATTGCATAATTTAATTAATTATTTCATAATTTCATTATGGAGTGGCTTAGGGCTCTGTTCCATGCTGATCTCATTCTGGGATTCAGATTGGCAGGGTAGCCACCCTATTATATTAACATATGTAGTGACAGAGGGGACAAAAATAAAGCTATGTTAAATGGCAGTCTGATTCTTAAAGAAGTGACGTGTAACAGCTCACATTTCATTGATCAAAGCAATTCATATGGCTGCACATAAATTCTAAGGGGTCAGGGAAGTGTAATCAGGCCAGATAAATTAAAAAAAAGAACTGCAAATATGTGGTGCACACAACTGGGTACTACCACCGCCTGCCTTCCTGATAAACAAATGTTTGGTTCATTTTCCCTTTCACTGTAAAATACACTTGTCGTTTCTGCAATTCATTGTATCAAGCTCAAAATCTAGCATATCAGGGCAGTTTGGAGTAGTCTTTCTATCACAAGCTGATGCAGAGAAGAAATCTGTCTGCACCAGATTTCTACTAGGTTGCCTTTTGGATTCAGAAAACGAATAAGAATACAAGCTACTTTACACACAGTTCCTCCATGGAGAAGCAGGATGTATACACTCCTGCAATAACCTCTGTGGGAGGTCCTACTTTTTCCATGTTTTCCTATGATTTCGTTTGGTGCTGAGCCAATGTCTCATTCTGCTACGTGCTTGGAGAAATTTATCAGCTAATAGTTCATGTTAAGTTTCAAACATTGTTTCTTTTACTCCAAGTTGATAGACTTTTTGGCACTAGATGCTCAAAAATTTAACGGCCTCATATATTTTATCGTAGTCAGTTCCATGTACCAATGATCATGTCTAAGTTGTTTTTAATAAACTTCTTAGCCTGCCTGCCCTCCTTCTTTCCTTCCTTCCTCCCTCCCTCCCTCTCTTTCTCTCTTTCTTTCTTTCTTTCATTTTTTTTTCTTTTTCTCTTTTTCTCTCTCTCTTGACTTAACTGAATATACATTTGTCTTCTTAGGCTTTGGCCGGAGAACTACATCTTTCATCTCTTTCCCTAACCTTTTTGTCCAATTTAGTGGATTTAATTAGTGGTATGCCCTTAAATAGCCCTTTAATCTAGAACACATTAATACATACAGAAATTTTAACAGTGAGAGTGTCAGATACTCTTGACTGAATCCTTTAATTTCAATTTGCATTTTTTGTTGTTGTTGTTCAAGACCTTCTTAAATTTATCTTTTAGCAGCTGGGTTTCTTCTAGAAATCTAAGTTCCTGGATTCTGAACTTTACTCCATTTTATTCCTGTATGTATACTATCCCTTTTCTGAGGCAATCTCTTTCTTGAACTACCTTGTCCAATTTAGCCAAGAGCAACCAACACACAGTACAAACACTCCGTTTTATGGCCTCTAGACTTAGAATATAAGTGCATACAATTCAATTCCAAAATCACCACAGGGACTATTTCCCAAATGATTCACTGCTGCATTAAAAGGGACACCATCCTTCCAGTCACTAACTCTCTGCTTAATAACCAAGCACTACAGTGTTGGCTACTATTTAATGCAAATATATATTTAACATATAATAAATAAATAATATATAATAAAATGAAACAATAGATGGTATCTTTCTTTTTTGTCAGCGCCCGCTTATTATTATAATGTATTTTAATCTTTCAGTATGTGGTACAAACTCAAAAATCTCAGTGGTTTAAAACAAGAAGTTTCATTTGTTGCTCATCCTACACATCTATCATACATTGTCTGAATCTTCATCCCGCCAGCATTACTCTGGGAAACGATCTGAGGGGGCAGCCATCATCTCAATTACCGCTGGTCATAATACTAGAGTGAAAAAGTGCTATGGAAACCTTACTGTTGAAACTTCTGCGTGGAAGTAATACATATCATATCCATTTTTAGTTTATTGTTAATGCAAGTAACAAGTTCAAAAGTGGCAGAATGTGCATCTGACACTGTGCCCACACACAGCAGTGAAACCTTTCATATATATCCATGTCTTGATTTCTAGTTCTATGTATTCTGGCGACAAAAGAAATAGAGCCAAGAAATGGTCCATATTTCAGAGTCTATATATATCGTCTCATAGAACTATCCCAAACTTAGTGTTGTCTCTTAGCTAGAGCCTAAACTGAGTATTCAATTGATAATTCCCACATTTTATGAGGCCAACTGCTTCTTGATGATGGAATATGTCTCGAGGAGTAAACTTCATGGGTGTGAGGCCATCAGTACAGTTATTTTAATGAAAGCTAATTTTCTTTGATAGAAGAAAGACTTTTTATGATATCACAGCAATGAATACTATTAGACATTTATATATTGTGGCTGACATAGCATTACAGGAAGGAAGATATTCAGAATGAGTGTCTTTTCCATTAAGGATAAATCACTGTCTATGATTCAAGGGTCATAAAAATGTAAGCAGTCTGCCTCTAGGCGACTTGGTGGTCTCTTTGGTGAACTGTGCCATAGCATAAACTTAGGTTGATCTCTGTTCTTAGGAGCTTTGACACGTGTTGAGGCGGTAGCTGAAATAGTGTTAGAGAAGAAACTCCTAAATTGTTAAACACACATGCAACCTCCCTTCCTGCTACTGTTGCCTCTTTGCACCTGGTTATGTGGTACAAGCACTGAGGTTAAGGAAAGAAGCTAAATGACAGCCAAACAATGGGTCATCCTGTCCTCCTAGTTATTTCTAGCCTCCTTTGCAGTGAGTACTCTTTGCAAGCTTTCATGTTATGCATAAATATCTACACATTCCATACCCACTCCAAAAAGTCAACTGACATTACTCTTGCCCAGATTTCCTTTTCATCTATATTCCAATTTTGTTCAAGTTCCGGACCACTTGGTCAAAATGTTGGCCACTATCTGTAAATTCATGCAGGATCTTTGGCTATAACACATCCAGTCAGAGGTAAGAAAACAAATGTACTTTGTGATAGATTGCCTACTAGGAAGACTTTTCCTCCCTATTGTCTTCAGGCACATTCCTGAGTGGGATTTTGATGCTACAGCAGTCAGTTTCCAGATGATGTCAACATAATATGAAGACCCATGCAGAAATTAGGTGTAGACTTTTTTTGTTTGTTTTATTTCCTCAGACTAGTCATAAAGAACAATTTATAAGGCTATAGGTGTGACGTGTCTAATTTTAAAGGACGGTTTATGTGCAACCTGAAAATTCAAAACTGGCAGCCCAATGATCAGTGTCCAAGAGCCAGTGAGAATTTAACACTTCAAATCTCTAGATACTCTTACTATTAAAATGATTGAAATGGAAGAATCTAAGAATGTATTACATTTGAATGGCAAGAAAAGATGAATCAAGAGAATAAAAAATACACAGAAGTAAACTGTGACATAAATAAAAGGCACAATTCACAAGAAATGAGGCTCAACAACACAATATAATGTCATAAACTGGAAGATAAATCAAACTTGTTCAAAATTTGCAATACTCAACTCAATAACAGTATAGAAGAGAAAGTATTTTATCAACATATGCCTATAATTTTATATATAATTTCGTAAAATCTCTTTCTTAAATACGGTTCTCTTCAACTGACTTTCAAAGGAATAATTAAGAAGAAAGGTGTGCTCCCGCTGGTTTGTTACTGTGTGCTTGCTAGTTCTCCTTAACTGTTAAACTGGAGCTTTATTAAAACTTCAAAATGCACTATAATGTCTTTAGTCAAAATAGTAATATGACAGGCAGATTTTAAAAATTAGTTTAAGAATATTTATGGCATTTCTAGTGGGAAAATTACATGTTTTAAATGGACATTATTATTTTTCATAAAAGTGCCTTAAAACCAGTGTAGGCTTTCCACAGGGTCTGGAACTAGTCTTCCTGGGCATTTTTGTCACTTACTGACTGTGTGTCTTTGCCAAGTTAAGTTACTTCTCTATGCCTCAGTTTCTTCACTTGAAAATTGAATATATAGGCATAATAATATTACCTACCTTTGTAAATGATAATGATTTATATTTACTGTCAATAGACTCATATATAGGGTATCACTGATAATTTATCATGGGCAGTTTCATGGATTTATGGCATAGAATCTATCAGCAATATTTATCAAATGCAATAGAAAATTCTCTTATTTCACATCACTGCACTTGCTGGAGAAAAAAACTATCAACTGATATCTTACATTGTTCTCATGTCCTCCATGGATCAAAATGGATCAAAATATTTTCTACATATATTTGCCTGGTCAAGAATTCTCTTATCATTGGGGAAATTCAAATCAAAATCATAATGAGATATCACCTCAAACCTGTCAGAATGGCTATCATCAAAAATCAAGAAGTAACAAGTGTTGGAGAGGGTGTGGAGAAAAGGGAACCCTAGTGCTCTAGTGTTGGTGAGAATGTAAATTGGTGCAGCCGCTGTGGAAAACAGGATGGAGTTTCCTCAAAAAATTAAGAATAGAACTACCACACCATTCAGCAATCCCCCTCTTGGGTATTTATCTGAAGAAAATGAAAACACTAATTCAAAAAGATATATGCACCTCAATGTTCATAGCAGCATTATTTACAATAGCCAAGATATGGAAGCAACCTAAGTATCCATCAACAGATAAATGGATAAATGGGTAAAGAAGATGTTTGGCTATTTGCAGCAACATGGATGGACCTGGAAGATATTATGCTTAGTGAGATAAGTCAGACAGAGTAAGACAAATAGAGTATGTTTTCACTTGTATGTGGAACCTAAAAAAAATAAAACAAATGAACAAATGTAACAAAACAAAAACAAACTCACAAAGAACAGATCGGTGGTTGCCAGAGGAGGGAGGGGCAAAATGGGTGAGGGGCATTTAGAGGTACAAACTATACTAGGTATAAAATAGTAAAATAGGTAAGTTACAAGGATGTAATTAATGTACAGCACCGGGAACATATCCAATATTCTAACTTTATATGGATTTCAATTAAAAATATTGAATTACTATGTTGTACACCTAAGACTAATATAATAAGTCAACTATACTTCAGTTTTTTAAAATTCTCCCTTTATCAGATAAGCGTATTTTAATTTGTATTGTCTTTGAGAGTGGGAATTCTCAGCTCATAGCCATTCTGTTTTATTTGTTGATATCTAAAACAATATGGAACAGAACAAATATCTGCAGTAAGATTGCCTATAATTTATTAAGGTATTTTAGTGTGTTTAATAGGGTGAATAGTTGTATAATAAGTGAATAACTAGCTAGCTGTCAAATCAATTTTAGAAACCTAAATAATACTGGATCAAATTAAAAAGTATTTCTCTAGGCAACTTGCATATTAAATATCTCAGTTGCAAATGAAAATGGTTGTTTTATTTAGGCCTACCATTATTTAGGACAACAGAAAGCATGACCTAAGATTAACCTGTAATTATGTGTCACTAATTATTTGGAAGAGATTCATATACTCAGTTGTGCCCAGGGAATCCCAGGCAATGTTTCCTAAATGTCTGAAATTTGTAAATCAGTGCTTTGTCACCTGTATTTAAATAATATTTGAAGGCAGCTATTTTACTGAATTTAAAAAATAATTTAGTCCTGTAAAATGCAGGGAAGTTTCTGTTATTGTTGTCTTCAGCATTAACATTTCCTGTATCATGTTCACAACTAAAGAAAAGTCTGGCTAATGGGATAATAATCTGTGTTTATATAATAGGGACTTTAGATTTTATAATAATATAATGAAAGATGATTTGTATCAGGTTTACAATTTCAGGTACATAATTGCTTCTTCCATTCATTCTTACCAGGCAATTTTTTCAAAGTATTTCTTTATGGGAGATATTTCAATTGACATAATTATTTGAGACAGTGCAGAATTCCTCAAATGTGATTACAGTGAACAGATTCTAGGGTGGCTTCTGTTGGGGAGACATTTATAACTCAAAGTTGTTTCTCTCCTAGAATATAATGTTCTTCGTGTCTATACAAGAAACAGTGACCATCAATTTAATTTAATACGAAGAGCCAAATTTTTCATGAGATTTAGCGGTGGCATTATATTTTGCACCTGCATTTTTATAAGCATAGAATTTAATTGCTCCTTTATTTGGCTAATTATTTTTATATTTGGCTGTTTTTGCCACTACACCAAGATTCAACTGTGCACTTATTGATCCCCTTGGGAAATTTTGCTCCATACTGACAATTCATAGTCATAAGTTAATTGCAGAAATGATGCATGGAAGAAAAAAAATGTGTGTATTAAATCTATTGAGAAGAGGAAGGAGATACAGTTGGACTTAGAAATAAATTTCCAGAAAGAGAGCTATTATTGGCAAATACTTTCAAATAATTTCACAATTACATTTTTAGGGAGACATGTCTGATTATCCTTTATTTTTATTTTATATGAGCTCTTGCTTTCAGGGAGAAATAAGTCATAACACATATCACTATGTATATATACATAATATATTAATGTATATAACTTTATATATATTACTGTTGTACATTAGCTGGTATCTCTACTGCTCCTTCATAGACTAAATATCTTGTCCCAAACTAGCTGAGTAAACTTTATTTTGCCTTTATATTGAAGAAAGACTTATGAGAGACAAAAGTATGTTAATATATCTATATAATTTTAAATTCTGTTTTAGCCTAAAGCTCCTCCATATTTTGTCTCTTGTAGCATTTGTTAAAACGGCTTAGAATGAAGACATCTGAAATTTTCAATTGTAAAATAAAAAGTAACAAAATAGTGGAGGGCAAGGCTTAATGGTTTTTATTTTAAGACAGCTTTTTAAAAAATTTTTATTTATTTATTTATTTATTTATGGCTGTGTTGGGTCTTCGTTTCTATGCGAGGGCTTTCTCTAGTTGTGGCAAGTGGGGGCCACTCTTAATCGCGGTGCGCGGGCCTCTCACTGTCGCGGCCTCTCTTGTTGCGGAGCACAGGCTCCAGACGCGCAGGCTCAGTAATTGTGGCTCACGGGCCTAGCTGCTCTGCGGCACGTGGGATCTTCCCAGACCAGGGCTCGAACCCGTGTGCCCTGCATTGGCAGGCAGATCTCAACCACTGCGCCACCAGGGAAGCCCAAGACAGCTTTAATGTAAGAAAAAACAACTAGTATATGTACAAGTACTTGAAACCTTTAAATCAAGTATAGAAAGCAAGCTATCAGGTGCTTTCATGAGCTCCGATTCAAAATTTTACTTTGATACCTTTACCAATGTAATGTAGTATGTATGTGACAAACATTAAAGTTTACAAAGAGTCCTATAATGAACAGAGCAACTCTAAACACACCTCAATCTTGTCACACTTTCTAGAGAGACAAATTTTAACTGGTTCTCATTTTAGTTTCAATGTAGTTTTTAAATTACAAAACAAAGCTTATATTATTACTTTTTCAAGTTCAAATATTGATGTCCAGTTTAAAAAGCAAAGATTTAATTCACATTCCCCAACCTCTACTTCCACTCAATCCCTCCTGAAGAAAATTTCCTGCACAATTGATTTTACCTCTTCTAGGGCTTTTAGCTATAACTTCAGATAATATGCTTGAATCAACATTTTCCTTCAGCTTTGACTCCCACAACATAAAGTGAACATTTTAATGTCAAAAGCCTTTCCTTAATAGATGCTCTTTCACCTCCTAGTTCTTTCAGCTGTACCTTTACCTTTATATTTTCAAGGCTGATTGCATTTGCATTCTGCTCACTATCTTAAATTGTCCATGCTTTAATTTTTTTTCTTTCTGTCTTTGAAAGAATACATGTATGTCTTCTTTACTATATTCCCAAATTTAAACTGTTTTAAAATAGTGCATGAGGGACTTCCCTGGTGGCGCAGTGGATAAGAATTCGCTTGCCAATTCAGGGGACACAGGTTCGAGCCCTGGTATGGGAAGATCCCACATGCCGCGGAGCATCTAAGCCCCTGTGCCACAACTACTGAGCCTGTGCTCTAGAGTCTGCAAGCCACAACTACTGAAGCCCGTGCGCCTAGAGCCCGTGCTCTGCAACAAGAGAAGCCACCGCAATGAGAAGCCCACACACCGCAACAAAGGGTAGCCCCCTCTCGCTGCAGCTAGAGAAAGCCCGCACACAGAAAGGAAGACCCAACGCAGCCAAAAAATAAATACAAATTAAATCTTAAAAAAAAAATGCATGAAATCTATTTTTCTTGAAGACAGCATTTTTACTTTGAGTGGATTGCTCAAATTAGTACCAATTGATATCTCATTGATATCAATATTCCTATTCATTGAACCTCTGGTTTACTCCCACCAATTCTTATATCTCACAGTTTCCTCTTTACTGTTTTTTACACTTATTTATTAAAATGGATTCTCAGATTACTTTCTCAGAGAGATTCTGGGCATTTGATTTTTCTTAATTCTAGCAAGAGTGAAATATAGTTAGGTGTAGAGTTCCTGTTCAGATAAGTTTTCCTCAGAATATGAAAGCATTGACCAAGTGTGTTCTTTATTCTTTGTTGGCAGAGAAGAGTGTTGCTAGCCTGATTCTTTTCCCTTATTTGTTTGTTTATTTGCTTTTGTATTTCCTCTCTGATATATGTGCAGAACTTTTCTTTATTCTTGGTTTCATGGCAAATTTTAATCTATTATTTATATTATAATTAATTTCTAATATTTCATGTTTTTTCTCTCTTCAAAGCTAATTTTAGATTTGGATACTGGGTTTCCAAAATGCCCCCCTTGATTTTTTTTACATCCTATGTTTTATCTCTATCTTTTGCATTTTGTCACTATTCTAAGCAGATTAAACATTCTCTCCCCTTTCATGAATCCCAATCCCACCTGTATCTTCCTTTACAATGCTTCACTTGATAGCACTGTTTGCTTTTTCTTTTGATTATGAAATGTATAATGTGCACACAGAGCTGATTTGCTATCAGTGGTCATAGTATGGCAGTACTGGGATTGGTTTATAGCACTGTCCACTCTGATGGATGGCGTTATTGATTTGATTAGTCTGTAGCAGTGCCATATTTGTTGCTAAATATTTTCAATTTTCTCCATGCACATATATATTATAATAATTGAAGAATGCAGAAAAGTAAAAAAAAAAAGAAAAAAACCACCTAAAATTAGTAAATAAAAATCACTCTAAAAATAACAGAATCTTTATAACATTTTTGTACTTTTCACATTAATATTTGTTTACAAAATAAAGTTATTTACAAAGATTTATACCCTACATTTGTTTTCTATTTTTTTAATAAATTTTGACCAGCAGCTTTCTATAACTTTAAATAAAATCAATGTAAATTTCAACAAATGAACAGTAGTATTCTGTCTAAAGGTATAATTGTTTATTTATTTAAACTTATTTTTGAGACATCAAAGTTATATATTGCTTTGCTTTATAAATGACATTATGATGAATCTCATTGTACATAAAACTTTATCTATAATTTTTGTAGGAAAACTTTGTTCTTGTTTGTTGCAAGGCAAAAAAAATTGAGGATAATGGTATATATTTTCATATTGTGTTCAAGATATGTATACCATTTTAATCTCCCACCAGCTTTTTCTGCTACTGATGTTCTCTATCTCTTCCTAGTACTGAAAGTTCTAATACCTTCTGTAGTTTTCTAAAACTCACATCTGAAACGAGGGCCTAAATTTATTTTGCATTCCTTTGACTGCTAACTAGGTTACATATTTTCTAACATAACCACTTGAATAAATCTATTAATATTTTATAGAAATCACTTAGCTGGTTTTATTCTTTAAAAAGTGTTTTCCATACTGAAACCTAAAAGTTATTCCCTTACATTTTTTTTCACTTATTTAAAACCTAAATGTATTTGGAATTCATGTTTGGAATTAATGTCTTATATATGAATAAAATTATGTTTTTTAAAACACTTAAA
Organism: Eubalaena glacialis; assembly: GCF_028564815.1. NCBI lineage: Eukaryota > Metazoa > Chordata > Mammalia > Artiodactyla > Balaenidae > Eubalaena > Eubalaena glacialis. Next base: position 48,280,403 of record NC_083730.1, on the reverse strand, counting down.
AACTGTGCTTGGACAAATTATTCAACATTATCAAATAGTCACACATTTCTCCACTCTTCCAAAACGTACCTTAATTATACATGGATTTTTTATATTTTGAAGAATCTACTTCTAGGCTTTCTTATGCTTCCTTGAGCAATGTGTCTACCCTTGTAAGAATACTAAATTCATTTGATTAGTGTAGCATTTTAGTTCATTTTATTACTTGTGGGGCAAAGTTTACTGAATAATTTTTCATTTAAAACATTTCTGAGAGTTTTTTCATGGGTCATTCTTCTCAGGTTAAATACAGACTAATTTGCCATCTTAAAAATGATATATGAATGAATAAAATCAATGAAAATTTGGAATTTTAATAAATCTATTGAGATATTTGGTGATTACAGAATAATCTTTAACAGCAAGCCTTTGTAATCACAGAGACCTGAGTCTGAAGCAGAGTTCCTCTGTTTACTAATTTCCGGGTCTAATATTTCTCAACTGCAAAAGGAGGATAACAATATAGACCTCACAAGTATGTTGTGAATTTTAAAACAGATAATTATTTTAAGTGCATACCCAAGAACCTGGCTCTAAATAACCATTCAGTAAATGGTTGCAGTATTGATCTAATTTTGTCAGAGGACTGAGTAGGAATGATTTACTGAATACCCTCAGCCCCTTTCTTATTGACAACATGGGCTGATTTCATCTCTGCAGTATTTTTGAAAATTAAAACATTAAACCCAGCTTTCTTTGTCAGAACGAGAGGATTATTGAATCCACAAAAGGTGTTATGATACAATATAAAAGTTATAATTATGTGTGATGATGATTAAGCCTGTTAGAAATTTTCTGGCTTTGCCTTATGTTATATTAATGACCGCCAATGAATCATGCCTCCCTGGGTCCATGACTCTCTGCACTGTGACATTACCATTGCTACCATCAAAAGTTGAAGTTTGTCCACCCCTGTCTAGTCTGTTCAGTTTGCTATAATAAAATATTACAGATTTGGTAGCTTATCAACAACTGAAATTTATTTCTCACATTTCTGGAGGCTGGACACCCACGATCATGGCACCAACATGGTTACATGAAGGACCTCTTCCTGGTTCATGGCCCACATCTCTCCCTGTGTCCTCACATGGTGGAAGGGGCTAGGGATCTCTCTGGAGCCTCTTTTATAAGGCACTAATCCCATTCATAAGGGTTCCACTTTCATGACCTAAGCACCTCCCAAAGGCCTCACCTACTAACACCATAACCTCTGGTGGTTAAGATTCAACACATGAATTTTAGTGGGGGGACATAGACATTCAGACCATAGCAACTCCCTTGACTCTGAGCCTTGCTTGTAACTTGCCTTGACCAATAGAACATGGCAGACATAGCATGCAAGTTCTAGAGCCTAAGCCTTGAGAGGCCATACAGTTTCCATTTTCACATTCTTCTGAGAACACCATGCTGTGAAAGTCCAGTCTAGCCTATTGGAGGATGAGAAGCCACTAGGTGGTGAATCAAGATGCCCAGCTGACAGCTTGCACCAACTGCCAACTATGTGCCTCTTGAGCCCTTCAATCCTAACAGAGGACTGCAGCCACGTGAGGGACCCCAGCAAGATTGGCAGAAGACTGCCCAGATTCCTGAACATAGATTTCAGAAAATAATGAAGCATTGTGTTAAGCCATGGACTTTTCAGGTAATTTGTTTGACAGTAATAGAAAAATAAAACAAAAGAGAACAAATATGCAGGGAGAGGTGAATGTTCTGTCCCTCCACTCATCCTGCATATAAACTGCCTGTTCTAGGGATGTGGTCTGAATAAAAGGAGACAGAACCTTCTGTCTTAACAATATAAACTAAAAACTAAAACTTCTTGAAGGATAAATCAAAAGGAAGTTCTTCCAGTTTCATTTTATATAGGCCCAACCTGTAACTGAAAAAGACTCTTAGAGACATCTGGGTAAAACTCAATGCCCCTCTCTTTTCTGTGAATGTACTAAAAATTAAAAGAAAATGAAAATGGAAAGAAAACTCCATATCCATACTTGGAAACAAACCTAATTCCAAGCAATGATTCTTACAAAATGGCTCTCAAATGCAGTGACATTTGAAACAAATCTGGGGAATGTGCAGATGGTGGACACATTTTGCCCCAGATATTAAACAGTATCCAGATGAAACATACATGCATAAAAGTAAATTTTTTAAAAGTAAAAGTAAATATAATAAATAATTTTTGCATTTCAGGATGAAAAATTCTTTCCAAAGCATAGTGACAACAGAGGAAACTAATATATTGCTATATTTGATTTCATAAACTTCTAACACTTTTTATATATATATATATATATATATATATATATATATAAAATAAAAAGAAAACCATAAAAATTAAAAGGCAAATGATGAATGGGGAATGATCCATAATATTTATGACAGATTTATATAGCAAATATGCAAAGAAATTTACAAACAGATATCAATAAAGTACCAAGAAAACTAATGATCATTTTAGAAAAGAGGAAATATAAATATCAAAGAAAAATATGAATACTGTACATATGTAACCACATTAGTTAAGCAAAAAATAATAAATAAATAAATAAAGCGACTTTGAATTTGTTAAAAATGGTGGAGAGTTAGAAGAGATGGCGGTGAATGTGACCCGAGAAGTTCATTACCATTTTTTAAAAGAGCAATTTGTGGGGAGTTGGTGGAGAGATTGAGAGCTGGAGGGCAGCAATTACACAAATGGCTACTGATCCAGGCAGGAGAAAGTATATGGACGTTACCATAATATGAACAATTTATAATCTACATAGCTTCATGCAAAGTTATCAAAGTCTTCTGATCACTCAAGAGTGAGAAATCCAGACTGCTGAGAGCACAGAGTGACACAATATAGATTAAGAAAAAGTACTGTAGGATATTATACTGAATTTCAAACTGTTATATCCCTCATACATTCCTTAGCTACTCCCACCCTATAATTCTTATTAAACAGTTGGAATGAATAATGAACCTAAAAAGGGAGCAATTATTATTAGAAATGGATCAATGTGGTGCCAATGCATACCTACTCAATATTTCTTTTAATAGGAAAGGGCCATTTTACATACACACACACACACACACGCGCGCGCGCACACAGGCATGCACACGCTCCCTCACTCCTGCTTTGAAAACAAACCAGTACCCTAAGTGGAAAATCAAAGAAAAAAGTGTAAAACAAGAGACCAAGAAGTATCTGATAACCTCAAGAATGGAATTAAAAGTAAAATATATTTTAAGTAGCAGAAAGGAGAATAATAAATACTGTTAAAATCACAATCGTGTATATAGAAAACATACGTAAGAAAACATACAAGACAATGGAAAAAGACAAAGGATTCTGAATAATTAATTGAAAACTAATAGATATAGACAACTAAGGTGACCAAACATCTAAGTGACAGAGGTTACTAAAGAAGAGGAAATATGACAAAATATTAATAATTAAATTTTGTCCTGTTACCGTTGCATGTGTGGTAAGAGGAGACTAGATAAACCTGTGCAAATGCACCATCGTAAAACAGAATTCTCTTTTCATAATTATGTGACAAAAAATAACAAAGATGCATTTTCTGAAATCTTTCACCTTTGCTCTTCACCTGTACCATTTCTTGTACATTGCCTCATAGTATTTTTTTTTTCACATTTTTGGCTGCTGTTATATACATAAATACACCACCTCATTGACTTTACCTTAAAATATGACTCAATTCTGTCATAATAATTTGACAATAGGAATTTCCTTATTCTTTTTCTTCACTAATTAAATACTTTGCTTATCAATGTATCTTTTTCTTTGTGCTACCTGTTTCTCAATGCAGCCAGTCACAGTATTCTTCAGTTTCCTTGTTAGCTAGCACTAAATTCAAGTTCAAATTCTGATATTGTTAGTATCTTAGAAAATTAAGATCCCTTAGTTTCTTGTTTGCAAAAAACATAATTATTTTATTACCAGGCTGTAATGAGGATTGGAATGGATAATAATGTTGAACATGTAATGGAATACAATAAGCACCTGAAAGAAATTTGCTATCATTTACTATAAATTTAGTAGTTAGAGAAAAGTATATTGGAGATACAGTTTGTCATCATTTCCAACTTTTTGCATCAGACATCACAGAAATTAAAAGGTCACATACCTGTCACTCCCCAACCCAGGAACCAGGAACTGAATTGTAAGCAGCATATTCTTGGGAAGAAAGAAAGGGTAAATTTCTCTGAATATAGACTATTTTGTAGATTTAACTTGGGAAATATAAAATATTTTACAAAATGTAAAACAAAATTATATTTTTTTAAAAAAAACAAGGTCTAGAAAACAAGCAAAATGAAACAAAATAACCTAGGTCTTATACATATATGCAAATCTATTTATACACATAGCACAGAGGTGAGATGATACAATGTCTGCTACTTGTTTCAAAATTTCAAAATATATTTATGTATCAGCATTCATGGTCAGTCTCCTGCTGCCTCTCCTTGATTTTCTTTTCTCTGTCTCTCAGAAATATTCCACACAGTTATGAAGTTTTCCTCATGGATAATCTATCTCCTGGATCTCGGTTTCTGGGCGACAGTTCTGTTAGTAGCTCCTTTGTGGAGCAATTCCTTTGTTCTAGTTTATAATTGGCTCCCCAGTCACAGAGTTTTACTCCAGAGTATTTTCCAAAGTGTCATGGATTTCTTAGCTTCTTTCTCTGGCTTTACCAGACTCTTACTTTTTTTACCCTTTCTGTTTACTGTCTTATGAAATAAAGTTATGAAAGAGAGCTATCCCTCTAGTCATCATAATGTTTTTATCCTGAGTAGAACACTTATCTAAACTGTGATTTTTTTTTTAAGCAGAAGGTCAGTCTCACGGCCATTCCGAATTCATGATCGCTTTTCATTCGTTTCATGAAAGATCTAGTTTAAACTGTACTTCTACAAATATATTTATTGCTCAGTTTTGACATGAATATTTGTATTAATATCTATCATTTTCTTCTGTGATCTGTATAATTAAGGAGAAATCACAGAAGGGTCATAGTTAATTTCACAATTTATTGATAAGTAATGTAACAATTTATGGATCAATAGTGTAACACGTATCTTTTGTTTCATTCTGACATTCACAACCTTCCAGGATACAGAAAATACTTTACATTTGAGGATTTTTTAAACAGTTTTTTTCTTATTTAACTGTTGTTATCAATTTGTAAAATGAGGTATGTGAGCCATTTCCTATACAAAGATGAACACCTTCGTACTACCCATTTCAACCTTGATAGTACTTGAATACATTCTTAACACGTTAGATACAGGGAAAATATAGTTCCAAGCCAGCGTGAAAATGTGATCTGGGTACCTCTGACCATGCCATCTAAAACCCTGTGCAATTGAAGAAGTATCTGTAGGGAATGGAGTTCTGGGATCTGCATCTCAATGAGCACCTCAGATAATTTTTCGTACACACAAAATCATTTGTGAACCATGTATATTTTCAGTATTGAAGCAGCTGTTCCCAACATTTGCAAATCAAGGAAATCTTATGCATTCAATTTCCTTAAGTAATAAAAACATTCCCATATGCTATGTATGTGTGTGTGTGTGTGTTTGTGTTTTACCTTATTAGGTTTTGTGAAATATTCAAAATGCCATATTCTCCTACCTCTGTCAAAGGAGTTTATGAACCCCCCAAACCTATAACTCTCCTACATCCACAGTATGTATTTTGTTCTGATTATCAAATTTTATCTTTCAGCATATTTGGAAAATACAGCAAAGTAATTATGAAACTAAAACCAACCAAAGATAAATGCTAAAAATGTTTTTTTGACTCTTCATTCTATGTATGCATATCTGCATAAAATTTACAAAACAATCTACATCACATGTTGTATAATTTATATTTCTTTTTAACATTATAAATTTATTTAATTAATATTTGAATAGAATATACATTCATATGGTTTTAAAGTAAAATCAAAATTGTATAAAGTGAGGATTCTCTATTCGCACTGCTTCCTATCTTCGGTGATTCCCATGACATCCCCAGAGAATAGGTTATCACTGCTACTAGTTTCCTGTATATCCTTCCAAAACTTGTATGTTTGTAGAAGTGGATGGACATATATTAGTTCCCTTCTTGTTTTGCACAAATATTTGCTTACCAATATTTGCTTACCAGCAACGCTGGGCTTCACCAATGGGGTATCTATGCGTGTGAGTGTTCTCTATACACTTGATGTCATGTAGAATATTTAGATTTTGTATTCTGTTGCCAATTTAAGAGAAAAACTAGAATCTTATACATTCAGTAAATGTTTTGATTCCTATATTTTGATCTTGCATATTCCTTCTCTTTGTCTTGCTTTTTTATTCCCTATACTTGGATTTTTATTAGAGTGCTAATCTCATAATCAGTTTGAGCTCTTTACCATACAAAATAATAATTTTTATCTGTCATCTCTTTTATGTAGTACAATATACCAATACCACCTTTGTACTTTCATTTGTGGTTTTAATTTTCAAAAATAGTTTTCTAGTCAGATATCAATTCACTTCCAGTTTATGTTCTTAAATTTCCTCATCTGTAATCCCTAACAAATTAGTTATCAAGCTTATTGTAAATAGTTACACACAGTGGTACGCCAGTAAATGTTTAATAACCAGCTCTTTTCAGAAAAAATAAGGAAACCCTTGATTTGTGGATTTGTCAATTTTTATAGTGTAAAGATCTATAAAATCTACCTATTGCTCATGAGAAACCCATGTCAGGCAACCAACATGATGTTTACCAGCTCACAGAATTCTGTAATTCTTTCACTCAGCTCTCACCTATCACAGAGTAAGCTCTAAATAACTGTTTCCTCTAATAGTTGTTTTGTATTGTCTAATAATTTTATAGCTATATTTTTTCATCGAAGTTTTTTATTCTATTTTAAATTTATTTTGATGTAAGTTGAGAGTGAGGCTCTAAAATGTTTTTATAAGTTCCAGAAATATAATCAATTGTTTAAATTAATTTTAGTACACAATCCACTAATTCACCATTGGCTTATGATGATGGATACTTTTTTACTTATTTGCATCTACACACCTCATTTTAAGTAGCAAGAGTTATGAAAATTAATGGGAGTTATTTCATTTATTAATATATCAAAGAGGCTATGGTTCAAAGACTGTTCAACATTTAGAACTTGGAAGTAAAAATTCTTAATGATTCTTCATTATACATACCTATTTAGTAATAAACATACTGAGAACAAAAAAACTTTACCTTGAACAAGGACCTACAACTAATTATACAGTTGTTTATTGAGTTTCTTATTTCCCAGAATAGCCCTATACTATTGTCTTACTGTGAATTTTGGGGCTAAATCAAATGTTTAACAATGACATTTATGATGACTTTCATAGGTATGCAACTGATGGAAATAAAGTTATACAAAATAAAAGTAATGCCTCTGTCTGGTGCATACTAGTAGGTGTTCATGGCTATATTCCAAAATTCAATTTATCTTTGTATTGTATCAGCCTTCTATTGAAGAAGATATGACTTCCAACTGCTGAAAATTCCATAGACATAGGACATGTAGGACCCCTATGCTGACAGATTATCAGGCCAAATTTTGAATTTCACTAGTCTCTTCTTAAAAATAACATCTCCTCTGTCTTCTAGTTTGTTATGTTTACTATCTAGTCATTAGGTCCAGATGGCACTACATAAAAATTCAGGTTGGTAATTATTTGGAAATATGAGCAATAGCATAAAATCAACATAAAGATGCTAGGACTAAAAACTCACTTTTTAATTTTCCATTGAGGAAACTGAAATTCAAGTAGAATTAACCCTAGATTGTTAGTTATATAGTCATTCTGTCAGAATGTAGTAGGGTGTAATTTTTTAAGAGTCTGTTCTGAATTAACAGATTCCTTGCATTACAGACATTCCTAATTAATTCTTAGTAGTTATTAACAGGGGGGTTACTATGAAGCCACTATCATGGCTTCTTGATTAGAGATTGATTTGCGAATATTCCTACATTTATTCCAGGTACTGCCATTTAACATTTTAGAATTGTGATGATAAATGAGATTAACAAAATATTGCCCTTTTGGTTGAAGTAATTTTCTCTGAGGAGACCATTTTTAGTTAATGTATTTAGCCTTGTATAAACCCATTGTCCAACAGATAGTTAAAGTATTCCTAAGAATTTATATAACCATCACTTGGAAATATTCTTAGATGATATAAAATTCAGAAAACTCTTATTTTGCCTTAAGATATCTTTGGTATCAATATTCTTTAAGGAAAGTCTACATCAGTACTGAATAAATGATCCTTGTTTTATAGACAAAGTCAACCTGTTAAGTGAGATCTGAGTGTATGATATCACATATAATTCTATTTCAGAGCTATTTTGCTTCATTGTTTAATTTAAATATGGGTATATATAATACGGTTATATTCAAGTGTGGAATTATATAACTAAATATATAATCATATACTTACATATTTGTATAAATATATAAGTTTTTATGCATATACATCTTGTAAATAATTTATATTTCAACACATTTACCTTATTCAAAGTTTATCAGAAGTATTAAAATTTAAAAAAAACACAGACACAAAATTTAAAATTGTAATTATGTTCTATGTAGAACTTTATGCTAATTCATTAAAAATCTCACAACTGATATATCTTGGGAAAATATAGATACCACAAATGAATTCAAGAAAAGGGAAGAACCTGGATACGCAAAAATCAGGAAAGAAGTCAGTAAACTGATTAAGGAATTATCCTCCAAAGAGCTTCAAGTCACACAATAGCATTGTTATTTTACACATAGGGGAATTTTCTTTGTTATATAAAATTCCCAAGTGATAAGAAAAAAACCACATCTTCAGATTTTATTATATGGAGCTCTTATCAACCAGAAACAAAAATATGATAAATAAATGATGAAAATACCTACTTTTTGGTGATATTTTGTGCTTTTTAAAAGAATATGAGATGTTAATATTATAAAATAAAACAATGTATTTCATCAATGCACGAAGTGAAAGGAATTAGATATTTGAACATTTCAGTACATCAAAATGTCAATCCAGGGGCTTCCCTGGTGGCGCAGTGGTTGAGAATCTGCCTGCTAATGCAGGGGACACGGGTTTGAGCCCTGGTCTGGGAAGATCCCACGTGCCGTGGAGCGGCTAGGCCCGTGAGCCACAACTGCTGAGCCTGTGCGTCTGGAGCCTGTGCTCCGCAACAAGAGAGGCCACGATAGTGAGAGGCCCGTGCACCGCGATGAAGAGTGGCCCCCACTTGCCACAGCTAGAGGAAGCCCTCGCACAGAAACGAAGACCCAACACAGCCAAAAATAAATAAATAAATAAATAATAATTAAAACTTTAAAAAAAAATGTCAATCCAGTTTAAAAAATAACAATTATTAATAAATAAGAACTTTTTCAAAATGCCTCCTTTGCATCGATTAGCTTCATTAGCTTGAAGCTGTACACACACACACATTCATTTAGGTTTACATAATTTATATGTATTATATGTATGCATATAATACATATAAATTGAATACATATGAATGTATTCAATGAATACATATATGAATACATATATATGCATCCATATATATACACATATATTTTTATTTAAATTAAGGTAAAGAAAATGTAAACCACTGTCTTTACTATTTCTTAAAATGTTCATATCATTGCAATAAATATTGGAGTGGAAGTATGAACATGAATACTCAAAAAGAGAAGAAAATGTTGTTTACCTAAATTAATAATAAAGAACCAACTGAAATACAATTAGAATAATAAGAATTCAAGTAATGTGGCTGAATGCAGAATAATTATGCAAAATAATATGTAGTAATCATAACCAACTTGTTTATATATTTTCAGAAGTTTCACATTTACAGATGCCACTAAATTGGTAAACAAATAGAGTAAGACACTCATGAGAACTGTATTAACATTATGATGTTTATTAATTTTTTTTAAAGTTGGCTTTTCCCCCTTAGAATAAATGGAAAGATGTTATATGATTCTGAATGAGAAAACCAAATGTTAGTCCAAAATACCACATCTGTCATACAAAAAGCTCTCAAATACTAATCTTTTTGAAATGCTGCTTTGTGACAAATCCTTATCTAAAGTGGCATGAACCTTTTTGTAGCTCTTTTCTGCCTCTTAAAACAAAAACACTGTGTTTGAAGCTCTAGACAAAGGAGGAATGAATGTAAATTTCATTACAGTCTTTTAGTATAGTTCCCATATTAACATTCCAAAAATTGAAAAATTCTGGCCTGGAGAGTTTTAGATGAAATTTTTAAGATGCTTTTCTTCTGCAAATTAGTTTACAAATTAAAATTTAATGAAAGTGCAGTCCCAATAGACACTGTCTTTTAATACACTAGAATTTTCTACTCTAAAATATTTCTAGTTTCTTTATATGGCCACATTTCTAAATTTCTATTTCTAATACTATTTGGCAAACACATCTGCTTTTGATTTGCTTTCTGTTTCTATACGACTTATTTAGTTCTTTAATGCTTCATATTAAACTTTGAAGATAGCATGAGACATCACTGTCTTACTTATTTTTCGTTTTTGTTCATCTCTAGTTTATTTATCAGTATTCCCTCTTTTTGTTCTTACCACAGCCATTGATCCACTGTTTTGTTATTTTTCTCTATATTTTCCTAAAATCCCATTTTGCTGCTTTCCTGTCATTCTTCCTCTGAGTATCCTGGATTCATGTATATGTGGTTTCTGTTTTACCCCTTAAACAAGTAAAAATGAGAAGTCAAAATACTTTTATTAAAAAGACACCTGTTAAACTTGAAATGAGAAGAAAAAAACTGAATAACAATTTATTCTCTAATTTGTACTCAATTTGTTTCTGTTTTAAGCTTTCTTTTATGTTTACTATTATCATATTTTCTTCATCTATTTACTATCTAGGTTACTATTCTACAGCTTCACCTCAAATCTCTAACACTTCTCCTTCCCTCTAATACTCAACCAATGACCAGGGTTGGTATTTCACTAAAATATAAAAGTAATTATAACAACGACAAATGCTGTCTCTCAATGACTTTAAACCACTTGCATTTTTATTTCTGCCTTCCCTAAAATGGATTACATTTTTTAGTTCTATCCAAATCCAATTCCTTCACACATTCACTAGATTCCATGATCTCTTTTCCACCTAAGACTCTTGCTCCAGAAAGCCTTCTATATATGGACAGTTTCCACTCTGTACTAGATCAGTTCCATCATGGTATATTTCTCATCATTAAAAACTAGTTTTTCTTTGCTCATCATCCCCTTCCATTCTGTATTTTTCTCTGCTACCAATTAGAGCAAAGTGTTCAATATAATTGTTCAAATTTAATGATAATGTTGTCTCATGCTTCTTGGAATCCACCAGGATACTGAAACAGCTCTTGTGGGGATCATCAGTGAGCTCCATGCTGCCAAAGCCAATGGTCAAGTGTCATTTTTCATCTTACTTGGTTTATCAGCAGCAGTTGACAAAGCCAATCAATAATTTGAAAGGTTTTTTCCTTTTTTTGCTTCTTGGGACACTACTCCATCAATTCTCCTCCTCCTTCACTAATTAATCCATCTCAGTTTCCTTTGCTTCCTCTTCTCCTCTCCTTAGTCTCAAAATGGTTTCAACACCCCAGGGGATCATTTTTCTGACCTCCTTTTCCCCTTCACTTTAGTTGATCTCATCTAATCATAAAAACAAGCAGGAAACCAATACCTGTTCTATATGCTAATAATTTCCAAATGCCTATGTCTTGCCCCATTATTTCCCCTGAATTCCAAACTTCTATATTCAAAACCATTTGGATGTGTAAAAAACATTGTAACTTGATATGCGCAAAACTCAACTCTTGATACACAAACCCCACCACAAATCTGATTTTCATACAATCTTCTCCATCTCAGTAATTACAACTCCATATTTCTGATTGTTCAGGTTGAATACCTTGGAGTCAACCTTGTACAGCTCTTTCTCTCCAACACTGCATCTAAACATCAGGAAATTCTGTAAGCTTTGGCTTCAACATATAGAATCTAATTAAATCATTTCTTACCATTCCTACCACTATATTCTGGTCCAAGGTATCAACATCTCTTACCCTGATTATTAAAATAAACTTTTAAATGGTTTCTAGCTTCAGATCTTGCCCTTCTATATTTTATCCTTTACACAACATTAAAATATCCTATCCTATTGTATCTTATTCTATTCTATGTTATCCTATCCTACCCTGTTCTATCCTAAATTATCCCTGTACTTTTTAACCTTCAAAGAACTTTTTCATCATCTGATATAAAAAATCCCCTCCCCTCACGCACAAAAGGTTTAGGACGGATTTGTTTTGCTGACCACTGAATCTCCAGAAACAACACACATACATATATATGTATAAAACAAATGAACATATATATGCACATATATATTTTGATATATATGAAAACATGTATGCCAATAAATATGTTGTTTGAATGAATGAAAGTTAAATGAATGAATTACCACCAAGATATAGACTTAGAACGGTGTGCTATTCCACATTTACATTTATAACCAAACATAAAACCTTTCTCTTGGTTTACCTCATACAGTAATAACAGCAAAGGTATATTAAAAAGTATGTAAGTAACTCTGAAGACAATTGTCCAATTTAAACTTCACAGGTTTTTGAGGTGACATTAATGAGAATATTGGTGTTACTAGGTGTGTCTGAGTTGAATTTTCTACAAGATTAAGCAGTGACTCAGCCCTCTATCCTGTATTTTCTTTTCTACTCCTCAGAGCCACCCGAAGATACTCTATTGGTTTCAAATATTTATCACTTTCATTTAATTAATAAGCAAATCTTATTCTGATAATTTTCTGGGGTGGGAGAATCAGGATATGTAAATGAATTTCACAAACTGGTAAGCACTCTTACAGAGGAATGGAATTGATGTTCTGAGTTAAAGATCAGAATCTCAGTTATTAGCAAACTGCTTGAAGAAGTTTCTATCCTCAGTTATTTTTTATGAGTTACTATAGGGAGTATATCTTCAGTTATTTGTTATGATTACTATAATTATTATATATGAATATATCTGGGATTCTCAACTATGCCTAATATAAGAATTTCCTTGAAATCGTTTAAAAAAACATATTCAAATCCTACACTTCCATTCCCAGTCCAACAAAAAAACACTGGATACTACCGAGATTCAGATGGGGATAGTGTGTGGTCATTTTTAAATGATTTTTTTAGAGTGACGCCAACATAATAACCAATACAAATTCTATGTATTAAAACTCATCAGTGATTCCCGTTGTTAATTGAATACAGCACGTTTTGTAGCATTTAGTGTATAAAACCATCTATGGTCTGATTGCTCATAGCTTCCTACCTCAACCGTTTTCAACCCTATTCTCACAGTTCCTGCTGTGCAGTACAGAACTGCTTGAGTTCCTAGAACACACGACTGTGTTTTTGTTTCTATGACTTTGTTCATGTGATTTCCTCTGTACTGAATTTGCTCCTCCCCTCCAATTTATATCCTCCAAGAGTCAGGTTACATCTGATTGGTGCTAAGACAGTCTTGCTTAAATCTCCTCTTTTTGGCTCCTCCCCCAACACTTTTCACTATATATTAAACATTTATGTATAAATGAATAGACCTATGGTTCTTAACTGTTTGTGATGTCAAAACAGTTTGAAACATTCTTCTTTAAAAGTATGTCCACACCCCACACTCTCATCTCCCATGCACCAGGGGACATATTGATAGTGACAGGGTTAGGACGGTGGGAAGAATGAGGTGTTTAAAATGTTAGTGATTCTGATTAAAAAAAAAAAAAAAAAAACTGAACAAGATCTTGAATTCTTAGAAGGGATTTTTAAAAATTGTAAATTCATCAACTAGCAATAATAACTGTAAGTTTTTGATATTTTTGTTATTTTTAAAATTCAATGCATTTATTATATTCTTTCCAATCCTGAAACTAATCATCAGATATCATACTCACACAGATAAATCAGCACAATTTATCCTAACAGGAAGAGGTAATGGGGACATCATATGTGTCAGGTACATGTATTTCTGACCACCTAATACCCTTCAACTCTATTTCTGCTCCGAGAGACATTACATTTAAGCTCATAATTTATGTAAAGAAGGAACTCACTTTTTAAGAACTTTCCACAAATTACATCCAGAAGGATGATGCTACTCTACTTTGGAAGCTTCCTTGATATGTAGATATTTTTTTACATCACAACCATAACATTCTTGCAACAAGACATATACAATCTCAGAAAAGTTTCCTTCTAGATTACCTGACTTCCATCGCAGAAAATTTTAGTAAGCCCATCTGGAATTCCCTGCCTCTATTCAGAACATACCTGTAAGCTTTGCTTTCATTAATTTCTTACTTAAAGGGACCATGGTGTTCTTTTTGTCCACAATTGAAACATAGGCAGTATTGGGAGGTAAGATAGGAGGAAATAACTTTCAAGGTAAGATTTGTTCTATCTAATTTCAAGAGAAGAGAGTAGATGCTCAGTTGAAACCTAAAGGGGTTAACCTGTATAATGATCTGGGCTCCAACTTCCAGTTTAATTTCCAGGTAAAATGAGGAAAATAGTATATACAAAATGTGGCAGGCAGAATAATGCTCACCCTCAAAGATGTTCCTAATCCCTGGAACGTGTGACTATGTTATGTTACATGGCAAAGGGGAATTTAGATTGCCGTTGGAATTAGGGTTGCTGACATTAAAATAGATTATACTGGATTATCTGGGTGGGCACAGTATAATCACAAACATTATTAAAAATGGAAGAGGGAAGCAGAAGAGAATTAGAAGGAGATGCTTCTAACCTTCTACAGAAGGTTGGTTAGAGAGATGCAATATTGCTGGCTTTGAAGATGGAGGAAGGGGGCCATAGCCAAGAAATGCCTCTAGAAACTGGAAAATGTAAAGAAACAGATTATCCCCTAGAGTCTACAGAAAGGAAAGCACCTCTGCTGACAACTTGGTTTTTATCCTGGTGATATCCGTGTTGCAATTTTAACCTACAGAATTCCAAGATAATACATTTGCATTCTTTTAAGCCACTAAATTGTAAGCTAATGCATAACAGTAGCAGTAGGAAACTAACTCACGACACAATAAGAGGATATGTACTTTTGAGCCTTAATTAATGGATATGGATGATTTGTTACTTATTCTTTAAGGAAAGAGTAACAGGGTTTCTGAAATCTTCAATAATGATCTAACATGGAATATCTCAATCTTTTTTAATATTATGCCTTCTTGGCTCTTGATATATATAAACTAAACACATATAGTTCTATGTGACATTTCAAAATGAATTGAATATATTGACTTAAAACAAATCAGAGTAAAGAGGAAAGGAGAAGTTTTGATTTAAACCTCCTTTTATATTTAAAATTAGACTAAATCACATTGTAAGGTGCTTCCAAATCTGTGACATTCTACTCTCCATTACCTTTCAAACATTAATTTGTAAAAATGTGGGAGATGATTATGCTAAGTAAATATTCAAATTTAGCATCATTGTTGCATATCCTCATAGGTTTTCCTTATAGTTTCCAGATTTATGAATATGAAGAATTGAGCCATTCAATAGCTCCTGAGCTATCTTTGGAGGTGGGCTTATTATTCACTTAAGGGAGAATTTTAAAAAGACATTTTACCTGATTCTTAGGACAATTTAAAATATGGGTCTGTCAACCTTCTCAAGAAGAAAAGAATCTAGAGGTAGGCCAGAATTTTTTAGAGAAAAAGAAATTGGGGTATTGAAATAGCCTGCAAGGGGTGAAGGAAGAAGACATCTAGCCTCCATTGTTTCAGTGCACGGTCCATCCACTGTGTCCTTATATTGATTTTCACTAATTATCATATTAAAGAAGTACAACAAAAATAATTATATAAGCACTAATATTCTTATATAGTAATATGTGTTGCTAAAACCTAAACAAAGTTTAATTTCTAGGATTTAAGAAGCAAAAGTAAAAAAAAAAAAAATTACTAGGTCAACTTGTTCAGGTGTTACTGAATAACTTCCAAAATACGCATTTTTTATTGTTGTTGTTTTATCCTTTTGGGAACCAAAAAAAATGTCTGAAAAAACTAGAAGGCCTAATATAACTTAAATGACTAGTATTAGCTTTTCTTAATCCTGAGAATTCTGACCACAAACTGGTGAATTTACTTTAACAGCAGGTGGTAGTTTTGAAATTCTAGCAATCCCCAAAGAAAAGAACATATTGTTGATTTTAAGACTAATATTAAAGTGACACTCAGCCTTTTGTCTGACTGCCCTGCTGTGCTCAGGGCTTTCAAAGCTTCCACCACTGAACTCTGGTTAGTTATCACTGGGATCTTAGCTTTACCTAGATCCCAGCTCGCTCTCTCTCTAATCCAGTGGCTCCTTCAGACATCCATTGCCTTTAATGTCACTTCTGAAGTTTGGTTTCTTACCAAACTTCCACAATATATTTCTCAATTTATCCTCCCCATTTCCTCATACCTTACCCACCATCATCATCAAAAATGCACTGATTTTTGTTTTAACACTTGGTAGCTCTGGTTCAATTCAACTCACAGTATTTACTGTGCTCTCTAATGTTCTAATGATTGAGTTATCTATAATCAAAGCTGATTATTGCCAACACTGCTTTTCAAGAATTTTTTGTTCCCCTTTGGGAAGTGAGAGAATGCATCAGAATAAAGTTGGCATATGAAATGTGTCAAATTTTTACAGAAGTAGATAATATGGTAGAGAGAGTTAGAAATGTGTTCTAAACAGAATGAACAATGGGAAATAAAGCACAGAAGTTAGGAAAATTCAGTGAGACCTTTGTTTAAGTGAGTTTATTTAAATGAAGCTAAATACAGTGTTTCCCTTTTCATATATCACTTTCTGAGCCTGTATTTGTTGCGTGCAGGCAGGTTGGAACAAAATTGGAAAAAAAGCTGTGTCATTACTAAGATACGGTTTGAGAAATATACTCATCTATTTATTCAACAAATATTCAGTGAGCACCTAAAATGTGACCCACAGTAGTTTAGGAGCTGGTAAATCATTGGTGAAAAGTAGAAGTGCCAGATATAACTGGTAAATTGGTGAGATTTCACAGAGAAGATAGATTTGATCAAGTCAATTTATATGAGACAATTTTCAAGAAGGGTTTTGCAAACAGTGAGAAGGGATATGTTTGGGATAATAAGATAAGGGAAAGGTTGTTTGTTTTCTTTTTTAGACATTTGTCACTTGATCCAGCTTCTTGGAAACATGCCTGAGACTTACAGAAGACGGAGCTCTAATTAGAATCTGGAGGAACTGCCTTCACCTTGGAATTTGTGCAGAGCTCATTTTAGGCCCAGATGGCGAAGTGTGACATGGAGTCAGGGATGCTGGCTACATTTTATTTCCTTTTGTATAGAAGGAACCTTGGCTTTGGGGCTTTGAATTCTCTATAAAATGCAATGATACCTTAGAAACTTAAAGTCTGTAGCTTTTGGAGTCAAAGGTCTTGACACAAACACCAGCTCCATTAGGGGTGACAACGCGAGGTTATCAAAAATGGTGGAATAAGTACCAGGCCTCCAAAAGACTTCCTAGAAGAGCTAGGTGAGATTTTATGGGGAAAGGTATCTTAAATTTATAGTTGCTAAGAGACCACCTTTGTTTTCACAGAGAGCTGGATTTGAGCTCAACTCTTACTTCTGAGTTTTGAAACATTTAAAAAATGTTTTAAACTGTTTCATTTTTATCATCACTAACATGGAGATAATTAACAGAAGCTGCCTTAAGGGATTGTTTCCAGGACTACATTGCATAGAAGAGGTAAAGTTATTAGCATGGTGATAAGAATAGTGCAAATGCCTCCAAAATTAAAAATTTTAATCATTATAGAGCATTATTTTTTTTAAATATGCATTAAAATATTAAGAACTGTATTTATAGACTCATATTAAACAAAGATGTCAAGAAAAGCACTAGAAGATTATATTGTATATAACAAACTCATTCACTTATTCAATAAAGTAATGAATTGAAGATATAGACATGCAATCTTCCTTTTGGAGAGCTTATCCAGAACAATATATATTATAAAAGATCATTTAAAATGCATTACTATTAATTACATGAGAGAGGTGTATGCAGAATGATAAAAGCAAAAATTGTTATCAGGGAAACAACAAATTCCATATGTGCCACAGATTCTGCTGAGTACTGAAGGCATAATAAGACTGAACTGGATGAAAAAGTTTTATAAGAGTGGTTCAGGCAGAGAGAACAACATATGTGGAAGAAGGAAGTATTAACATAAATACGACAGTACACTTAAGGCTCTGCAAGCAAGCTGACTCCATTGGGGTAGAAGTTGGGGCAAGAGATACAAGATGGGGCAATGACCTCTCTCTGCTAGAATCCTACATAACCCAAAGGTACAAAGGACTCTGAGGAGTAGAGCACTGCCTTTTAGTGAAATGGTTTGTCATTCAGAGTATCTCTATTATGGCATATGCTTATTATAGTAGTATTTGGGGTCCTGTAATTCCTGCTTGGGACATATAAATGACATTGATGATATGCTGGAAATTCTTTGTGTTCTAACTACATTACACAATGAGAACTGGCATGAATAAGTAACAGTAAGTACTTTCAGCCCAAAAGTTAAGCAAATGTATATTTATGAGTGCTGAAATTTAGGAAATTGTTAAATAAATATTAGTCCTTGCTTTTATTGTGGCCTCTAGCTTATCTGCCTTTTTGTTCATTAACACAGCAATTTCATGATGACCAGAATTTTATTTTCTGGCTAGATTTCTCACAGACTCTCTGGCTTTGTCAAACATACATAAACCAGAGTGGTACATGGGGTACATATAGTGGAACATAAACCATCTAGTATATTTGATCAATCTAGGTAGTTAATATGAATAACTTACAGGCACAAAATGATATTTTCCCAACAATAGCAACCCATTTTGCCTTATAAATCTATGGCTACTTTTCAATTTCTCAATTTAGGATGCTATTGATGTACTTATTTTATATTAATTTTATTTATAGATCCCAAATTATGGATCTGCATATTTAAACTTATCCTATTGGAAATCCAATAGCTCACATATCTGGCAAATATCTTCCCACTGACAGCCAGGTAGACACTAACTAAAAGTTTTTGAAAACTAAAATATTGCTTGCATATTATAAGGGCTAAATATAAAATTTTCAGAATGGCACATATGGTAATGGATTTATTATGAATAATGGCATTCAGTTGATCTACTTTATTGAAAAATCCACCTTATTAGTGAGACATGAGTTATAAACATTGTCATTGGGAGTCAGATAAACGTAAAACCCATCACAAGGAATTACCTGCGGAGGTCCAGCACAACTTACTGTTTACCTTTCTTGTTACAGGCAAAGTTCTTGGAATGTTTCTTAGAGTTACAACAAAGACAACTGGTTGTGTGATACATTATGAAACAATGTAACACCAAATTACATAAACTGTACAGCTAATACTTTATCCTATTTGAATGGCAGTAAAACTATTTATTTATTGTTTTCATTTTATTTCAATTTTAAACTGAAGAGAAAGAGAGGAAAACCTACAAACATAACTTAATACAATTAAAAATTAATTTTCAATCAATAAACCTTCACTTTATAGTCTCATATGGTCTTACTACTGAATAATGTTTTGATTGACAGAGAAATGTTCAGAGGTTGCAACATCATTCTTAGGTAGGCATATATATGATCTTAGTTCACAGCCTATCTCATACATATTCTCTCTATATATATCTATATACATATATGATATGCACACAGAAAGACAGACACAAAAAGAGAAAGAGAGAGAGAGGGCAGGGAGGGAACAAAGGAGGGGGCAGGGAGGGATAATAATAATTCTAATGTGAGATATTTTCTACTTATTTATTCTGCTAAAAGAGAAGATATCATAATGGACTATATATAACAGAAGATTTATATAAGAAAATATTTTTGAATTTCTGTCTTGACTGGAGACAAATATTGTTAAGATATATCTTAGAAGAGAATAGGTATAATATTTTCAATTTCATAGTTGTGGTTTATTTTTAATTTTCTCTTAAAAATTGAAATGGTAAGTTCAAAGAAACCTGTTTTCCAGAATACGACCTTGGGGATTATCTTGGGAGGTCCCCTTTGGTAAACTCCCTAATTCTTAATCCACAGCATGGACTGCTCAGAAGATGTCTCCATCAGCGAATATGTTTCACTATAGGGTCTAATTAACCAACATTTAAAAAAAATTAATTTAATCTGGAAGCCTCATAGTAAGGCAATTCAAGAGATACCCTTGGTCATATATAGGACAGGCTTTATCATTTTCATGAAGGTGTAACACGGCCTATAGACCTTTTAATTACAAATGTAGGCATTTAAACCTTGGTCCACATATATTTGAATTAAGGACCAACTTATAGTACCTGCTTTAAAGTATCAGTAAGGGTCTGGGTCTGTGTACAGTAAACTTTCATAATATGGAACACCACTTTTCTCCATTTGAGACAAGAACTGTATCCACATAACCCCCTATTATTTTACCACTTCTTAATACTCATTTAAAGTAATTAATATTTTATAGATAAATATTAAATCTAAAATGTTAATGTATTAAAAGAAAATAGATAGGCATAAAAGTAGTAAGAGAAAAACTATGCATGCAAGTAGTTAACGGACTTTATGGTAATCCAAAATTTAAAGGTAGGTTTACAAGTAACTTGGATGCATAAATATGTAATTATTTTCATATCATGCAAAATTAGTATTTTAAATATTTATGTAACATGAACAAAAGTTGCATATTAATAAATTAATTGCGTAAAAGCAAGTTGTTAGATTAGATAAAATCAAATATAAGGTTTAATATTCTCAAATACAGACAAACTGTACCAGGGATTGGTATAATTTACTGGGTTTCTGAGGACTTAGTATATTTTCAGAATGGTATTTCTTATTCTGAGATTGATGCTGACTCAAATGTTTCTCATATTTACAGAGTGTATAAGTATCCTCAAGTTTGTGAAAACAGGTAATCTAATACTCTTTCTGCAAGCTCTGTAGACAAAAAGGGAATTCTCAGGTAACCATCAAGTAACATTCCCCTCTCTTGAAGCCCTGATATGGCACCTGGGTATAGTGGATATGTGACACAGAGAGGAAGTATAAATATCTTCAGGCTGTACAAGATAATATGCTCTTATTTCTAACTTAGGCTGTTCTCTAGGGATTCGAGAATGGTAAAACTGAAAGGTATGATCTGAAGAGTTTGATAATTTTTACTTTTGTTATGTGTAGTGAAGTCAATTTCTCTATGAGGAATAGGAGGGATTTTTTAAAAGTTAATGTATGGAATGGAGTTTTTCTATGATTACTCAAATAATTTTGCATTTCTTGAATTTTTAAATGATTTTCTAAATTAAAGGCAAAGCTGTTATAGTACTATATTTGTCACGGACCATAACCATGACCATCGTTTCTCTGTATAACTGTGATGTTTCAGATATCATCTTAATTCAGGATTCAAATGGCATATGTTAATTAGATGTGAATTTTAGTATTGTCAGTAATGCAAAATGGAAAAATATGTCATGCCATAATGATATGCACAAGTTCTGTGGATCAACTAAACACAATGTAAAATAAATGTTATACATTTCAATTAAAATAGCAATATATTGGCTCTATAACTGATGGCTTTCTAAGAGACTTTTCTTTTCTTTACTTATCTTGCTGTAGGAAAGTTAAGCTACAGGTTTTAATATTTAGCCCAGAGAAAAGGAAACTTGATATATCCTGGTCTTTCAGGTATACTGAAATGCAAACAGACTGAAGAAAGTAGGATTCGGGTTTTCATCCGGGTATTTGGATATCTACCACATGTATTCAGAGGTTTCTGTGACAGGTACCATTAGAAATTTAATCAATAGAGAATTAAATAAGGTTCCTTTCAGTTATTCTTTAACGTCATCAAAGATTCCTATTTGACTTGGCATATATGTTTGCTTGTAGTTACATATTGCCAAATTTACATCTCCAGGTTCTCTTGCAATTTTCTTCTCTTTTTAATCCCTGCTACACACTAATCTATGGCTTCATCTTGATATAATGAACTACTCTCCTGATCAGTTTCTCATTTTGTCCACCTGTGTGCTATCTCTCACCATTATATTTTTCCACTATATTCTCCCACTATTTATCCATATGCCTCCTGTAGCATGAGAAATTTTGATTTCATATATATAGATATAAATAATTGTATAAATAGTATATGTATAATTATATATATATAATTTTTTTTCATAGTCATGCTTCCACTTAGAAAATACGCTCTCCCAAGTATACCTACGACAGTTCCTCTCATTTATGAAGGCAGAGTCCTAAATAACTGTGAGGAGAGAGATAGAGAGATTTTAAACATCAAGAAGTCATGGGTATTATGTTTCAGGGAGGCAGTAAGCCTCGGACAGTTACCTGATTGAAGAGGAATGGCTCCAAGCAAAAAGAAAAGCATTTATTCTTAAATAGCGATTATCATTAAATGTTTATTAAGCATTAACTATAGACCAGGTAACTCTAAAAACTTTATATCTATTAAATGATCCAATCATTATAAGAAAATGTTACCTTAGTAATATCACCTTGTTAGGTAAAAATAATTTGCCTAAACTCACAGAACTAGCAAATAATAAAGAATTGTTTTAATGTAACTACTTCTTTAATGCTTTCAACAATATAATTTTAATCCCACTGATTAATCCACCTGATACCTTTCTCCCTCTTGCTGCTCTCCCAATCGCTCCAAGAATGAATGTCTTTCCTCACCTACCATTAACTCCACATCATTTGTCCTAGGGAGAATTCATCACCGCTACCCACGCCTTTGTTATTACATGAACACCACTTTACAGATGCATCTAGCCCTTTGGCAGGTGCATAGTCCCCTGTGATCTTTGTACAGGTCTTGTTGTACATTCATGCACTTTCTATTTTGGGATGTTTATTTTTCCACAGGGCTCTTTGTGTGTTATTGGATCTGCCTGAAGATAATTGAAATCAGTAGAAAAAGCAGTAGAAGCAAAAAGTCTAATTAGCTTCACTGATAGCTACAAAAATTTTCTGTGAATTTATAACCTATGTTTTCCTATCTCCATTACCTCTATTCAGCTGAATTTTTAGAGTTTGAAATATTTTCAGGTCATTCTGTGACCAGTAGGAGCTAAGAAAAAAAAAGCAGCCATTTAATTTTTGTCAATGTTCAATTTCCTATGCCAAATCCATATGTAAACTGAATGACATCTAATATTGCTAATTTTATCACCCTTTCTGCAAAGTGATCTTTAGACTATAAATGTTGTTCTTTAGCAATTTCAGATACATACGGGGTCTAGAGAATGAAAATTAATTTGTTTTGGAGTGAAATTTTTTTTTGCCTAGTACACTATAACTCTTACACTTGAAGAAATCTCTACAGGTTTTAATTGTTTGGCATTACAATAGATTTTATAGCATTGCTGAAAGCATTTTGAAATTCAGTAATAGCAGTGAAGTCAATCTCATTTGAAATGTAAGGCATAACTCTGAAAAAGGTGGCTACATTATCAAAACATCTAGGATGTGAGAAGAAAATGTCACAAAGTTGCTTCTTGAGCTTGTTTGATACTTAGGTGTACATTTCAAGTCCTCCTATGGCTCTAAGCTGCTGCCAAGGAAGTTGTTTTTTTTTTTTTTTCACATCTTTATTGGAGTATAATTGCTTTACAATGTTGTGCTAGTTTCTGCTGTACAACAAAGTGAATCAGCTATATGTATACATATATCCCCATATCCCCTCCCTCTTGCGTCTCCCTCCCTCCCACCCTCCCTATCCCACCCCTCTAGGTGGTCACAAAGCATGGAGCTGATCTCCCTGTGCTAGGGTAAGCTGGGACGAAGTGAGAGAGTAGCACTGACATATATATACTACCAAATGTCAAATAGATAGCTAGTGGGAAGCAGCTGCCAAGGAGTTTTATATGAATGCAAAACAACTAAAAGGAGCAAGATGTTGCAGTGAAGACACTACCTTTGAGGGTACATGGCTATTATTCCTTTTTGGCAGGGGTATGTGTAGAAAAGCTGAATTGCTGGCTTTGAAGGTGATTCACATTGAAGCTCCTGATTATTAAATATTTTAAAATAAATGAGGATCCTTTTACAAGAGACTCTAGCTTAAATTGTTCCTACATTTATAATGAAAATAATTCATTCTACTCTGTTTTCATTCATTTAGTTATCCCGCAGATATTTACCATGTGCCATCCAATATTCTAGAACCTGGGGACATAGTGACAAAGAAGACAGGGAAGATAACTAATCCCATGACATTTTCTATCCATTTTATAATTAAGGATTGGTAAGCAGTCTCTAAGAACTTTTAGAACCAGAATGAGGACCATGGGTTTATTCTGTAAGTCATAAGGGAAAATAATAGATATATGGGAAATTAAATCACACAACAATTAGATATCATAAAGAAAGAAATTCATAGTATCTTAACTGAGATGAAGGGTAAAATGCCATTTACCAGAGGAGCAAAATATCATGGGTAAAATATTGAAAAATGCTATTATTTTGAATGATTATTTAATTCCAAAAAAAATTAACACCATAAAACAGGTTGTTAGGGGAGACGGTTATCTGGTAACAGAAATATTTTGATCATTACTGGAAATGGCCAAGAAAAACAATGAAAAGATGAAAGTTTCATGGGCCATAAATTTTTATTTTTTCTCATTTGAAATCACCACTTACTTGAGAGTAGAGTGTGTTTAATAATTTTATTATCAATATTTTCACTAATGCTTCTCTTTGTGGAGAACAATGTGTGTCTTACTCTGCATCCATGTACGTGAATATTTATAATTCTGGCAGAGTAATCATTTGAAATAACCTTTTCTCAGGTAGTAGACACACGCTATTTGACTAAAGACATGAGACGGATATCTGCTAAGAATGTGAAGAATTCAGCATCAGGCTTTTTGATCCAGTGTCAAGAAAACTTTATAATTGTTTATTTAAAAAAAAATTATCAATGTCAGTAGTACAATATCAATATTTTCTCTTTTCTTTGGATCAACTAGAGGTCCTTTTAAGTTGAAACTTTTACTGAGTAATAAGATACACAATTTTGAGTCAGAAATATGCTAAAATACCAATGTTGCCAATAAATATTTTGTTCTTGTTCTTTTCATACTGAAATTTTATTGCTCAGCTTGTAGTCTTTACCCTTTTTTGCCCCTTTCTTAATTGCTAGTAACCTTCTTGCCTCCCATAGCTTCTATCATGGGTAATGTGCCTTTTTCACATAATGAAAAATTGGGCCACTAGCCCTGACTTACTTGACAGAATAGTCAAGGTCTAAGTTATTGCCTTATTACAGTTATGAAAGCATTTGTACTCATACAACACAGTTTCCATAGTTATCCCCCTCCATCTAAATCTCCATACATGTACCTTATATTTAAGTTATATTTTTGACATATTTTGTATCTAGAAATATAAAAATCTTTCAACAAGAATGGAGAGTGAGAAGGCATTTGTGGTAAATAGAAAGTGTTGAGAGGTTATTACTGAGTTGACTGAGGTCTCAAAAGTTGCAAGTCTTTGTTTTGTTTCATCATCCTTAGTGAAAAAATATTAGTGTGAAAATGTGGTTCAATAATTAATGAAAATAAGCTGTATAACCATAAAACTATTGTGGTTCACACATTCAAAAATACTAAAACTGTATAGGCAATATATTATGCTAGGCACTAAGAAAACAGAGACAAATAAGACATAGCCCTTAATTTCCAGGAACACATAGTCTAACAGGAAGTACAAACAAATAATTAAAACACTTTATAAAAACTGCAACTTATACATTAGGTATATATATGTCTGACAATTTCCCCTATGATGCAGATGTAGAACATGGCATGTGACTTGGACATTGAAGACAAGTTTGAGTCTCTGTGATGAGAGAAGAAAGATGAGGAACCCAGGTAGCAAGAGTCATGTTTACAGAGGCACTGAGGTAGAATATAGAATCTTACATGTTTCTTGGAACAACTGAACCTAGTTTTGTACAGGTTGTTTGGAGAGATCAATCTTGTTGGATATATAGAGAAATAGGTAGACTACATGGAAGTGCTGAGGGGCTTTGTGTGCCATGCTAATTGATTTGGATTTTGGATATAAAATGCTGACTTGATAGAATTAGAACATCTGAAGAAAAAAAAGAGAGACATTTAACAAATTGCAGTGTAGGCTGATATTTGCAAAATGTAATAAGCCTGTAAGAAATTTCCCATTTGATCTTCAAAATTTGAATATAAATGTACTTCAAATGTTTGAAAAATACTAACCATCATAGCCAAAATACTAAACTTCACATATTTCTTAAGTGAAATAAAATATACAGATTTTTGATGTGTGTTTTCTAGTTTTAGTTTTTACTATCAGAGATGTAACGTGGCAGTTTACTTATCAACTAAGAAACAGATACTGAGGTTTTCTAGGAGAATAGAATTAAAAATAAAACTTACACCTGTCAATGTCAGAAAAAAATGTTACATAAATAAGTAGAAGGAAAAAAGCATATACTATTACTGCTCAAGGTAAGAGGGTGCAACCTAATGCAGGCATACCTTGGAGATAATGGTTTCAGACCACCACAATAAAGCAAATATCACAATAAAATGAGTCACAGGAATTTTTGGGTTTTGCAGTACATATAAAAGTTATGTTTACACTACACTGTAGTTGATTAAGTCTACAATAGCATTGTGTCTTAAAATGCAATGTATATACCTTAATTAAAAATACTTGATTGCTAAAAACTGCTAACTATCTCTGAGCCTTCAGCGAGTCCAAATCTTTTTGCAAAAGTAACAAAGATCACTGATCACAGATCACCATAAAATATAACAATGAAAAAGTTGGAAATGTTGTGAGAATACCAAAATGTGACACAGATACATGTAATGAGCAAATGCTATTGGAAAAATGACAAAAGACTTGCTGAATGGGGGCTGCCGCAAACTTTCAATTCGTAAAGAATGCAGTATCTGCAAATCACAATAAGCAAAGTGCAATAAAACAAGGTATGCTTGTAATGTAAACTTTGAAAAATGTGCACAGATAGATTTTATTGTGAACTCTTTGCTCATCCTTTACTCCTATATACACAAAAATTAAAGAGAAAGGTAAAAACTTGCAAACAATTTGAGAATATATATTAAGTTACTTAAAATTAGTAATTAAATCATGGATTTTATTGGACATCAGAGAGATAGAGCAAGTATCTAAGATGGAAAAAAAGCTGACTTTTTATGGTGGGTGGTTGTTTTTACTTTTTTTTTTCCCCACATAGCATTCAATGTCAGAAAAGAGTAGAGTAATTTCTGCAATATATTGAAAAAGAAAGTAGTCTTGAACATAATGGATCAGAGATATGTCACCTATATACCCTAAAAAAATAATTTTTAACATTACATCCAGCTAAACATTGTTCCATCTAAGGGAGAACTTAAAAATCAATCTATCAGGAATGAGGAGCCATGACATAAAAAAATGTGGCAGTGAGTATTGGATTTAGTAAAATATAGAACAAAGGCTAAAAAAGTTTGAGATATTATTTAAATAACAAAAGTATTACAATGCTTTAAATAAATTTTGTGACATTTAATATTATTACATATAATGTCTTAGTGCAACTATTTCTGAAGATTCATAAAACATTTGGGAGTTTGAAATGATTTGAGGAAGGTATGTGAAATGAAATGCAATGGCACTTTATTTCTTAAAGTAGCAAATGAAAATATAAACTTGGTTATAATAATTAAATCTGTAAAAGTAATACTAGAGAAACTAAAAGATATATATATATGTGTGTATATATATATATATATATATATCTTTCCAGGCTCCAAATAAGAAAAATAAAAGTATACAGGAAGATACTGTAAGGAAAAACAATATATATGGAAATGCACTTTCACTTAAAATCTCTAGAAAGCATCTAGATTTCACAAGAGGTAATCTCTCAAACTGTTAGAACACACCAGAGAAGCAGTAAAAGCAGTAAAAAATAATTTTTAAAGAGATGCTTCAGATCTTCTGGTCAGAGTAGTCTCCTGATTGCAATAGGTCCCTCTCCCTATTGCAATAATCTCTTTTACCAACTTTGCAATAATTCTTTTAAATAAGGTCTCTCCTTAATAGAAACAACACAACAACAGAAATTTCTAAACAGACAAAACACTAGAGAGCTGAAAATATAAAACTTAAGTGAACTAAATTTCAGAAAGTGACAAGGGAAGAAAGGAGACAGTCTTCTTACCCCTGGAGGAGCATCAGGAGAAGGGAATCTAGTACAAATGGGGTTTAAAAATGCCAATTTTTTATCTAATGGTCAATATTTTGATTCTGAAAAAAAAAAATCAGTCTAAAGAAGGGATACAAGAATAGTGCAAGCATCTTTTTAAGACCCATTTTGAAGCCATTTTACTCCATACTCATAAAATCAATGCAAGATGTATCATAGGACTAAAAACAAAAGCCCAGGACATAAAGCCTCTAGAAGAAAATGTAGGATAATACCTTTGCAGTCTTGGGATAGGTATAGTTGTATTGGACAGGATACAAAAAAACATTACCCATAAAGGAAAACCATAAATTTGTCTCCTTAAAACTAAAACTTTCTATTCATCAAAAATGAATAGACAAGATACTGATTAGGAAAAACTAGTTCTGGTACATGTATCTGACAAGGTACTTGCATCTATTTTTTATAAAGACTCGCAAATAAAGTAAATAAAAACTATTCAAAATTAAATAGGCCAATCAGACTTTCTTGAGAATTCAGAAATTATGTACATATAAACAGAAACTAAGGAGAGTTAGTACCAGCTCATCTAATGGCAATCAACTACAGAGACATCCACGTACTCTTCCTATTGAGATTCCTTTGTTTGATACTCAATTTTTTGGTTGCTTCCAATTATGAGGTCTAAGTGATTCCGACACAAGTTCTATAAATTATTTTGGTGGGACTATGTTCTCTCAGAGACATGGGGTATTAGAAAATGGGTATTCGGTTAATATGTGGTTAAAGGAAGAGTGATTTACATTTCAATTAAGTGGAGCCATGTATAGTGAGGAAACAACGAATCTAGATGCCATATCACCTGGGACAATGTTCCCACTGATGGGAAAACTCAGGTGGTTGGGGAAATTTTGCCTTATTCTTTTTTAATAGAAGATAAATAGGGTATAAACTATAGGAAAGTTTCTTGAAGGCAATACAATGTTAACTAATCAAGAGAAAAATATGCTAAGGTTAATTATGTAGTTATAATGGATGCTATTATTACATATTTACTCCCTTTTTGTCTTAACCGATTTGAAAAGCAATGGTATAAAATATAAGTTATCACTGGGCCTGGAACAAATATATGTAATATGTGTAATACATTTGTCAATAATGATGCAAAGCAGCTGGGTAGGAGCAAAGCTGTAATGGAAAATGATGACAGATTGGGAAGTAATAATTATAACAATGTTGTTGAGTTTTTAACAATAAATATAATATGCAAAACAAAAATACCAAAAAAGGGTACTAGTTTGAGAAGAATCCAAAAAAGCTTGAACAATAACCTCTGATATTTGGACACCCCCAGGACATGAAAGCACCAGATACTCATGATGCCCACTGCATCTTTCTAGCCTGAAGAAGCTGTGAGTCTGTGGTAACCATTATTCAAACTCAACTTTTCTGGGAGAGCAGAGAGGGGCAGGATGTGGATAAATTGTAGAATCAGAACAACACAATTTTTAGAATAGTTTTTGAATATACAGTGGTTCAAGCTGAACCAATCAAGAATTCTATATCCACAAAACATGCATTCAATTCTCTCATTGAATGGTCCAGCCATTTTAACATTTCATTTCACTAATTAATGCTAATTTACACTGAATGGTACATAAAACCCTGATGTTTCTTGGCATAATCATGAACGAAAGGACAGGGAGCAGTCTGGATTGCATCATTGGATAAAATGCGTGTTCAGCACATCCTATCATTCACTATATCCTTTACAAGAAACAGAGGATTTTGTGACCCTGGCCAGAGAATAATTGTTCTCTTTAGACTAGAAATGCTGAAGAGAAGTTTCATTTCCTGATCTCATTGACACTGAGAGAAACTCCGCACGATCAGTTTATAGGACCCTGATACTCTGCCCACAGGGGTGATAACACATATCAAGCTAGGCCGACATGTAAATCTGAAATTGAGTTGAGACCACAGGAATGGAAAGACAACAGAGCTTAGAAATTGATGTTGTGCCAGGAAATACTGTGAGACCACATGCCAGGAAAACATACCAATATTTTAGGTTCTTATCCTTCTCTAAGCTTGATAATTCTGTTTTTCCTTTGATCATATGGGCTAATAATTTCCTTTTGCTGAAGTTTGGCAGAGTTGGTTTCTTTTGCTTTCTTTCAAAAAGTGCTTTGAAAAACTAATTTTAATATAATTACATTGTATGTAATTGTTATGCTTTTTTCAGTAGAATTCAATAAGAAAAAGAAACACCTAAGCCTATGATGATACATACATAATATCTGCCTTTCTGTACTTGTGATGACTTGCACTTCATCAAGGTCAGTCAGAATGTATGCAATAAACGTGTCTGCCTGAATTATCCTTGTCTTTAAATTTTACATTGGCATTGAGTGGTAGTTCCCCATTTATTCTCTACATGGGAGTGTCAATGAAAAGAAGAGAAAAATGTCTGAACTATTTAGACACAGAAGTGGCTGTTTAAGTGATCTTGCGTAGTCTTTTGAAAGAATAGATATTTGTAATTTAGTATATTGAAAAACTAACAGATCCTACATATATCTTAGTTTAAGTCAAAACCAAAATCCAATATAAACATATGTTAAAGAGCAAAATTTATCCTGTCAGTAAAGTACACCATGCCTCTAAGCTCTAAGGAAAATTGTGAGTTACATGAGTATAAAGTAATGTCCAATCACAAGAACAGTGATTGAAATTTTTCATGTCTAAATAGTTGGTAGATTTTGATCACCTATTTATGAAGTAGTCTATTCAAGGAAGTTATTAGAGTATTAGGAATTTTAAAATTAGACAATGAAAAATGTATGTAACGCTTTTATGCAATTTTGGATAAAAGTGACGAGAGCTAGGGTATGTGATTTAGTTTTTGGCATTGCCTATTTGATAAATATGTGTCAAGTAGATTCTTTCATCCTAATATTCTTTTTTTGTAAAATAGTGAACTTAATTCTTGTCTTATTTCACATGCTTTTTAGGATTATGTAATATAGGAAAGTGTTTTTAAAAATGAAACAATAATGGAGAGTTACCTCTGGAACAAGAACTGCAAAAACAAAACCAAAACCAAACCAAACCAAAACAAAACAAACAACTGTCTTTCTATAAATGTAATGAGAACACTGACAAACTTTGTCCAAATCAACCTTTTCAGATCTCTGGATGTTAACCAAAGACTTGTAAAAAAAAAAAAAGAAGCATTTATTCAGGAAAAATAGTTGAATCTCTCTAAGAACACTGAGCTTTTGGGTGTTTTGACGTACCCTATTCCCAAGCTCTTTTCCCCAGCTCCATGATAACACTGCAACCAAAAACCTCACAACTACAGTCAGCATCCTAGCAGCCACTGTTAGGGATCAGAATGAGTTGGGATCCTCCCCAAAGTGCTGTTCCCAGAGAATTATCACTATTTGATCCATCTGGACTCAGCTGGTAGCAGCCCGATAATTGCACTTCAGGGTTTGTCTTTATTTTACTTGACTTAGAGCTCTCTCTGTGCAAACAGCTCTATCCCTAAGGTATTTGTCAAAAATAATCTGCAGAAATTGTTCAACATCATAGCTGACTGAAGTGCCAACAAGAGTTAGGGCTAACAGGAGGGTGACCAAAATGCTTAAAAGGAAAAACTGGGAATGAGGGGTCTTGGAAAAGCTCCAACATATTTGTGGGAATCTAGAAGGCTACAGAAAATGCACAGCTGTAGACATTTCTAGAAAAGATATGAGAAGGAGCTAATGTTTCACCTCTGACTGCCTTGAGGCTTTGCATAAGCAGGCAATTAAGCTTAAGGCAGAGATGTAAACTGCTAGAGCATTGAGGGCCTACCCCCAGGACACTGACTTCTCAGCAAAGCCTGAGAGACTTACTAGGTCAAGACAATTAATGAAATATCTGTCCAATGATAGTTGACTACTAGACTAATTGAACACAGATTTCAGTAGCCATACATGAATGCAGACTTCAGAGAATTAGACCAGGAAAGTCATTAATTAAACAAATAACAATTACAGCCACCTGCAACAAAAATATCCTGAGTAGGAAAAAGAACCTCTGATTTTCAGAGTGGCCACATTATATTATTTAAAATCCAATTTTCAACAAAAACATATGAAAATGCAATGAAACAAGAAAATAGAAACTGTTTCTAAGAAAGCCCAGATGTTGGACTTACCAGACAAAGCCTTTAAATCAGCAATTCTAAGTATGCTCAAAGGGCTAAAGGAAACCATGTCTAAGGATTAAAGAAAAATGAGAAAGATATCTTGCCATATAGAGAACATCAATAAAGTGATGAAAGCTGTCTTTTAAAAATTAGGAATTATGGAGTTAAAATTACAACAACTAAAATGAAACATTTATTAGAGTGGTTTAATAGCAGATTTGAAATAGTGGAAGAAAAAATATGTTAATTTTAATGACAAAGGCAATTTTTAAGAACATATTTTAAAACTATAGAGTAAAAGAAAGAACAAGGAAATTAAAAAAAAAAAAACAACGATATTTCCTGGTGTTTGGGAAAATAATTTAAAGTCCTATACAGTTGACCCTTGAACAATGCAAGCATTAGGGGTGCCGACCCTCTGCCCAGCCAAAACTCCCCAGATAACTATCATTGGCCCTTCATATCCGTGGTTCTGTCTCCGCAGATTCAACCAATAACATATCATATAGTATTGTAGTAGGTATTTATTGAAAATAATCTGTATATAAGTCGCCCCATGCAGTTCAAACCTATATTGTTCAAGGGTCAACTGTATACCTTTACATTTATAGTAAACTGATTTAACAGCAAGGCAAGAATTTCAATAGGAAATAACAGTCTTTTCAATAAATGGTGGTAGGACAACTGGATGTCTAGATGCCAAAGAATACACTTGAGCCCCTCCTCACACCATATGCAAAAGTTAAATTAAAATGGATTATTGCCCATATTGTAGAGCTAAAATGATAACACCATTAGAAAAAAACATAAGGGTAAATCTTCATGACTCAGGTTTGTTAACAGATTCTTAGATATAACACCAAATAGCCAAAAGCAGCAAAAGAAAAAAGAAATCTGGCTTCATTAAAATTACAACCTTTTGTGCTTTAACGAACATAAACAAGAAAGTAAAGTTCAACCCACAAAATTGCAAAAAAAATTTTGCAAGTTACATATCTAAGGGACTTGTATGCATAATATATAAATATATAAAATATGTACTTATATGCAGAATGTATTAATATATACAATAAAAAGACAAATCACCCAATTTAAAAGTGTGCTAAGGATATTAATACACATTTCTCATAAGATATACTGAAAAAACAAAGCACATGGAAAGATAATCATTAGGGAAATTCAAATAAAAAACTCAAGATATCACTTCACACCCACTAGAAAAACTAAAAAAAAAAAAAATATATATATATATATAAAACATCCACTATACTTCAATACAAAATAAAAGAAAATATAAGTGATAGTGAGTGTTTGGCAAGGATGTAGATAAATTAGAGCCATCATACATTGCTGGTGGGATTTTTAAAGGGTGCAGACACTTTGAAAAATAGTGTGGCAGTTCCTCAAATGGTTAAACAAAGTTACCATATGAGCCAGCAAATCCACTCTTAGGTGTATATCCAAGAGAATTAAAAATATCTGTTTAAAATCTGTATAGTAATATTTATAGGAGCATTATTCATTATAGCCAAAAAGGTAGAAAAACCCACGTGGCCACCAACTGATGAATGAACAAACAAATGTGGTATATCCATACAATTAAATATTATGTAGCCATAAAAAGGAATGAAATACTGATACATGTTGCAACATGTAAAACATTTGCAAATATTAGGCTAAATGAAAGAAACTAGTCATAAAAAGACACATTGTATGATTTAATTCATATGAAATGTTCAGAATAGACAAATACATAGAGACTACAGATAGTAGATTAGTGGTTACCTAGGGGTAGGGAGAGAGGGGGATAGGAAATTGGTATGGGGTTTCTTTCTGGAGTGGTAAGAAATCTTCCATAATAGACAGCAGTGATGATTGCACAGTAAAAACAATCATGCAATTTCCTAGTGTGAATTTTATGGTTTATGAATTATATTTTAATAAAGATGTTAACATGAAATCATACAGAGCTCCTCATCAATTCCCACCCCCACCCCACCTTCCCGCCGCCCAGGGGGGGTGTGAGTGTCTTAATTTTAAGAAATTGAAATAAATGAATTTAAGATTGAATGAAAATATTTACTGCAAGTATAAAGAAACAATTAGCGCATATAAGTTTCCAACAGTAATGATTAAGCATCTGTGTATAAAAATACTCCCTCAAAATAATATTGATATTCATGTATGTTAGCCAGCATTGATTATCTCGTAAGTTCTAGACAGTATGCTTAGTACTTTGCTTGCTTCTTCTCTTTTGATTTTCAGAATATTTTGAAATGTATTCTCTTTATTTTATAGATAAGACCATGAATGAAATTTTAACCTCACTAATGTGTCTAAACAGTTCATAAACGGCATCATCAAGACAGGAACCCAGATCAATTAATTGTAAAGCAAATACTCTTGCCAACTAACCTATAGTTTATTCTTTTTATTCAAGAGTAAATGAATAAGAAACATTTATTCACACCAATGTTATTCTTATAGCTGTCTTATATGTATTACAGGAGAATCATTGTTTGAGGTAGAGTTTAATTGCATGTATCAAAGAAATGCTGAGGAAGTAGATTTTCAGGATTTTTTTTTTTTACCATGAGCCCTCTTCAACTCATCATTCCCACTCAGACTAAGGTCACCTATCTCAAAAGTTATCTCATTTCAATATGTCTGCTCATGTTGGAAAGCAATAACAGGCCACAACTATAAGCATTAATCAAATGACAAATAAAAAGGAAATCCTCAAGTAAACAGTTAATGGAAAGTAGTCAAACAAATAAATGTAATTACAAATGGAAAGATGGCATTTTCATAGTGAATCAAGAAACGGTAAAGAGTTTATCTGGAATCTAAGTTGTTTACAGTGGCTTTTGCCCCAAGCTAAGGATTAGGATCAGAGTTTGGATGTTCTATTTACAATCCTTTACCTAAATTTTGGACAGTCTTACTTTAGGTGTGGTCTCTTTGATGTGCTTCTTTATTTCCCTTGGAATAATTTACTCAACATCCCTTTTGCAAAGTCTCTCTTACTGATGGTCATGAAATCTCTAGAATTTTAGACATAAATCTTAGAGGCCATCTAGTTCAATTTCATCATTTTACAGGAAAATAATTTGAAGCCAAGATCGGTTAAGACCAACCTGAATACTCATCCTTCAAAATATGAGAGGTTTTCTTCCATGGACTTCTTTATGGGAAAGCCTACCCAGTTTGATTATAAATTTATTTCAACTAGCATGTTTGAACAGTTTAAAATAATTTACTCTTATTTTTCCTAAGAATTTTTATCTATTCTTAGAGATTTTCTTCTTTTAAATCTGAGCTATTTAAATAGATCTTATGCTGTTTTATTCTTATTCTTAAATGACAAGTATCTATACAAGTTCATTATCTGCCACAACGCAGGGTGAAGAGTTCTTTTTAGTCTCTGTGTACTCTTCAGTATTAAGATGCCAACCCTTCAATCTTAAGAAATCTTTGAAACCTCAGCATGAAGGTTTTTTTTTTGTTTTTTTAAACAATGTTGCTATGCTGCAGTAAGGATGACTATCCTCTCCTGCCTTCTGTCTGGCCAGTTGTATACAAAGAGCATAATTTATTCTCAGCAATTTGAAGCAGTCTGAGGTTCTCCTAAGGTCAGAATAAGTACACGCAAGACTACGCCTACAACTTATAATGTATATTGTGAAAATTTCTCAATACCCTATAACTTTGCCATTATTACTTGCCCTAAAATTGAACTCCTAACAGTTTCTAAGTAGGACAGCCATTGTTCAAATAGAAATTGCGCATAAATAATATGTCTGCCTTCTTCACCTATTTTATGTGTGCATAAGCTAAAATTATCTTATAACCTACCTATGAAGTTTGAAAAAGTTAACTGAATGATTTTTACCAGTATTCAGCTCAAAAAGCTCAATAGCATCAGTGAAAGGCAAGAATTATTAAAGACATCCCATAAACATTTCTTCAATTGAATTATTGAAGCTTTACTCAATCTTGGAGATTTTCTTTTCTATTTTTCCCCTTATCTAAACTAGTGAGATCTAACATAGTATAAACTCATTCACAATCGTTCTACATCCTGAAGTTTATAAAATACACAGATTTAGATAAAAACAGTTAGCTGCATCATTCTAGGTTACTAGAAGCACAATGCTTTCTGGGCTGATTTGGAGCCATTATAGTCAAAGTAGGAGGGTTCCCGCAAACAGTGATTGAGCTTTATCTTCAGGAAGGAATCCAGAGTCACAAGAGAAATAACATGAATTGAAAACATACACTAGAAGAAGAGGAGAAGCTCCTTGGGGAGCAAAAGAGAAATAGTATTTTCTTATTAGGCGCTTTGTTAGTCTATTAACAAGCTAATTATAGACACACAGACTGGATACGGCTTTAATGTAGTAAATATGTGCATTGTTCATAATTCACTGATTATATTTTTATATACCATAACAATTGTTATTAAACTTATATCCAGTGCTGGTCATTAAAGCAGGAACAAATTTTCTTAAATCAATAAAAATATCCCTGAATAATGAAGTCAATTATTTGAATGATAATAACGACTATTTACTTCATTGCTGTCACTTCCTTGGCTAAATCCCCTAGTTTCAAAGTCTTATTTCTTGTTCTCCACTGTACCCTTACTATTTCAAACTTCCTCCTCATGGCACTTATCTCTCTGGTGTCTTATTTCCTAGAGTGAACACAATGTCTGTCCACTATGGTATACATTGATTTTACCTAGGTCCTGCTTGCTGCATGGACAACCTGCAAGCAAGATGTGTAGTTATTTCCATGATGTGTCTTTAGACCTTCTCAGTTCAGACATTTTTGTCCTAACAAAATGCCATATTGAAGTAATCACTTGAAGTACTGTTAGAGAGAGGGACTGTAAACCGTTTGCCTTTATTTTCCTGAAATTGCAATGAATAAACCAGATGAGCATGCTTTCTAAAAGTTTAGATCAGAGAGAACTTTGGTTGCAGCAAATTATTTAGTGAGTCTCCATAGATCATTATTTCAGCTGCTTGGACAGGTCATTTTTGAGAAAGGATAGATTTGAATTTTATTTCCTACTGCAACATCCATCATCTAATTATCTTGGAACCACACAGACGGATTATTATTTGCCTTAAATTTTAATTAATGTTTATTTGTAAAGACCACTCTACTTTCCCCCTGTATTCAGGATTCAAATGGGACTTTATAAAGATCTAGTCAATGTACAGCAGAAAACAAACCTTTCCAGATAAACACCAGTACCTAGTCTCTAACATTCGCACTTTAACTTCCCCATTTGGTCTGAATTTTTGTTCTTTCTCATACCTTGTGGTTCCTTAATTCCTTGACTTTTTTCAGCTCCCATGTCTAACACAAGCCTTTCTTATTTTTCCTAACTGCTTGAACTTCTTAAATATGAACTTCTTAAATGTCTCTCTTAAATATCTATCTGTGGCCCACTTTGGCTATACAATTCCATCACTTTGCAGTCAGAAAAACCGGCACCAGCCACTGACTCACAACTTCAAACCAGAAGGACCAGCTAGGTTCTAGGGAAATAATGACTAAAATCTTATATTATTTCCTTGACAGCTTATAATTTTACTTTGGCGAGTAGTCCCATCAGAAATCATATTTTAATTCTTAATTAGTAAAGATTCTACTTTTTATAACTGTCAAGAATGGGTGCATTCAGTGTAATATAATTAAAATTAAGAAATATAAAACATTAGCAGGATATGATAGTATATAACAGATTCTCCACATACATAGAAGGATTCTGATATTAACAATTAATATTTTGTGTGCTTAACCTGTGCCTGGCACTGTTCTAGTAGCTTTAGATGTATTAAGTATTCTAATAGCTTTAACTATCTATTGTAATAGCTTTAGATGTATTAACTATTGATTCTTACAGTAACCTTATAAGAACTACTATTATTTCTATTTTACCCATAAGAAAACTAAAGCAGAGAAGTTAAGCAACCTGTCCAATGATTCATCCAAACATAGCTAGTGAGCCATTGAGGGGGGATTAAAACTCAGGTGATATGACTTCGTATATCAGAAGACAACCACAATGCAGACTGGAGGATTGCATTTGAAGCAGTATTGCTATAGAACTTCTCAAATCATTTATATTCTTCATCTGGTGAATAATATGGAGTATGAACAATGTGCCAAGCATTTTACTAGACACTGGAACAAAAATGGGAGTAATTAAGTTGACTATTTTTTGAAGTTTAAGTGTAGAGGAGAAAGGCTTGCTAAAAGTTTGTAAATGTTGAACAATTTTGATATCTAATTCAAAAGGGATGTAGAGAGAGTTAAGAGGGCATATGAAAGGTAATTACGATAGTTTAAAAAGAGGAGTGATCAAAGAAGCAATCCTAAAAAAAGACTTAAGGCATTACAAAGAGTAAAGGTAGTTTGGTGAGATGGGAAAGCAGGAGGAAGGCAGTGGGTGGAAAGGAGGTTGGAAACTCTTCCAGGCAGAAAGAATAGCATGTATGAAATCCTGAGACAAGAAGGAATGTCATGGTTTTGGTGGAACTTCAGAGAAAATCTGGACCCCATCGTGCAGAACTGTAGACATGTTGAAGATCTTGAACTGCCTTGCCAGAGCAATGGGAAGCAACTAAATGGTTTTTAGTTATAAGCAACTGATTTACTACTCTAGCTGCACTGTGGAGGACAGAATGAAAGGTTAGACTCATAGAATCCAATAAAAAAGTTGATTATAACTAAAATGATTTAGACGAGTTTGTTTCTGGTACATCTGGATTTATAGTAAAGGGAAATATAATTGTTTTATTTAAAGTTAATAAAAACTTTAGTTGTAACAGTGTAGATAACTCTCTAGGACTACATATAGAAAGCTTAATTTTCCTTGGCCTCTGGAATGCAGATTGTTTAAAAACATGGGTTTGGAATCAAATGCCACTCCGGAACTCTACTGTTTGCAAATTATATAACCTTGGGCAAACTATTCACAAGGGAAGGGAGAGTAGAGGTGAAGGGAGGCAAAATACCACTGAAAAAGCCCTTATTGAATAAAAGATACACATTTTCTCAAAAAGTATAATGTGCTTGCTTTAAAGAGAAAGCACTTCAGTGAAAACATTAAATTCTATTTAATTTACTTAATCAAATAGGGGTTTGTTTTGGAAATATCAAATAAGTTTAAAATTGGCATCCAAAGATATAAACATCAGTTTACAGGAAGTTTCCTTTTGTGGAATATTTCATTCCACAAAGAAACAGGACTTTACATAAATGAATCAACACTTATTTATTGATCCTCTATTCTGCGTGGTTCGGTAGATTCGAAACTTCATAAACATGCGTATTTTTGGTTGATGGAATAAAAATTCTCCAGTTTTATGTTTTAGTAATTTCCAAAGCTGATTTTAATTATATTTGAATTTATGGATTAAGCATTTCTTAATGGGTTTATGAAAGCGATAAGTTTATGCTTCCAAGAAAGATATTTGTGGGCTTTCAAGTAACAATAAAGCTTTCTTGCTAGAAATATAACCAGTTTAAAGGAAAGAAGGACAAGAAAAACAACTCTATGGTTTCCTCAACTAAATCTGATCTAGTTCTACTACTAAAAATGTTGTTATCGGCCCTGTATATTGACACATTTTTTTTTTTTTTTTAACCAGTAGAGAAAGTTACTGTGGCTGATATTTGATTGAAAAGGATGCTGCAGCTGTTAGGAGAAAAGAAGCAAAGAGAAAGACACACTAGATGCTTGTTCCTCAGGCTAATTTGCTGCCTCTAACCTTGTATTTGTTGACCCTCACCTTTTGTCCACATTTTCCTCACACCACAAATATGCACTCATAAATTTCACTTCCCCAGCTTATTACATTTGAGATTGTAAACTGCCAGGAGCTATGGTGCTAAAAGTGCTGCCTCTCAAACAATTTTCTCCAATGATATTAACCTTGAATGCAAGAGGTGTAAGTGATGGAGAGTTTACAACACCACATAAGTTATAGTCTATTTAGTCTAAACCCTTCATTTAAAGGAAACTGACTAGATTTCGAGGTCAGGGGAACTCTATAATCAACTGTTATTCTTGGCCCTTGATGACTATACTTAACTATCACAACAACAAAAGAAAGAAAACCACTATGATTTTAGATGTCCTCATTTAAGAATTTGCTGTTAAAAATAAAAAAGAAGGTTGATCTAGTTGGATTACTAATTTCAGATTCCATTGTATGAAGCAAAGTCCATACATATGATGGTACTTTACACTACAGATGTGCGTGACATATTTTGGTCTGTATACATTGACTGCTTCAATTTTGAGTCAATTAAACCCCATTGTTTTAATAATGATGAAAGCATTTAAAACTATCTGAAGTAAATATTTTGCATTTTTAATGACTTCATGAAAGGTTGTGGAAAGAAACAGTCCAAGTTTATAATATAGATTCATGGACAGTGGTAAATGGCTGGTCTCTGTTGGAGAAAGACTGGAAGGTCTAGGGAAGAGGTGTGTGGATACACTTATGATTGCAGACAGTAAATTAAGAGCTTTGTATCACCTGTTAATGCCTTCTTGCAAGCATCCACAATGGTGGAGGCACTAAAAATCAAGTACTCATAATGATTTGGCCATTTGTTATCAGCCAGCCCTAGTCTTCAGCTTCCCTAGTGCTGATATGATGGGAGCATGAACAGAGTAGCTTTGGGAGCAGTGATAAAGAATATACATTACTAGCATGCACCACCAGCATGGGTTGCCATTGAATTCAATGATCATTACATGGTCTGTATCCCCAAAATTTCAAATACAATAACTTTAGGGGTGAAAGTTGGAGCAGCCCTGCATATTAGTAATGCTATTATTGCCATGACAAAATACCACAAACGTAGCAGCTTAAAACAACACAAATATTTGTTCTTACAATTCTGTGGCTCAGCAGTCTGGAATGGATCTAGCAGAACTAAAATTAAGGTATTGACAGACTGGATACTCCATTTCCTTGTTTACTTAGGAAGTTCGCATAATTCAATTTCTTATGGTTGTAAAAACCTGTTTCCTTTGTGGCTGTTAGCTTAGGTCTGTTCCTGACTTCTAAGGGCCACCCACATTCTTTGGCCTGTGGCCCTCTTCTTCCATATTCAAAAGCAACCATGGTGCATCAAGTTGTTCTCAGGCTTCTAATCTTTCATGCCCCATTCTCCATGATCACATCTCTTTAACCTACTATTCTACTTTCCTTCTCCAGTTTTAAAAGCCATGTGATTACTTCGAGCTCACCTGGATAATTAAGGCTAATCTCCCTATTTTAATGTCAGCTGATTGGCAATCTTAATTCCATCCCATCTGCAACCTTAATTTCCTTTTATCATCTAATGTAACTTATTCACAGGTGTAACACCAGAGGCTGAAGCTCATGGGGCATGAAATCCTATCTATGAAACCTGGCTTACCATCACTCCCAGTGACTCACTTTTTGTTTCCTGTTTTTCCAATGCTGGTCTCTGTGGATTTAGAGGTGTTGTTTTCCAGAAAGAAAACACTGTCACCAGAGGACACAGCAAGATTCCCAAAACATTTTAAACTACTGTTTATTGGTTACTCCAGACTCCTGTGCAAAGAACAAGGAAAAGGAGCCACCATCCTGGAAGGGGTAACTGGCCCTAACGATGAGGAGGCAGTAGAGCTGCTGATATACAGTAGGTTAAGAAAGATTATATTTGGTACCTAGGTTTATCCCTGGAGGTGTATTCTTCTACTTCCTTGTCCAATATTGATAGTATGTGTATAAGTGAAGCAGCCATGGTCTGAGTATGTCACTGACTCAGACCCTTGAGGAATAAGGGTCTGGGTCACAGCACCAGGCAATCATTTAGAGCAGTAGATGGTGAACCAAATCTAGAATGGGTAGCAGAGAAGAAGCATGATGAGCATCACCTGCCTTTAGGAGACCAGCTGCAGAAGTTAAGTCTATGGATCACCCACTAACATTCCTCTTACAGATTTCCCTGCAAAAAAAAAAAAAAAAAAAAAATCAACCAGAATTCTAGAAGAGCTGTTTCGAGATGAGATGAATCTATAATGTGTAGCAAGTGGCTCTAAGTGGTGCAACATGGTGGTCTCTTTGTATGTGCTGTGGTAAACTGACCAGATGCCCTCATTCTTCTGCAAGGTAGATGATATTATTTCATGAGACTTGCTCTCAGATGAAGGGAACTGCCATATCCAAAGTTGTCCTCCCTCCCTGGGGGCAGTCCATATCCAGTGATGGTTCAATTGGGGGTACAAATGTCTTCTAGTCACTTTACCTCATTTTGGAACAACCCTGAGGACCCTCCCAGCTCCAGAGCTCCCCATTGGATTAGCCAAGGCTTTTATTGTGACTGAATCATTCTTCAAATGCCCAATTCTGCTTCCTTTACTCCCTTAGGTATTGAGACCAGGGCTATTTCCCCCAAAAAATTTCCTGCAAGCAAATCTCCAACTCAGAGTGTGATTTCTGAGTGGACTTTGAAAAAATTGATTTTATTTGCTTTGAGATGGTACTTTTTAAAACAATTAAGGTCAGTTATTTTAACACTAATAAACTATGTAAGCCAATGGCAAGAAAACATACTGGATATCAAAATATGCTTTTTTAAAATGTTTCCATTGGCCATAAATTTTGGCAATGTATGCTTCATAGTGTTATTAAAAATAATTTCCAAGCTAATT
Organism: Eubalaena glacialis; assembly: GCF_028564815.1. Classification (NCBI taxonomy): domain Eukaryota; kingdom Metazoa; phylum Chordata; class Mammalia; order Artiodactyla; family Balaenidae; genus Eubalaena; species Eubalaena glacialis. Next base: position 48,236,976 of record NC_083730.1, on the reverse strand, counting down.
CCCCTTTTGAAATAGATAGGGTTATATTTAGCAGCAGAACATTTTCTGTTGAACTCCCATTCTCATTTCATTTGTTAATATCACTACTAAATAAACAGAGCAGCCATTTAAAATCATTTTTGGCAATGTGCTGGGTAAAAGTAATAAAAATTAAAAATGGGAAAAATATGACTGGGACCACACTGGGAAACCAGCAAAAGGCTTCCCATTTGTTCTAAATGCACTAGTTAGTCAACATGGCAGTTAGATAAAAATTAGACACAGTGCTAGGCACTTGGATATGAGTGCCTTACTAAAAGACATTTTTCTTATGTTCATAGAATATTCTGGATATATCTGTAGGTCCCCTAAATAATATCATAATTCCTTACACAGATACCCTGCTTTGACCATTTGAATCTGTGTGACCTTGGAAAAGTCATCTAATATTAATTCTGCATTTAAATAAATAAAGGTAATAGAGTTGTTGAGAGGATAAAATATAACTTGTAAAATGTTTATTATCATTCATAATACTGATGAATAATTTTAGCTGAAATTATTATTATTTTAAGTTTAAACATTTCTTCAATGAATAGTGTATAAATCTTCAGGTCACAGGATATTTGGTCAGTGAAAATAATATTTCATAACTGCATGATTCTTACTATGTGTCAAGCTTCTAATCACCTTTTCTGTGTTATCTCATTTAACTCTCACAACAGTTACATGGGGTAGGCTTTATTATTGACATCATCATTTCCATTTTATAGATGAGCAAATTATAACAGAGGGGATAAGTTACTTCACAACCTGCATGCACACAATTAGTAAGTAGCCAAATCTGGGATCTGAACCTAAGCCATCTTATTTAAAATTTCACGCTTTGGACCTCTAGTCTATACTGCCTCTATACTGCATTATGGAGCCTGGCATCAAGAAAATATCAGTGCTATCAAACTAGAGTCGAAGGTAAGGAATAGAGTCAAGGAGAGCCATCTGTTTGGACAGCTAATTGAATAACTGCTCAGATAAGGCTTCTGGCTGGGTTATTGTTAATATTCATAGACAGAAGTAAATTGGTCCTTAACTATTATCACTGAAAAAGCAAATAATGAAAATAGATGTACCTCACTGGTATCCGGTCTTCCCAAATCTGAACTGTTTCTCTAAACTGACGCAGTCTTTCCGGATTTCCAAAATATCCTAGCAATATTTCATATATCTAGTGGTGCCTTCAAACTATAAACCTAACGTCTCTCCAACCATCCATGTCCCTTTACTAAAGCCTTCCTTTCCTTTCCCAAATTTCTACCATTAATTTTCTGGAATTTCCACTCATCTATAAGGAAGGTGGTATTCTTAATATTATAAGAAGATCGAGGATGTACTGAAAAAATGACCCACCCAATAAGACAATAGCATGATTCAGTTAAAAAACGCACTCCATGTGAAGTACAACAACAAGTTTTGTTCTATTTTACCTTATAGAGCCTCTGTGATTTTGATCCGTGTGGTAGTTTTTAAAATATGTCCAAAAATTCTTTAACATTCTCCCCTCAAAAAGTAGAGGTTAGTTTTCCTTCCTCAGAGCATGGACTGAACTTAGTAACTCATTTTCAATGAATAGAATTAAGCAGAAGTGAAAACATGTGACTTCTGAGGATAGATCACAAAGACACTGCAGACTTCTTTGCGGTCTCTCTCTTTCTCTTCCTCACTTGCTCTGGGGGAAGCCAACTAGTATGTTGCTTTACTTGAGGACACTCAAGTAGACCTATGGAGAGGTCCCCATGGTGGGGAACTAAGCCCTCCTCCAGCCAGGCGCGGGTGCCATCTTGGAAGTGTGTATCCACCAGCCCCAGCCTAGTCTTCAGATGACTGAAGTTTCAGCTGAAAAAACCTCAGAGAGACCCTGAGACAGAATCACCCTACCCAGAAGAGCTGCTCCCAAAGTCCTGAGCCACAGAAACTGAGATAATAAATATTTATTGTTTGAAGCTGCAACTGAATTTGGAGTTAATCTATTATGCAGAGATAAATAACAAATGTAAACCAGTTACTAATAATCTCTGAGCCATGTAATAAAATTAGCTAGCTGAAATGCTGGAAGAGGGATACTTTCTAAGAGCTCTGTAAACATAAAATAAAATAAAATTAAATTAAATTAAAACAAAATAGTAAAATAAAATAAAATTAAAAAGTAAAACAAAATAAAATAAAATGTTTTTCAATAGCTGCATTTTAGTTATTTACATCCTTCCCACATTAAAATTGGAGACACGAAAATCTTCAAAATACAAGTTCCTATTTCCCTTCTTTGCCTTTCACTCTCTACCTCATTATTTATCTAGTTGAATATATGGATAATTAAACCAAGGATGTGGATATTATCAACTTAAAACCCTACACATCTTGAACAGAGAAACCCCCTTTTTAGTATCACTAATTTAGAAAACTACTTTCTCATAGACAGTGACATGGGAAATTTGCCACTGGCCTCAGCTGAAAACCATTTGGGAGTATGCATTACTCAGTACCAACTCTTTCAACAACACTGGAAAAATAGTGGAAAATTTCAGATCCCACTTACATTGTAAACATCATTATCTTCATATTCAGGTGAAAAATGTATATAATGAAAACATCTCTATGATTTAAACATACCAGAAAATTAGAACACTTGCTATGAATGAGAAAAATATTTATTTACTTTTCAAGTTATCCTTTTGTGAACAGGGCTTCAAAACATAATTTAAATTATTAGGAGGATTTATATATATATATTGATATAGTTTGGATTAAAATTAACTTGTTTTTATATGGTTATTAGCTTTAAATAACTGTTTGGTAATATGCATTTGTAGCCAATTTTCAGTAAAGTAAGCCATTTTCCCTGATATTTCATGAGCCCTGGCATCTGTAACATGAATCACTGTAGATATGCATAGATCCATTTAGAGGTAGAGGTGGCATTATACAAAACAAGGGGCAGGGAAATAAATGAGAAGCAGCCTGTGTTCTAGTCCGGATTGTTCTTTTTATCTATTATTAATTAGGAGTCTTTCCTCCACTAAAATGTATGAATCTTTGCCACATCTAAGGTTTACCCCTTCCATCCAGTTGTGAGTGAATTTCGGCCTGCTTCATCACAGATGAAGATTATTTGACCTTCTGTTAGCCCATTTATTATCAGAATTGTTCCAGTTCCCTCCTCAACATGCTTCTGTGTTTCAGCCTGGTCCGTTCAAGACCCTCACCTAAGGTTCTCCATGTGTCCACAAAACCATTACTGGAAATCACTGTTTCTTTCTTCTGATTTCATTATCAAATTTATTTGTACAAGAGTCCCTTGGTCACTTTCCATCTTCTAAATAACAATACAGAAAACTAAATCCTCTACATTTTCAAATTTTTCTGTGATTTATTTTCTCATTTTATCGTTGATCCTTGTACAGCTTTGGGATTTTCACAGAACAGATGTAATGACTGCTCACTTTTCAAGTGAGAAAGCAGTGATTCAGACATGTTAAAAGATGTCACCCCCTTTACCCAGATAGAAACTTGAATATTTGAGATTCAGCACCTAATGCAGATGAAATGTAGTGCTTCAAATCTTCCCTGCATCTGAAAGCAACTTAAGAAAATTCTACTAAAGTTTCTAAACTTTATTCCTTACTTTATATTCAATCCTAATTGACCTGCATCTCTATTCAGTAATGTTAGCCTGCCTTTCCTTCACCTCTGTCTTTCCCTTTTATTTCTGTTCCTTACATTTAGTGTCTCCTTTTTACTACTGTCTGAATAAAAGTCATGTTTATCATGAAAGTGTGGATAACAAAGAATACTTCTTTTAAAGTTATAAACAGAGGGACACTTTTTTTCAGAAAACAAAAATCAAAGGAAATAGCAACAGCAACATAACTAAATAGGATATTGGTCTTCTAAGAACTTATTTTAGAGTCCATTCCATTATTTACACTAATTTATACTTTCCTGGAGACAGGAAACTGGTCTCCAGAAACTTTGGAGAGACAGTTTTGGCTGGAGTGATGGACCATTCTATTCAAGAAAGGAAAAGTCTGGAGGCATGCTCACTGGAAGACATTATGAATCCAGGTAAGAAAGTAAAATAAAGTTTTTAAAAAATAATTAATTACTGGTATAGCACTTATGTGCTGCTTTATTGAGAAGTCATATTCCAAAGGACTTCATTTCTGTCAGGAATAAATAAGTTCATAAATAGTTCAGTTAGAGACAAATTTAACTTATGGTCCTGAGGTTATTGAATTGGGTTACAGTGTGAATTTATAATACAAAAATCTGTATTTTGGATGAATTCTGTGCATTTCAGGTTTATTACCAACTTTAGATACTGGCCTTACATTTCTACTGTTTACTCATGGAGTTAACTAGTTCTTAGTAATCAGTCATGTATTATAATTTAAGGCATTATTTCAAATATTTTTCCAGCTTTATTGAGATATAATTGACATAGAGCATCATGTAAGTTAAAGGTATATAATGTGATGATTTGACACACATATATATTGTGAAATGATTACCACAGTAGGGTTAGTTAATGACTCCATCACCTCACATACTTTTTTTGTTTTTTTTGGTGAGAACATTTAAAGTCTACTCACTTAGCAACTTTCAAGTATGTAACACAGTAATGTTAACTATAGTTATCATGCTGTACATTAGATCCTCAGATCTTATTTATAAGTGGGAGTTTGTACCCTTTCACAAACATCTCCCCATTTTCCATACCCCCCAGCCCTGGGTAACCACAATATTCTACTCTCTGTTTCTGTGAGTTTGGCTATTCTAGATTCCACATATAAATGAGATCATACAGTATTGGTCTTTCTCTGTCCGACTTATTTCATTTTGCACAGTACCCTCAAGATCCACCCATGTTGTCACAAATAGCAAGATTTCTTTCTCATGGCTGAATTATATATATATATACGTATATATATATGTATATATAAATATATACATATATATATATATATATATATATAAAATTCACATCTTTATCCATTCATCCAATGAATATGGGAGTACAGAAATATCTTTGAGATACTGTTTTCATCTCCTTTGGAGGTATACCAGAAGTTGGATTGCTGGATCATATGATAGTTCTATTTTTAATTTTTTGAGAAACCTACGAACCGTTTTTCCAAGTGGCTGTATCAATTTACATTCCTACCATGAGTGCACAAGAGTTCATTTTACTCCACATCCTTGCCAACACTTTTTATCGCTTGTCTTTTTGATGATGGCCGAATATTCTAACAGGTGTGAGGTGATACCTCATTGTGGTTCTGATTTGCATTTACCTGATGCCTAGTGATGTTGAGCACCATTTTATGTACCTGTTGACCTTATGCAAGTCTTCTTTGGAAAAAAAAATGTCTATTTAGGTCCTCTCCCCATTTTTTAATTAGGTTCTTTTTATCTTTCTTTCTTTTTTTTTGCTATTGAGTTGTATGACTTCCTTATATATTTTGATCACTAACCCCTTATCTGTTAGATGGTTTGCAAATATTTTCTCAACTCAGAAATAAGTCCTCCCATATACAGTTAACTAATATTTGACAAGGGAGACAAGAATACTCAATGGGTAAAGGATAGTCTCTTCAATAAACAGTGCTGGAAAAATCTGGATAATTGCATGCAGAAAGATTAAATTTGTCCCCAATTTTTACCTCTCACAAAAACTACCTCGAAATGAATTAAAGACAAATTGAAGACCTGAAACTGTAAGACTCCTAGAAGAAAACATAGGAAAAAAACTCCTTGACATTGATCTTGACAGAGATCTAATTTTTTGATATGACACCAAAATCACAAGCAACAAAAGCACAAATAAGTAAGTGGGACTACATCAGACTGAAAAGCTTCCGCACAACAAAGGAAACAATGAACAAAATGAAAACTATAGAATGAAAGAAAATATTTCAAAGATTCTTAATTTAGGAATTCAGAATCAAATATCTACAAATATGGTGAATTCTTTCTGAAACGACTCCTTTTTTAATGATAGATTGCTTACAAAAGTCAACATAAAATTATTGGATTATTCTATATTTAACTTGTTATTCCGAAATCTAATTTATTTCCTGATACTTGGGTTGAATATAAGATGCATAAATACATGATTCTATTTAGAATTAGATTGCTTCAGTTCACATCTTAGCATCTGTCCTTTACTAACTGTGTGACCTTCGGTATCTATCCAAATTCTCTAGGACTCAGTTTTTTTCATCTTTTGTAAAGTAGGGATACTAATAGTGTCTATCTCATAAGATGAGGATTAAATGAGGTTAATTACTGTAAATTGTTCAAAACCACCTGGTATAGCATGTAAGTAACAGATGTTAAAGATTAATTTTTATTATTAAGGATTTTTTTATAGTTAAAAACAGATCTATATTTATATTTGTTTATATTATTGTTGGCAAAATTTTTCTTAGAGGGCCAGAGCAAATATGGGGACCATATGATCTCTCTGTAGCAACAACTCTGCCTTTGTAGCAGGAAAGCATCCACACATAAAACATAAACAAATGTGCATGGTTATGTTTGAATAAAACTTTATTTGCAAAAACAGTCAGTGGATCAGATTTGGGCTGTAGGCTGTAGTCTGACAACCTTGGTTTCTGTGCTTAAATAACAAATGTAATGGGACTTCCCTGGTGGGGAAGTGGTTAAGAATCTGCCTGCCAATGCAGGGGACACGGGTTCGAGCCCTGGTCTGGGAAGATCCCACATGCCTGTCGCGGAGCAACTAAGCCTGTGCGCCACAATTACTGAGCCTGTGCTCTAGAGCCCCCGAGCCACAGCTACTGAAGATGCATGCCACAACTACTGAAGCCCGTGCTGCTAGAGCCTGTGCTCTGCAACAAGAGAAGCCACTGCAATGAGAAGTCCACGCACCACAATGAAGAATAGCCCCCGTTCGCCACAACTAGAGAATGAAGACCCAACGCAGCCAAAAAATAAATACATAAAATTAATTTTAAAAAATAACAAATGTAATGAGTCATGATTTAACAGGAATTAATGCATCCTTAAGACTCTAAATATGTAACACATGTTTAAAACTTCCAAGAAGGTATTTCTTTGCCCACAATTCTCCATGTAGTTTATCTTTGTCTAAAATTCCATGTCAATGTTTATAGTTTTCTCAGCAAAGGATAGAGGCCACCACAAGGAGAAATTGAATTTATGTTAAAAAAATTAAACAATGTCACACAACAGTTTGTCCATTGTATATTCAGTGCATATTAACAGCATTCGTAACATCCCTTAGGATTACTCAACACATGTGAAATTAGCACAGAACAGCAATAAAAATGTAAATTATCCTCTTTTAGTGACTTATGTTATCCTTCCTTTTGTGTACAAATGAAACTTTTTTTTTCTTAGGTCAGAGGAAAGTGAAATTATAAAACAAAAAGAGGTCGAAGGATTTACGAAATTCATATCCACTAATGCAGGAAGATATTATGAAATGCTATTGAAAAACTTGTTTAGGGGGCTTCCCTGGTGGCGCAGTGGTTGAGAATCTGCCTGCTAATGCAGGGTACACGGGTTCGAGCGCTGGTCTGGGAAGATCCCACATGCCGCGGAGCAACTGGGCCCGTGAGCCACAGCTGCTGAGCCTGCGCGTCTGGAGCCTGTGCCCCGCAACGGGAGGGGCCGCGATAGTGAAAGGCCCGCGCGCCGCGATGAAGAGTGGCCCCCGCTTGCCGCAACTAGAGAAAGCCCTCGCACGAAACGAAGACCCAACACAGCCAAAAATAAATTAAATAAATAAATAAATAAAGTAGCTATTAATAAAAAAAAAAAAAAAAAAAAAAAAAAAACTTGTTTAGGTAGAATAACTACATGCCTTTAACTTGGGCCAGATGCTGCATAACTTATTGAAATACAAAAACCATGACAAAATACCAAGCGGTGATTTATCAACACACTTAAGAATTTGTGATGGAAGGTCTGGAGGTCAATTTAACAGAGGATTTTGCTACGACATGAAAACTGATGATTCTTAGTATAAAAATATGAATGTTTCAAATAAGAAGAGCAAGATTACACCAGCTGCTAGCAGATATGAATAAATTTCTTATGAGTTTATTTGAAAAAAGATTATTCTATGTGTTTGAACCTATGGACTTTAATTTTACTTTCATTTCTATTGCACAATTTTCTACTTATTATCTCTAATCTATATTATACAATCTAGTGGTAACACCTCCATACATACCAAATAAATCTAAACTACCCGACATTTATCCCAGCCCCATATACACACAATCTGTCTCTCTCTCTCCCTCTCTCCATTCTCCTCCCTCTCTCTCTCTCTCACGTGTGCACGCGCACACACATACACACACGCACACACAGAGACATGGAATGAAGTGACTTTGTATCATACAGAAATGATATCTGTAGGAATTAAAGTATCACACAGAATGACCTGCTTAAAATAATTTCAAATGAGTGTCAAGTGCCTTCTTTTCCCAAAATTAATATTGTTTTTCTTATTTCATTAGCTGTCTTTATGAACAAGGCTGTTTAGTGTTAGTATTCACGGAGCCAACCACGTGCAAGAAGCACAGGGTACAGTATAAGGCCCAAAAGACATATTAGAGTTTCTGAACAAGTTTCTTCTCCTGATTATTTTGAACATTAAATATTTATGGAAGAGTTGGAGAGGTACTCAATCTACTTATTATTCATCCATGATATACATAATTGATTTTAAGGTGAAACATTCCAGCTCAGATAGCTTTTGGGATATTCACTCTTAGATGGAGTGACATTATGTATGCTACAATGCCTTGAATATCATCCAGATTATTAACATATGACACATGGCTCATCAGCATTATGTGAAATGAGGAAAAACTTTTGCATGTACTACCTAATTTAATTGAAATTTAATGAGATAATGCATTGGAAAGTACTTTGTAAAAAGTTCTAATTATCATTACCATGCCTCACTTCTCTAGCATAGTATGACACATGGTACAGAAAACACATTTGCAGAGCATCTTGATTTTTTTTTTTAAATGCTGAGTAAATCCCTTTAAGAGATGCACGCATTCAGAAATCACAAATCCCCTTACACTAGTGAACTTTCCCTCCTCTTCTCTCCACTCCCTTCCACCTACTCATGCTTTTGTTTTTGTGTGCCCCATTTCTTGCAGTTTTAACCAATCTATTGCTCTTCTCTCAATCATCAAAAGATACTGTTGCTGCTGCTGTCCTGTTGTAAAGAATATATATATATAGAGAGAGACAGAGACAGAGACAGAGAGAGAGTCAGAGAGAAAGAGACAGAATGTAGTATCCTAATAGAACATTCAGAGCACAACTTATGGGATCTGGTACAATCAGATTTTAATAACAGATATGTTCCTCAATAGCTGTATGTCCTTAGACAAGTAACATTTCTGAATTTGAGTTTCTACATCTGGTAAAAAGGGGATAATGATACTTATCAATATGATCTTCATGAGGATTAAATTAATTTTGCTAAATGCACTCTCTGTAATATAAATAGATATTCAAGAAGTGTTTGGTACTATTTTTGTATTGGTATCATCATTATTTGTCATAAAAGCTCTAGTCAGAGTGTAGGATGAAAAATGGAGAAGCCTGTAGGATGGATATTACTTAGAGAAATTAGACCTGAAGGAATGTACTGGCCACTATTACTAGTAGGCTCCTGAAGGCAGCTGCAGCTGCAGACTATGAGAAGAAACCTAGTGAAGGTGAAAACATACAGTATTCCTATACTTAATAGTGGATGTCTTGGCAACATAAAAGTATCACCAGAGTATCACCCATGAGTTTAGCATCCCAACATTTAATTCCTGGAGTACCAATCCATGACTATCTTCTTTGCAGTGTTCAGGCTCAAGGTAGGTTACTGTGGCTATGGTGATAGAAATCCTTTAAAGATAGGTGGAGATAGAATTTTTAAAAGACAACTGATGCTAAAGGGTTTATGTCTCAACTTAGTTAATGGGGACTCAGTACACTATTTTAAACTGATAAATGATTAGATGGGATAGAATGATTGGTCTGGCAGAAGCATGGAAGAAGATAGGCCAGAGGATGGAGCACATCAGGGAAGGGACTGTATCAGCAATCTGAGTAAAAAATTAAGTTTGAAAGGAATTTTAAAAGTAGGATAGATTTAAAAATAAGAAGAAGTTGGATTTACCAGGAGGCAATTTGTTAAGGACTAGGGCTTCGGGCAGCAGGTTAGGATGGAGTAGGGAGGTAGCTTCAAACACTAGATAGATTAGGGTTTACGGCAAAACATCTGTCCTTAGTATGCTGGGTGATAGCAAATATGGAGCTCCAGCTAAAGAGCAACCTGGATTTGTGCAGGAAACCAAGAGGGGATTTAGTCAAAATGGTATAAGATAGGAACACATTATCAGACATATGGTCCAGTGTGCAAGCTCAGGCACTAAAATAAGGCCATTTACCACTTATAAGACCCAAGGCATAAATCATATTTGTGGTAGCAGCACATTTGATTCAATTAATATATTCATATGCTACTTAACAAAATTTATTGCATGCCTATGTGTCTGGTTCTGACTTAGGCCAACAGGTATATCAGAAATGGTCCAAATATTGCAAAATCTGGAGGCATGTGGTAATAGCTGAGGTCCTTGGAGAATATCAGGAGAAATAAAGATACTCCCAAGTTGTATTTTTCTCAATGTTGTACTTGAATTAATTGTATTAAGTAAAAAATTAAAATTATACATATTTTAGTTGCTTTTAATAATACTTATATTGGACCAATTTCCTTTTAATGCATCAGATCCTTTTATCCTCACACCAATCCCTTTCCCTCACCCCTTTTCCAGAACTAAGATGTCCTCAAGATCAATAAAAAAAGTATACTACATTGGGATAAAATTTTGTGGGGGAAATGAAATACAATTATGACTTCAAGAAGAAATAAGAGTGAATCTATATCATCAAAAAAAAAAAAGAAAGAAAGAAAAGAGGTACTCAAGAGTCTGACTTTATTTTTGATGTTTAACCGTGGACAGTATTCAAGCCTCATCCTCCCTCTTCCCCTCTTCACCTACATCTGGTTAAGTGGATAAGAAAGCCTATGCAGGCCATCCTGTAGCTTCTGCAGAATGAAGTTCAAAATGTGCAAGCTCTTGCCCTGGATTGGGAAATAAAATGAAAGTAGACACAGACGTCACACTGTATACAAAATTAGCTATAATCTTAAATGTAAAATGCAAAATTACAAAACTAGAAGAAAATATAGGAGAAAAATCTATATGAAATAGAGTTTGTTGAAGAGTTTTTAGATACAACATCAAAAAAATAATCCATGAAAGAAAAAAATACGTTAGACTTTATTAAAATTGAAAACTTTTGGGACTTCCCTGGTGGCGCAGTGGTTAAGACTCTGCGCTCCCAGTGCAGGGGGCCGGGGTTCGATCCCTGGTCAGGGACCTAGATCCCACATGCATGCCACAACTGGGAGTTAGCATGCCACAACTACAGAGCCTGTGTGCAGCAATTAAGGAGCCAGCGAGCTGCAACTAAGGAGCCCGCGAGCTGCAGCTAAGGAGCCCACCTGCCGCAACTAAGACCAAGTGCAACCAAATAAATAAATAAATATTTTTTAAAAATTACAAACTTTTGCTTTGCAAAATATACTATTAAGAGAATAAAAAGAAAAACCACAGTTTCCAGTTATTTATGGAATCTAAACACAAAGCAAATGCACAAATATAACAAAACAATAACAGACTCATTCAGAGAACAAACTAGGGGTTGTCAAGGGGAGAGGGGCGGGGGAATGGGTGAAATAGCTAAAGAGGATTAAGGGGCACCAACTACCAGTTATAAAATAAATAAGTCACAGGGATGTATTGTACAGCACAGGGAATGTAGTCAATAATATTGTAATAACTTTGGATTGTGTGTAATGTATCAAAATATCAAATCACTATGTTGTACACATGAAACTAATACACTATTGTAAATCAACTATATTTTATTAAAAAAAAAAAGCCACAACTGGAAGAAATCTTTGCAAAACACATATCTGATATAAAACTTGTATCTGAAATATACAAAGAACTCTTAAAATTCAACCATGAAAGTAACAACTCAAAATCTTAGCAGACACCTCACCAAAGAAGAAAGATAGATGGACATTAGACATAGGAAAAGATGATCAACATTCTTTGTCATTATGAGTTTGCAAAATAAGTCAAAAATGAAATAAATTATAATCTGATTAGAATGGCATAAATCCAAAAAATTGCCCATGCTAATTGCTGGAGGCAATGTAGAACAAGAAGAACTCTCATGTGTTGCTGGTGGGAACACAAAAACAGTAGAGGCATTTGGAAGATAGTTTAGCAGTTTCTTTCGAAGGATGGAAAATCTTACAACATGATCGAGGAAACCAAAAGATGTGAAAACTTATTCCGACAGAAAAAGCAGTAGATGAATATTTATACCAGCTTTATTCATAATAACCAAAAAGTATAAGTAATTAAGATGCCCTTAAGTAGGTGAATAGATAGACAAATTGTGGTACATCCTTAAAACAGACTACCATCCAGCGAGAAAAAGGAAAGAGCTATCACGCCATATAAAAACATGGATGAATCTTACTGTATATTGCTAAATGAAAGAAGTTAATTTGAAAAGGTTTCATACTGTATGATACCATTTATGTAAAATTCCTGAAAAGGGAAGATTATAGCATCAGTAAACAAATCAGTGGTTGTCTGTTTCTGGATGGAAGGAGATTGAATATAATGGTGGACATATACCACCATGCATTTGTCAAAATTCATATAATTTTACATCACAAATGTGTGCTAATTTAAAGAAATGATCAATTAGGAATTCAGGGATACCAGGATATAATGCAAAATGTGACAAAGTAATCTCTCTCACAAATGTATGAAACACACTTATTGAAGTGAATGGGTGAAAAAGGAACTGACTTAAGGATATTCATAAAGATTATTGGACTATAATAGAGAATTAGAAGTAAACCTGATATTTAAGGTTTAATTTATTTTCAACAAATGTGCAAAAAATAATTCAGTGGGGAAAAATAGTCTCTTCAAGTAATGGTTCTAAGACACTGGGTAACCACATGGAAAAGAATTACACTGTATACAAAAATTAGCTACTAATGTATTTTAAACCTAACATAAGAACTAAAATTATAAAACCCTTTAAGGAAAACATAGGATTTAATCTTCATGATCTGGGTTAAACAAAACTTTCTTAAATATTATACCAAAAACACAGCAACAAGAGAAAAAAAATGGCTTCAACCAAATTCAGACCATTGTACCTAAAAGGACACCATCATGAAGTGAAAGCACAACCCACAAACTGGGAGTAAATATTTGTAAATCATATATCAGAAAAGCAGTTGTTTCTAGAGTACATAAGAACTTTTACAACTCAAAAATAAAAAGGCCAATGGGCAAAGGAACTGAATAGACATTTTTCCAGAGAAGATAAAGACATGGCTAATAAATACAAGAAAAGATGCTCAATTTCATTAGCCATTAGCGAAATACAATTCAACATAACAAATGATATACCATTTCATAGCTATTAGGATGGGTATAATCAAAATGGCAGATAAGAACAAATGTTGACAATGGTGTGAAGCAACTGGAACGCTAATACATTTCTGGTGAGAATGTAAAATGGTACAGCCACTTTGGAAACAGTCTGATAGCTCCTCAAAGGTTAAACATAGAAGTGCCTTTATGATTCAGTAAATATACCCCCCCTTTGCCTATGTCTAGGAGTAATTAAGATATTTGTCTACACTAAATCTTGAGCACAAATGATCATAGCAGCATTAGTCATAGTAGCCAAAAGTGGAAACAGCCTAAATGCCCATCAACTAATGAATGGATACATAAAATGCAGTTTGTCCAGACAACAGGCTATTATTAAGCAATAAAAAGTAATAAAGTACTTATATTTGCTACAAAAAGATGAACTTTGAAATGATCATGCACAGTGGATGAAGCCAGTTACAAAAGAACATATATTTTTTTCTCCTTTCTTTTTTGTCTTTAATTAATTAATTAATTTATTTTTAATATTTTTTTTTTGGCTGCGTTGGGTCTTCATTGCGGACTTTCTCTAGCTGCAGCAAGCGGGGGCTACTCTTTGTTGCACTGTGCGGGCTTCTCATTATGGTGGCTTCTCTTGTTTCGGAGCACGGGCTCTAGGCACGTGGGATTCAGTAGTTGTGGCACATGGGCTCAGTAGTTGTGGCACATGGGCTTAGTTGCTCCGCGGCACGTGGGATCTTCCCGGACTGGGATCAAACGCATGTCCCCTGCATTGGCAGGCGGATTCTTAACCACTGCACCACCAGGGAAGCCCAAAAGAACATATATTTTATAATTCCATTTATATGAAGTGTCCAAAATAGGCATATCTACAAGGACAGAAAATAGATTCATAATTTTTTAGGACTGGGTTGGGAGGAAATGGAGAGTGACTGCTAGTGGCCATAGGATTTATTTTTTTTTGGAGTGTTGGAATAGTTCTAAAATTGATTGCAGTGATGGTTGTACAACTGCAAATATACTAAAATATTCATTGAATCGTACACTTTAAATGGGTGAATTGTATAGTATGTGAATTATATCTCAATCAAGCTGATAAAAATAATCTGTAGTAGCCTACATACTACTGTATTCCTAATAAATTTGAACAAATTAGATTTCAGTGGTGTAGATAATTCTCCGTTTTTCTTTAGAAAGCATTACTTATTATAGTCTTACACAGATACAGACTTATACAGATATAAGTCTGCTGAACTATTCTTTATACTGAAATTATCCTTTTTATTGAAAAATAAAATATTTTTCCTTGAGATCCATGTATACTGATGAACTCAGAAAGAAAGAAGATTATAACTGAAAAATCACCTTAGGAAAAAAAACCACAGCTTGAATAACCATCCTTCTCCATAAATTTCTTATGTTCAAAGGTACAAAAACAATATTGGCTCTAAGGACAAAAACTGTCTCTGGAGCTCTATAAGAGAGAAACGGAATACATTATGAAATATCCCTGATTAAAACAGAACAACAAAGCTAGGTGGAGTATGCCTAGTTGGATCTCAGTGATAACAACAACAGTGATAATTAATTCCATGTGCAGTGTTCAGTGTGTTCCTTACTGACAAGACAGCAGCAACACTATTATATCTTGTGCAGAGAAATTAAGGCAAGAGAGCTTACCCTTGAACTATCTCTATGATGTGTCATGTACAGCCTGTGCTCTCTGTGATGAGCAAAACCAGAACAGGGCAGGCCTTCAGCAAAAACAAACATAGCACACAAACAAATTAAAGGATAAATTCAAATACATTTAAAAAATAGCCACAGTTTCATATTTCTGACAATGATCTCTTTTCTAGTGACATTGCAGTGTGTTATTTGGGTGTGTATTTTCACCTTGAATTGTGTGAGATGATTCTGTAAACTAGAAATGACATTGTTGCACACTCCCGGGCCATTGAAAGATTAATGTGTTTAACAGATGAAATAAAACTGAAATCATGTTAGACCAGAATATGTGGAATCAAATTACTTAGATCTGTGCCATTATGAATAGCAAAATTATTATAATATTACTTAATACACAGTAAGAAATGTAATTTGCAAACTGTAGCTTTAAAGTTTCTAATAGTCTAATTATTATTATAAAAGTCTTTCTTCTTCCTGGTGCTGACATAATATAGCTCTAAATGTGAGTGCAATAGGTTAAAGGAAATAATTCTGGTTTTGAGTCCTTGTTTTCCCATTTGTTACCTTTTTAATGTAGGATACAGTACTTCTGGGCTTTGATTATTAATTTGGATATCATGTTAGTAATATCTAATTTATAAGGTTATCCCGAGGATCAGGAAGGATATTGCAGGTTTTAAATACTGTGGCTTCCCCATAAAATAGAAGCTATTATTTTGTTTTGCATGCAAAAGCATATTTGGGAGCAAGGCTGGGAAAGTAAGATTTAATGACAAATGACTAAATCAAATATAAGTATTCTTTAAAAGATTATATTGATAAGGACTTTACTGCAGTCCTGTTAGATGTTGATTATGACATTCACTCTGGGATTTGGCAAGGGCCAGTATGCTAACAAGTATGTATCAAGTTGTTTATTTTTGGCACCCATGTTTCTCTTTTATTACTTTCTATTTCTGAGACTGTGCAAGTGAAGGAAATCATTCAAGGATGTCAGCTGTACTCTTACTGCTCACCTAAGCCAGATGTTATTCTGGTCCATCTGTTCACACATTGTCTGCCACAATATGAAAAACAACTGGGGACTGTGAGGTGACATAGTAATTAACCTTGTAAATGACATTAGCATCACAAATAAAACCAACACTTGGTTTTGTGATTTTCATCAATTAGCAGCAATTAATCTTAGCTGCTTTGCATTATCTCCCTTTAATATTTTATAATTTGCTTAATGGTGGATGCTGTAAAATCACAGTTCTTTGCCTCACTTTTCTGGATATTTAGATTTCTCTTTGTGTTATAATGAGCTTTGCAAATATCACCTTTTGTTTGAATTGTTTGAAACAATTCTTTTCATTCTCTTATGAATTATTAATTTGCTTAAAAAGCCATAATGATTGCTCAGTGTCCATTGAATAATAGTTATAAATAGTTAACTTTTTGCTAGCATTATAGTGAGTCCTTTATATAAACCTAAAGAAAAAATTCTTTGAAATGATCCTGAAACAATATTTAAGGAAAAAATTTAAGTTATAGAAGTGAAAAATTTTATAACAATAAAGACAAACTGATAGATTTAAGAACAGCTTAAACACAGAAGAAGAGAGAATTAGTGAATAAGAATTGGTAATTTGAATATGAATTAGTGAAGTTGTGTATGTTTAAAAATATATACAATAAAATATAAATAATAGATGAAAATAAGCATTTCAATTAACCTACAAGAACAAAGGAATAAA
Organism: Eubalaena glacialis; assembly: GCF_028564815.1. Classification (NCBI taxonomy): domain Eukaryota; kingdom Metazoa; phylum Chordata; class Mammalia; order Artiodactyla; family Balaenidae; genus Eubalaena; species Eubalaena glacialis. Next base: position 48,219,935 of record NC_083730.1, on the reverse strand, counting down.
GAAAAAATAATGACATTAAAAAATAGTGGGAAACTTGTTGACAAGCAGATCATAAAAGAAATGTTAAAACGTGTCCAGATGGAATGAGATATATCTCAGATAAAGAAAGGCAAGACATTACAAAATATTTTTGAAGAAATAAATGTAAAATTTGAAATTTTAGTGAAAAATATTTACTTATAGATACAAGAATATCAAACATCTCAAATATTTTAAAAAACAACATTTTAGAACGTCAGAGAAAAACTGTTGAAAAGAAAAATATAGAGAAAATCTTGTAAGGAATCAGAGAAAAAAAGACATTACACACACGGAAACAAATCTGTGAATGATGGCTAACTTTAACTAGAAACAACAGAGAAAAAATACAATGGAATTTTAAGTTTAAGAGCTGAAAAAAATTGAAAGAAAACTATAAATCTATTATTGGGACTAACATTTAAATTAAATATAAAGAAAAAACATGTTGAAAATATTAAGTAAAAATATTTTTCAAAAATCTAGTCTCAATAAAGGCATTCTCAGCATAATGGTGAGAGAATTCATTTCCAGCAGACTTGCATTGCAAAAGTTGCTTAAAGAAAACATTTAAGTTGAAAGAATTTCTTTACAAAAATATTAGTGGTTGAAAGCAAAAGTTATGACAGTGTTATAGGGGGTTATAGTATGCATAAAAGTAAATATAAAACAAAATTGATGGTTTTAAGAATAAAAATATTAATTGTTCAAAGTAAAAATAAAAACCGATTAGTAGGGAGTTATACAGAACAGTGAAATGTAAGATAACAAGAGAACAAGATATGAGAGGAGGAAAAAGTAATACACTGTTGTGAGATACTTACACTGTTCAAAACAGTATATTATTTGAAGGTAGAATAGGGTAATCTAAAGGTTAACATTTCAATCCTTAGAAAAACCAAGCACTAAAATGAAAATAAGAGGTATAGCCAAAAAAAAAAAAAAAAAAAAAAAAAAATGCAGGAGATAAAATGTATTACTAATGCTATACAATTAACAAAAATGAAACTAGGAAAAGAGGTACAGAGCGACAAAATAGTTAATATCCTATGGAAACTTTAAACATATCAATAAATATAACAAAAATAAATTGAATGAAAACTCCATTTAAAAGCCAGATAATTCCAGTTGCATAGAAAAGCAAGAACCTATTTTATGCTCTTTATAAGAAACACACCTTAAATACAGATGAATATGAAAATAAAAATGTAGAAGAGGATATAACTGCAAACATTAAATATAAAATAGCTAAAGTGGCTATGGCTATCTTAACATAAAAAAAGTAGATTTCTACATAAAGATTTTTAAGGAGATAGAGGGAAGCATTTTACAATTGTCACTATTTAAAAAAATAATAATATTGTATGTATAAGCATCTAAAAACAGCATTTAATACACAAAAAAATTGACTGAACTAAAGGGAAGAATAGGCAAACCCTCAATGAAAACATTTAATATTTCTCTTCCAGAAATTTATTAACAAGTGAATAAAGGCATCAGCCAAGATGTTAAATATTTGAACATAACTGTCAAATAACTTTTTATTGATAATTGCATTTTTTAGAATATTTTACCCAATAAATATAAAAGCCAATTATTTTCAAGTGTACATGGAACTTTCCCCAAGATAGACCAGATGCTAGGCCATAAAACTAGTAGAAGTAAACATCAAATAATTAAATTCTTACAAAGCACAGCTCCAATTACAAAGGTATTAAATTAGAAAACAATAACAGTCCAGAAAACTACAAATATTTGAAATTAAATAACACAAATTTAAATAAACAACAGCTAAAAGAATAAATATAAATAGGAATTATAAAATAATTTAAGTTGAATTGTGATATTTAAAACTACTTAAAATGTATGATGTAGCAAATGTTGTTCTGAGATGGAAATTTATAGTTTTATATGTATATATTAGAAAAGAAGGAAGATCTGAAATCAATATCCTAAGCTTTCACCTTAGGAATCTAAAAAATGAAAAGCAAACTAAATCCAAGGCAAGCAGAAGGAAGGCTATAAACGATTAGAATGAAAAGCCATGACATCAAAAACAGAAAACATTAGATAAAATCAATTAAGCCAAAAGTTGATTCTTTGAAAAAATAAAACAAAATTTGCAATTCTTTTCCTAGACTGACTAGGAAAAGAAGATAGAAAACTCAGATCAACAATTGGACATTGGTATACACAATGACATTGATATACACAATGATATATACAATGACATGGGTAAAATTTATAAAAATGTTGATTGAAAAAAGTCAGACACAGAAGAATATATATTATGATTCCAAGTATATATTCTTTAAAAAGTAAAACTTTTATTTCAAGGATCCATATTTATAAAGAAATACAAGTGACGACAGTGGTTATCTTTGTGGGGAGGAATGAGTTGTGACCAGGGGAAAATGAGGGTGGCATCTGGGGAGGTGATAATGTTTTAATATTGTTTTGGGTTATGGTCATATGGATATTCACTTTTTGATAAATCACTGAGCTGTACATTTTTATAATTCTTAACTGTATGTATAGCATTTCACAATAATAAAAAAATTCATATTGAATAAATACAAATTGTCTTTCAAACTAAATGTTTTCTCTAAGTAGACTCTACAGTTGGAAAACCAATAACAGCTGTGTGTACACATAGACTCCAAATCATTAATCTCTTTTATATACCTACATTTAAAATAACACCTTCAGTTCTAATGTTAACAAACATAAGGCATTCGATCAAAATTAAGACGTGTGTGTGTGTGTGTGTGTGTACATGTTTTGAGAACACATTCCTGGTTCATTGTTCTTTTCTAAACTAATGACTAAACTAATGACTGTAAACCATTTGACCATTTAGAGTGCCTTAGTGAATGAATTTGAATCTATAAATGTAGTCACGTACAAGTGTTAACTGTAGTGAGGCTTCTATGTGTGTGTGTTTGTGTCTGTTTGTGTATGAGTAAATTACCTGTCAAAAACACAACAAAGTCTAGAGAGTCAAAGACAGTCAAAGTCCTAATGACAGTTCAGGGTTACAGGAGGAAAATTTAAAACAAATGAAAATAAAATTTTTTTAAAGAAGTGAATCAAAAAAGCAACTGTTTACATTAAGGATAAATATTATCAATATTGCTGGAAATGCCTGAACATTAGCTGAGTGCATTGATTTCAGATCATTATAGTAAGCAAATCAGATTGAGTGAATAAACCTAGTGAATCCTATACATCCTAATGTCTGATAGTGTTCATATGTTGAGAATCAGACGCTATTCTTGCTGTTTTATGTTCACTATTTCCCTAACTTAAAATTTTACGAGAGAATTTGTAATCTTCTAAAAGACCTAAGGCAACAAAGACTCATAGGGAAAAATCTGTGATTTACATACCCAAAGTGGCAGGACTGAGATTTGAATCTAAGTCTACTTCCAAAGGCTTTTTATTGTCTATTCCACCTTTGTTATCACTTTCCATAGTAATTTTTTGATATATCCATATCTACTTGAGGCACTTTCATCCTTTAATCTGATGAATATTTTGTAATATACAATAGAAATTCACAGCAATCTCCAAGGTCCCAAATGTGCGCTCAAGTTCTTCTCCTTCCACAAGGAGATTCCACTTGAATAGGTATTTACATTTCTCTCCCTCCTGAATATCCAACGGGACAATTTATACCTGTAAAGCTACACTACAGCAGTTTGAGGTTATTTTTTTTCCCCTAGTGGTGACTTGACAATACTTCACTTGTATACTCAAAGCCAACAGAGATTTGTGAGTCTCTATATCCGTTTCAGCATCTTCTATTTCAAGGGTTGAATTGCCACTTGGGTAAATCACTCTCAGTCCTCAATAAGACAAAAGAAAAGAGTATTACCTCAAAAATCTCACAGCCTCCCTTGTGGTTTATGAAGATGCTCTGCAGAATTTAAAATCTGCAACGGAGAAAAATGCAACTTAATTCACAATGAGCCTCTTCCATGTGAAAGAAGAACCTCAACAGGAATGGTGTTTGTTGCCTTTTTCTTCTTTCTTTAAAATCGCTTTTGATTAAATCTAGGAAAGAGACATCTAGCTAGATAGCATATAGTTTAGGACAAATCTTATGTTCCAGTCATCTGAAAATTCCAATGACTATGACGATAGAAATTCCTCTAATTCACTTACTTATTCTTTCATTTTAGTAAAGACTCAGTCTTTTTTGAAAGTGTTGTCAGGGTAGCTTGTTTAAACTGGATTATACTTTTCCTGGTCATCTTTGAGAATGGAATATAACGTATCTTGTCTACTATAGTAGGGACAGTTTTCTTGTGTTCTACTTGGCTGCCTACCACCTTTCTCTCCTATAGGTAGCTCTTGGCTATCTTTCATAGCTCTTAGCTGAGAGGCAGCCCTGGGAAGGTTTTATACATTGTTCCCTAACCTGGTCATGGTCGTTTACATCAGAAGAAAGGAAATTTGACCCAAAGGCACCCAATCATAGACTTCATAAGAAACCAAAGAGAAATGCTATATGACAGCTTTGCCCCACAACTCTGATTCTCTATCTTGGTGTGTTTGAATAAGAGATAAACTACATGCCATCAGGAAGAGAAACAGAAAGGCACTTAGAAACAAGTGAAGATGGAATTGACAGTTGAGTAACATTAATGGTCAAATACTACAGTTGGAAGAAAGAGATGAAAACACCTTTGAAATTTCTACCACTAGAATTTTAGTTAAATCATCAATTACTGTTAAGCTACCAGAGCATTTGGTTTGACCAAAAGATTTACTAGACTTTATGATGTCTCTTCTTATAAATAGATATAATAATGTCAGGTTATGTTCAGTGAGATGAAGGAAATATCAAGGGTAAAATGATGGAGAGTTAATAACTGGAGAGTTGGGTTTTGGACTCCTTTTGATATGATGGCCAGAGAAGCTTTTCTGAAGAGTTGATATTTGAGATTGTATTCGTGGATGAGAGGCACTGAGATATATGCAGGAGGAGGTAGGAACAAGTCTAAAGGGCCTGGGATTTGAAAGGGCTTGGGATACATGAGGAAAAATAAAAGAGAGCAATGTTTCTGGAGAGTGGTGATCAAGGGGCCCAGAGTATCAAAGAAGGTTGAATAGGTAGGCAGAGGCTAGATAATACTGATCCTATTTAGGCCATGCTAATAGATTTTTATTTTATTTTAAGAAAAATGAGAAGCCACTGAAAGATTTTAGGGAAAAAAATGTAGCAAAAGCATGTATAGCTGCTATTTATATGCTTAAAGTATTTTTCATATTTATATAACTTCATTTCTATACCTAAATTGACAATATATATAAATAATACATATGTAAAGTAACAGTGTGGCTCTGGCATTATTTTCTAATTTATTTGGGTAATAGTGAAACTCTTAGTTAGAAAAGGCTGTGGAAATATGTCTGTTTTGGTTCTGGAAAGGCTCTCCACTGTGGGCAATACAGTTTTGAACTTCTATTGTTCTGTGCCCAATCTAAGTACCATTGTGGACCATGGAATTTCACTGTCCATACTCTTTCTAGGATTCTACTCGCGATAATTTCTCAATATGTCTGTACATTTTGAAATTCTATTTTTTAAGTTTTAATCATTTTATTTCGAATGCTCTAAATATTTATATTTCCATTTCCCATCTTGTGAAATTGTGGAATTGTGAAAATCTGGATATGTGATTATCAAATGCTTTGTGCCATTATCCTCTGCAAATTCTAATGTTAAAAGCTTTACAAATTGAATAAATTCAGAAGTATACCATGAACTCCAATCAAAACCTCAAGGGATTTTTGTAATAATATAGAGAAAGCATTTTTAAAGGTTAGCTAGATGAACAAATGAGCAAATCTTGCAAAATTAAGCAAGAAGATTATATTACCTTAACAGAATTGAAAGAATAATATATGCCCAAAATAAAGAAAATATAGTTGAATATTTGTCAGTTTTATAGATGGAGAGAGATATTCTATTGATATATCAACAGAAGAAGTCACATAAAAAAGGACTGAAACAAACAAAAATTTAACATTCATTGAACAAATATTTATTGATCAACAATTATGTATTGTTGTGAATATTTGGGATTCATCAGTGAATAAAGTATACAATGATCTTGCCCTTATGGAACCTACATTTTGGTACAGACGGACAGGGACAGTTAACAATACAGAGTAGTAAAGACAGACTTCACTGATACACTGAGATTTGAGTAAGAATTGACAAAATGTATATTAAAAATAACATGCATAAAATCAAAACAGAGACGAGATTCTGGAAAAAATTGTCACAAATAAATCAGATACTTGGTTAATATCATATAATTGTATAATTTAAGTAGACAAAAGTGTTCATAAAATTTTTACACAAGTATATTAAAACAATGATTATTTTAATCTATAAGCTTGGCAAAGGTTTAAAGCTTGACAAAATGTTCGTTCAATACTGTGACATTTTTTCTTATTTAGTTGAAGGCAAATGCACATTACCACACCTTCTCTTGAGAACAAGTAGTCAGTAGATGCCAACATATATTTAAAATATCAATACTCTGTTACCAGTAATCTCACTTATAGAAGTTTATCCCACAAAGTAATCAGAGAGGTTGTCAAAGATTTATGTACAGAGAGAACTGCTGCAGTGTTAAGATAATAATAGGGGAAACCTGAAAAAAATCAGAATACCTAAGAACAAAGAAATAATGAAATACTTTTTGATGCATCCTTTTATTCTAATCCACTCTGTAATTAATCATTACTATAGAGATTTACTACCACCACCAACCTATTCCATTGCCATCATTTAATGACAAGCAATAGTCTCCTAGATTTTCTCTTTGCATGTATTGTGCAACAAACTCCTTACCAATGTCCTCTCAACAGGGAGTAAGACAGATCTTTACAAAATTAAATTCAACATACAACCTTGCCATAAAATACTCTAAGGGCTCTGGTTTGCTTTTAGAACAGGGAGCAAGTAATTAATATACCCTACCTTATCTTTAATATAGCCTATAATTCCCTAGAGGTTTGGCCCTGACCTACCACTCAGCCTACATTCACACCAGGTTTCCTCCTTCTATTCTGAGTTCTGGAAATCCTTGCTGTATTTCAGCTTATTACTCAGCCATAAAAAAGAACGAAATAATGCCATTTGCAACAACACGGATGGACCTAGAGACTGTCATACTGAGTGAAGTAAGTCAGAAAAAGACAAATATCATATGATATCGCTTGTATGTGGAATCTAAAAATGGGTACAAATGAACTTATCTACAAAACAGAAATAGAGTTACAGATGTAGAAAATAAACTATGGTTACCAGGGGGTAAGGGATAAATTGGAAGATTGGGATTGACATACACACTACTATATATAAAATAGATAACTAATAAGGACCTACTATATAGCACAGAAAACTCTACTCAATACTCTGTAATTGCCTATATGGGAAAAGAATGTAAAAAAGAGTGGATAAATGTATATGTATAACAGATTCACTTTGCTGTACATCTGAAACTAATATAACGTTGTAAATTAACTATACCCCAATAAAAGTTTAAAAATAAAAAGTACCATGCATACCCCTGGACATAGCCTTTGCATACACTGCTCACTCTGGCATACAGCAGGCACTCAAATACTCGGTGGATGAAAAAATGAACAAACTAATGAATGAGTGATTAAAAGAATGAATGAAAAGTCAGTACAGTTCATAATGTAATAAAATACAGAGAATATAATTCCACATTTTAAGCCATAGTGTCTGAGATAATATAATTGATTACTTGAAGGATTGTATTTGGAATGAGAACTAAATCTTGTGGAAAGTTATAGACATGTTGATATCAGTGATACAATACGATATTCAGTAGACACCATTTATCAGTAATTGGAATAAATGAATTAGGGTTCAGGTAGAAGACTGAGACTGCATATGTAAATGTTGGATTGCTCTTCTCAGATGAGATTATTTCAACTGTCAGCAGTTTAACTAAAGATGTCTTTTTAATGTACTAATTATGTTGCAGACATTTTGTTTGGTGATGGAAAAATAAAGCTGAAGAAGGCACATTTCCTAATATATTTTAGTCTAATAAGAAGGTTGTATTATAAAAAAAAGAATATTAGAATACAGAAAATGAATGCAGTATATGAACATCAAAATAAGGTTTCTGAAAATAGAAACCATTATAAATATAGGACCAGGAATACGTATTTACCTTTCCGATTTAGGTACACTCAATTTACAGAAATCCTGCTGAATATAAGTAATTTCTAGCATATACTAATATATATATATATATATATATATATATATATATATATATATATATATATAAAGGCTATGAACATATAGTTAGCTCTTAACTTATTTTGAAAAGTCAAAATGATGTGATGCGATTTGATCATAGAATTTTTTTTCCTTCAAGTGAGTGTCTAGTCTTTGGGGGGATTTTATTAAGTGTAGACAACTAGGTCAAAATAAAAGCTAAGAAGTACTAAAGGAATTCTCTGTGCTTGATGTCAGAAAACTTACTGATCCTTCTCCCCCAAAAGAATATGCTGACACATTTCAGCTGAGGAGCTGGAAATTTGGGGACTGCAAATGAGGAAGAATATGAAAGTTATTTTCTTTAAGATTGATCTTTCTTTTAAGGCATGATTAATCTATCACATATTTGACACCCTTTTGTATCTATGTGTCATTATCTGAAGCAATGCTCTTATGAAAAACACATGGATCACTAACCTAGGCAGTGAATGTGGACAGATTTCGCTAAACTAGCTGAGGGACCTTGCACAAACCTCTTAGCTTCTCTGTGCCTCAGTTAGCCAGCTGTGAGAGGACATTTCTATAAATGACTCTGCAATTTATTCCAGCTCTACAAAGCAATCTGTAATAGCATCTTAAGGAAAAAATGTAAATAATAAGATATGCAACATATGAGTATTAAAATATTTACCTAAAATTGAAAAAACCAAAGGAGATACTCTGTACAAGAAAATAGTTCCTCAAAAAGCTAAGAATTATCATGTTAAAATAATAAAGAAAAATTGAAGAAATATAAATTCACTCACAAAACAACCCCTATAACTGTTCTTATTTAACACTTTGTAAATCACAATGATTTTGAGCAAGTTAAACCTCCCTTCAATATATTAACATTGTAGAAAAGAAACAAAACCACTGCAAAAAATGGACTTAAATGAATAATGTTTCTCTAGGTTAAGTCATTTAAATCATTCTTTATTAATATTTAGATTTAAAAAGATATTTCTTTACAGTTTATAAGTTGTGTCCACATATATTGATATTCCTCCACTTTTACAGAAGACGAAACTGAGGCTCAAAGAAGCAAATGTCTTGTCTACTATTGTTAGCTAATAATTGGAGAAAACAGAAGTTTACATTTTTAAATTACAAATCTAAGTTTTCTCTTGATTTTCAGGGTTAATATTTGTATTTCATAAAGGAAGGAAAAAATTTTGTTATGTCATTAATAGAGTCAAGGATGTTTTTTTTGTTTTTTTTCTTAATTTTTGAATTTTATTTTATTTATTTTTTTTATACGGCAGGTTCTGATTAGTCATCAATTTTATATACATCAGTGTATACATGTCAATCCCAATCGCCCAGTTCAGCACACCACCACCACCACCACCCCGCCGCTTTCCCCGCTTGGTGTCCATACATTTGTTCTCTACATCTGTGTCTCTATTTCTGCCTTTCAAACCGGTTCACCTGTACCATTTTTCTAGGTTCCACATACATGCGTTAATATACAATATTTTTCTATTTCTGACTTACTTCACTCTGTATGACAGTCTCTAGATCCATCCACATCTCAACAAATGACCTAATTTCGTTCCTTTTTACAGCTGAGTAATATTCCATTGTGTATATGTACCACATCTTCTTTATCCATTCGTCTGTCGATGGGCATTTAGGTTGCCTCCATGACCTGGCTATTGTAAATAGTGCTGCAATGAACATTGGGGTGCATGTGTCTTTTGAATTATGGTTTTCTCTGGGTATCTGCCCAGTAGTGGGATTGCTGGGTCATATGGTAATTCTATTTTTAGTTTTTTAAGGAACCTCCATACTGTTCTCCATACTGGCTGTATCAATTTACATTCCCACCAACAGTGCAAGAGGGTTCCCTTTTCTCCACACCCTCTCCAGCATTTGTTGTTTGTAGATTTTCTGAGGATGCCCATTCTAACTGGTGTGAGGTGATACCTCATTGTAGTTTTGATTTGCATTTCTCTAATAATTAGTGATGTTGAGCATCTTTTCATGTGCTTCGTGGCCATCTGTATGTCTTCTTTGGAGAAATGTCTATTTAGGTCTTCTGCCCATTTTTGGATTGGGTTGTTTGTTTTTTTTAATATGGAGCTGCATAAGCTGTTTATATAGTTTGGAGATTAATCCTTTGTCCATTGATTCACTTGCAAATATTTTCTCCCATTCTGAGGGTTGTCTTTTCGTCTTGTTTTCGGTTTCCTTTGATGTGCAAAAGCTTTGAAGTTTCATTAAGTCCCATTTGTTGATTTTTGTTTTTATTTCAATTTCTCTAGGAGGTGGATCAAAAAAGATCTTGCTGTGATTTATGTCAAGGAGTGTTCTTGCTATGTTTTCCTCTAAGAGTTTTATAGTGTCCGGTCTTACATTTAGGTCTCTAATCCATTTTGAGTTTATTTTTGTGTATGGTGTTAGGGAGTGTTCTAATTTCATTCTTTTACATGTAGCTGTCCAGTTTTCTCAGCACCACTTATTGAAGAGACTATCTTTTCTCAATTGTATATCCTTGTCTCCTTTGTCATAGATTAGTTGACCATAGGTGCATGGGTTTGTCTCTGGGCTTTCTATCTTGTTCCATTGATCTATGTTTCTGTTTTTGTGCCATCACCATATTGTCTTGATTACTGTAGCTTTATAGTATAGTCTGAAGTCAGGGAGTCTGATTCCTCCAGCACCGTTTTTTTCCCTCAAGACTGCTTTGGCTATTTGGGGTCTTTTGTGTCTCCATACAAATTTTAAGATTTTTTGTTCTAGTTCTGTAAAAAATGCCATTGGTAATTTGATAGGGATTGCACTGAATCTGTAGATTGCTTTGGGTAGTACAGTCATTTTCACAATATTGATTCTTCCAATCCAAGAACATGGTATATCTCTTCATCTGTTGGTATCATCTTTAATTTCTTTCATTAGTGTCTTACACTTTTCTGCATACAGGTCTTTTTTCTCCCTAGGTAGGTTTATTCCTAGGTATTTTATTCTTTTTGTTGCAATGGTAAATGGGAGTGTTTCCTTAATTTCTCTTTCAGATTTTTCATCATTAGTGTAAAGGAATGCAAGAGATTTCTCTTCATTAATTTTGTATCCTGCAACTTTACCAAATTCATTGATTAGCTCTAGTAGTTTTCTGGTGGCATCTTTAGGATTCTCTACGTATAGTTTCATGTCATCTGCAAACAGTGACAGTTTTACTTCTTCTTTTCCAATTTGTATTCCTTTTATTTCTTTTTCTTCTCTGATTGCCATGGCTAGGACTTCCAAAACTATGCTGAATAATAGTGGCAAGAGTGGACATCCTTGTCTTGTTCCTGATGTTAGAGGAAATGCTTTCAGTTTTTCACCATTCAGAATGATGTTTGCTGTGGGTTTGTCGTATATGGCCTTTATTATGTTGAGGTAGGTTCCCTCTATGCTCACTTTCTGGAGAGTTTTTATCATAAATGGGTGTTGAATTTTGTCAAAAGCTTTTTCTGCATCCATTGAGATGATCATACGGTTTTTATTCTTCACTTTGTTAGTATGGTGTATCACATTGATTGGTTTGCGTATATTGAAGAATCCTTGCATCCCCGTGATAAAACCCAGTTGACCATGGTGTATGATCCTTTTAATGTGTTGTTGGATTCTGTTTGCTAGTATTTCGTTGAGGATTTTTGCATCTATATTCATCAGTGATATTGGCTTGTAGTTTTCTTTTTTTGTAACATCTTTGTCTGGTTTTGGTATCAGGGTGATGGTGGCCTTGTAGAATCAGTTTCAGAGTGTTCCTTCCTCTGCAGTTTTTTGGAAGAGCTTGAGAAGGATGGGTGTTAGCTCTTCTCTAAATGTTTGATAGAATTCACCTGTGAAGCCATCTGGTCCTGTACTTTTGTTTGTTGGAAGATTTTTATCACAGTTTCATTACTTGTGATTCATGTTCATGTTTTCTGTTTCTTCCTGGTTCAGTCTTAGAAGGTTATACCTTTCTAAGAATTTGTCCATTTCTTCCAGGTTGTCCATTTTATTGGCATAGTGTTGCTTGTAGTAGTCTCTTATGATGCTTTGTACTTCTGTGGTGTCCATTGTAACTTCCCTTTTTTTCATTTGTAATTTTATTGATTTGAGTCCTCTGCCTCTTTTTCTTGATGAGTCTGGCTAATGCTTTGTCAATTTTGTTTATCTTCTCAAAGAACCAGCTTTTAGTTTTATTGATCTTTGCTATTGTTTTCTTTGTTTCTATTTCATTTATTTCTGCTCTGATCTTTATGATTTCTTTCCTTCTGCTAACTTTGGGTTTTGTTTGTTCTTCTTTCTATAGTTCCTTTAGGTGTAAGGTTAGATTGTTTATTTGAGATTTTTCTTGTTTCTTGAGGTGGGCTTGTATAGCTATAAACTTCCCTCTTAGAACTGCTTTTGCTGCATCCCATAGGTTTTGGATTGTCGTGTTTTCATTGTCATTTCTCTCTAGGTATGATTTCTTCTTTGATTTCTTCAGTGATCTCTTGGTTATTTAGTAATGTATTGTTTAGCCTCCATGTGTTTGTGTTTTTTACGTTTTTTTCCCTGTAATTCATTTCTAATCTCATAGTGTTGTGTTCAGGAAAGATGCTTGATATGATTTCAATTTTCTTAAATTTACTGAGGCTTGATTTGTGGCCCAAGATGCGATCTATCCTGGAGAATGTTCCGTGCACACTTGAGAAGAAAGCATAATCTGCTGTTTTTGGATGGAATATCCTATAAATATCAATTAAATCTATCTGGTCTATTGTGTCATTTAAGGCTTCTGTTTCCTTATTAGTTTTCTGTTTGGATGATCTGTCCATTGGTGTAAGTGAGGTGTTAAAGTCCCCCACTATTATTGTGTTACTGTCGATTTCCTCTTTTATAGCTGTTAGCAGTTCCCTTATGTATTGAGGTGCTCCTATGTTGGGTGCATGTATGTTGATAATTGTTATATCTTCTTTTGGGATTGATCCCTTGATCATTATGTAGTGTCCTTCCTTGTCTCTTTTCACATTCTTTATTTTAAAGTCTATTTTATCTGATTTGAGTATTGCTACTCCAGCTTTCTTTTGATTTCCATTTGCATGGAATGTCTTTTTCCATCCCCTCACTTTCAGTCTGAATGTGTCCCTAGGTCTGAAGTGGGTCTCTTGTAGACAGCATATATATGGGTCTTGTTTTTGTATCCATTCAGCAAGCCTGTGTCTTTTGGTTGGAGCATTTAATCCATTCACGTTTAAGGTAATTATCAATATGTATGTTCCTATGACCATTTTCTTAGTGGTTTTGGGTTTGTTTTTGTAGGTCCTTTTCTTCTCTTGTGTTTCCCACTTAGAGAAGTTCCTTTAGCATTTGTTGTAGAGCTGGTTTGGTGGTGATGAATTCTCTTAGCTTTTGCTTGTCTGTAAAGCTTTTGATTTCTCCATCGAATTTGAATGAGAGCCTTGCCAGGTAGAGTAATCTTGGTTGTAGGTTCTTCCCTTTCATCACTTTAAGTATATCATGCCACTCCCTTCTGGCTTGTAGAGTTTCTGCTAAGAAATCAGCTGTTAACCTTATGGGAGTTCCCTTGTATGTTATTTGCTATTTTTCCCTCGCTGCTCTCAATAATTTTTCTTTGTCTTTAATTTTTGCCAAGTTGATTACTACGTGTCTCGGTGTGTTTCTCCTTGGGTTAATCCTGTATGGGACTCTCTGCGCTTCCTGGACTTGGGTGGCTATTTCCTTTCCCATGTTAGGGAAGTTTTTGACTATAATCTCGGCAAATATTTTCTCTCGTTCTTTCTCTCTCTCTTCTCCTCCTGGAACCCCTATAATGCGAATGTTGTTGCGTTTAATGTTGTCCCAGAGGTCTCTTAGGCTGTCTTTATTTCTTTTCAATCTTTTTTCTTTATTCTGTTCTGCAGCAGTGAATTCCACCATTCTGTCTTCCAGGTCACTTATCCATTCTTCTGCCTCAGTTATTCTGCTATTGATTCCTTCTAGTGTAATTTTCATTTCAGTTATTGTATTGTTAATCTCTGTTTGTTTGTTCTTTAATTCTTCTAGGTCTTTGTTAAACATTTCTTGCATCTTCTCGATCTTTGCCTCCATTCTTTTTCCGAGGTCCTGGATCATATTCACTATCATTATTCTGAATTCTTTTTCTGGAAGGTTGCCTATCTCCACTTCATTTTGTTGTTTTTCTGGGGTTTTATCTTCTTCCTTCCTCTGGTACATAGCCCTCCGCCTTTTCATCTTGTCTCTCTTTCTGTGAACGTGGTTTTTGTTCCACAGGCTGAGGGACTGTAGTTCTTCTTGCTTCTGCTGTCTGCCCTCTGGTGGATGAGGTTATCTAAGAGGCTTATGCAAGTTTCCTGATGGGAGGGACTGGTGGTGGGTAGAGCTGACTGTTGCTCTGGGGGGCAGAGCTCAGTAGAACTTTAATCCGCTTGACTGCTGATGGGTGGGGCTGGGTTCCCTCTCTGTTGGTTGTTTGGCCTGAGGCAACCCAACACTGGAGCCTACCTGGGCTCTTTGGTGGGGCTAATGGCGGACTCTGGGAGGGCTCATGCCAAGGAGTACTTCCCAGAACTTCTGCTGCCAGTGTCCTTGTCCCCACGGTGAGCCACAGCCACCCCCACCTCTGCAGAAGACCCCCCAACACTAGCAGGTAGGTCTGGTTCAGTCTCCCCTGTGGTCACTGCTCCTTCCCCTGGTTCCCAATTTGCACACTACTTTGTGTGTGCCCTCCAAGAGTGGAGTCTCTGTTTCCCCCAGTCTTGTCGAAGTCCTGCAATCAAATCCCAGTAGCCTTCAAAGTCTGATTCTCTAAGAATCCCTCCTCCCATTGCCGGACCCCCAAGTTGGGAGGCCTGACGTGGGGCTCAGAACCTTCACTCCAGTAGGTGGACTTCTGTGGTATAAGTGTTCTCCAGTCTGTGAGTCACCCACCCAGCAGTTATGGGATTTGATTTTACTGTGATTGCGCCCCTCCTACCATCTCATTGTGGCTTCTCCTTTGTCTTTGGATGTGGGGTATCTTTTTTGGTGAGTTCCAGTGTCTTCCTGTCGATGACTGTCCAGCAGCCAGTTGTGATTCTGGTGTTCTTGCAAGAGGGAGTGAGAGCATGCCCTTCTACTCTGCCATCTTGGGTTCCATTCCGACCTGTAAAATTCTTAAATGATCTTGCTCTGCACAATTATTGTTATCTTTTTATTCTACCACTTGCCACTTGCTTGACTTGGCCAAGCTCCTAGTCAAGGATGTTTGTTTCAAAACAAATACAGTTGACCCTTGAACAAAGCAGGGGTCAAGGGCACTGACCCTCCACAGAGTGGAAAATCCTTGTATAATTTATTGTCAGCCCCTGTATCTGCAGTTCCTGCATCTGAGGATCCAACTAACTGTGGATCTTGTAGTACTGTAGTATTTACTACTGGAAAAAAAAACTGCATATAAGTGGACCCACTCAGTTCAAACCATGTTGTTTGAGGGTCAATTGTATATTTCAACTGATGTGGAGTATAGTATGCATACTATATCCACTGATGTAGATAAGTCAAATAAAGAAAAGTTAGCAACAGCGGAAAGTTACCATAAATTAATCCCAGGGCCCACTAACAAGGGCAGGACACTTAATTATAGGCAGTGACCTCAGCATTTGCTTTACCGCACATGTACAGACTAGTGTCCTGTGCACTTCTGCCCTCCATCCTGCAGAACACAGCCAGAACTACTACCTGATACTTGACCAGATTATAATACAATGTAATGTGCTACACTATATAATTTTATCAGCTCTACCTGAAATAAGAGTCAGTGGACATGGCTGGTAGGGCTTACTTCATCGGTGAATGAAGAGTGACAAGTCATAAACAGTGCTGTGTGGCCTTCACAAATGTAGGCAGCCTGCGTCACACAGCTCAGCCTCCACCCTGATGCAGTCACATAAGATGGCTGCCTAGAACTGAAACACTGGTAAAGTAGCTGTCTCTGTATTTCACAAGGAAAGGTAAATTTTTTCTGAGAAGGGATTCTAATATTAGTATTTGTCACTGGTCTCTGAATGGGTTATACAGCTTTGAGAACAGTAAAAATTAATCAACCTGGTTTTTAGTTAAGAGTATCAGGAGATACTGTGCCTATAATTTGCTGAACGATCATATGCAATCACTTTTCTCTGCTATGTGATCAAATGGGAATATGGTAACTATTAAATATACCAAGTTATCATGAGGAAACTGCAATGTTCTAAATATAAGATTGCATTGAAAATTATTATACTACATACACATCAACATGAATTATTATTATTTCTTCCTTCTCAGAACTCTAATAACACTGTTAAGAATGCAAAATGGTACAGCCACTTTGGAAGAGAGTTTGGCAGCTTCTTACAGATCTAAACATACTCTTACCATATAATCCAGCATTCACACTCCTTTGATACCGACCCAAAGGAGTTGAAAACCTGTATCTGCACAAAAACCTGCATCTGGGTGTTTACAACAGCTTTATTCATTATTTTCAAAACCTGGAAGCTACCAAGATGCCCTTCAGTAGGTGAATGAATAAATAAACTGTGGTTGATCCAGGCAATGGAATGTTATTCAGCATTAAAAAGAAATGAGCTGCCAAGCCACGGAAAGGCATGGAGGAAGCTTAAATGCATTTTACTAAGTGAAAGAAGCCAATCTGAAAAGGCTCCATACTGTAGAATTCCAACTATATGACATTCTGCGAAAGGCAAAACTGTGGAGACAATAAAAAGATCTGTGGTTGCCAGGGGGCTTTGGGGGTAGAAAGGAATAGGCAGAACACAGAGAATTTTAGGGCAGTGAAAATACTCTGTATGATATTATAATGATGGATACATGTCGTTATATATCTGTCAAAACCCATAGAGTATACAACACCAAGAGTGAATCCTAATGTAAACTATGGACTTTGAGTGATTATGATGTGTCAATTTAGGTTCATCCTGGGTAAAAAAATGCACCATTTTGATGAGTGATATTGGTAACAGAGGAGGGTAGGCATATATGGGGGGAGGAGGTTTGTGAGAAATCTCTATACCTTCCTCTCAATTTCGTTATAAACCTAAAATTACTCTAAAAAATAGTTTTTAAAAAAACACTGCTACATTATATGAATGAAAACACAATTACAACATATGAATTGGGCACATTCTAAAAGTTCAGCTGTCTTTTAAATGGTAGTACGTGTACAAACAATTCCAAGCAGTATAAGGCACTGAAGTTAATATTAATAACCAATCTATTAAAGCCTTAATATATTAACAAGTTTTGTTTTGACCCAATATATTGTTACTGTTATGATCTAAACAGTTATATTTTAGATCAATAATGAATACTACGAATAAATGATTTTTACCTTGCCTTCACTGATTCCTTCCATGACACTCTTCCTTTCTTGATGTAGATCCAAGTTTCTGAGCTATATCATTTCCTTCTGCCTGAAGACCTTCTATTAACATTTCTTGCAGGGCAGATCTGCTAGGAATGCATTCCCTCAGTGTTCAGTAGAATTTTGCTGGATACAAGAATTCTAGGATGATGGTTTTGTTTTCTGACCTTTATATATTCCACTCAACTCTCTCACTGTGCGCTTTATAGAGAAGTCCAATGTAATTCTTATACTTGTACGTTGTCTCATTCCCTCCTGGCCCCCTTCAGGCTATTTTCAAAATTTTATCTTTGTTTTCAATATTCTTCAGTTTAATATGATATGCCTAGGTATAGAAATTTTGGTGTTTATTCTGCCTGAACTTCCTGCATTTGTGGCTTTGTGTTTGTCATTAATTTTGAAATATTCTTTGCAAATATTACTTCAAATATTTCTTTTGTTCTAGTCTTATTCTTTTCCTTCTGGTATTCCAATTATGCATGTTACACCTTTTGAAATTGTCCCACAGTTGTTGGATATTCAGGGCTCTTTTTTTTTCTTGTTACATTTCAGTTGTGGGCATTTCCACTGACGTATCTTCAAGCTCCCTTTTCTCAGCTGTGTCCATTCTACTGATGAGCCTATCAAAAGTATCCTTCATTTTCATTACAGTGTTTTTATTTCTAGCATTTTTTTTTTTTTTGCAATATCTTTGCTTATATTACCCATCTGTTCTTACATGTTGTCTACTGTTTTTTTTCATTAGACCCTTTAACCTTCAGAAGTGTTTCTCCTGTATATAGCTTTCTCCCCACTGTCACTTACTTGCTTCCCTAGCTATATCATCCCCAATCTATGTCCTTGAAGTCCTCACACCTTTTAACTGAAATTTTTCTCCTTAGGTGAGACATGAAAGCTGGAAGAATCTGGAGTAAGCAGGAATTACCTTCCACTAGCTGAGATAAGACTGTCAAAATTCTTTCCCATGGAATGTAGGACTTTGTTACATGAGTACCTTGTTAGGTTCTTGGAGGTAAGTCTCACAAAAGTTATGGGGTTTCCTTAAATCTGTACCGTCCAGGATTTGTTCACTCTCATGCTAGTCCACAGCCAGCAGACTCTGCCAATTTACCAAAATGCCAATTAAATATTCCTACCAGCTTATGTCTCTAGCAGCTTTTGTTCCATGTAAGCACATCTTGGTTTTATCTCTCTGAATGCCCCCGTCTCTTCCAATTTTGGGTGATAGTTTTCTCTGTGTCTTTAGTTCCCTGATAGGCCCAAGAAAAACTGTAAATTTTTCAGTTTGTCCAGATTTTTCTTATAGTCAGAACAGGAGTGACCACCACCTATCTGTTTACATGCTGGAGCTGAAACTAATAGCCCCTGCTAATATTTGTAATGACTTTTAACACTGTAAAGAATATGCATTGTAATGACATATTTCTAATAAACAATCTCCTATAGCACCACAGTCCTGTAAAAGGCAATTAATTTTCCCTAGGTAATTCATATCATAAATTATTTCTCCATGGTTTAGACTTAATCTCCTGTGCTTGCTGCTCTTTTTTTTTTTATTTTTTTTTTTTATTTTTTTTTTTATTTTTTTTATTTTTTCAACATCTTTATTGAAGTATAATTGCTTTACAATGGTGTGCTAGCTTCTGCTTTACAACAAAGTGAATCAGTTACACATATACATATGTTGCCATATCTCTTCCCTCTTGCATCTCCCTCCCTCCCACCCTCCCTATCCCACCCCTCTAGGTGGTCACAAAGCACCGAGCTGATCTCCCTGTGCTATGCGGCTGCTTCCCACTAGTTATCTATTTTACATTTGGTAGTGTATATATGTCCATGACACTCTCTCACCCTGTCACATCTCACTCCTCCCCCTCCCCATATCCTCAAGTCCATTCTCTAGTAGGTCTGTGTCTTTATTCCCATCTTGCCACTAGGTTCTTCATGACCTCTTTTTTTTTTTTTTTTTTCCCTTAGATTCCATATATATGTGTTAGCATACTGTATTTGTTTTTCTCTTTCTGACTTACTTCACTCTGTATGACAGACTCTAACTCCATCCACCTCATTACAAACACCTCCATTTCATTTCTTTTTATGGCTGAGTAATATTCCATTGTATATATGTGCCACATCTTCTTTATCCATTCATCCGATGATGGACACCTAGGTTGCTTCCATGTCCTGGCTATTGTAAACAGAGCTGCAATGAATATTTTGGTACATGACTCTTTCTGAATTATGGTTTTCTCAGGGTATATGCCCAGTAGTGGGATTGCTGGGTCATATGGTAGTTCTATTTTTAGTTTTTTAAGGAACCTCCATACTGTTCTCCATAGTGGCTGTATCAATTTACATTCCCACCAACAGTGCAAGAGTGTTCCCTTTTCTCCACACCCTCTCCAGCATTTATTGTTTCTAGATTTTTTGATGATGGCCATTCTGACCGGTGTGAGATGATACCTCATTGTAGTTTTGATTTGCATTTCTCTAATGATTAATGATGTTGAGCATTCTTTCATGTGTCTGTTGGCAATCTGTATCTCTTCTTTGGAGAAATGTCTATTTAGGTCTTCTGCCCATTTTTGGATTGGGTTGTTTGTTTTTTTGTTATTGAGCTGCATGAGCTGCTTGTAAATCTTGGAGATTAATCCTTTGTCCGTTGCTTCATTTGCAAATATTTTCTCCCATTCTGAGGGTTGTCTTTTGGTCTTGTTTATGGTTTCCTTTGCTGTGCAAAAGCTTTTAAGTTTCATTAGGTCCCATTTGTTTATTTGTGTTTTTATTTCCATTTCTCTAGGACCTGGGTCAAAAAGGATCTTGCTGTGACTTATGTCATACAGTGTTCTGCCTATGTTTTCCTCTAAGAGTTTGATAGTGTCTGGCCTTACACTTAGGTCTTTAATCCATTTTGAGTTTATTTTTGTGTATGGTGTTAGGGAGTGTTCTAATTTCATACTTTTACATGTACCTGTCCAATTTTCCCAGCACCACTTATTGAAGAGGCTGTCTTTTCTCCACTGTATATGCTTGCCTCCTTTATCAAAGATAAGGTGACCATATGTGCGTGGGCTTATCTCTGGGCTTTCTATCCTGTTCCATTGATCTATATTTCTGTTTTTGTGCCAGTACCAAACTGTCTTGATTACTGTAGCTTTGTAATATAGTCTGAAGTCAGGGAGCCTGATTCCTCCAGCTCCATTTTTCGTTCTCAAGATTGCTTTGGCTATTCGGGGTCTTTTGTGTTTCCATACAAATTGTGAAATTTTTTGTTCTAGTTCTGTGAAAAATGCCAGTGGTAGTTTGATAGGGATTGCATTGAATCTGTAGATTGCTTTGGGTAGCAGAGTCATTTTCACAATGTTGATTCTTCCAATCCAAGAACATGGTATATCTCTCCATCTATTTGTATCATCTTTAATTTCTTTCATCAGTGTCCTATAATTTTCTGCATACAGGTCTTTTGTCTCCTTAGGTAGGTTTATTCCTAGATATTTTATTCTTTTTGTTGCAATGGTAAACGGGAGTGTTTTCTTAATTTCACTTTCAGATTTTTCATCATTAGTATACAGGAATGCAAGAGATTTCTGTGCATTAATTTTGTATCCTGCTACTTTACCAAATTCATTGATTAGCTCTAGTAGTTTTCTGGTAGCATCTTTTGGATTCTCTATGTATAGTATCATGTCATCTGCAAACAGTGACAGCTTTACTTCTTCTTTTCCGATTTGGATTCCTTTTATTTCTTTTTCGTCTCTGATTGCTGTGGCTAACACTTCCAAAACTATGTTGAATAATAGTGGTGAGAGTGGGCAACCTTGTCTTGTTCCTGATCTTAGTGGAAATGGTTTCAGTTTTTCAACATTGAGGACAATGTTGGCTGTGGGTTTGTCATATACGGCCTTTATTATGTTGAGGAAAGTTCCCTCTATGCCTACTTTCTGCAGGACTTTTATCATAAATGGGTGTTGAATTTTGTCGAAAGCTTTCTCTGCATCTATTGAGATGATCATATGGTTTTTCTCCTTCAATTTGTTAATATGATGTATCACGTTGATTGATTTGCGTATATTGAAGAATCCTTGCATTCCTGGAATAAACCCCACTTGATCATGGTGTATGATCCTTTTAATGTGCTGTTGGATTCTGTTTGCTAGTATTTTGTTGAGGATTTTTGCATCTATGTTCATCAGTGATATTGGCCTGTAGTTTTCTTTCTTTGTGACATCTTGCTTGCTGCTCTTGGTAATATCTAAAGTTCGTGTCCAGGACTTTTGTCATAAACTTAGACTGGGAGGTAGAGTTAACAGAAAATACTATACACCATGTATTTTGCCATGTGGTATAAAACCAATACAGAACATAAATTCTAGGGAATCTCATTTTGCAAATGTATCAACACTTTTGATATAAGCATGTATGCATACATATATATATACAAATGGTATGTGTGTGTGTATATATATATATATATATCAGATATATGGTATATGATACACAGATACATAGTTATTATTATTCTTGTGTGGTAATGCAAGATCTTGAGGTGCATTCACTTTGTGATCTGCCTCCTGAACTTGGACTTTCCGGGTACTTTATGCCAAGAGCCTGGTTCTTGGAAAACCCACTGGGAATATATTTTGAAGTCCACGTTTGTTCAGTTATCTGGTCTTACCTTGTAGATCCTAGCTCAAGCTGTATTTCTCTACAAAAGGATATAAAGTTTTTCCTTCTTACTTTTCATGAAGCAACTAGCTGGCTGTAATTAGTGCCTGTTTATTCTACTCTCCAGCATAAACACACTGAATACTGTGACCTTACCAATGTCATGGGTATAGTGGAAATTAACCCCTTAAGTGATCAAAGCCAACTTGTCTCAGTTTTTATTCTTTTACTTTCCTCTGATCTCTCTCATTCAGAGAGTTGCTTTCCTTCATTAGTTACAAATTCAGTTATTTGGCTCCCCTATGCCTCTGTCTCCCAGTACATACTTATGGAATGATAGGACCAAGCTTACATTATTCTTTAATATTCTATAATAACAGCAAATATAGAAAGGAAAGTGGGCATGAGGAAAGATATGGTGACTAAAAAACAAAATAGAAAGTTGGTAAAGATAACTTTATAACTCTTGTGCAAAAAAATACATGTAAATGAGGATTTTAAAAAATTTCCTGGAGTGTTAATAATACACACACACATACATAAATAATTATTGCTAAATGCTGCATTTTCTCATGTTTCACTCTTTGGAATTATCTACTTCTTGCTAACTACTTTCTCCTGACATGATGTAACTTTAATTGCCATTATTATTCATAAATTTAAGTGCCATTTAGAAGTTATTATCCCAAGAGCACAAACCAAGAATGCAGTTCATGATATAATCTGAGTACCAGACATTTTAATTAACTGCCTACTTGACACACCTATATGGATACTATATAAGTATTTTTAACTCAAAATGTTAAAACCTGATTGCATCCCAACTAAGGGGAAAAAATACAAAGCCAAGTAAAAACAACACACACACACATAAAGGAAACAAATATGCTAATGTTCTTCGTTTCAATGGATAGGAACATTATTTGCCCAACTGCAAAAGGCAGAAATTTGTGGGTTTTTCTTGGGTCCTTTCCCCCATATCTCCATATTTGACCAGCCACTGTGTTTTATAGACTTGACTTTCAAGTAATCTTTACTTCATTCCATCCCTACTATACCAAGTTTCCATAATATCTTGTGTAAAGAATCTTCAATAGTTGCTCATTGTTCTTCATCGAAATCCAAACCTTGTAACTAAACATGAAGAGCCTGCAGAATCTAGATATTGCCAACTTTATAGTACTTATATTGTACCATTTTCTCCTTTGTTTTCTTCTTTCTGATTAAATTACCCTTGTCTGGCTCCTTTAATGACTAAACTATTTTCTGTTTTTGATCCTTACTAGGAGCCATTCCCTCTTTTAGAATATTCTTCCTCTTTTGCAGTTAATTCAGTCTTAATTATTCACAGCTTACCTAAAACAACTCTTTCTCATAAAAAGTTCCATTGAACATTTAGTCTTGATGTGGCCCTCTTCTCGTATGCCAACATAGCACCCTGTTAGTATTCACCACAATTGTTTTAAAAAACTGATTATGTATACAGTTATGCAATATCTGTATCCCTATTGTAATTCCTTTCCAAGAGAGCAGGGATTATATATTTCTTTTTCATTGGCTTAATGTTAGTAAATAGCATAGTCTTGGCTCATAATAGATACTCTATTAATATTTTCTAAACAAATGACAGTGATTTTACTAAAACAAATTTTATAATTTATTTTTCTGTAGACAATTGCTGACACATACTGAAATGTCATTTGTTTTAGCCAGGATCCTAGTAATTAGATACAGGATGATGAAACTTTAAGTGATTTAGAATAGCTATATAGGGTTTGCAGTATACCAGTGGTAATAAACAAAATAAATTGCATTTATATGCCAAAGTCATTTTAATCAGCACTGAAAGGTATATTAAGATTTGCTTATGTTTATGCAGAAACATATAAGCTAAGGAAAACAATCATATAAATATATGCAATTATATATTTATAACTCAGTGCATCATATTTTATACAATATATTCATATGCCCATAAAGTATAAATAAAACATATGTGAATAAACATATATGCACTAATATGATACATTATATAAATAATATGTTATATTTCAATTATATATAAATTTATACTACACAAGTTATATTTTACTATACTTTATAATATATAACATATGTGTAATATAAATTTTTGTTATATAAATTAATATATACATTTATGTAGAACTTATATGGTAGCTTGAGAATGTATTATACATATTTAACATATTTTCCCATCTTTATTAGATATGATTTATTCTAGTTTCTTTGAGCATCTCTTTGAAAATCATACACATTATTGCTCTTCTCTAGTTCTCTTATTTCCATTCTGAAGTTTAAAAAAAGATATGATTTTTAAGATAATGATTGAAAGTAATTTTATGACATCTTATATTAAATTTTAATTTGACAAGAAAGAAAAAAAATATTTAAGCCCCCTAAAGCTCTTTAAATCTAATATTTTCAACTATATTGGTGCATTTAATTCTGTTTTTAACCCTTAATATTACAAATCTACACATATAAGACATACCTGATTTTTAGCTGACACCACTTTCAGAAATACCGCTTCAAAGGTTTTAAATCTCCAAGAATAAAAGTAACTTTCTCAAGAAGCACTACTAGAGAATATCTGGGATTTTATCTTTTGAGTTTTTGAATTAGGCTCCCATTGAACTTTCATAAATGCTTGATTTCAGGCATCATTTTCTGAACTCATTTTTTTCCCTGGGAAATGAAATGCCACTGAACTGTCATTTGAACAAAAATCTGATCTTTTAGCTGCTTCTTAGTGAAAGCAGAAGAGGTTAAGTAATACCACATTTCTTCATGTTTTTCTTTGGATATCATTTATTCCACTTTCTTCAGTCATCTCTGTGAGATCCTTAAATTATTATTGCTTATTTCTAGTTCTCTTATTTTGAAGACAAATTCTAAGTAAATGCTTGATTTTTAAAAATTATTTTCTGAGATCTTATGCTCAATTTCAATAAGATGAGAAAGAGTAAATCTACATGAGCAAAAAGTGACATTCACTAATTTTAAATAATTGAGAAATTCTAATCTGAAGTAGTTACACACAAGTCTAAGTCATAGCATTTCTTTTAAAATACATGGTTTAATTCATATTAACTGTAATTACTAACAAATGGTTTATCAACTAATTGTCAAGATGGCATTCAGCCTGCTCGAATAAATTTTAAAATGTTAATCTTAATTCAAATTAAAGGAGATTGAGAAATGGTTTTAACAATTATTTGAAATTAGTTTGTTTTCTTAGGCAGCAAATCACTCTTACTCTTTCCATTGAGGAATTCTCAACGGAATGCTTGCTCTACAAGAAGTAAGCCTACATGTGAGGAATCCACCTACATTGAAATGATAAGACTGCTGCTGTAACAAATACCTAAAAATATGGAAGTGACTTTGGAATGGGGCAGTGGGAGTAGGCTGAGAGAATTTTGAGAAGCATAGCAGTAAAAATCTGCATTGCCTTGAATAGACTGTAAGAAGAAATATGCTAAAGTACTACTAGTAAGGACTCTGAAGGAAGTGAGAAAAGTGCTACTGGAAATGGTAGGAAATAGGATTCTTGTTATATAGTTTCAGAATGCTTAGCAAAATTGTGTCCTGGAGTTATGTGGAAAGCAGAACTTGTAAGCAATGAATATGGTTATTTAACTCAGAAGATTTTCAAAATGTTGAAGATACTACTTACAGTAAAATGGGAGAGAGGGAAGATTAAATTGAGGGAAGACTTGTTAAACAAAAATGAACCAGAACATTATGATTTGGGAAATTCTCAGCCCATCCAGATGGCAAAACATACTAAAATTAAGAGATTGCTTCAGAAAGTGTGACACAGAGAAAAAGCTGAGGGTGTGGTGGTATAAAGTTTCATTAACACATCAGAAAGATCAATAGATCAAAGTACTCAGTCTCACAGAAGGCTCTTCAGAGACTCACAGATCACCTCAATCAGATTAGAGGCTCTCTAGACATTTTAAGGTTCTTTCTTGTCCATCACCCATTTCAGCAGAAGCCAAAAGTAGTAAAGGGATTATTTCAGAAAGATCTGTGGAGCAGCCTTTTTCTAATGGAGTGATTCCCTGTTAAATCCATGCAAAACCCACAAGTTTCTTGAGAATTGTGTATTAGCAGAAACTCTGCCAGTTTAGATTGAAATGAAGAGGACAGGAAGAATAATAAAAAAAAGAAGACTGCCTGACCCCCAAACTTCTACTGACAGAGAGCAGTGTGATAAAACTTCTCAGCTGAAAACATGTGCCAACTTTCATGCAAATGGAAGCATGCCTCAGAAGGTGAAACCAAGAGCCCAGAATATTGAATTTAGAGGTAAGAGCGTAAAAATGAGAGCCAGGGAGGACTTTTTCCAAGCCTGGAAACATAATGAAGCTTGCCTGGCTGGATTTAAAAATGGCTTTGGATCAGTGACTCCTTTTTCCTTGCTTTTCTCCCAGTTTTGAATTTAAATGTCTATAATTGTTATTTTATGTTTGTCTTGCCTTGAATGTTTGGAGTGTTTTGTACAGATAACTTGTTCCATTAGCTTCACAGGCCTGCAGATGGTGAAGGATTGTGCCTGGGCCCCTCATGTGCACCTGATTTATGTGACTTAGATGATGAGCTTTGGGACCTGTGAGCTGATGAGATTTAGATGAGATTTGGGAGTTTTTGAGTTGATGAAATTAGGATGAAATTTTGGACTTTGAGTTAATGCTGTAATGTGACATTTTGGAACCTTGGGAAGGATTAAATAAATATGTCTTGCATTTGCTAATAATGTGGATCTCAGGGACTCGGGGACAGAATGTGGTAGGCAGCATTTTGGCCCCATGACCTTAAGACCCTGGTGTCATGCTTGTGAATATGTTATATTACACAGCAAAAAGGACTTTGTAGATGTAATCAAGATTACTGTATTAGCTTTCTAAGGCTGACATAACAAATTATAATAAATTTAGTGACTTAAAGCAATACAAATTTATTCTGTCACAATTCTGGAGACTAGTCTGAAATCAAGGTTTTGGCAGGACTAAGCTCCCATGAAGGCTCTAGGGAAGAATCCTTCCTTGCCTCCTTTCTAGGTTCTGGTGGTTGTTGGTGATCCTTGGTGTTCTTTGACTTGCAGCTGCATCCATGCAATCTCTGGTTGTCACATGGCTTTCTTTCTGTGTCCGTCTACATCTTCTAAGGACTTCTACTCATCTTACAAGGACCCCAGTCATACTGGAATTAGAGCCCATGTCCCCTAATTCAGTATTACCTCATCTTAACTCTCCTAATTATGTCTTCAAAGGTCCTATTTCCAAATAAGGTCACATTCTGAAATTCTGGGAGGGATATCATTCAAAACAGTACAGTTACTAATCAGTTGATTTTAAAATAAGGAGCTTCCCCTGGATTATCTGGGTGAGCCCAATATAATCACATAAACTCATAAAAGTAGAGCTTTCTCCCAGTTGAGAGCAAAAGAGAGTTAGAGGGATTTAGCAGAAGGGAAAGTTAGACATTCCAAGTGACTCTGCTAGTATAGGGACACATGGAAGGCATGAGAAGGAAATTTATTCTTCCAAAAAGCTGGAATAAGCTTGAAAGTGAATTGTCTCTTGAAGCCTCCAAATAAAAGCTCAAGCCATCTGACATGTTGATTTTGGCCTTGTAAGACCTTAAGAATAGTACTGATCAAGCCTGCATGGAAGTCTGACTTATAGGACAGTGAGATTAGTAAATGCCTGTGCTTTATACTGCTAAATTTGTGATAATTTTTTTACAGTAGCAATGTAAAACTAATACACTTTTCTTCATAGAATTTTTCTAAATAAACAATGCATTAAAGATGGCCATAAATTCTGTGCTATTCTTTCCACTGAGAAACTCTTAATGGAACGCTCATTCTGAGGGAAATAGCCTCCATGTTAGAAGTCTACATTGAAGTGACCACACTGTAAAATACCAAAACCATGTAGAGAGACCCTGGAGAATGAGACAGTGTGTGAAAAGACAGGCCAAGGAGCCTCGAGGAGTCAGAAATGTGAAAGAAGGAGCCACCTTGGAAGTGAGGCTTCATCCTCAGTTACCCCAGCTGATACCAGGTAGATCAGTGATGTACCTCATAGCTGAGCCTTCCTGAATTCCTGATTTAGAAAATTCCAAGCAAAATAATAGGTTGTTTAAGCCACTAACTTTGGGAATAGTTTGTTATGCAGTAGTAGATAACCATAACATACTCTATTTTCTCAGACATCTAACAGTTATCTGAGGCTCTGCTCATGGTCTGTACTATACTTTTACATAACATTATCCATTGGTGCCTACTTGTTACTTTTTCTCAGAGGTCTACATTATCTGAAGTTACTAAAGTTAGCTTCCACTTATATAAAATCCTTTAATACTTGTTAGAAACTAATGCTTCATAATTCTGGCATTTTTGCAAATCTTCTGACAAATGGTACTAAAAGAATGATTGCATAACAGGCAGTTTTAGAAATTAGAGATAGTATCTCCCTAAAGACAGAGACATTGGGAATACTTTGAGCCAGGAAGGCTCTACCCTCCTCTCCCTAGAAACATTTGCTTACCTTCCAGGGTAATAAATGTAGAGACAGCTTTCTCTTCTGTTCTGGAGGAAATTTGCTTAATATGCAATTTCTCTAGAGAGGAGGGTGGGCAGAAGTGCCAGCTGCCTTTTATAAACTCAGAGTCTTCTAACCTCAGAGTTCCTTTCCTGTGGTGCAACCTACTACACATGCAGGGCAGTACCTGGCTCTCATCATGCTGCCCTGTGGGGCTTGGGGCTTGGGGAATCGATACAAAGGTACTGCTCTGGCTACTGCATTTTTCTATGAGTAATAAACTGCCTGCTTTATGATCTAGGAAGCCTCCTGTCTTCGGTCAGAAAACATATATGAAACTGTGCAGGCTAACTTGTTGGAAGGAAAGAAGAGTAACACCTTATACCTTTCACAGTTTCTGACTTAATGGCAATGTAACCCAGACTACTATCATTAACAAAGTTGATATATTTCTAATTACGCTAAACACATACATTCTGACTCCCCCTTAAATCTCTTTGCTTCATAACAGATAGAGTAAACTTATAAAAAAAAAGAAATTCTAAAAACTAAAATTTCAACATCTTGTTTAATATTTTTCATTAAGGAAAACCATGATCCTAAAGTATATCGCTCAGCCCCTACCTCTACCTGCCTATTGATGATCATCTTACAGTATAACTCTCCTCGCCCTCCATCCATCCATCATAGGGGTGCTTTTCAGTTCTTAGTATACAGAATCCTCCCCGCCATCTACCCAAGACCCAAGTTCTTTCATAAGCTGATATCACCTTGGAATGCTCCTTCCTCCTCTACCTCCTTAATTTATTTAAATTTACTCATCAAAAGTTTCTTAAATTCTTCTCATCATTACGGTCTCCTTCATCATGTCTTCAGGGAAGCATTACTGATCCCTAAAAAGTGTACAGATTCTTATTATTTGAGTTCACCAGTTTATGTCTTTTATAGAACTTACCATGGTTGTGATTTTACATTTAATTCTGTGATGATTTGGTTTCTTTCTCTCTGCAGTAGACACTATCAAAGCCAGAACACCGTCTCTTTTTATCACTGTTTTAGCTCTACCACAAACTTGACATATATTTATTTTTCTATAAAAGTCAAGTGAATGAATGAATAAGTCAATGAATGGCAACTCTCCATTAATAATATCAGTTGGGACCTCTATTATGTCCACAATCAAGTAGGTGAAACAAACAAATACAAACAAATGCAACATACAAACATAAAGAAAAGGCACAACAAAATATTTACCACATTAGCATACTCGTTAATATATAGGGTAATTAAAGTGACCAGAAAACAGCAAAAAAAATCAGTGAAATATGCCTTGCTATCCCATCTCTCCACTCTGTTAGGACTTCCAGGATAGGTCTTCTCTACCAGTCAACAATACAAACCAACCAACAAACATACAATGACAAAACAGCATAAAGATCTCAGGGCAGAGTAGCAGAAGACCTAAGTTGAAATTCTTTCCTATACGGTGTATGACCTTTTCCTACTTATGCTCTACTTCCTTATTTATAAATTGTAGGTAGTGGTCCCTTTACAAGTCTGTAGTAAGGATCAAGTAATATAATGCCTACTAAGTCACAAATACAGTGTCTCAAGCACACTGAGTACTCAACAGAAGTTCCTATATATGAAGTGAGATATGGAATAATTAGTTCTACTGGAGTCAGATAAAAAAAGTTCTCTCTTGATAGATGTTGGTAGTAGTGATAAAGAACATAAATACTTCCCCAGTCATCCAGGCCACCCCTCCAGAGTACTGGAAGCCAGAGTTCTATTTCTATTACCAATATGCTACCTGCCCTGGTTTCTTGATCTCTAAAATGAAAATCAATGACTGACACTTATACATTCTTCTAAGTTCAACTCTACGGAGTTGTACTCGATTATCTCCTCTATTTAAATCTATAAAAACTGAGGTCAATCAACATATTTAACATACCCTATTTATCACTCAATTTCCTCATCTTTAAAATGGGCATATAACAATAACTGTATACTTGTGAGGGTAAAATGAATTAATGCATATTGAGTACATGAAAAAAAAAGTGTGACATGTGTAAGCATTAGATACTATTAATTTTATCAATATTATTATTATTAAACATAGAGTATATGAAAGCCACTATGCAGGGTATCATGAAAAAAATATGTGTGTGTGTGTAATTTCAGTAGTTGTTCTTCTCCAAGGTAAATAGATTTACACATTTTTGAATGCTTCTTTGAGTCAATCACAAAAAACTTTTAATTGGAAAAGTGGAAAACCCTAGTCTTCACAGTCAGAATCACAATAGCCTAAAAATAGGGCAAGAGCAGATACTTTCTAAGAAATATTTTTTTAAATTCTAAATTGATATTTCTAAGGTTTTAAATTAAATCACATGTGCACGCGCACACACACACACACACACACACACACACACACACACAAACACACACACACAGCATATTTTTTTCCATCTGGTATTACCTGCAATCCTGCTACCGAAATAAGAACTTAGCCTAAGGCATTCTTTTTAAATAATACTTATGTTCCTGGCCTGTCCATCCACTGGGCCGCCTGTCTATTGTATTAAAGGCCTGGATGAGTTTATTTACAGCCATGATCTTTTCTTTGGATAATAGCTAAAGCTAATGGTTTATCATTTGTACAACCTCAACAGTCTGTTTTTCCTGATTCCTTGGGGTAGCTGTTCCCTGCACCTCATCACTCTGTTGGATCTCTGAACAGACATCATCCTTAGAATCCCATTTGCACCATTTGGATCAGGTCAGGAAGAGTAATAGCTCTAATCTTCTTGGAGTGATATTATTAATCTTGAGCAGGTGAGCTCCAAGGTACTTCCTCTAACCTACACATTTAGAAAGCAGGAGCTTTAGGGCTGTAATGAATAAAACTAAAATGGAAGCCTGCAGCATGAGAGGAAATGACTGTAAGATGAAGCTGTCCTTCAGGTTTGTAATTAAACCTTGTTTACTCTGTTAAATCAAGAGCTTTGAGAAAACTAAAGAGAAGTATTAAATGGTTTTCCATGTGAAGTGAGTCAGAATATTATTCTATTATTAATAGTATTCATTTTTTTAACAGAGACTCTACAAAAATCATAGCTAAATAAAGTTGAGTAGTCTAATATTCTAAGACAATTACAATGGGTTTCTGAAGCATTTGTCTTTAACTTGTTCATAGACCTGTTGCTGTAACTGACGACTAAACAAATATGTTTATAAGCCAAAAAGTATAAGCGAACTCTCTTATTTTCCTTTTCCTCCCTTTCATTCAAAAACCTCCTGCTTGCTGTTCTAAAGCCATCTCTCCTACATACAACAGAAAGTGGTGTGTCCTCTCTCTGCTATATATACCTGGCTCTCACAAAGGGGTCAATTCTCATTTGTGAATGCCTCAGATCATCTTTTTTTCTTTTTTTTCTTTTTTGTAGCTTGTGTATGTTAAACAAAGATTTTGTCTTCAAATTACAGGTTTTATTTTATTTTTCCTAAGTCATATCTCCATCCCCACTAAGAAATCTTTATTTTCAATTTCCTCTTTCAGTGAGTCATCAGGGGACATGGTGCTGGAGCAGGTCCACATATATACGGTATGGTTGAAAATGTTTAAAAGTTTCAAGGTACTTCTTTTGACTAGATTTGTAAATATTTAACAGTAATTGAAAATAAATTGTTTTACCTTGCTGTTATTTTCTTCTGTTCAATGACACAAAATTATTTTGCTCATGGACAGAACTATATTTCTGTAATGTTCCCATGATTTGTTAATCCTGCTGTCAGGTTTTCAGATTTACCAGCCATGCATTTTGTAAACTATAGAAAAAAAAAAAAAATCTTGAAGACTTAGACTCCTCCCTTTGTTAGGCATGAGTATAGGTGGATAGTCTTAAAGACTGATGGAAAAATCCAATATATTCCACATAATATTAGTTGTAATAATTGTGAATGATTTAATTAGTCTCTCTATGCCTTAGTTTTCTCATCTGTAAAATGGAGATAATAATACTTATATCTTTTAAGAACCAATATAACATTTATTATATTGCAGAGTGCTTTAGTTTAATCCTCCTATCAACTCTATCAGCACCACATTACATATAAGGAAACTGACGCACAGACAAGTTAATTAATTTTCCAAGGTTATACAGCCATTAAGTTTTAGAGCCAGAATTCAAATCCAGAAAGTCTGGCTTCAAGTCTCAAGTTCTTAAGTATGACATTATGCCGTTTTCATTCTATCACATAAGGTTTTATAGAGATAAAATAAATTAATTCATGAAACAGTGCTTGGAACACTGAAAGGATCTTTGTAAATATGAGCTATTATAATGCTGGTCACAATTATTGCAGTGTTCTTATTTAAAAAATAATTTTCTCATACCTATTCTGTAACAGGTATGCTATTCTTTTTTCACTATTATTACTATTATTGTTATTATTATTATTGATACTATTAGCTCCATTTTGTACAGAATATGAAGTCTCTGAGAATTTAAATTGCTCAAATATAGGGTGCAAGTGGCAGATCTAGAAAAGGAATTTTTATTAAAATAATGTGGCTTTAAAAACTGATGACTAGATTGATCTAACAATTTTATCAATGACCTTGGAATGAAACTAGCTAGTTTTAATTATCTCAAAAGACTAGAATACAATTTCTAAATATTCAAAGCAGAAAAGTAATATGATTTAAGACAAGTGAACTCCAGGAAAACAAGAAAAGATAGAAATTTTTTCCAGACAAATTAAGACATAGAGATTATTAAAAAAATAAACTGGTGAGAATTATCATCATAAATATGAAATATTTATAAGCTATGCAAAATGTTAGACATGCTGTAGCCAAAAAAAAAAAAAAAAGCTAAAATAATACAAAGGAAGGAGAGGGAACATACAGAATAAAATTAGGCAATAATTTTCCTCCTGGTGTAGCTTCTTATAATAAGAAAACAAGTGACTCTGGATAAGTTCTTAATACAATATCTTTAAAGTTTACATAATTAAAGTAAGGGTGTTTTGGCAAAGTTTCTGAGACTCTTTTAAAAAATACTGACATAGCTACATTAATACAAGAAAAGTAGATTCTAAGATTAATAGAGAGATTAGACAGATAGATAAATAGACAGATGATAGATACATGATGAAAAAAATGTTTAGTTAACCAGGATTGAATAACAATTTAAAATTAATAGTCCTTTTTAAAATAGTCTCAATCTACATAAAGTAGAAATTACCAAAATTACTAGGGAAAATTTACAAATCTACAAACACAACAATTTTTTTCTGATATTAGACAAGAAATTATAGAGGACATACACAATTATAAAAAAACATAAATAATACATTTGTTTTACTGGGACATATTCAGAGTCTTATACTACTAGTAATTGGTGAATACACATATGATGCCTTTATAACAAGTAACCAAGCAGTAGGCTATAAAGTAAGTCAAACATTTTCCAATAATTGTAATTGAACAAGATGCAGTCCTTGCTCATACTGCAATATAATTAGAAACTAATAACTAATAACAAAGATGAATTGATGAAAGTCAATGACCTAAGCTCTGTACTTACAAGTCTTGCTTTGCGTTTATAAGTCTTCAAAATCAAGAGTAATTAGAAACAAGAAAGTAGTAATGAACAGAGCAGAAATCAATAGAAAACATGAAGAAAAATAAAATTAATAGCTGATTCTCTGAAAAGACCCAAAATTAGAAAAAAATCAGAGACAAAATAAACAGTGGTCGTCTTTTACAAGAAAAAAAAAAAAAGTCTGAAGTAATTCTGGTCCTAGTTCCCACTAAAAGGCTGAATTTGCAAGAACAAAATTCTTTCTCCAAAGGATAACTATGATGTAACTATAGGAAGAAATTAAAGGAGAAAGAGATACAGGGAAGAGAAGAAAACTCTTGGGGTGATGGATTGAAAACATGAGGTAACAGTGTTATTCAGGATAATCTTAGCAAACTTTTGAAGAAAAGATTATTCAAACTTTGAACCCATCAAAGAATAGGATATTTAATTTTATAAAATGCTATTTTCACCTCAAACTGTTAATATGATGAATCATATTAATGATTTTCTTTTTTTTTTAAGAATTTCATATAATTTCTAGAACATTTACATTGATAACACTTACCTATACAATATAACCTAAGAAGGGCTATCAGTCCTTAACGTTCTTTTAATTGTTATTTTATATTGGAGTATAGTTGATTTACAATGTTGTGTTAGTTTCAGGTGTACAGTAAAATGATTCAGTTATACATACACATATATCTATTCTTTTTCAGATTCTTTCCCCATATAGGTTATTACAGACAATTGGGTAATGATTTTCTAATATTAAATTTACTTTGCCTTCTTGGGCTTACTTAAGTTTTTCATGATGTTTTATATTTTGTTTTATGAATTTCACAGTTAATTTTCCTAAAACATATGGCAGAACAGAAGGCCAAGAATAGTCAAAGCAAAAAAAAAGAAAAGAATAGTCAAGGCGCTAAAAGGAGAATAACGATGAGAAAAGATTTTCTCTAGTAAAAGAAATTCACCATTACAACAAAAAGAACAGAATACTTAGGAGTAAACCTACCTAAGGAGGCAAAAGTCCTGTACAAAGAAAACTATTGATATAAGAGGTTGATGAAAGAAATCAAACACAAACAGATGGAGAGATATACCATGTTCTTGGACTGGAAGAATCAATACTGTGAAACTGATTATACTACCCAAAGCAATCTACAGATTCAATGCAATCCCTATCAAATTACCAATGGCATTTTTCACAAAACTAGAACAGAAAATGTTACAATCTGTATGGAAAAACAAAAGACCCCGAATAGCCAAAGCAATCTTGAGAAAGAAAAATGGAGCTGGAGGAATCAGGCTCCCTGACTTCAGACTATACTACAAAGCTACAGTAATCAAGACAGTATGGTACTGGCACAAAAACAGAAATACAGACCAATGGAACAGGATGGAAAGTCCAGAGATAAACCCACACACCTATGGTCATCTAATCTATGACAAAGGAGGCAAGAATATACAATGGAGAAAAGACAGCCTCTTCAATAAGTGATGCTGGGAAAACTGGACAGCTACATGTAAAAGAATGAAATTAGAACACTCCCTGACACCATACACAAAAATAAACTCAAAATAGATTAAAGACCTGAATCTAAGGCCAAACACTATAAAACTCTTAGAGGAAAACATAGGCAGAACATTCTTTGATATAAATTGCAACAGGATCTTTTTTGACCTACCTCCTAGAGTGATGAAAATAAAAACAAAAATTAACAAATGGGACCTAATGAAACTTCAAAGCTTTTTCACAGCAAAGGAAACCATAAACAAGATGAAAAGACAGCCCTCAGAATGGGAGAAAATATTTGCAAATGAAGCAACTGACAAAGGATTAATCTCCAAAATATACAAACAGCACATGCAGCTCAATATCACAAAAAACAAACAACCCAATCCAAAAGTGGGCAGGAGACCTAAATAGACATTTCTCCAAAGAAGACATACAGATGGCCAACAAACACATGAAAAGATGCTCAACATCACTAATTATTAGAGAAATGCAAAACAAAACTACAATGAGGTATCACCTCACACCCATCAGAATGGCCATCATTAAAAAAATCTGCAAACAATAAATGCTGGAGAGGGTGTGTAGAAAAGGGAACCCTCTTGCACTGTTGGTGGGAATGTAAATTGATACAGCCACTATGGAGAACAGTATGGAGGTTCCTTAAAAAACTAAAAATAGAACTACCATATGACCCAGCAATCCCACTACTGGGCATATACCCTGAGAAAACCATAATTCAAAAAGACACATGCACCCCAATGTTCATTGCAGCACTATTTACAACAGCCAGGTCATGGAAGCAACCTAAATGCCCATCGACAGATGAATGGCTAAAGAAGATGTGGTACATATATACAATGGAATATTACTCAGCCATAAAAAGGAACGAAATTGAGTCATTTGTAGAGACGTGGATGGACCTAGAGACTGCCATTTGTAGAGATGTGGATGGACCTAGAGACTGTCAGAAAGAGAAATACAAATATCGTATATTAAGGCATATATGTGGAATCTAGAAAAATGTTACAGATGAACTGGTTTGCAAGGCAGAAATAGAGACACAGATATAGAGAACAAATGTATGGACATCAAGGGGGGAAAGTGGTGGTGGAATGAACTGGGAGATTGGGATTGAGATATATACACCACTGATCCTATGTATAAAATAGATAACTAATGAGAATCTACTATATAACTCAGGGAACTCTACTCAGTGCTCTGTGGTGACCTAAATGGGAAGAAAATCCAAAAAAGAGGGGATATATGTATACATATAGCTGATTCACTTTGCTATAGAGTCGAGACTAACACAACATTGTAAAGCAGCTATACTCCAACAAAAGTTAATTTAAAAAGTTACTGCAGTGCACTATTAATCAAGACAGCATAGCATTTGCACAAAGTCACTAATGACACTGGAGACTAGAAAACAGGTTTATATATGGAAAAAGATGACATCAGAGTTCTTTTGGAAAGTACATCTTATTTAATTAATATGATTGGGAAAAGTATTAAGTAAAATTAAACTTAATTTTTTTTATATTTTAAAATAAATTTCTAATGGATCATAGAAAAAGTGAAATACAGGTTTTTAGAAATTTAGGAAAGATTTAAAAAGAACCTATTATTTTAAGATAGGTACAAGTTTCTTTAAATACATTAAGAAAATGCATTTAAGAAAATGTTGATGAATTGAATTTGATTAAAAATAAAACAAAAATGTATCAAAAGGCACTGTAAGAGAGTAAAATACAAGTCACAGAGAAGGAGAAGATTTTTGCAAAATCAGTTGTCATGTTATATTTCTAGGCTGGCTTGTTGGTAGATGGGTATCTTGCATTGTTGTTGTTCCTACATTGTTTTATAATACAAACAAAATATTTAAGGCATGCCAAAATTGTTTCATTTTCATATTTTAGACATCTCTGATGATAACTGATTAGTATTTTTCACTAATATAAATATTGTTATTTCTCTGGATTTTCAGTGAGATATATTTTCATGATTCTAATCTGGGAAGTTTCACAAACATCGGAGGAGACCACCATCCTCTATGCAAATAATATCTCTTCTGTTTGAACTACTTAGCTATGATCACATATAGTTTTTTAAATAAATACTAACAGTCTAAAAAAAGCATGATTTTAAATTAATACCAATAATAATATATTTAGGATGTTCAGCTCAAAATCTATTTGTCATCCATTCATTCCTTGATAAAAAAAAGAAAAGTGCAGAAAAAAACCCTCATATATATAGTCAACTAATATTTGACAAAGTAGCCAAGGACACTCAATCTAAGAGGATAGTCTCTTCAATAAATGGTGTTGAGAAAACTAGATAACTACATGCAGAGTAATGAAATTAGACTGCTATCTTATAGCACTCACAAAAATTAACTTGAAATGAATTAAAGACGAGCATAAAAGACTTGAACATTTATATACATATAAAATGGAATATTATTCAACCATGAGAAAGAAGGAAATCCTGCCATTTGCAACAACATGGATAAATCTTGAGGTTCATTATTCACATTATGCTAAGTGAAATAAGTCAGACAGTCAGAGAAAGATAAATACTGTATGAATTCTAAACCAGCCAAACTCATAAAAACAAAGAGTAAAATGGTGGTTACCAGGGTGTCGAGAGTTTAGTTAAGCTAGTCCCTGTGTTGCTTCCTTGGCATCCATTTTCCTTGGCCAAGAGGACTGCAAGGGCCTTAAACTGACATTCACCCCTCATGCAAGCACATGCCCTACATAACAGCCAACAGAATCACAAGTAAATATAAGTTCCTGATTGATTTTCCCAACAGTCCTTGTAATAAACAGTCTTCCTCACTCTCAGGGCCTTCCCTTTATGTGCCCTTGAGATGAGACTCCCATGGAGTTTATCAAAACCCTCAGTTCCCTTGTGATCTTTTGTTGAACTGAAGTTCACCACTCGACATCCCTGGGCTTTACTTAACAAATGTTAATTTAATTAAGTCATAACCAGGGGTTGGGGAAGGGGGAAAATGAAGGAGATGTTGGTCAAAGGGTATAAACTTCCAGTTATAAGATGAATAAGTTCTGGAAATCTAATGCACAGCATGGTGGTTATAGTTAACTGAATTATATAGTTGAAATTTGCTAAGAGAGTAGACAAATATTCTCATCACAAAAAATAAGTGTAATCATGTGAGGTGGTGGAAGTATTAGCTAATGCTACAGTGGCAATCATTTCATAATATATACGTGTTCAAATCATCATGTTGTAAACCTTAAACTTACATAGTGTTATATGTCAATTATACCTCTATAAAGCTGGGACAAATAAATAAAATAAAACATCGACAAATATATAGTCATACAACATATAAATATATGCTACAAAACTTTCATAGATTGCCTAAATGTATGCAATCTATTTTCTCTTTACATGTATTTTCATTATCCATTGCTTTTTATTTTTTTAAAACTTGTATACAATTTCTTCTAGCCTTGTGTTTATTCTTATTTATCTGATGCATTTTTGTCTTTCGTATTTTATTTAGGACTCTAAATTAGGTCAGGCCATGTCTATTTTCACATACTATATCAGTACATACAAGTTTTTATTTAAAAGAAATAAATTTTTGGAAATTATTTTTTGTTAAAATATAATTTATTTTAGAAAAATTGGTTCTATGTCAGGAGTCAAATATATTTTTCTGTCCCTTATTTGTTGTGGTATGAAATGTCTTTTATCTTCAAGGTCTTCACATTTTAAATGGGATGATATTCTCCCCTATTGAATTCTTGAAAAGAATCTAGTGAAATATGCCAAGTACAAACTGATGATCACTGAATAAACCATTTTGGGAGGCAATAATATGGATAAACATATTTTTACTTCTTATGGATACATGTGGTGGGTGATTTCTTATGCTTTAATAATAGTTCATTCTTTTATTTAAATGAATATTTCAAAGGAAGATAGCATAATTAGTAAGACAATTTTAGTGACAAGTGTTTGTCAAACAAACTCAGATTTTTCTGGATTTGCTGGGCCGATCAAGCTCAGATTAACAAGTTTGCATTCAAATTTGTTAAACCCTTTGACAGTGGAAGACAGTGTTTGATAATATTGCATAGATATACTTAAGAATTTGAGTCTAGACATAGAGTATGTGATTTTCTCTTCTTAGGTAGAGTTTTTAACGTATTTTGTGCATGTGTGTTCAGCAAGAATGATAGCTCAGTGAGTCAGCAGAATGCCATCCTGAGATTATCCAGTAGAAAGTCAGAGACCTAGTGTGGTTGTTCTTCATTGTAAGTGCCAATGTTTAGTGTGCTTTGGGGGAATATCAAGGCTATGCAGTTACAGCCACAGGACACATCATCAAAAAATTCCAACTGCTCTAAACAGTGGGATCATTAGAGTTATTAAAGGAAGTGATATCAAAAAGACCATGGACATACTACCTCATTTAGGACACTTTTTCACAAGATGAATATCAAGATAAGGAGTAATATCTATCAGCAGAAGAGAATAGGTATCTTAAAATATGTATTTTTCATGTTTAGACAATTTTTCATCATTCATTAAAGGGAAAATACTTGTATGCAATTAATAGGGGAAATAAAAATAAGTAATTAATAAAAGGGGTATAATTAAGTACACTTTTTTAAGGCAGTTTCACCACATTGATTCTAATGCTGTGATGGCAAAAGATTATGAAACAGCACTATGCAATGCTGATAAGTGTTATGACATGAGTGTTTTCATTCATCTCTGACAGAAGTGAAATATTAATTTAGAAATATTAGAAACTTTATAAATACTCATTACCTAAATTGTATCTCTCTATTTCAAAATTAATTTGAAATTCAAAAATGGTTAATTCCTTAAGATGTTGATACAATATTAATAAAGAAAAAATAAATAAAATGACCTAAATGTCTACATGTGAGGGAAAGGTTATGCCAAATATTTGCATATATGATTTAATATTATGCATCAGTCAAAAGGTCTTCATATTATATAGAAAAAAGGTAGGAACAATACTAGTCTTACCTCATAATCTTAACCATATAATACATCCACAAAATATCAGGGAATAAATGAAAAACAGTAAAACAAAATCAAAAGCTGCTACTGTATATAGAATATGAGCAATATTCAATTTCTTCTTACACTTATTGAATCTCTAAGTTTACTACAATAAACAAAGTTTTATAATCTAAAAGAAAAAAGAAAAATGTAACAGCAACTACAACAAACCCTACACCATTCTTACCCACATTAAATTATGGAGCCCAGGCTCAAAGCCAGGAATAACTCTTTATTCCTCTTTTCTTAAAACCTCATACATAACCCAGTAGTAAACACTACAGTCTCTATTTTAAAACTGTGCCTCTAACAAAACTACTATCTTCACCTCCACTGCCATTTTGTAATCCAATACACATTTCTGTCAAGGCAGGGTTCACCTTAGTTTCCCTGTTTTGAGTTTGTTCACATTTTAATCTTTTCTCTATACAGAATCCAGAGCCATCTGATAATATTGATAGAATAATGACACTCTCTTGATTAAAACTCTATAATTGCTTCTTTAAAAATAAAAACTTTTTATCATGGTCTAGAAGGTCCAGTGAGATCTTACTCCAGCCTACCTTTCCAATCTCATCATATCATTTTACAGTCTTCCTCTCGTTCACTACTATTTGGTCCTGCCAGCCTTCTTTATGTTCCTAATTGTCACCCCCTTTTCCATTTCAAGTCCATGTATCCTCTCTACCCAGAATATTCCACCTCTGCTGGCTTATTGGGGCAGCCATGAGAACTGATATCTCAGATATCCAAACAGAGGGAAGGTAGCTGACAAAGACTCAGCCACTGTTCTCTGAAATTCATCTCTGGGTTTGCACCAAGGTCCCCGCTTTCCATGGGCTGTTCCTGGTCAAGGGATGGACATGACAAGGATACTTGGGCAGGCTGCTCCCCAAGAGGCACATTGATCTCCTGATGGCTGTCTTTGGTTCCAGGACTCCACATGGCCTTGCCAAACTTTTCTTAGACTGCAGGGAGATCAGGATATTTTCACTTTCAACCTTCCCCTCCTCTGACCTTGATTTGAGGTCATACTTGTAATGCTGTCTGATGGCTCTTCTAGACTTGCCCAGACTCGCCCAAATTTCTCTCACAGGCATTTTCCCTAAGAAAATTTTGGAAAATTTAATATCATCTGGGCATTTGTTTCTCAGAGAATCTGAATATAGTCATTCTCTTCTTCATGTCTTATCTTCTCTTCAGACAAAACCTACCTAATGTATAACTTCACTGATTACTCTATGTCCCATTATCTTTTTTGTTTTTCTAAACAGCACTTTTCAAAATACAAAATTGGTTTATATATTTATTTTTGTATTGAATTTTGTACCACTACAATTTCAGCTCCCATGAGATCAGGGATCTTTTTGTCTTGTTCTCCAATATATCATTTTAGTAATGAGACATAGTGGGCACTCGATAAATATTTGTTAAACTAATTTATACTTAACCTGTAACTAATTTGTGAACAAGTGTATAAAATGGACTAAATACAGTTAAAGATTATGTAGCAGTTGACTAGATCAACAAAATATCCCTATCCGTTCTGCTGCCTTACTTTACTTTCAACTTGCTTATATCAACACAGAATTGATCTCATGACACTATAGGAATATATGTGAATATTTTGACAGTGTCTAAGTCACCTCTTCAAGCTAGAGTTATGTCTTCGAAACTAAATGGGAAAATTTAAATGAGGATTCTTTCAGTCTTCAACTTTCTAACC
Source organism: Eubalaena glacialis (assembly GCF_028564815.1). Taxonomy (NCBI): domain Eukaryota; kingdom Metazoa; phylum Chordata; class Mammalia; order Artiodactyla; family Balaenidae; genus Eubalaena; species Eubalaena glacialis. The sequence goes on along the minus strand of NC_083730.1, from coordinate 48,177,054 downwards.
CACCTGGAACATTTTGCACTCATTGCCACCACCAGTTCTCAAAAAAGTGTCTTTCATGTCCTTGTTGTAACAGTTTCATGTATTCAGTTCTATAAACCTCCTCCATTGCTGGTCCTATTTCATCTTCCTCATTTGTGCATGTGACATACTGAAACTCGAGTTTAGGTCTTACGTTTTTCTCAGTTACAACTTCAACCATCATACTTACACAGGTGACTCATTTTTAAATTTTACTTCCTGATAGTATATATCACATAAATTGTATATAAATATTTAAATAATGTCTAATATAACTTTAAATCCATATTTTAATTTAAATGATATTTAATACAATTTTAATTTCATACTATTTAAATATAAAATATATAAACATTTCAGATTTATACTATAGAAAAATCCTAGGTTTTATAGTTATAAAGACTGCAGTTAAAATTATATGTCTGTCACTCAGTAGTTACTTGAATTTGGACAACTTTTTTAGAGTCTCCTGAAGTCCTAGTTTTGTCATTTAAAAAAATTGAGGTAATGAGAACCACCTCACTAAAGTTTTAGTTTCTGGCATGCATTACACGCTTAATGGTATGCTGTTGTTAATGTTATTTAAAAAAATAGATTCTGGGATGCATGCCAACCTTTTTACCAATATTTGCCTAATTGTGTAAATTTAAATTCTTAGCTTTTTACTTTTAAATGCCAAATACAAATTGAAATAAATCATAATAAGTAAATAAAATATCAAATATATGAGTGAATTAATTTGTTAATAACCATTTTTTTTCTCTTAGTATGAAAAATATTACCAAAAAGAAACTTAGTAAATTGACTATTTTCTAGTCATAATCCAAATCCCTGGCAGTCTGGCTGGTGTTTATAGTAGAGTGATAGTACCTCATATAATCCATAAATGCTTTAACCTTAATGGTTGAGGAAAACTGATGAAGTGGTAGTACAAAATTTTTCATAAACAAAAGGACAGAAACACACATAAACCACACATCACGTTCAGGAAGATTAGGACGTAGAGTTATCATCTAGCTCTGTAGTTACCCATTATTGAAGGTTACTAAATCCACTGTTTCTTCTACTCCTTCCTCTCTCTCTTTGGTCACCCAGTAGTGCTAATGTGAAAGCACTGACTTCACAAAATTGCCAGAATACAAAAGAGAAGTGTAAGTGTGCACTTCTTTCAGGAAATATATTGTTTTTCAAAATGTGCAGCAGCTTTGCTAATTTAGTAAGACATTAAAATATACACAAATGTGCACCTGTAATCCTTTGATTTAAGCATAAATGTTAAATAGAATATAAAGATAGAATATAAAATGATATATTTGTGCCAGTGAGCCCTTTCTGTCAAAAGCAATCTTATAGAATGCATTCTGGGCTATGTAGCTCTGAGAGAAATGTTTCCAAACAGATTGCAATTTGTGTGGCACCCACAAACAGCATAGAACATTGATAAATACAATTTCATGTTCCCTTACTCTTTACTAGTGAAGCAATGATAATGTCTAGTAGGTTCAAGATAAATATACAATGCATTTATACTAACTTTAGATTCCATGCAAGGGAATCACTTAATGTATTTAAATTAATTATGAATTTGTTTTCAACATTAATTTGTTCTTAGATACTTTATTTGAAGAATCCAGAATATTTTGAAACATAAGTAAAAATGAAGCCAGATTCAGAGAGAACTTTTTTTTTCTAACCAGGATTATGTTGAAAGTTTGGTCTCCAATAAGGGGCTCGAGACCAATATTATCAATATATATTGGAAAGTTAGATGTGCAATGCCATACATATTGACTGTAAGAAGTAAGTTAATGTAATGCTTTTGGGATAGTATATATGGAGAAAGCATAAAATTTTATCACTCTTTGTTTTTTTAATAAACCTAAAGCATCTTTTCTTCATTTAAATGTAATGATACAATCTTGCAAAATGAATATGCTATAAACTCAAACTAGTTCAGTTATTTTTATTGATGACTACTACTATAATTTTAAAAATGCTAAACACATAAGTTTCCCATATATACAGAGTGAGAACATGTCAAAATTTTAGCTCATTAATTAGAGAACAGGAAGATGAAATACCTGAGGCAAAAAGAGTTTGAGACACTGATCTTTTGATATAGATATAGATAGATATGAGTTCTGCAATAAGATTACCAAATTAAATCTGAAAGAGATTAATCTACCATAGGAAAATAAAACAAAAACTTTGGGGTTATTTTGTCTAATAGTAGAAGAAAAATCTTTTGAATCTTACTAGTTTGCATAACTTGACATCTGACTTTATAGAAGCTAAGCCTTAATAAATACTATATAGTTACATTTTTTTAGTCAGGTTATTCTTAGATGGACTTATTAAGAACTGTTCTAGTATGACACTGTAGGAACAGACAGTTATTTATTGCCTTACTTACAGATTTTGTATACTTTTTATTAAAATTGGTTATTGATTATTTAATAAAGATTAATACACTAATTTCTTAATAAGTAGCGACTTTTACTGAGCAGTCTGTCAACCATAGATAATAGCCCTATTTTTGGTACACATAGTTAAAACAGATCTAAATTCTAGTTAACATATCTTTCAACTCAATATTATGACAAAATTATTTTAAATTTAGGCTATTCAAATCCCTCCACTGAGATTAATTTCTACATCAGACATATGTTCATGTCCTATGAACAGAATAGGAAATTGTCTTTGCTCAAAACCAGTAGGAAATTTGGGCTGGTGATGGGGCTGAGAGGTAATTTTACAGGCATGAACTCAAGAGTGTAAAAGGAAAACTTTATTTCTTGTTATCTATAATTATAACTCAATAAATATAATTCAGTAATTCAATAATTATTTCTCAATGATTTCCCTTAACTCTTAAACCCACATTTCCACTGGTGGTTTTTAATCAAATATTGCCAATTAATGGTCAACTTAGTCACTTGTCAATTGAACCATAATTTCATTAAATCATATTTAGTGAGTAATAATATATAGGCATGTATTAAATATACTGATTTTAAATAATACCGACTCAAGTGTTAAAGAGAAACAAATTTGTTTAATAAATGATCCCATAGACCAAATGCTTAAAAATCTACACGAAAATTTTATGTATATAAATAATCAAAATATAAAGTAATATGCCAGACTACTAATAAAAGTAAAATTAAAGTCATGAGTTTAAGAAATAGAATATTTCTTGCTGTGGTTGATAAAGGAAGTCTTCTGCAAAAGTTAGCAGATAAACAGGGGCTTCAGAAAATAGCAGATTATTGGTGCTGTAGAAAAGAACAATTTCATCGTGTCTTCTAGTTATTAACACTGCATATGATGTTCAGCTCTATATGAAGTTAACTAATGTCCAGAGATCAGTAAAGATGCAATAGGGAAAGATAAAATTATAAAGATAAAATACTACATCATTAGTTGAAGTCAGAATGGAAATGAGACACAACTGAAGAAACTGATGACTCTTCAGTCTGATGCCCAGCTCATATGTAAACACTCGGAAATTTAGATGTTCCCTTTGGAAGAAAACAAAACAAACAAACAAACAAAAAACAAAAAAGGAAAAATCTTTAATTGTATTAGTGTTTTTCCCAAAACCAAGACTGAGAAAAAGTTGACTAAGTTGATAATTGGTAATATTTGATTTAAAACCGTCTGTGGAAATGTAGGCTTAAGAGTTGTGAAATTATTTGGAAATAACTATTGAGTTATAATTATAGATACTGAAAAGTCAAGTTTTCTTTTTATACTTTCAAATTTATGTTTGTAAAATTACCTCTTAGCCCCATCCCCAGGCCAAATTTCTTATTGGTTTAAGCAGAGAAATTTTCCTATTCTTTTTTTTTTTAAATCGACAAGACTTACTCTCCTCATTCATGCAATATCCAGTTTATATTCTCATCTGAGGTTCTTGGATGACAAGGAAAAAGGAAAGCCTGCTGAGAGAACTGGGAGTACATAGAGTGTACGCAAATACACTCTACAAAATAAAACACAGGCGCAAACCAATGTGTATGCAAATTCCCCTACAAGGCACAGAGACTTTCTAGGGAGAGAAAAGTAGGAGGATATTGTGAAATAGCTGAGACTGGTTTTCTCTGTCCTACTCGCACCATTGTATCCATTATCCAACATTTTAGCAGAAGTGACAATTTTCAGTATCCACTTCCCTGAGTAAGGTTAAAGGCTGATACATTTGAAATAGTAAATTTTAATTTAGATTTTTAAAGTAAACGTAATCTTGACTTTTTAAAAGCTATACTCTTTGCTTTCCTCCCTTTCTTTCCTTCTTTTAACTAAGGATTAGTTTTTAGTATTAAGGGTGAAGGACCTTGTATTATACTATAAATCATAGAGCAGGAAACTGTGTACTGACACTTCACATTAAAACATAGGGTCGAAGATGAGACGCAAAGGACTATGACCAGTTAAGTACCTGAGAAATTTTTCTTGCTCACGTCTTAAGTACTAAATAGAAATACCAAGTAGAATGAACCAGAGCTGAGGAAATCTTTGCTCCCTTTTCTTGTTGAAGCCAGACAAAGCAATTGTTTTGCAAAGATGAACCATTAATAATATTAAAAGTAAAGAATAGCAGTAACTCTATAGGAGATATTGTGCCATATCTTATTTAGAAAGAGTTATCAAGTCAAGTTTAATTTTCCATGTTCAAAAGTCTCCCATGCTTCCCATGAGGAGTAAGGAAGAAGAAAGAATTAGCTGTGGACTCGGTGAGGCCTCAAGGTTGGATCCAGATGCTGGCAGCTATACCTCCATAAAGATCATGACCCCAGAACAGAAGTATGAAGGCATCTTCAGCAAGAATGAAGTAAGGAAACAGACCAAAGAACCAAGAACTGACCAGATGAATCACTGAATCACAAGCTTAGCAAACTCAAGAATAGGAACAATAATACCTGAGGAGAAGCAATAGAACTCCTTACATATACCAGGTGTGTCAGTTTCAGGTACTCAAAGCAGCAGACACTGACATATAGTTAGGAGTGTGAATATTTACTGGGAAATAACGCTACTGAAAGGAAAAGAGAGGAAGCAAGATTGAGCAGGGGAAGACTTTACATAGTGAAGCTGATTTAACAGTCTCTGTCAGCTCAATAGGAAGCTCCAGAATAAATAGATACAATTAGATCCATGCTGAGTAGAAATGACTAAGCCTTTGTATACTCAGTTACTGGCTGGTGGGTGTGCAGAGAAGAGCACGTCCTTGGATACCACTGTCTTGCTTACAGGTTGCACCCTGAAAATAGTGTGATCTTGGCTCAAAAGCTGAGAGAAAGACTGAGGCTCTCAGCTAACCACCATCTTGGCAGCTGGGCAGCAAATCCTTTCTGAAAAGGGATCTGAGCATTGCATTTTCATACGTGTCATACCAACATGGCCTCTCTCAAGTCTCCCCTGACTTTCAAATCTTCCCATCATCTACTCAAGCATAGACCTTCTTTGGAAGGAAGAGTAGTGAGGGTGAGATGATATATACTCCTTATGCCAAGAAATACTTAGGAAAATTTGGGACTCACTGATTTCACTTTGAACTGGCAACATTTGGTTTTCCTCTATAACAAAAATGAGACTCAAGACCTAAGCAGTATGTAGCTATAGAGAAAACAGTAGGTAATCTTTGTACACCAAATTTTTCCTATTACAGTAATACCCACTCTATATATTTTAAATATACAGAAATAAGGAAATTACATTACCAAGAATCATCTGTAATCGTTGTTTTAGTTCTAGATTTCTAAACATATTTAAGTATAGAATGAGATTACTAGCTTTCAAAAATACATAAGCCAACCACTTACACAAATTCAACATTTCTCTTTCAGTGGATTATACAGCTATATTCTAGAATAAATTAAAAAAAAAAGAAACAGTAGTGAATTACCCTCTCAGTGTATCCTACAAAGTGAGCTAAAAAAATTAGTGATAACTTCTAAAGGTGACTGTACTCACTTATAAATCCTGATGAAAGTAAATAACAATGTCATAAAAAAACTATAAAACACAAATAATTAAGACCTTACAGGAAAGAAAAAAATTCCAGATACAAATAGAGGCAATTCACTCATGGGGGAAAAAAAAAAAAAGATTTACTAAAGAAAAATGTAAACAAGGGTAACAGGATTTTTATCATCATTCATTTTCTCAAAGTTTCTCAAGAGACTAAAGCTAAGAGAAATGCAGTAGGTGCCAGGTGCCCCCATATTGTAAGTAAGGTGTTAGGCTACCTATGCATATTTTTAAGAGACTATCAAAGGAATCCTGCAACATAAGCGATCTCCTACCTTTGGGTTTTAAGGAACAGAGAAGAATCAAGAGAAAAGATTCTTCTGCAAGGATTTGTCAGTATGTTGCACATTCTACCTTTATCTCATGGAGGAGGCAAGAAAAGAGTGTTTCCCTTCACCATAAGCCAGGGAAAGGGCCTTCAAGGAGCCGACTACTCAGAGTGTTTTCGTTTGTGGAGTAGTAAGGATAGGCATGAGAGACTGTGGCTAAATTGGACTGAGATGAAAAGCAGAGAGTGGGGGTAGGTATTGTACTGGGAAAAAGCTCTATTTCCACCTACTTAGGGACAAAGGTGCCTAATTAAGGGGATTATGAGGAATGTGTGGTGGAAGACAGGTCTGGAGCGATCCTGAGAAGGAACATTTCTAAGAGCATCATCTGAGGGCAGAGAAACACAATTGGGAAAATCACTAATTCCCAGGGAACAAAGTAGATTCTCAGGGAGTAAAGGCAGCATCTAGAGGAGACATATTTGGGTCTGGAAAATCATAGTTGGAAGATACAAAAATATTTCAAGGAAAAACATCAATTGTCCATCAGAGAGTGTTAGCTTTATGTATCAATACTAGATCACAAAAATCACTATCAGAAAGACTGTTCTGCTTTTTTTTCTTTAATGTTACCTCCTCATGAGCATGACACTAAAGAGGTTAGAAGCAGGAGCTAGGTAATGGGGTAGGAGGTGAGTGAGGGAAACTGAAGAAGTCACCCCTATCCTTCATGACAGTGTCCAAGACTTGAAGATATCCGACCTGGAGAATAGGACCATGTTTTAGTTAAGTGAAGTTTGGAGTTCTGATGATTATACTGAAGACAAATTTAAGGAAAAAAATAAAAGAAAATATTTTTTAAATTATGGGGAAAGTTAAGAATCCTGCTCTAGCTTTTGCCAAAGAAAGTTAAACAGCTCACAAAACAGATTAGAGGCTCTGTGGAAAAAAGAACACTGTCAAATTACAGTTTTGACTTATTGAGTTCAAATCATATAATAAGCCAGATTAAAAGTTTTAAATCAATTAGTTTAAAAAGTCATTTAAATCAATAGTAATCAATTCTATCAATGTTGCAGAGGTAATGCTACTGTACTATGTAGTTGGTTGCAATAAAAATTCAGACAAATTTCATGTAAAGCAATTTTGCAAAGCCTTTCAAGAACTACATGAAGACAGAAGTGTTTCATTTTTAGAAATGTAACCTGAGGCATAATCTAAATAAATTTTTAAAGTGCCAAATAATGATCATCATGGCTTCATCTTTAAAAAGAAAGGGATTGAGCAGCTGGCTTGCAATCTATTTCCCAGCAGGTTATTCCCAGGAAAGAAAGAAGGCAAGTGACCCAGGTATAATCTCTTGGCATTGTCTTAGTGGGAAGTAAATTGTAGATGTGTAAAGTATATTCCAAAATCTTGCCAAGACTTGAATCAGTGGAAAAATGCACATTGTTCTTGTGTGGGAAAACTAACTAATATAAAGATATTGATTCTTTCTAGGACAATGTATAAATCTCATATATTTCTTATTTAAATTTCTTCTTGGCTTTTTTGGCATATTTCTTTAATGCTTTCTTTTTCATCTTGATACCTACTCACATTGTTTAATATTTTTAGAGATTCTTCAATATTGTAATATTCCTTTAAGTAGTATCCTCTAATTCTTTAGTTTCAGGAGTGGTCTTTCTAAAATGTAAATACTGTCATATGGATCCCTGTGTAAAGTATTTTAATGACTCTCCAATTCCTCATGGCAAAGCTCCTCCTCGTGGTAAGGAATTCGGGTTCCCAGGACCTGGTACCTGACTGCACCTCCCAGTCCGTGTGTTGCCCTCACTCCTCCAGTGAATTCTGCTTCATGCACATGCTGTTCAATGTTCAAATTTGTTCTGCTCTCTTTGCTTAAAATGAATATTCTTTACCCTATTACCTGCTCAGGCAATCTCTCCAGCTCTTTTAACAGTCTGCTCAAAGGTTATTTTTGTTATAAAAAGTTATCAGATTCCCCATCTACTTCATCTCTTATGTGGGATAAAACCTTATGCCTCACCTAAACTTGATACATGCTTCTACCATAGTATCTCTCATGCTTTATTACACCTCCATATATGTATGTTGGTCTTTCTTGACTAGACTGAATGGTCCTGTTTTATAGATACAGCATTTGCATCCTTAGGTAGGCGGTTGATATGTATCAGATTTGTGATAATTGTTGAGTGAATGAATTTATTGTTGAAGTTTCAACCCCAGGGTTACATTAATTTCTGCAAATAGCAAATATATATTTGAAACTCCATTCTCAGATCATTTGTTGCTGTAATTACATTTCATAATCATTTTTTTTAAGTACCATATATATAGTAGTGGATACCATGGTGTGTTGTTCAGATCCCCTTTCAGGACCCAGCTGCTGGCAAATAGCTCTAGGCTGTGAGACTTACTTAGGAATTGCCACTGCTGAAGAGAATCTTCTCACCCAAGGTCATGTGCTTTTCCTGAGAGTAACACAGGAAGGGCCCAAGTCCCTCTGCATTAACTCAGGACAGCCCTGAAGGGCCAAACATGTTTCAGAGCTCACTTTGGGGTCAGCAGAACCGGACATTCCCTCTCTGAACAATTCTGATTTTTTTCTCTTTCTTTCCACAGGTGTTGGTCTCAATAAAAGAATGCTTATATTTCTCTCATGCTTTTATCCCTTTCAGAATCTACTTTCGGAAAATCTTAACATGAAATAGATGTGTAAGGTGGTCCTCTGAGTAGCAGAAATAAATTATTAGCACAGGTATTTTAATTTCTTTTTGGTCCAAAATATTGGAAGACATACATCTCACTAATGGTTAATATGCTGAGTGACATTGGTGCTCACACTCACACATGTGGCCGTGATCACACAGAGGATGAGATACCCTTCAGAGAAGAGTCAGAGTTCCAAACACAGAGAGATATTTACTGAGAACCTCACTCAACGGTATCTTTTAAGCATACTGGGACCTATTTCCACTTATGTGTACCCTTGTTGAGTGGATTTTTGGATTAATTGTATAATTTCAGCTAAACTAACACATAAAATAGAAAGATGGCTGATAAAGATACATGTAAAGAAAACAGGCTGATAATAATTTCAGTGATGCAAGTAAAAGCTAACAATATTGAAATCACAGAGATGTCATGTCTCTTAGCCCTTGCAAAAGTTTTATTTTGATGTTAATCTGGTTAAAACCATATGATCATCTCAATAGATGCAGAGAAAGCTTTCGACAAAATTCAACACCCATTTATGATAAAAGTCCTGCAGAAAGTAGGCATAGAGGGAACTTTCCTCAACATAATAAAGGCCGTATATGACAAACCCACAGCCAACATTGTCCTCAATGGTGAAAAACTGAAACCATTTCCACTAAGATCAGGAACAAGACAAGGTTGCCCACTCTCACCACTATTATTCAACATAGTTTTGGAAGTGTTAGCCACAGCAATCAGAGAAGAAAAAGAAATAAAAGGAATCCAAATCGGAAAAGAAGAAGTAAAGCTGTCACTGTTTGCAGATGACATGATACTATACATAGAGAATCCAAAAGATGCTACCAGAAAAATACTAGAGCTAATCAATGAATTTGGTAAAGTAGCAGGATACAAAATTAATGCACAGAAATCTCTTGCATTCCTGTATACTAATGATGAAAAATCTGAAAGTGAAATTAAGAAAACACTCCCGTTTACCATTGCAACAAAAAGAATAAAATACCTAGGAATAAACCTACCTAAGGAGACAAAAGACCTGTATGCAGAAAATTATAGGACACTGATGAAAGAAATTAAAGATGATACAAATAGATGGAGAGATATACCATGTTCTTGGATTGGAAGAATCAACATTGTGAAAATGACTCTGCTACCCAAAGCAATCTACAGATTCAATGCAATCCCTATCAAACTACCACTGGCATTTTTCACAGAACTAGAACAAAAAATTTCACAATTTGTATGGAAACACAAAAGACCCCGAATAGCCAAAGCAATCTTGAGAACGAAAAATGGAGCTGGAGGAATCAGGCTCCCTGACTTCAGACTATATTACAAAGCTACAGTAATCAAGACAGTTTGGTACTGGCACAAAAACAGAAATATAGATCAATGGAACAGGATAGAAAGCCCAGAGATAAGCCCACGCACATATGGTCACCTTATCTTTGATAAAGGAGGCAAGCATATACAGTGGAGAAAAGACAGCCTCTTCAATAAGTGGTGCTGGGAAAATTGGACAGGTACATGTAAAAGTATGAAATTAGAACACTCCCTAACACCATACACAAAAATAAACTCAAAATGGATTAAAGACCTAAGTGTAAGGCCAGACACTATCAAACTCTTAGAGGAAAACATAGGCAGAACACTGTATGACATAAGTCACAGCAAGATCCTTTTTGACCCACCTCCTAGAGAAATGGAAATAAAAACACAAATAAACAAATGGGACCTAATGAAACTTAAAAGCTTTTGCACAGCAAAGGAAACCATAAACAAGACCAAAAGACAACCCTCAGAATGGGAGAAAATATTTGCAAATGAAGCAACGGACAAAGGATTAATCTCCAAGATTTACAAGCAGCTCATGCAGCTCAATAACAAAAAAACAAACAACCCAATCCAAAAATGGGCAGAAGACCTAAATAGACATTTCTCCAAAGAAGAGATACAGATTGCCAACAGACATATGAAAGAATGCTCAACATCATTAATCATTAGAGAAATGCAAATCAAAACTACAATGAGGTATCATCTCACACCGGTCAGAATGGCCATCATCAAAAAATCTAGAAACAATAAATGCTGGAGAGGGTGTGGAGAAAAGGGAACACTCTTGCACTGTTGGTGGGAATGTAAATTGATACAGCCACTATGGAGAACAGTATGGAGGTTCCTTAAAAAACTAAAAATAGAACTACCATATGACCCAGCAATCCCACTACTGGGCATATACCCTGAGAAAACCATAATTCAGAAAGAGTCATGTACCAAAATATTCATTGCAGCTCTGTTTACAATAGCCAGGACATGGAAGCAACCTAGGTGTCCATCATCGGATGAATGGATAAAGAAGATGTGGCACATATATACAATGGAATATTACTCAGCCATAAAAAGAAATGAAATGGAGGTGTTTGTAATGAGGTGGATGGAGTTAGAGTCTGTCATACAGAGTGAAGTAAGTCAGAAAGAGAAAAACAAATACAGTATGCTAACACATATATATGGAATCTAAGGGAAAAAAAAAAAAAAAAAGAGGTCATGAAGAACCTAGTGGCAAGATGGGAATAAAGACACAGACCTACTAGAGAATGGACTTGAGGATATGGGGAGGGGGAGGGGTGAGATGTGACAGGGTGAGAGAGTGTCATGGACATATATACACTACCAAATGTAAAATAGATAACTAGTGGGAAGCAGCCGCATAGCACAGGGAGATCAGCTCGGTGCTTTGTGACCACCTAGAGGGGTGGGATAGGGAGGGTGGGAGGGAGGGAAATGCAAGAGGGAAGAGATATGGCAACATATGTATATGTGTAACTGATTCACTTTGTTGTAAAGCAGAAGCTAGCACACCATTGTAAAGCAATTATACTTCAATAAAGATGTTTAAAAAAAAAAAAAAAAAAAAAAAAAAAAAACCATGTCAGTCTAAATAGATGTGTCAAGAAGTCAGACAATTAAATAATACACTACTAAATAATCAATAGGTCAAAAAAGAAATTACCCCTAACTTGTTACCAATTAATGTGTTTTTGAAACACAACTGAATTCCAGAAATTTTAGTCTACATTAATACCAGAAGTTCTTAAGTCATTATTCCTAGATTAGAGAGTCACACGGAAGCTCTGATAGATTCAATGTAGAGAGAAAAAGACCTTCCTGATGTGATTCATTCCTGCTAATTGTGGCTATATTATGCCAGCCTTAACAAAGCTTCATTTAAGCTCCACCTTTAACTTTCCTTCAAGAGCCTTTGTAGTTTATATGCAATTATTAGCAGATTGACTCAGAATCTCCATCAAGATTCTGTTCTTATAACTTCTGCCATTATTTTTGGTGAAGTTATAATCATTGTTCCCTTAAACACCATTTTCATCATCTTACTCAGGACATTGAAGTAAATGCCCATATTACCTAACGTAAGATCTAAAATTCCCAGTCCACTCCACATAGCTTCTCTGCTTTAATCGCCTCCTATGCAATTTAAACAAACCTATTTCTTTCAACTAAGCTAACCAGTTGGCCTTTGCTTTACCCAGGTTACTGATCTCAGCACCCAATGTTTGCTTGCTGTTTTCACAATATCAATGTGTTTCTTTTTATGTTATATTCACTCTTTCCTATGCCTTCGTTATGAATGTGGAGCCATTGTCTATCTTTTTTTTTTTTTTGCAAGTAAAAATGTCATTTCAGAACAACCATTCATAAAGTATTGAAAAAAACAAGTTCTTAAATTATTTTTGATAATAAATGTGGCCTATTTTTGGCTATCACTATGAATATGATAAATTGTTAAAGTTATAACTTATAATGGAAAAAGTAAAAGAAATACAGCATATTCAGCTATGAGTTTAGAGAGAAACTTCATGGCCATTTATAGGCTTATATTGTTTCATAAACACATAGTCATTTGGAATGTTAAAGTTGAGGAATTCTATACTTGATGCAAATGTGATGTTTGATAAATAGATTTGCATCCATTAATAGTTATTAATATTCATCACATTTGATATAAATATTAAATATCATAATTTAAAAATATTTTGTATTAGAACAAAAATGCCCTTAAATATATTATAAAACAAAATTTAAAATATATCTGAATAAATAAATGAAAATGTATATCTCTAGATTTTCTCATTTAGAAACAAGTTAACTGATTTTTTTTTCTCTTTTGAACACTCCTTTTAAAAATAAGGGCTGTATCCCACTTATTTTTGTAGAAAGTATATTTTAATATAGTGAAATATAAGCTAAAATATGGTTTTAAAAAAAAGAGATTTCTGAATGTAGATGTTAAACATTGGTGGGAGGTCTTCCAAGTGAGAGTGTTCTTATATTGCCTTTAAGGAAGAATAAAGCAGCATTTTGATATATATCTTTAATATTCCTTTTTACTGAAGTGGGCAACAGTATAAGAAAGTAACATAGTTTCTTGAGACAATGTTTCCAGATTATTCTAAGTATAGACATCCTTGTTTCTTTTAACATTCCCTCTACAACAGTAACCCTTTACTTGGAACCATAAAACAAATATTCAAAGCATAGAGGAGAGAAAATTCACAGGTTGATATTTTAACTAGTTAGTGTGGTTACTGTTTATTTATTCCTGAAAATAGGAGTTATATGACTTAGTAATTATGTAGAAATAGATTTGAAGTAAATCTTTGTATATAAACCATAACAAAATCTACATAAAATCAGAATACCTGCAAAAATATTATATCGACTTCTAATATATTATGATAATTTAGGGCATTTTATTAGATCCACATTGTCAAGTTGAACTTAATTTAAAAGTCTCTCCTAGGATATACAACTAGCAATTAAGACAAACTAAAACACTCTTACTCTTATCATAATGCCAGCATCACAGAAGACAATGAAAAAGTTGTAACTGTTTGAACTATTTTCAGAAAGAGATAGGAACACTGTCCAATACAAAGGTACTATTCTGGGAATGAGGGGAACCAAGTTGTTCCTCTGACTCCATCATTCATTAGCTTTGGGACTTTGTAGAACTCAATATTTCTGAGTATCAGTGCCCAGATCTATAAAATGGGGGACCTGGACAAAGATGATCTCTGAGCCTTTTCTAAGCACACAATTCAATGCTTATGACTTAGAACAAGTGAATTTTCACAAGGAGAAGGCCCAGCAGTAAAATAACGAGATTAGCCTCTAAACAAATATTTTAATCATATTTTAGTTTAGACTTTTAATTTCAACCATTTGAAGTTTCCCACAAAAGTAAAGAATCTATTCTATTTTTTTCTAAAAGTATTATGTCAAAAACCTAAAATATAAATTTGTTTCTCTTAATTCTAGTTTCTGTCTTCTTATAATTCTTAGGCAAAAACAAAGTATTATAGACCTGTGAAAGTATTTTTTTTATTAAACATTCTAACGTGTGTGCCAATTCTTACTTTTGCACTTATGTTTGAAGAAAAAAAATTATTTATTTATTTATTTATTTATTCATTTATGGCTGTGTTGGGTCTTCGTTTCTGTGCGAGGGCTTTCCCCAGTTGCGGCAAACGGGGGCCACTCTTCATCGCGGTGCGCGGGCCTCTCACCATCGCGGCCTCTCTTGTTGCGGAGCACAGGCTCCAGGCGCGCAGGCTCAGTAATTGTGGCTCACGGGCCTAGCTGCTCCGCGGCATGTGGGATCTTCCCAGACCAGGGCTCGAACCCGTGTCCGCTGCATTGGCAGGCAGATTCTCAACCACTGCGCCACCAGGGAAGCCCCCCCCAAAATTTTTTAAACCAGAAATATTATATATTACCATTTTGGTCAAACCTGCCTCACAATAACAAACTTGGGCTCCTCTTGCTAATTGGTAAATAGGATACTTACTTTACATTTATGGATTTAATGATGTTCTAAGAAGAATGGATTTTTATAGTCATCAATTGAAAAGGTTTAAACCTTGTAACCTAAAAATTCCTCTTAAAACAATCAACACATTTTACTAAAAGGACTTAATTCTTTCTCTGTCCCTGAAAAGGAATGACTACATGTTTGTATTAAACAACTGAACAGATGCCATATTGCTTTCTGTATTAAAAAATCCTCGGGCTTCCCTGATGGCGCAGTGGTTGAGACTCTGCCTGCCAATGCAGGGGACACGGGTTCGAGCACTGGTCTGGGAAGATCCCACGTGCTGCGGAGCAACCAGGCCCGTGAGCCACAACTACTGAGCCTGCGCGCCTGGAGCCTGTGCTCCGCAACAAGAGAGGCCGAGATAATGAGAGGCCCGCGCACCGCGATGAAGAGTGGCCCCCACTTGCCGCAACTAGAGAAAGCCCTCGCACAGAAACGAAGACCCAAAGCAGCCATAAATAAATAAATAAATAAATAAAAATTTAAAAAAAAATCCTCAAAGGAATAATTTTTCCATTAATCCTATAATTTAATGTGACATAATACTGCAATAATTTAAATACATTTTGTCAAAATATTGTATATATAATTCCTAGATTGATATTTTTAAAGTGAAAATATTGAAACAGGGGATATGGTATGATGCACAGATAAAATATTCAAGAAAACTGACCTCAGGTCTTAGAACAGTACTGTAGATCAGGAATTTTTCTAAATGTTTCAAACTTATTTTCTTATTCCTTGGTGAGGGATTTTGATATTTACTAACTTTAAAGTGTATTCATTTTTTGAGTTAATATTTAAATGAGTGATTATTGTTGGAAAAAAATAAAGATAACATATTGATAACATTTCTCCTTGAACCCTGCCTCCCTTGCCAGTCTGTTGTGAGGAAGAGGAACAGAGAAGAGTAGCTTTTTCTTTTCTTTGGTTCATGCCCAGGGTCCACAGCAACCGAGGTGAAGGTTCACTGGCTAAGTTTTTCTGAACCGTCTCACTTTTAGAGAAATTTTCCCTGCTTAAAACCTAGAAAAGTGTTTAATGGCTCTCATCTTCTCTTTCTTTGGCATTCTGCACAATTTCATTTGGTCTTATAATAATTGACTGGTATAATTGAAAAGGGAGTTTTATAATAATATTTTATATAATTGTATATATTATAATTTATACATTATTTTAAAATAAAACCTATTTTATATTTAGTGGACTAAAATGATGTAGCAAATGTACTTCGACTCTGCCATCTTTAACCACAGTTTCTGTCATTATTCAGGTATTCTTAATAACTGAAAGATCATCATTGAAGCCAGGAACAAGACAGGGAGGTCTACAAGCATTCTACTAGTTCATCCAATCACTTATGTAACAAAAATGTATTGTGTGAAATGTAATTTCTTTAACTTTTTTTTTTAATAGCTAATATTTATTGAATACTTAGTGTGTGAGTGGCCCTAAATGCCTTGTATATTTACGTATTTATGTATGTATGCATGTATGTATTTTTTACCTTTGACAGCTTTCACCCATTTCTACCCTGCCCCCACCCATCCCCTACCTCCGGCAACCATCAATCTGTTCTTTATCTGAGCTTGGTGTTTTCTTTTTCTTTTAGATTTCACATATAAGAGAGATCATATGGTCTTTGTCTTTCTCTGTCTGACATATTTCACTTAGCATAATGCCCTCGAGGTCCATTCATGTTGTCATAAAATGACAAGATTTAATTCTGTTATATGGCTGAAAATTGTGTATATATCTACAGATATATCTATAGATATCTACAGATACAGATATATAGATATAGATATCTATAGATATACCTATAGATATCTACAGATATAGATATATATAGATATCTATAGATATATCTATAGATATCTACAGATGTAGATATATATAGATATCTATAGATATATCTATAGATATCTACAGATATAGATATATACAGATATCTATAGATATATCTATAGATATCTACAGATATAGATATATAGATATAGATATCTATAGATATATCTATAGATATCTACAGATATAGATATATATAGATATCTATAGCTATATCTATAGATATCTACAGATATAGATATATATAGATATCTATAGATATAGCTATAGATATCTACAGATATAGATATATAGATATAGATATCTATAGATATATATAGATATATACACATACCTATATACATATATATATACATATACCAAAATTTCTTTATCCATTCATCCACCCATGGTCACCTATATTGTTTCCATATCATATCTTGGCTATGTAAATAATGCTGCAGTGAACATTGGGGTGCATATATCATTTCAAATTAGTGTTTTGTTTTCTTCACATAAATACCCAGAAGTGGAATCACTGGTTCATATGGTAGTTCTATTTTTAATTGTAATTTTTTGAGGAATCTCCATAATGTTTTCCATGGTGGCTGAACCAATTTATATTCTTACCAACAGTGCACAAGTGTTCCCTTTTCTCCTCATCCTTATCAATGCTAGTGTGAGGTAATATCTCATTGTGGTTTTGATTTGCATTTTTCTGATGATTAACAATGTTGAAAATCCTTTCATGTACCTGTTGGCATTGTATGTCTTCCTTATAAACATGTCTATTCAGATCTTCTGCCCATTTTTTAATCAGATTGTTTGTTTGTTTGTTTTTTGCTACTGAGTTGTATTAGTTCTTTATATATTTTGGATATTATGTAGTTTCTTTATTGTGTAATATTGTTTTGGAAGTCCTAGAAGTAAGACAAGTCAGGTAATTCATATTATAAGCTTAATTTTGGAAATTAGGTGTCAAGATATCATTGTAGATGATTTAATCATCTTCCTACAAAACTCAAGAGAATAAATAAAAACACTAGTATAAATTTTTAAAAGTTAAAAACAATAAAAATAATTAATATTAAAAAATTTTATAAAGTTACATCATATTTATCTGTTTTCCTTAATTTTTATATATTTTTGAATATTTCATATTACAGAGAATTTCAAACATACAGAAGAGTAGTCAGACTATAATAAACCCTTATTCTGCATAAAATTAAAGTCAATTCTGTACCACTTATAGTGCCACACATTCTCCGCGCATATTATTCTGAGACAGTTTATCCATTCATCCATCAAATTTTAGCATGCATTTAGAAAGAAATACTCCCTTTATTTAGCTTAAATGCAAATAGTATTATCACACCTGAAAAAAATACAATAATTCCTCAATAGACCAAATGTTCAAATTCCCATTCTCATAATTATTCAAAATTTCCATTCTCATAATTATTCAAAATCAGAAAATATTTCAAAGTCCTCCTCTCCATAATGAACATGATTTTTATATTTAACTTTCACTTTCATTTTTCTTTATATATTCTCCTGCAAGTTTACTTGTTACTCCTCCACAAATTACTTTACAAATTGTAACTTAAGTAGTTATTCAATATATAAAAAGTAATTGACCACGATAGTATGTACAAAAATGTGGCAGA
Source organism: Eubalaena glacialis (assembly GCF_028564815.1). NCBI lineage: Eukaryota > Metazoa > Chordata > Mammalia > Artiodactyla > Balaenidae > Eubalaena > Eubalaena glacialis. Next base: position 48,158,605 of record NC_083730.1, on the reverse strand, counting down.
TACTTTGTGAGGAAAAAGATAATAAAGTCATAGATTTTTAACCTCTTGAAAATCAAAATATATTTTCAAAATTTCTTCCTATATATATCTTTAATAATTTTTGTGATGGCTGTATATAATTTAGGGCAAGGTCTTTCACTTAATTTTCACCTAATTACTGTCTTCATTCACAATTCCTTTGACATCCATATAACTCCCTTTCAAACTTCTTCCAGAGGATTTTGCTGCTCTTCATTTTAAAGTAATATACAGAAAAATTTGTTTTTCCTGGAGCTAGAAATATATTATTTTAATAGTACAGTACTGCCAAAAGTGTCATTCAGAGAAAGGAGATGTTGATGCAACTAGAGGTATACATCTTGTGCTGAGCTTTGGTGCATTTAGGGTTTGGATACACTCTTCCTTATGGTGTCCAGTGATGTTAGATTTCAGATGCAGAAAATTGCAATATACAATGAGTCTTATATTGTGCTCTAGGCTGTAACTGATAGAGTTACACCTTAAATAGTCTGAATAATTACCACCTTAAATAGTTTGAATTATATTTTCTAAGTGCATTTTTTAAAATTTCCTACCCTAGGCAAACCATCTGTGAGCTATTGTTGGTTTCCCCCTCCTGTGGGTATAAGAACTAGACTTTATCAAGTGTGCACTGAATACAGATAATATATAAGGCATTTTAAAAATAAAACTGTGACTCACAATACTGTTAGTGACATAGGATGTACTTATAAAAATGTAAAATAATACAGGGCTCTGCATAATAAATGTATCTACGCTGGTTTGACATTTCACAAAATTTAAAGTAGTGTGATATTATTTAACAAATTGAAGAATTTACTCTTTAATTTAAACTTCACTTATAAATTAGAGATTATTGATTTAATGAATTTTCAATAAATATTATTAAAACACTGGGATCTTTTTCACTGAATTTTAGCTTACTTACTGCCAACCAACAAATTGAAGTTTTTTGTTGCTCAAACTGACTGTGTTGTGCAGCATTCAGCAGATAAGTATCCACATACCAATCATTTACTAAATATTTATTACTGTCCACTAGGTGCTATGACGCTTAATTCTTGTAAGAATTTTACACTCCCATTGAGGAGGCAAACTGAACAAAAATAACTCGTAATAAAAGTCAGTAAATGCTATATTCAAGATATACGTATTGGATTTGGGGAGTGCACATACCTGAACCTGTTTCTAGGGCATAAGGAGCATAACCGTAAGAACCAGAGGGTGTGAACAGTGATTCATCAAAATCCAAGTGCCTCATAAAAAGCTGAGCACATAAATAATAATATTAGAGGTCAGAGCAGTACAGAGTATCTAAAATGTCCTCAAATATCCATAATCAGAACAAACAGAGCAGGCAGAAACAGATGGCTTTCATAGCAGAGGAGGCAGGCGAAGGAAAAACAGAAAGCCATTAAAATACAGCTACGTGCTAAGTTCCTTAAGTGCTGGATCTCATTACAACTTCTCACCAATATTTGAGGCTAGGAATGGTAAAGTATTTCCCTAAGCTCATACAACTAGTAATGGTATATAGTACACAAGAGAGAAAATCTTAGATGTTTAACTACAAAATAAATGTCATTTTCATAATGTCGTTTTTCATCCAGTGACCATGCAAAAAATTAGCTAAAGGGAGGTTCACTGGAATTAGTATAGAGGTAAGAAGGGAATAACATAGAGAAAGCCACAGGTTAATCCTTGAACTTGAGACAGCTTTCCATCTCATCCTCAACTGCCTCATCTCTCTCCTTTGAGATCCAATCTTGACCTCCTGTGTTTAATGATGATAACTAAATCTGCCCGTCTTGCTAGTTATTTGAGAGGTGAGAGCATCATAGTTCTCTGCCAGAGAGACAATTATTACTGGGAGGTTCAAATGAAGGCATTTAAAGAAGGGAGTTGATAGTGTGTGCTGTTGTAGGAAAGGTTTAAAGAAGAGATGATCCATAAATAAATCCTAAAAGGACAAAAAGATATATTCCCAAAAGGGAAATATACTAATTTCTTAAGAATATCTATGAATTAGGGACCTTCAAATTAATACATATCACATCATCAGGTAATAATATAGGAGAAATAAATCTTTTGAAGCATATTCTTTTATTCTCACTCTTACTGAAAATCTGTTTTTCCTGTGGCAAAACTGTAATTCATGCTCTAGTGAATCCCCTCTCTAGGAGTGTCATACAGTGACTTTCCCATGAAGGGCTCAAAATGACTTTAGGAATTTTATCTTATTAATTCTCACATCCCTGTAAGGCAGGTGGAAAGAATTACTGTCCTCATTAAATAAACTGTCAAGTTAGGATACTATGTATTTAAATGGTTATAAAGACCACAAGGTTACAACGATCTTTGAGTAGTATTGAAGATATCTGACTTGATTAATACACTAACCACCCTACTTCTGACTTTATAAATTTATATAGACTTTTTTACTCCATCAAATATTCATCAGTAAATATCTACTGAGTGGTCAGATTAAAAACCTACTAACCACTGTTCTCTTCACTACTTTCCTCATCTTCATTGATTCATGATTTCTGTTTTATACCTGTAGCTTCACATAATTATTATTTGTGCCTTCTTTCAACCTTAAAACTGGCCTTGTTTAAATGATAAACTATATAGACATTCTAGTTTTAAGGGACATGCCTTGATCAATGATATATCAGAATTCTAAAAGGTTTCTATTGAAAATTAAACTCAGATTCAGGTTTAGTTCAAAATCATGGTGTGTTTACAAACTTTGATTAAGCATAAATTTAGATTACACAAGTGTTATTATACTATTATGTACATGTAATATTATAACCCACGTTTGATTAAAGGGTAAAAAGTTAAGTAGGTAAACCTAATCTAGAATGATTTATTTCTTTTATTTCTATTTAAATCATTTCACAGCCTCTTCAATATCCTCTGGCATCTAAAAATCAATGAGCCAGGGATTCTACAACCCACTGGCAAGTGCCTATCACTCTTCAGAATTTCTGAATAGGCAGAATGATTAATTCATTTAAATTTATTGCCCAGAAAATGTCAGAGGTGGCAGTTGCTTTTCTCAATAGTGATTTACATTGAGAAGAAAATGAAAATCCTGGCTATTTTAATTAAGTGAATGCACCACTAAATCCAAGACCCTTTCCCTTGCAATTTCTTTAAGGAGCAAAAGTGCTCCTTGCCTGTTTTTTTGTTCCTGTTTGGTGACATAAATATTTGCCACTTCTTTTCCTTGCCTTAATGGGGTAGATGTCCCCACAGATTGCTGCCTTGGAAACTGATTAATCTCTAGTCATTAAAGCTCTCTACTGACATTGAAGAAAAACTGTTGGGATCTCTTCATTAGCTTGGAGATCGGAAGCTTTAGATGGGTACAACAAAACTTCAGCCCTAACATCAGCCTCATGGTATACTAACAAGGCAAGGTTTTCCAGCATATCAGGACTAATATTTTCTTCATTCAGACATGTTTTCATCATGCAGATTTTGCAGGACTACATACATCTGTCTTAATAATACTCAAAACTTCTAACATTGAAGTCTTGGGAATAAGATGCAAGTTTAACTTGTTATAAGTTACTTATTCCTATCATTTTTTCAGTGATTAAACGTGATGTGGTTTTTAAGAGATTTACCAAGTTGATTCATTCTTCTTTTTCCAAAAACTGTGCTCAATCTAACTAGAAATAAGTATTATGACTTAAGAATTTTCATTTAAATCATTACATTTCAGTCTTACATATAAGATTTTTTTTAAATTTCCTTACAATTTATTTTTTTTCTAAAACTTGTTAATTATCAATAGCGCAGTACCAGTGCTCTTACATAACCGAGCCTATCCCATTAAGCTAAATTTGAGACAGTGTCATTATAATAGTGCTCTATAATTACAGTGCTTAAAATTCCATTTAAATATAAGCATATAAATATTGTGCCCTATAAACTTTGCTATTTTTCCTTAATTTAATAGAATTGGATGTTTAAAAAGGGACAGACTAATCGTCTATGAAATTTTCATTGATTCAATACACATGTATTATCACCCTGTATACCAGTATCCCCCTTTCCTTTTCCTCTTATTTGACATGGAGAAATGACAATAGCTTTATATCCAGTTACTTCTTCCCAAATGTGAAATTCAGTCACAACAAGGATATGTTACTTGTTACCAAAATGAGGACACCTGTTTTAATAAGCATTTTCCCCAGATGTCTCTCATGGTTTTCACTCCTTGTGATTCAAAGCCTATGCTCTCTATAGAGGATATTCTGTGTTTTTACCCTTTTCCTTAAGGATTAAAAAACTTGGGAATGGCTTACATTTTTTTTTAGTCAACATAGGAAAGGAATCATGTTCTTGAATGAATCATCTAACCTTCCAATTTGCAGCTCTCCTTATACCCACTGCAGCTATGTTAGGGTCTCATCCAAAAGTCTTACAGAATGCCTGCCTGCCGTAATCTTTGCAGAATGTTTAGGATGATGTAGATTTGACATTGCTATCTTGTTTGGTACCATGGCTTCCTCTAAATAATCTCTGACTTTTGATTTTTCAAGTCTCTACCTCACTGGTTTTTGTCAGAAATACAAATCTCTTAATATTATTTTGCTGAGAGGTTTAGTTCCCCAAACCTTCCTGGGTTCCAACCTTTGTGAACTGCCTCTTTTGGATATGCTCTGCTAACCAGTAGGTCACCTACCTATGTAACTGCAATAAAGAAGTGGCAGAGATTTTTAAACTTCTCTATCCCTTTCTTACTCTCAAATTGTTTTCTCCACGTTTAAATGAGTAGAAGTTGATTTCCACACTGATTTTAAACATGCTCCCTCTGTTATAATAACACAGAATTAGGCACAGTTTTGGTTCACAGAATATTTTCTCTCCCCTGAACACATCTATGTATATATATAGGTATAGCTGGTTTGGTGATTCTGAAGTATCTCTTAGTATGGCTCTTTCTAGGTGAGCTAGTTTCCCTCTCCTCACACCCAGTCCACCATCATGGTTCCAGGAAAGGAGGGTGGTAGTGACAATATGTCATCTCACAAAGGAGAAGGTTGTGACACAAGGTGTATTCAGACGAGAAAAGCAAGGTGAAATCTCAGTCAGGCAGGTAGTTAGGGAATGAGACCCTTGGGATAAGGGTCTACCTCACCATGAGTTTCCCCTTTTCCAATTGCCTGTCTTTCCTTCAATGCCAAGAGATCATGCACAAACACAAGCCATCTTAGAGAAGAGGGAGAGGAAAATAATCTGAAAAGATATTTTATAATGTATGAGATTAGACCAATATTTATCTGATAAAATTATTTTTGTTCTATTTTGCTTAGAGCGCAGAATTTGACAGGTAGAAAAAGGGTATACAATAAGTTTAGAGAAAAAAAAATGTTATTTTCTGCACATACATCAGTGACTGTAATGTGAATTATACTGTACCCCAGCTATATATGAGTTATACTGAAGCCAGTGACATATGTATACTTTAACTTAGCTGTATATACATTTTAGACCTGTGAGAAATAAGCAGAAAATTCCAATGCTGATGACAGTTAAGGCATTCTACAGTTAAGGCGTTCCAAATTATATTAATTTAAAAACTCTATAATGATACCACACATTTACAAATAAGACATATCACCATTAAAACATTTTAAATACCCATTCACTTATTCAAGTCATTTATGTTTAATTTTTAATGTAATTCCATTCTTTATGTAGGAAATAGAAAATATATTTGAAACAACAACAAAAAAAATAGAAAGTAAAAAGTCAGATTAGGGAGCCAATGCTACTCAGTTATATGTTCTTTTCCTTTTTCTCTTTTTTAACATAGCCATAAATAACATTTCTGCAGCCCCTGGAATAGAATAAAGCAATTAAAATTGTTTATGATATATTTTCTTAGGAAACTTCTTTTTGAAGCTCCATCACACCACACCCCTCTATGTTAACCTCAAAAAAATTTAAGAGAAAATATCAGTGGTTAAGCTGAATATCCATGAGAAGAAAAAATAAAGTCTCAGGAAAACCGGAGGAACCATTTAGTATGGAGAAAGTATGTAGGGTACGTAAACAGGGTTTTTTATGTTTTAACAGGAAGAAAATACATTTATTATTGTAAACACTAAAAATAAAAACTTTATTCCTTAAATTGTGCAATCCAACACATTTAAGTGAACAAGCCACTTAATCTTGTTAATACTTTCACTTCCATTAATTCCTTCTCTGACAGAGCATTGCTAAGTCCCAAACATGGGCTATTCTGTGACCAAAGACTACTGAATACATAAATAGCAGGAATTTTTTAGCAAGGCCATAAATATTTTTCTATGTGGTAAACTGCCCAACCCTGAGGTTTAACATTTCTATCTAAGTTAATCATTTGTTTTGTTCTGAACAAAATTAGATATTTTAAATATCCAACCAAATTAAATTAGACCTTTGTTAAGCCACATAAACAGAAAATAAGCTGGGGTTTTTGAATTAGTAATCTAATTCTGCATTGTGTTAACATTTTCTAATAAACAAAATATTATTTCTACAATTATTTATTGAATCTCCTATTATGTACTAGGCACTATGCTTTAAGTACATCATAATTGATCCTTACAAGTAGTCTTCAAGGTGAGTACCATTATCACTAATTTATAGTTGAGAAAAATCAAGGTTTGTAGATGTTAAGAATTAGGCCACAGGTTGATGATGCTGGGACTCCTTTGGTGTCTATTATATACCATGAACTATCTACTTATGAAGTTGTGTTTATATGTAAGTTTTACAAGCAGTGTACAGTGTATTTTGGATATCCAATTAGATAATCTCTACTTTTAAAAAGCTATTTATGATAAATTTATTTTAATTTATTTGTAACAAATATTGTAGGTTTTCTTTTTTAGCCTTTTTTTTTCCCCTCAGAATGGGAGAAAATATTTGCAAGCAAACCAACCGACAAAGGATTAATCTCCAAAATATACAAACAGCACATGCAGCTCAGTATCAAAAAAAAAAAACAAACAACCCATCCCCAAAATGGACGGAGGACCTAAATAGACATTTCTCCAAAGAAAACATACAGATGGCCAAAAGGCACATGAAAAGATGCTCAACACTGCTAATTATTAGAGAAATAAAAATCAAAACTACAATGAGGTATCACCTCACACCAGTCAGAAAGGCCATCAGTCAGCAAAAGTCTACAAATAATAAATGCCAGAGAGGGTGTGGAGAAAAAGGAACCCTCCTACACTGTTGGTACAGCCACTATGGAGAATAGTATGGAGGTTCCTTAAAATACTACAAATAGAGCTACCATATGATCCTGTAATCCTACTCCTGAGCATATATCTGGAGAAAACCATAATTCAAAAAGATACACGCACCCCAGTGTTCATTGCAACACTATTTACAAAAACCCTGACAACTTTTAATTAAGAAATCTTACCTAAGGGAACTAATAAAGAATGCTTAGTCTGCAGAAGAACATGGACCCTAGTAGAAGTTGTAAAATATATGAAGAAATGGTGATCCAAAATACTGGTAAAAATCTTTGATAAATACTGGATATATCAAAACAACGGTTGATTATATAAAACAAAGTAACAAAAAATTCTAATATATAGGAAAGATAAGATAGATAATAGTAACTCAAAGTAGCTTATAGTGTGGAAGGTAGCTAATCAGTTCAAAAGTATATAGAGTTATTAATTACAAGATAGATTAGTCTTTCATAAGTCTACAATTTAAAATTGTTTAATAATCAGACAAGACTGATCATAGATACAAAACTTCTAAGAATATATATTTGAAAAAAATTTTAAAAAGTGAAAATAAACTTGATCCTTCCAAAGGAAGTCAAGAAATGGCAGGGGAAAATAAAAACCAAATAAAAAAAAAAAAAAAGGAAAGAGAAATAGCAAGCACATGGTAAAAGAATAGTAAGATGTAGGTCAATATCATTAAAAAATTGAAATGGATTAAACTTACAAAACTGGCTTAGAAAACTAAACAAACACAATTTAAATATGTTATTTATAAGAAAAATTTTAAAACATAAGAATATAGGAAGGTTAAAAGTTCAAGAATTGAAAAAAATAAGCTGGTGAAATACAGTAATCAGTCAGAAGCAAACTTTAGAATAAAATATGTACCAAAGAGTCTCCCGATAATGAGAAAATGTTCAACTCACTTGCAAGGTATAATAATTCCAAACTTTTAACACCAAATAACTTCATAATACATGGATTATATAAAAAAAGGACTTACCTGATTTTAGTAGGAATTGGGTGATCCAAGAACATGCTGGAATATTTGAGTTAAATTCTCAAAAGTAATGGGTGAAATAAATAAAAATGACATTACAAGCACAGAAAATTTGAATTGAACAATTCACATGCCAAATTTATTGGGAAAATTTTTGGATGATATTGGAATATAATATTCAAGAATTGGAGAACATATTTTTCAAGAGCAAACAGAATATCTATGAAAATTCGCATCATACTAGACAATATAACTTATCCAATTACATTTTTTTTTTGTATGAAAATGTTCATAGTGGCTTTATTCAAAATAGATGGTCCATTAACAAACTGTGGTCTATCGACACTGTGGAAGATCACTCAGCAATAAAAAGGAACAAAATACTGACATGCAACAACATGGCTGAATGTCAAAAGCATTATGGAGTGAAAAAAAGCCAGATACAAAAAATACTTACTGTATGATTCCATTTATACAAAGTTCTAAAAGGGACAATGTAAGGTACAAAAATTTAGAACAGTGGTTGCCTCTGGGGGTGGGGGATTTTCTGGAGAGATGGAAATGTTCTCTATCAGGATAGGATAGTGGGATCCATTTGTCCAAAATGTATAATTAAGATTCCAATTACATTTCTTAAATTTTGTGTCATATAGACCACATTTCTGACCAAAATGCAATTAAGTTAGATATCAATAGCAACATCAACAATAAAAACTAGAAAACTCCCTGTGATTGGAAATTAAGAAAAAATGGTCAATAAATAATAAGGCAAAGAAGTAATTATCATAAAACTAGAAATTATTTAGATTCTTCTGAGTGTGTTACCACTAAAGCAGAAAGTACATAAGCTTAAATTCATTATTAGAAAGAAAAAAGTATCAATTTAAGATTATTAAAGTAGGCAACAATCCAGTCAGTTTCATTCCTCACTTTATAAAGATGTCCTGAGCTTTTTCACTGCCCTCTGATTTCCCACTAATGTCTTCCATTGGCCATCACCCAACAAGAAATTAACGTGTTAGATAATCGAGGAGATGGAGCCCATAGCTGTCACCTCCAGCATAGTAGAATAAGGCAGAGAAAAGCAGAGGACATTACTGTGGGGAAGCAAACAAAAAAGACACTAAGACAGTAAGACACTAATAACTGTTCATCATTCAAAAGTGACATACAGAGAATTTTCTTTTCACCTTTGTTATTCTAGGGTGCATGCTCTTTTTATTTGACTAAACAATGTTATATGCTAATTATATCCCATTAAAGTTGGAAAAATGTACATATCAAAACTGATTTATAACTGTCTCTGCATTATAGTCTTAACCAAAGAAGAGTGGCTCTGATGGATGATATCCAGTAATCTATCTAATACCTAATCATTACTTGTTCTTTGTCAGTGGCTAATGGGCTGGCTAGATGCAAAGGATAAACAAGATTAAGGATTGGTATATCAGCGGGAGGCGAATGTTGCACGTTTCATTATAAACCCCAACACATGAAAATATCCAAATCCATATAAATGCTCATCAGAAGTTCTTTACTGAAAAAAGATGTTCTGTATAATCAGTTAGGCAGGATGACCACTCTGTGGATGTCAGTCCTCCACCTTCTGTCTACAACACAGTGTGAGTGTGTTGTCTACTGTGTTCATGTATAAAGCAGGCATGGTGTAAGACTGCAGCCCGGGCACAGTCTGGGAAGCACAGACATCCCCTAACCGAGTGCTCCATGTTGAGTTTTCAATTCCCTTATAATAGCAACCAACCCCATGCCTAGCTGTGGCACCATGTAGAAAGGAAACCTATTCTCTGGGGACAAATTAGTGCCATTACATCATGTGTTGGCTAGCAAATTATTCTTCTATAATAATTACTTAATAAAGATTTGTATTTTGTTTCTCTGATCTCCATAATTCTTCCAGAATCACCATCTGATCAATACATTTCACTCTATATTAATTCCAGCTAAAGAAGTTGTTACCAGCCAAAGAAGGGAATCAATGGATTAATGTTCATGAGATTCACTGGTTCAATCTCAATACAGCTACAGTGATAGAATGAATTATTAGTACTTTCTATATGGTGCTAGTAGAGAGATAATATATTTAAAGACTAATTATTTGAAAAATGAAATATATATTTCTAGCCAGGTACCTACATATAGAGCTTTCTTTCTCATGAGCCACATAACTGCTGGGGGATCAAATTGTAAAGTGAGTACTTCTTATCACCTAATGATGCACTAAAATGTATTGCCTCTTGCCCCTTTCACTCTGGGCTCTTTGGGTCTGGAAGTTTTCGTCACTAAAAAGAAACTTTCTATGCTTGCTCCTAGTTACTGCTGATTGATCCATGTAAGGAAATCAGACTCCAAATCTGACACACAAATTCTCCATCCTAGAACTTGGAATTTGCACAAAGAAACCCAGAGACTGGGAATTGCTGAAGTTGATTTAGTGCTGTGGCTGTGCTGAAAAGAAAAGGTCAACTACTGCTGTTGTTGAGGTTATTGTGTAACTCATCACGTCCCCTTCCCCAGAGGTTCTTTCTTTTTTGTTCCTTCCCCTTCCCAAAGCTAATACTGTCATGTATTTAATGTAAAATCTCATGATCTTTCAAGAAATACAAAATTGTGCCTAAGGAAATCTGTGAGTCTTTTACCTACATCTAAAAGAATCTTAACTGGCAAATAATTAGAACATATCTATATATTTTTCCATTTAAGCAGTTCTAAGTATTCTATCAAATGAGAAAATATTTGCAAAGTAGAAGATGTTTTGTAAAGCAGAAAAGTCTAATAAAAGGATATTACATTTGCTGTATTATAAAGCTGATGTTTGATAATCAAAACAAAATAAACTATATTGGCATTCCATATTGTTATTGTAATAAGAGATAATTTGTTAAGGAAATAACCTATAAATCCCACTTAATCATATGCTAACAGTATTAATTGAAAAAAGATAGCACATTTGATTTTTTGAAGAAAATATTTTTATGTATCATGTTTAAATTATATCTGGATAAAATTAAATTAGTTGAATTAAATGTAATTGCAGGACAGTTTGATCAAATGACAGCTATAAACAGCACTAGATGTTACTTAAGAATATTCTTCGTAAGAAAATCATTTGGAAATAGTACTCAAAATAATCCTTTGTATAATTATTTGTCAAATTGGTAAAACACTAGATAAAAATAAGAGTTATTGGGACATACATTATATACAATATAATGTTTAAATTTAACACAATATCTTTGTAGGTAAGAAATAAAAGTATTAAGTTGATTTTACTTTGATTGTTTTTCCATTAACTGGACAAAAAATATACTATTTTGTACTTATCTTCCTCTTCTTTATTTTAATACCAATATATTCATTAATTGTACTTATTAAATTAACAACTCAGGTTATTTACCGTTAAGAATGTGTATTATGTGATACCATAAACTAATACCTGACATAAGGTATGTATAGAGACTTATAAACACATAATTTTTGTTTCCTAGTGAGACGCAAGTTAACAGCATAATAAACAAGCTACAGAAGCAGATCCTGTAAGCAATGGAGAATAAAGGAAGGATTTTGAGTAAGGGAGTATAAGGTACAATTTGTTTTGGAAATACCTCCCTGCCAGTCGTGTGAACTATAGATAAGAGAGAGACAACAATGGAGGTGATAAAAAAAAGCATGCAGACTCTAGGATTTCACCTTATTTACAGCATAAAATAAACTACTTATTTAGTTTGTTACTGTCTCGTGGATCAAAGCAGAAGATGAGAGATCTGGATCAGAGGCAAAGAACTTTACTATTCATGACAAAATCAATATGCAGAACTTCCAACCATTTGTAGTTGTTAACCACACCCCCTGCTCCCCCCGCCTCATATCCCACAGGTGAGACACGAAGTGCGTATTATGAATGCCTACACACACTGAGTTGCATTGCAGGAGAGAAATATTGAGCTGGAGAGATTTACCATGTTTCTAGCAAATGGAAGCAAGGCACTTCATATCTCAAATACAATCCTTAGAGATGGCCTGGGTGAAGAGTGGTCAGGGCCTTGCATTCCCGGCACAACCAGAAGAACATAAAGGGATTCTCAGGGTCCACGGCAGATTACCTCCCACAACAGAGCAGATGGACAGTCAGTAATTAGTTCTTTGTTCCTGAACCAGGACAACAACCGTGGAGATGTGGATAACAGAATAATAGTGACGAAAAGAAAAATGCTAAAGCTATGAATAAATACATACACACAAATGTATACATATATATGTATATGGGTGTTCATGGACAGGCAAAATTTCATTTAATCTTCAAAATAAATCTACAAAGAAGGGGCTTCCCTGGTGGTGCAGTGGTTGAGAATCTGCCTGCCAATGCAGGGGACACGGGTTCGAGCCCTGGTCTGGGAAGATCCCACATGCCGCGGAGCAGCTGGGCCCGTGAGCCACAATTACTGAGCCTGCGCGTCTGGAGCCTGTGCTCCGCAACAAGAGAGGCCGCGATAGTGAGAGGCCCGCGCACCGCGATGAAGAGCGGCCCCCACTTGCTGCAACTAGAGGAAGCCCTCACACAGAAACGAAGACCCAACACAGCCAAAAATTAATAAATTAATTAGTTAATTAATTTAAAAAAAAAACCTCCCATGTTCTTCCCCTGGATATTATTAAAAAAAAAAAAAATCTACAAAGAATATATCACCCACATCTCATAGACAAGGAAAGATCATTGGAACCAAGACTTCCCTGACTCTAAAACGTGTTCTCTTTTACTACAAATGGAAGAGTTTTTGCAGCAAATAACAAAAAACATTATAACAAAATAGAAAATATTGATAGCAATTAATGGTGAATTTAATATAAATAGTAATAACAAAAAGCAAAATTGGAGCTTGCATTGTCATAATTAATGTTGATGAAATTCAACTAAGAGGTTTTGTTTGTTTTAGAAGTTGATAAAGATTTCAATATTGGTCTATTAAGTCTTCAGATATCAAGGAGACAACTGGATGTGTGTTTAATCATTTAATAAGGTTTATAGAGTTCAAGAGATAACATAGCTAAATATTAAAAGAAAAGGGTGTCATCAATATAGCCTATTGTACCCTATGATTGTTCATCTAAGATTTTATTAACAAATTTGATTCTCTTCAAATCTTATCTTTTTCCTTCATTCAAATAGCAAAATATTACTTTAGAAATCTTTTTTTCTCTATTACTTTACACAATCAGCTAAAATGTACTAGAAAAAAAAAATCCATCAACACTACAGATTTGTGACACTAAAATTGTCTCCAGCTTTAGCTGATGACCTCAGGGCCACCCATCCTTTTGCTTATACTTTATGTGCCTTTTCTAGCCTTGACTCTTCCTAATCTTCACTATTCCCTCATGTTTCCTAACTGTTTAATCTCTGTCTCACTTTTAGTGAATAACATTAATTTCTATCTTTTTCAATAAAATTGACACTATTTTTACTGTCTTTATTCTCTTCCATAAAATCTTATCTAAACTTCAAGTCCCTTCTTTCTCTGATTTTCAGCAGATGAGGGTGCCCCTTCTTTTTTCAGGTGTGGTGGAAGTTAGGGGAAAAAACAAACAGAGCTTTACAAGAAAATGGTCTGGGAAAGCATGAGTGAATGGGGTTTTGGAATGCTTTTAAGCATGAAACTAATGAGAAGAATAGGAGGAATCAATACTTTGCTAAAGCTTCTAAGTGAAACTGATTAAGTTTCTTTGTATGTGTCTGTGCCTTTGAAAATCTGTGTTCCAGATGCTCATATAACATGGAAAACACATTAAAAATAACAAATATTTGTGCTATATGTATTATAATTAACCAGTATTATCAACTCTAAAAGTTCTCACCCCTTTAAAAAATTAATGAAAGAATTTATATTACACGGAGCATTTGCTCTTGGGGAGACACAAAGAAAGTTGTCCACTCAAATCCTTGCACTTCCAAGAGTCTTCACAATGGAAGTCTTGGATCAATATCACTTGAAACTATCAATTAATCCCAACTTGATTAAAATTTAAAATATGGGAGAGAACACAGTTCTAGTGTGACATTATAATAAATGTCTTTATTGATGTGAAAACAAAGAAAGTGAAGTTGGCATTATTTGTTCCTTCTCTGGGCCTTTCTAGAGCATGATAAGTTCTCTAGGAGTATATTTTCTCCTCTGACATTCAATATGTCTCTAATATGTTCTCCTTGGGGAAAAAGATATCTCACTGCCTAGAATACAGTTTGTATCTTAAATTAGAAAAGCAACTTTGAGATAAAAAGTTCATAAAGTATTCAATATCTTGGGTGCTTTTATTACATGGGGTGCTGTATCAAGCAGGGTCCAAACAGGAAAACAGAAACTATCTCAAGCACTTAAAACAGAGATAATTAAAGGCTTCAAATTGTTAACACAACTAGGCATTTATTTTCCTCTTCTACTCATATGTAATCTTTGTTTAATACATTCATGTGTCTGCCTTCATAAAAATAATTTTAGTCTTTCCTCAGAAAAAGTTGATACACAAAGTTCTATTTGTCCTTGTACTCATCTCAGATCCTGGATTCCCTGAGAATAAGAACTTATGCCCATCAGGTTTCAGTGTGCTACCTCCAGATTTGATCAGGGTTCTTTAGGTGTAGGATAACCCAACACTTCAGGCCTAAAGTGTCTGATTCCTTTATTTTTCTCTGCCATTATTGGGTTCCTACAGTCTTCTGTTTTCCTTTATTATTGAACATTGAAGTATAAAGGAACATAAGGGATTTATATATAGTTCCCCCGACCCTAATGTTTAACAGAAACCTAATTTTCCACCTGAGGAAATTATGGAAATTGATCTCTAGAGTCAGAAGAGTTACTTCTATTTTTTCCTCTGCCTATTGGTTCAGGAGCATAAGGAGCCCAATACAGCCAGGTAGTCATTCATTTTTCAGTTTTATGGGTCCACTTTTTTTTTAATCCTCTGGTGGGAATATTTTGGCCTTGAGAACTAAGAACTTTAAACAAGTAAAGCCTAGTTTCATGAATGAGAAATAAAAATGAGAGAGTCCATTTCAGTTTGACTCCTTGGCTATGGAAGAAAAAACACCTCTGCTTTAAATAACAAGCTCTTTGTTTGTTTGTTTGTTTTCCTAGTTGAACCCTGGGTGAAACACTGATATGACCATTCCAGCTATGGATTAAGGAACTGGGGAAATAGCCAATAGATAGGACCACGTACAGACTGGATACACCATAAACAGATTCACACCAAAAGTCCATTTACCAACTGATCTAAATGAGTCTCCATTATAATCAGTGGAATATGGTGACTTTTCTTTTTGTGTTCCTATGGGTTAGAATCAATCCAGGTAAGTGTTTCTTAATCTCTGTAAAGTTTGGATATTTTTCTGTGCCAAATCATACCCACCAGGGCTACAGGTAGCTCAAAGTCCCTCGGGCAAGACTTGACAGAAAAATTCTATATATACTCAAGGAATTATTTAGGGGTTCTTCTTCAAAGAAGGAAGCATTCTTCCTCTTCCTCAGCCTCCTCTTCAATTATGGGGCTGTAGGGACTGGTTTATGATTAGGAACAATTCACATCTGAGAATTAGTGCAAAAACTCAAGTTAGGTTTTTGGTCACCAGAACTAAATTGTCCCAGTTACATAGATCAAGTTACACTTTAGTATATGTTTCATAGCTCATAAGCCCATTATCAACTAGGCACCTCCATAAATACTTGTTGCCCATGTGGTAATTGCAACTTCTTCATCTCTAAATGTTAAATGCTGTAACTGACTTCCATTGTTTCAGACTTCCATAATTTTTCTTTAAAATCAGGATGCCATTTTAATAGCCACATTTCCTACATCAACTCTATCCTTCAGAGAACAGTTACTTGTAGAACTACTCAAGCAAGCGTTCACTAGCACTAATACCTTTACTAGCATGCATTCACGAGTGAATGCATTTCTCAATGTTTTAGTGTGGGGAGTGTGCTAATGCAAATACATTCCCACTCATTGAATTTCTTCCTTCATATTGTGTAAGGAAAAAATCAAACATCTCAACTTTATTGAAAGTAAGCCATTATCGAAACAAATTTTCATTAAAAAAAAAAACAAAAAAACCCAGAAAATAAAGTGTTAAAGCCACTTCCAGCTCCATGAGCTAGAATCTTAAGTCTGGAGACTTGGGGAAGTGCACTCATATACATAAATTAGGCTCAATCCAATACTGTACTCCTTCCGTCTTAGTCTAAAGCTCTTAGTATATATTCTCGTGCATACTCATGCATATTTCCCTGATTCCTAATGATTTAAATTATCTTTCAGTTTTTTTTTGTTTTTTTTTAAATATATTTTCTCTTCTTGGAGAAGACATAACAGGTCTTGCCCTGGAACATGCTGGGATCCAACTCTAGTTACAGACCTGGATGTAATGAGGAGTTGTTAAGGATTCTGCAAAAGAGTAAGTATCCTTTTGTAAGGCAGCAATCATAAGATAAAGTCATTACTGAGTAGTTAATTGGTGGAAAGATAGTTTTTTGTAGACAGTGGAGAGGAACCTGCTTCCACTAGGAAGGACCTGGGATATTAGGGTGTTTAATGTTTCTGTTTGAGTCAGTGTGGGGTGTTATAAGAGAATACCACAGACTGAGTGGCTTTAAAAAAAACCCAGAGATTTATTTCTCACAATTCTGGAGGCTAGAAGTCCAAGGTCAGGGTACCAGGCACAGTTGGATTCTTGGCAAAGGCCCATTTCCTTATTTACATATAGCCCTCATCTCCTTATATCCACATGTGGAAGAGAGAGGGGAAAAAAAGGGCTAGCTCTTTTTCTCTTCTTAAAAGAACACTAATCTCATCATGGAGGATTCACCCCCATGACACAGTTACCTCCCAAAGGCCCTACTTCCAAATACCATCACATATGAAGTTTAGGGGGACACAAATATTCAGTCCAAAGCAGTTCCTCTCTGAGTCTATTCAAATAATTTCATCTGAAATCTCAAATCCACATTCATTCCCAAGGTTAATATAAAATACATATGAGGGTGTGAATTTAGCTTCCTTTTTAATTCTGCAACCTACAATTAGATTTGGGCTCCAATTCATTGCCATGTTGCCCTGTGATACCAGATATAAAAGATTTTTTTTTTAATGGTTCCCATAGAAGCTCTCTTGATCTCTATCCATTCCTTGAGTCAATAGTCCAAAATCTTGAGGTTATCATACTTTTATTTGTAGATTTCTAGCTCATCCAGAGGCAACCATCCCATTCCACAGTATCCGTATCATCATCATTTTGATAAGACCATATGATTATTACATCCTCTACTTTATATAACAAATTGCTGCTTTCATATAAAGCAATCTAATAATTTAAGTAATCTTATTTAGATTGAGTTCCCTGGAAAAAGACTGAGCAGAGTTTAGTCTGCAGGATATTTATTATGGAGTAACTGTAATTAACACACCTGTGGAAAGGGTGAAAGGAAAGGACAGAGAGAGATTTTGAACTGTGAAGCAAGCCTAATGCAACCTTCATCAACTACATGGGGAACTCTGGAACTAGAATGGCCCTTCAGAGTCGTTCCAAAGTGGGCTAAGATGGTAAAGTCTGTATCTATCCATTTTGATCCGTCACTGGGTGTCAGCTGCCTATGGAAATGGTGTAACGGTTTACATAGTAACTCCAAAACAATTCATGAAGGAGCTGAGAACTAAAAGCTATTTTCAAGTAGTATTCCTAGCAGTTGGGAATGCCCTTCATTGAAGGGACTCTGGGATGCACACCACAGTGTCCACTATATTGAGTTCTTTATCTGAAAATATATCATCATTGTAACTTGAGAAACAAGTGAGAAACCCAGCTTCAGAATCTCATTTTGAAGGTCTGCCTTCAGGGACCCCTTTAGGTACCATCAGTTGTACCACTTAGGGTCCAACCAGGAAAACATAAACCATCTTATGATTTGAAAACTTTGGCCATACAAATGATTGAAAAGCTACGAAACCAAATATAGGACTAGGAGATAATCAAGCAGGTAACAACTAGCAGGTGACAACTAGAAATCACTAATGTTTCTAGTCTGAAGAATAAAAGGGAGAAGCAGAGTTTGGGGACCAGAATCACACTGAAGATGAAATTATAGCAGGCTGTTCACTGGAAGATGGAGGCAGAAAGGATATATCACTTCTGTTGTTGGTGCTTCCAAAGGTAAGAAGGGAAAAAAAATACCCCAACTTCTACCATCCTGCTCTTCAACTTTTGCCACTGCCACTGCCTCTCATTCACTGATTCCATGTGGAAACACACACACATGCGAAACACACACTCGAGGCCTCTAACCCACTTCCCAAGCATACACAGAAGAGCAAAGAATGGCTCTGAGGACAAATAGGCCAAGTATCAGCAAAAAGTCCCAGAAAAGTATCTACAGGATAACACTGAAAATCAAGCATAAAAGTATGGTTAAATGATTTATGTGTTTTACAGTTCTGCAATATGCATATGCATATGTATAAATATATAAGCATTAAATATATATGCATGTGATTCAGCTATACTTTCAGAATTGTTTTCCCAATAGTACATAAATAGAACTCCGTCATTTTGAAACATAGCCAGCATTAAATAGAACATTATTGGAGTTCTATATTCCACTTGGGATATAAATGAAGAACTTGGATAGAGTTCAGAAAAGTGATACACAAAATAACTAAAGTTTAAATAAGTTCTATAAGATGAGTCAAGGTTATTGGATTTATATATAATGTGGGAATTAATAACTATAGGGATATTACATGGGATTTAGTGGCACAGCACCTATAATTTCATGGAGAATTAGAAGATAAAGAAGAGTTTTACTTTTAACTACATGTAGACTAGCCACAGAGGCATATGTCTTCACGGTTTTTAAAAGGTGCTCTCCGTGAGCCCCCTGCCTTTACTTAGGTAAGGAATCATTCCCATTGAACAATGAGAGCAGTGAGGCTCCAGAAACTAAATGATTCACTCAAGGCCTTGCTGCTAGTAAGTAAGAAAGGGGATGAATATACTTCTACTTCCTAAAAAACTGCTCTTAATTTTATTTTTTCTCTTGTTAAAAACATATGGATTGTTTAAAAATGCAATTATCCCAATGCCGAAAAATATGTAAATATATATATATAGATAGATAGAGAAACAGAGGATGCAGAGCAATGTGTAAAAATAAATTAAAATAATCTGTCCAGCAATAAACATGGTTACTATTTTGGTATAATTCCTGCCAGTTATTTTGATTATAATGTGTTTTGGGTGTGGTACATGGATGGTTTCATATCTGCTTTTATCATTAAGCACAATATCATGAGCTCTGACTCAAGTAATTTAATAGTTTTCTGAACATAATTTTAATAGGTGCATGTATTAGCATAATTAATGTTAGCTGCTGCAACCGACAAACCATTAAACCTTTGTGGCTTAACACAATAAAGATTTACCTATTTGTCAGTTAGGTACAGTCTGATGGTGTTCAGGTGGCCCACCTGCTTGGGGGCTGCACCATATGGGAAACCTGGTCTCAGAGGTTATCATAGTGGGGATGAAAGCAATCAAGGGACATACTGTGTCTTACGAGCTTCAAGCCAAAAAAAATGCCACATTTCACTTCTGCTCAGAGGAATTTGTCTGAAACCGCTTACATCACCCCAACTTCATTACACAAGAAGCTCATAAATAGAAAGAAGCACATTAAACATCTGATGAACACAGTTTCTGCTAGTACATGACGTTCAATTTTTGACAATAGTAATCCTACTCTTACCTCCTTTCAAAGCATACATATACATATATATATATATATGAAATGTTAGCCTCTTGCCATTCTTTCTTTTAGTCGTCTCCTTCCTCCCTCGCTCCCACTTTAAAAACTCAACCTTCTTTTTTTTAAGGGTCAACAACCAAGAGTGGAACCTCCTTTCCTATGTGACTCCATCTCATATTCTTCTGCACATTGCCTTCAGTGCTGTAGTCATGTTGACCTTTATTCCCTTCTTACATACACCCAGCTAGCTACAGCCCTAAGGATTTATACTAGTTTTTCTCTTTATTTGACATGTTCATCCCTTGATTATTACATGGCCTGTTGTTTTTTGACACATCACACAGAGAATATATTTTTCTGCCAAAACTCTATGTAATCAAACAAGAGCAATCTCTATAGCTAAACAATCACCTGCTATCAGATCACCTTATTTGAATTTTCTGCATACATTTCCCTATCCATTTGTTTTCAGATTTATGATGCTAGTTTTCTAAATTTCTTTTCTGCAGTGATTAACTGTAAAAGGCATGCTCTTATTCTGGTTTTTCAGGATGATTCTGCAGTTATCTAATTCTGTACTATTAGATTCAGTGCACCATAGTTTTTCTCTTATTGTCCTTGAAAATGTAAAGATTAAAAAACAAACAAACAAAAACCAGATGTAACCTTTATGGATATTGGAACCAAATTGTCCAATCTCAGTAGTGAAGTCCTTTTGAGGAAATACAGTCCAGGCCAAAAATAAATAAATAAATAAAATTCCAACATAGACTTTTTTCCTGATAAACATTAAAACTGATATAATCCATAAATTTCAATAACATTTCTATTAATCTTTCCTTTTCTATTTTCCTTAACTGTCCTTTCTCTGATTCTGTGTCTCTCATTTTTAAACCCCCAAATATCTTTTACTCTTTCTCTATCTACCTACATATTTCTTCCTTTGTTCTCCCAACTTTTATGTTCCTGTCTTCTCTGACTCCAGTTTTATGCTTTGAAAAATCTAAGACACTATCTGGAAAAGGAAAGTCCTTTTAATAAAGTGAAAGGAGATGTGTTCTACAACTAGTCAGGCTAAAATTATTGGAGTAATCCTTAATGTCATTTTTTTTGTTTCCTTATATACAATACCATACAGCAAATTCTTTGATGAATCCTGTTGGCATTACTTAAATACTTTTTAAAACTTAGAATAATTTTAGATTTACATAAAAGTTGCAAAGATAGTTGAGAGAGTTCCTTTATACCCTTTCACTTATTTTCCCAAATTATCATGGTACATTTAACAAAACTAAAAATCATCATTGGAACAGTACTATTAACTAAGCCACAGACTTTAAATGGATTATACCAGATCTTGCACTAATGCCATTTTTTTTCTCCCAGGATGCAATTCAAGATCTCACATTGCAGTTAGTCATCATTTTTCCTTAATTTTCTCAGGTCTGTGAAATGTTCTCAGTCTTTCTTTGTTTTTTGTTTTTTTTTCCACAAACTCTGAGGTCGACTAGTCAGTTATTTTACAAAATATCCCTCAATTTGGGTTTATGGTTGGGTTTGTTTTCTCATAGTTAGACTGGAGTAATAGGTTCTGGGGAAGAAAACCACAGAAGTGAGGTGCCCTTTTCATTAAATCATATTGGGATGGAGTGGGATGCAATACTTTTTAAATGTACCTTGAATCAAATCTCTTCACCTCATTTCTGTAACTATCAGGACTTTGTCTGGGCTACTACAATCTTTCTCTTGAATCACTTTAATATCCTCCTAATCCTCCTATCCCCCTGCTTCCATCTTTTTTCATTTACAACTATTAACAAAATAGCAACAAAAGTCTCCTTTTTAAAGGATTAGCCAGATCATGTCATCCTTCCACTCAAATTCCTCTTAGAGTTTGCCATCTGACTCATTATAATATATGTAGATATTACCATAGTCAAAAATGTACTCCAAACCCCTGCTCCTCAACCCCCCACCTCACTGAATAAATGTTCTTATCCCCTCTTTTTCTCACATCAGCCACGTTGGCCTCCTTGCTTTTATAGTCAAGTTAAGTAAGCTCCCACTTCAAAACTTTGAATTTGCTCTTTTCTCAATTGCATATGTTCCTCCTTCAGAAATGCCCATGGTTTGTACCCTCACCATTTTAGGTCCATGCTCAATGTCACTTTCTCGTTGATATCTTCCATGACTTCTCTATTTAAAATAATATCTCTCCCCCTACACTCCTGCCTACCTTTTCCTGCTTTATTCTTTTATCATAACACATCACTTTCTGTGTTTACATATTTCATGTTTCCTGTTTCTCTTCACTAAAATGTAAGATTCACAGCAGTGTGAATTTTTGC
The DNA here is from genome assembly GCF_028564815.1 of Eubalaena glacialis. Taxonomy (NCBI): domain Eukaryota; kingdom Metazoa; phylum Chordata; class Mammalia; order Artiodactyla; family Balaenidae; genus Eubalaena; species Eubalaena glacialis. Next base: position 48,136,161 of record NC_083730.1, on the reverse strand, counting down.
TTGTAGTATCTTCAGTGCCTGGTATAGTAAAACAAAACAAAACAAAACAAACAAACAAAAAACAAAACAAAATAACCAAAAAAAAAAAACCAAACAAACAAAAACTCAGGGAATATTTGTTATATGAATGCATGAACTAGGAGATGCTGAGTTTTGCTTTGTTTGGTTTGGTTTGGTTTGACTCTGTTCCCTGTTCATCTAATTTCCCCTCATCTCTAAATATGATGAATGATTTTATATGTATAGGTCCAAGTCCCATTATCTCCCTTAATACAGCACTACTGCAATGATCTAGAAGTCTCTTAGCTCCTCCGCCTGTCCCTCCGATATTCCATGACTAGAAAGTATGTAAAACTGAAAGCTCAACCACACAGCGCTCATTTTGTTTTCCCTCTATTTCTCCAATACACTTAAACGATCTACAGAACACTGCATTAAAGAACTGCATATCACAGAATGAAATGTGTCCCCTGCCATCCTCTCTTCTTCCTTCACTATTGTCTCTTCAGAGTCATAGTCTACGAATATTTTTTTAAACTGAAGACGATGGAGAGTGGTACTATGCCTGTCATAAAAACACAGACCCAATATTGTCCCGCAATGATCTGTAAACCTTAGTGTGCAACTGAAGCAGCTTGTGTCTCTATTAAAGATGTATATCTTGAAGCCACACAACACATAAGATTCAGAAGATCTCTATAATGTTCGTGAACCTGAATTTTAACAAATACTTCCAAGTCATTTTGATGTTAAGAGGTTTACTGGGGGGCTTCCCTGGTGGCGCAGTGGTTGAGAATCTGCCTGCCAATGCAGGGGACACGGGTTCGAGCACTGGTCTGGGAAGATCCCACATGCCGCGGAGCGACTAGGCCCGTGAGCCACAACTACTGAGCCTGCGCGTCTGGAGCCTGTGCTTCGCAACAAGAGAGGCCGCGATAGTGAGAGGCCCGCACACCGCGATGAAGAGTGGCCCCCACTTGCCACAACTAGAGAAAGCCCTCGCACAGAAACGAAGACCCAACACAGCCATAAATGGATAAATAAATAAATAAATAAATAAAATTTAAAAGAGGTTTACTGGTATATAATTATAATAGGAGGAGATTTAACAGCAAGTTTCAAAAGTATAAGGGACAATTTCCTACTCTCCAATGCATTATTGGTCATTTTCTTTTAATCCTTTGGGTTTACAGTTGATATAATTCCTCCCAAATTCAAATAATAATTTCCTTCAGGCTTAGCTTTTGGCAGTGGTAGTGTTATTAATGTTCATTTTATTACATGTGTGCTTGCTTGTGTGTGAGAACATGCACATACGTGAGTACAGTTTTGTATATGCATGTGCAAGCATATATACCTTTGTATGCCTGTCTACGTGTGTATATGAGTCTGTGTGTGCTTTGTATTTAGGAGTATTTTCATGAACATTTGGAAAATAATGCTAAAGATGCTATTTTAATTTCAGTGCCCAAATATTTTTAATGAAAATGATATAGTACATCCAGAAATAAATCTAATATACACAAGCATCTAATCTGGTTTTAAATGAAGCTGGGTAGACTATAATTTAGCTTTGACGCAAAAGATATTCCTCTTTCCTATAGGCATCAATATAAAATAAAGCCCCAAATATGCTATTTTCAAAAATTGTTTTTAACAAAAATATCCCCAATGAAATCATGTTAGGTTTAATGATTGGAAAACATTAAAAAACAAAGGTATTCTGTATTAGGTAGGTTGTTCAAAATGACTTGGCTGTTTAAATGACATTACAAATTGAAGCTAATTGACACTTAGAAAATGACACTGTATAATCATTAAGTATAGTCATAATTTGATTGGTATTTAACCCCAGAATAGTGTTTTGTGGGCAATCTGAGGAAACCTTATAAATTAATTTTAAAAGGGAAGCTGAAGTATATGATGTGGGAAAAAAAGTGCAGAATAATAAGGACATAGTCGACCAGTTTGGATTGCTACTTAATCCTCATCCTCCCTTCTCTTTTTCCAGCACATGCTGAAAGAGCAGGCTGCCAAAGTCTAATGCAGAGCCATTTTCATCTGCTCATTTTATTTCTATTGCCAATTATCCTTAATTATTGAAAACTTTTTTTAAATGTGTAATGGATGCTGAAATGTTAGTATGCTCATTAAACTGAAACTTTAGATAGAGCAATAGATTCTGATAAGCACTGGTTTGTTATAGTTCTGAAATTTCAAGTATTGCCTTACTCTATTAACTTCAAATTCGTACTCCACGAAACATTTATTCAGAATTAATAACTATTACTTTTTTAAGCCAAAGAGCCCTCACAAAATGACTTAAATGATAAAAATGTAAGAATAATTTAAATTGGCATCCATGAAGGACAATCAGACCCAGAGGGTACAATTTGCCCTTATGTGAAAGCAGAAGACCTTTAGATGGAAGCAAAATCCTTCACATGTTACCACTAAATCCTTTGTTAATGCTCCCTTACTACAGAAGTGTGTCCTGTCCATATTCTAGTAAACTGGTATCAGCTGATAAAAGCTCTGACAAATAATAAATCCATACAAAGAGCATCCTCAAGGTTAAGGATTACATTGTAGATGTGAACATACATATTGGCCTCCACTTACACTAAAAATCCAACTAAGTATTTCCAGAATTTCCTCTTCCTTATGGCTACAGGTTAGTATTAGCCAGAAGAGACATTCTGCATTAGATTTGGAAGGCCAAGTGCATGTGTATCTCTATGGTAATGGACAACAATTTTTCTTCTGCCAACCATTCACAGCATCAAGGTAGGAGGTGATGGAAGACAACTTTAGTATGTCCTTGAATGTTCCAGTTGTCATCTCGGGTTCCAGTTTATCTCTGTTCTTCTGCACATTCAGCTTTCCTTCCCAGTTGCCAATCCAGCTGACCTATAATCACTTCAGGCTCAATACTAGATGCAGAAACACCAGCTTGCAGTGAGTGCTCTGCCATTTCCTACAGTTGTGGAAGGTTTGGGCCCTACAAAAAATCTTTGATAAAAATCAATAGTAGTTTGGCTTCTCTGATCAGTTTGGCTGATTCACGTGCCATCCTCCCTTTCTCTGGAAGCTACTAGAAGAAGATACACCCTACCAGAACAAGAGAGTAAATGTGAGGAAGACATGGAATCCCTAAAATGAGGATCCAATGATAAGGAAGCCCAAAATGTGGATAAGGTGAAATCCCAGAAAAACAGCTCTCCAGAAAATCCAGATAGCAAGTAGTACAGATTTGAATATAAGAATGAAAGACTGTAGAAGAAATAATTTCAGTATAAAGGAATCAGATATCTTATATCATTGAACACATTTAAGTCAGATCAATTAGTAATAAGTACATTTAGAAAATTAAACAAAAAATAAAGTGAAAACAAATGGGTAATAATTAAATCATGCACTTCCCACATGTAAAATACATTCCATCCCAACATCCGCAAAGTCTTATTAACCCATTCCAGCATTAACCACTTTGAAAATCTTATCTAAGAATAATTAACTCAAAAGCAAAATATCCCAAATATCATATAATAAGTCACATAATTCAAGTATGGGTGAGACTCTAAGTATACTTAATCCTGAGGCAAAATTTCTCTCCATTTGTGAACCTATGAAACGTAGAAACCTATTGCCAGCTCCCTGTGTTCAAATTTCCCTCTTCTTATAAGGACACCGGTCGTATTGGATTAGAGCCTATGCTAATTAACTCATGTTTACTTGAATATATCTGCAAAGACCCTCTTTCCAAATAAAATAATTTATAGGTACTGGGAGTTAGGACTTCAACTTGTCTTTTTTTTTTTTTTTTTTTGTAGGACACATTTCAGCCAATAACATTGTTATAGTAAACAAACAAAAACAATTCAACTTAAGATATACCTAGAAAACAAATAAATAAATAAATAAATAAAACTTGATTAGTCCTAAAAAAAAAAAAAAGATATACCTAGATTCTAGTACCTTTCTGTTCCCACTTTTGTTCTTGTCTTGATTTAAATTCCTTCCTGTGTGAAGTGCAGTAGGTGTTCTCTAAAGACCCTCTATTTTATCATTTTATAGATCTCTGTATCAAGAATGACTTAAAAATAAAGTTTGTTCTACAGAAACACAGTATAACAAAGATAGTAAAAATAAGTCAACTATGATTCCAACTCTATAACATATTTTGACCTAATCATGTGGTTTTTCCCTCAATATATATAAAGTTTTTCTATTTGTTATTTCACTACCAAAATAAAATCTTTAGGAAATGAGATCTATAAGCACCTCTCCAATTTGAATTAAACATAGATCATTTGCAGAATGCCCACCACCTCTTCTAGGAGGTGGTGGGCATTCTGCAAATCAACCCAGACAACAGATGATACGTCTGTATAAAAATTCATTTTTAAGATAAAACAGAATAAGTTGATTTATTTGGTTACTCTTTGATTTCACAGGACCTTTAAAGATGTTGAATTTACCAATGACTGATATGTTTACCTTTTTTCCAGAAGCACTAATGCCCCAAAGAAAATAAAACATAGTGTTGTAGGTTGGAAGTGGGAAGGTAGAAATCAATTTCCCTCTCTTAAACATTAGGTTTTAAATTTTTCAGAATTTAATTTATAAATTCACCTGCCATACATGAAGCTCACTTTTGAGACAGCCAAGTGTTATACCTTCATTTCTACTCACCACCCTTATCTAGTTCTTTTCTTTCTTTTCATGCAGTTTTCTTTCAGCACCTCCAAGCGTCTTCAGACACCTACTGCTCAGCCTTGTGTCCTGCTGAGCTAAAACTTTACCCCAAGTTTATCTCTGCCTGCACTGCCTACACCCAACAAGATCAAATTTCACAGTATTTCGTCTTCCATCCTCTTCATGATGCTGAAATTTTCCAGTTGACAAGCTTAAGCCTCTCCAAAAAGCCAGATCTCTCAGTAATAGCTTCCTTTTTGCCTTCAGACTCTTTTTTTTTTTTCACTGTGAGGGCGCACACAAAGACTTAGTAAATTAAATCAATCATTTAATAAACTTTGTTCTAGTAACTATTATTTGCTAGCACTGTCCTAAGTGATTGTAATATCAGAAATTCATTTTTGGACATGTGCTATAGCATTTATAAATGCTAACAAATGCACAAAAATGAATACCTCTTTCATTTCACATTTTATTCTTTTCTTATTCTTTATTAAATATTTCTCATTCTAGAAAGTAATTAAGCTTTGCCTTTTTCAAATGATCTTCTAATTTAGACTGGTATTTTACAACACTCCCTTTTCAATAATTAGTCAAAGTTTTTCTGATTTTAGAAGACTTATAAATAAGAGTATGATATGAGAAATTTCAGTTGAAATATTTCATCAAAATCTAAAACCAAATAATGCAATTTTAGTGCTTTAGCAATTTTTATTTGATATCTAACTGGAAAATATGAAATTAATTCTGATTTTAAGTAGTACACTGTCAAAGGGTTATTTAAGGAGATAGATGTCCCAAGAAAGACTGTTGTTAGAGTAATTTTAGCCTCACCTTGAAAAGATCAGAAAACTCCATTTTTCCCCATGGTATTTAAATATCAGGTTTTTATATTCAAAAGGTTCTGATAAGATGGAATAAAACATTCAGAATTTCAGTTTTTTAAAGGAGTGTTCTACTAAACCTTGTGACATGAATAGCAATAAAAATTCAACCTTTTTCACCTTTAAAAACCCCAAAATGGTTTAAGTGTTTTAAATTTAATCACTGTATAAATTCTTTCCAGTCTCAGGTCACTTAGTATAACATAAGGAGATTGTGTCACAGTGTTGTTGTCCCTGTTAATCAAGAGTAGATGAAAATATTAATATCTGAGTGGCAGAAAGCTGATAGTTTTTTATAAAATGGTTAGGAAATGATGGTTACATTTTTAAATTATAAACTAAATCTTCACTTGTATTCAAAATTACATCTCTTATTTTTTTCATAATTCTTTCAATGACTTCAGAAAACTCCTTTTACTGTTTCTAGATATTCTATTTACTGATCAAATAATTGAAAAAATTAGGCATAGCTACTCTCCATAGATTGTTGTGATGATGTCAGACATAGAGCCTATAGTTATATTTCCACATTTATTGAGACATACATACAATTATTGTATAAATCAATTTTTCTCATTTTGAACACTTGATATATGTTTATTAAACATATCAATTCCTTTTTCTAAGATCAACTATTTTTATATTGTTTTATAGCTAGTTCTATGAATATGTTCTTCTAGTTCCACAATTTTCAGTTTCAAACCATCATATTTGGTCTTGCACTCCTTATTTTCTACTATTCAATGCTAGTGTTTATTTGAAACCAGACTCACTGAGCATCTTGAACTCTTTAATTTGAACTCTTTGACCATTTATTTATTCAAAAAAAGCTTATTAAACACTCTGAAACCAGCAATTTGCTCATTTCTTAGAAAATGTAAAATATATGAAAAGATTACAATTGGCTTAAGTACTTATATCTTGCTTATAAAATCAGTTTTTCCTTGAAAATTTCTGATTTGAAATATGACATCAGAAGTAGACATAACTGTATAATTATCTTAAAGATCAGCATACAAATGGCATATGAAGGTTTGAAAAAATTATGTTAATAAAATTAGCAAGAACAATGATGCCTGTAAATGTTTGTTCTTTTTTTTTCTAAGGAAATAATACATTTCAAAATGGAAAGTAAAAGACAATGAGACTACTGGAAGATGAACAGAAAATTTTCCTCTGTGGGGCATGATTTTAAAAAATAGTAGGGTAGGGACTTCCCTGGTGGTCCAGTGGTAAAGAATCCGCCTTCCCAACGCAGGGGACATGGGTTCGATCCCTGGTAGGGGAACTAAGATCCTGCAGGCGGCAGGGCAACAAAGCCCACGTGCCACAACAACTGAGCTCGTGCGCCTCAACAAGAGAGCCCACGTGCCGCAAACTACAGAGCCTGGAGACCGCGCCACAACTAGAGAAAAGAAAACCTGCACGCCACAACTAGAGAGAAGCCCACATGCCGCAACAAAGACCCGACGCAGCCAAATAAATAAATAAATATTTTTTTAAAAAAAGAATAGTAAAGGGTAAAAGGATAATGTAGTGATGAATTAATTGCAGTATAGTGACAGAGCTAAGCTATAAAGAACTTCGAATAATCAAATGAATCACTTGGACTTAGTCTACTTTTTGAAGGGCAAACAATACCTTTATTTATCTGTCATCTACTTATTTGATTCTGTTCTTTATTTACATAAAAATATATAAATATTTAATGTAAAATTTTTTGCCAAAATACATGGAAATAATGAATGGACTTGGTGAAATCAATGAAAAATAGGATAAATGCATGACTGATTAACGTTCAAAATTAAACAAAAGATAAATTGAAGACATACTTGATGTTATAGGCCAGGAGACAGCAAACTTTTTCTATAAAAGGTCAAATAGTAAATATTTTAGCCTTTAAGGGGCATTCTCTGCCTTTGCTAGTCAACTCTGTCATTGTAGCATGAATACAGCCACAGATAATATGTAAATGAATCAGCATAACTGTATTCTATGAAACTTGATTAAAAAAAAGTGGCAAGTAGGATTTGGCCTGCGGACCATAGTTGGCAGACCTGTATTTGTTGTAGGTAAAAAGATCATGCATTTTTGGAACACCAATGTTCATTAAGCACAATGGGAACAGAAGCTACTCCAGAAATTTCTACTTTACAAGGGTTTAGTAGTTCTTACAGATCTCAGTGGCAATTTATCAAGCTCCAAAACATTTAAATTGAATGTGACTGAAATTTTACCCATTAAACAATGATTAAATTAGAAGAATCATGAACTGGTCTGGAAATAGGAGTTTACTCAGAAAATGATCTAATCTTTCTATGGATTGGGTAAGAAGATATGGATGGAACAGTATGCTATTTCCCATGCCAGTGTGCTGAGATGGCATTCTAGTTAAACGGACCGGGTCTCCTGTGATTGAGCAACTATCTGGTGATAAAACCACGTTACTTAAATTTAATAAATATTCTTCAAGTACAAGAATGTGGGAAAATATAAAACTTGAAATTTTAAATCTTTAAATTAGGTACAGCTCCATTTAGTGATATGTTTTAAGCATAAGTTCAAAATTAAACTGAAAAGAAAGTGATGTGAGTCAATGATCTATTGCCACAATTATGATCAGTAAATCATTGCAAAGCTCAGTGCCTCAAATCAATACGTATTCATTTAGTTCACAAGTTTGTAGTTTGACAATTTAGTCTGGGCTAATCTAGACTTACTCATATGTCTGATGATCAGCTACAGATTGGCCTCATGTTGGATGACTGGGCAGATTTGTCTCCCTCATTTACCTCATTTAACAGGCTATCACTGGAATGTTCTCATGGTAAAGGCAGAGGAACACAGAGGCAGAGGAAAACAGAGGCAGAGGAAAACAAGGAGAAAGGCAAAGTTACATGACAAATGACATGGATGTAGGAAAGGGTAAAGAATTAAGGCCTTTGATATAATTGCTTTATCCATTTAGTATATTTCCATAGGTAGATGCATACTTTGCAATTTCTGCAAACATTATTGTCGAAGCACACTGAGTAGCTTCAACTTCTAGGAGTCAACCTCTGAAATAATACTAAAATAATAATTTTCCTGCCTGAACTGCAGGTTTACTATAAGAATAAATTCAAAGTAATGAAATGATTTAGGGTGAAAGTGATAATTATAAGTGATCTCTAGGTATAAAGGAAATGCATTTCAGGGTTAAGCATTCTATTTGATATTTTAAAGCAAACTTGTATTTTTCATTTAGAATAGGTATACTTTGGAGATCCAACTATCTCAGTATTTGTTCTGGTACTCTTAATACACCCACTGAATTATTTCCTATTAAAAGGTTTTGCATGTTATCAGTTCATTGGTGACTTTCTGATCGAAGACAAACATGCTAATGATGTTTTAATAATTCTATTCATTATTAGCTTATATACAGAAAAATCTACGATTCCTTTTTTTTTTTTTGAAGTGAGAATAAGATTACAATCTAATTTTGTGTTCTATCCATCATCATCTTGGTTTAAGGTTCATTGTTAATGTTAAAGAAAGTCGAGGGAGGGAGGGGCAAGATGGCGGAAGAGTAAGACGCGGAGATCACCTTCCTCCCCACAGATACATGAGAAATACATCTACACGTGGAACTGCTCCTACAGAACACCCACTGAACGCTGGCAGAAGACGTCAGACCTCCCAAAAGGCAAGAAAATCCCCACGTACTTGGGTAGGGCAAAAGAAAAAAGAAATAACAGAGACAAAAGAATAGGGACGGGACCTGCACCAGTGGGAGGGAGCTGTGAAGGAGGAAAGGTTTCCACACACTAGGAAGCCCCTTCGTGGGCAGAGACTGCGGGTAGCAGAGGGGGGAAGCTTCGGAGCCACGGAGGAGAGCGCAGCCACATTGGTGCGGAGGGCAAAGCGGAGATTCCCGCACAGAGGAGCGGTGCCGACCAGCACTCACCAGCCCGAGAGGCTTGTCTGCTCAGCCGCCGGGGCGGGCGGGGGCTGGGAGCTGAGGCTCGGGCTTCGGTGCTAGCCGGGAGGGAGTCCGGGAAAAAGACTGCAGCTGCCAAAGAGGCAAGAGAATTTTTCTTGCCTCTTTGTTTCGTGGCGCGCAAGGAGAGGGGATTCAGAGCGCCGCCTAAACGAGCTCCAGAGACGGGCGCGAGCCGCGGCTATCAGCGCGGATCCCACAGCAACAGGGACACAGAGGGAGAAGCGGAGAGATTCCCGCACAGAGGCTCGGCGCCGAGCAGCACTCACCAGCCCGAGAGGCTTGTCTGCTCACCCGCCGGGGCGGGCGGGGGCTGGGAGCTGAGGCGCGGGCTTCGGTCGGATCCCAGGGAGAGGACTGGGGTTGGCTGCGTGAACACAGCCTGAAGGGTCTAGCGCACCACAGCTAGCCGGGAGGGTGCACGAGAGGGAGTCTGCAGCTGCCGAAGAGGCGGGAGACTTTTTCTTGCCTCTTTGTTTCGCGGCGTGCAAGGAGAGGGGATTCAGAGCGCCACTTAAACGAACTCCAGAGACGGGCGCGAGCCGCGGCTATCAGCGCGGACCCCAGAGACGGGCATGAGACGCTAAGGCTGCTGCTGCCGCCACCAAACAGCCTGTGGGCGAGCACAGGTCATTCTCCACGCCGCCCCTCCCGGGAGCCTGTGCAGCCCGCCACGGCCAGGCTCCCGTAATCCGGGGACAGCTTCCCCGGGAGAGCGCACGGCGCGCCTCGGGCTGCTGCGGCGTCGCGCCGGCTTCTGCCGCCGCAGGCTCGCCCCGCCTCCTCCGTACCGCTCCCTCCCCCCGGCCTGACTGAGCCAGAGCCCCCGAATCAGCTGCTCCTTTAACCCCGTTCTGTCTGGGCGGGGAGCAGACGCCCTCAGGGGACCTACATGCAGAGGCGGGTCCAAATCCAAAGCTGAACCCCGGGAGCTGTACGAACAAAGAAGAGAAAGGGAAATCTCTCCCAGCAGCCTCAGAAGCAGCGGATTAAAGCTCCACAAACAACTTGATGTGCCTGCATCTGTTGAATACCTGAATAGACAAGGAATCATCCCAAGTTTAGGAGATGGACTTTGGGAGCAGGATATATTAACTTTTCCCCTTTTCCTTTTTTTTTGTGAGTGTAGATGTGTATGCTTCTGGGTGGGATTTTGTCTGTATAGCTTTGCTCTCACCGTTAGTCCTAGGGTTAGGTCCGTCCGTTTTTTTTTTTTTTTTTTTGGCTTAAAAATTTTTTTTTTCCCTAATAAATGTTTTCTTAATAATTTTTTCCTTATTTTCTATTTTTAAAAAAATTTTTAATAAGTTTTTTCATATTTTTTATTTTAAAAAATTAAAAAAATTTTTTTCTTAATAAATTTTTTCTAAATAATTTTTTTCTTATTTTTAGTATAAAAAATTAATAAATCTATTTTTTAAAATTAAAAAAATTTTTTTTCTTAATAAATTTACTCTTAATAATTTTTTTTCTTATTTTTTATTATAATTGCTTTATTTTATTTTATTTTATCCTCTTTTTTTCTTTCTTTCCATTTTTTCTCCCTTTTATTCTGAGCCGTGTGGATGAAAGGCTCTTGGTGCTCCAGCCAGGCATCAGGGCTGTGCCTCTGAGGTGGGAGAGCCAACTTCAGGACACTGGTCCACAAGAGACCTCCCAGCTCCACGTAATACCAAACGGCGAAAATCTCTCACAGATCTCCATCTCAACATCAAGACCCAGCTTCACTCAACGACCAGCAAGCTACAGTGCTGGACACCCTATGCCAAACAACTAGCAAGAGAGGAACACAGCCCCATCCATTAACAGAGAGGCTGCCTAAAATCATAATAAGGCCACAGACACCCCAAAACACACCACCAGACGTGGACGAACCCACCAGAAAGACAACATCCAGCCTCATCCACCAGAACACAGGCACTAGTTCCCTCCACCAGGAAACCTACACAACCCACTGAACCAACCTTAGCCACTGGGGACAGATACCAAAAACAACGGGAACTACGAACCTGCAGCCTGTGAAAAGGAGACCCCAAACACAGTAAGATAAGCAAAATGAGAAGACAGAAAAACACACAGCAGATGAAGGAGCAGGGTCAAAACACACCAGACCTAACAAATGAAGAGGAAATAGGTAGTCTACCTGAAAAAGAATTCAGAATAATGATAGTAAGGATGATCCAAAGTCTTGGAAATAGAATAGACAAAATGCAAGAAACATTTAACAAGGATGTAGAAGAACTAAAGAGGAACCAAGAAACGATGACAAGCACAATAAATGAAATTAAAAATACTCTAGATGGGATCAATAGCAGAATAACTGAGGCAGAAGAACGGATAAGTGACCTGGAAGATAAAATGGTGGAAATAACTACTGCAGAGCAGAATAAAGAAAAAAGAATGAAAAGAACTGAGGACAGTCTCAGAGACCTCTGGGACAACATTAAACGCACCAACATTCGAATTATAGGGGTCCCAGAAGAAGAAGAGAAAAAGAAAGGGACTGAGAAAATATTTGAAGAGATTATAGTTGAAAACTTCCCTAATATGGGAAAAGAAATAGTTAATCAAGTCCTGGAAGCACAGAGAGTCCCATACAGGATAAATCCAAGGAGAAACACACCAAGACACATATTAATCAAACTATCAAAAATTAAATATAAAGAAAACATATTAAAAGCAGCAAGGGAAAAACAACAGATAACACACAAGGGCATCCCCATAAGGATAACAGCTGATCTTTCAGCAGAAACTCTGCAAGCCAGAAGGGAGTGGCAGGATATACTTAAAGTGATGAAGGAGAAAAACCTACAACCAAGATTACTCTACCCAGCAAGGATCTCATTCAGATTTGATGGAGAAATTAAAACCTTTACAGACAAGCAAAAGCTGAGAGAGTTCAGCACCACCAAACCAGCTTTACAACAAATGCTAAAGGAACTTCTCTAGGCAAGAAACACAAGAGAAGGAAAACACCTACAATAACAAACCCAAAACATTTAAGAAAATGGGAATAGGAACATACGCATCGATAATTACCTTAAATGTAAATGGATTAAATGCTCCCACCAAAAGACACAGACTGGCTGAATGGATACAAAAACAAGACCCATATATATGCTGTCTACAAGAGACCCACTTCAGACCTAGGGACACATACAGACTGAAAGTGAGGGGATGGAAAAAGATATTCCATGCAAATGGAAATCAAAAGAAAGCTGGAGTAGCAATTCTCATATCAGACAAAATAGACTTTAAAATAAAGACAATTACAAGAGACAAAGACGGACACTATATAATGATCAAGGGATCGATCCAAGAGGAAGGTATAACAATTGTAAATATTTATGCACCCAACATAGGAGCACCTCAATACATAAGGCAAATACTAACAGCCATAAAAGGGGAAATCGACAGTAACACAATCATAGTAGGGGACTTTAACACCCCACTTTCACCAATGGACAGATCATCCAAAATGAAAATAAATAAGGAAACACAAGCTTTAAATGATACATTAAACAAGATGGACTTAATTGATATTTATAGGACATTCCACCCTAAAACAACAGAATACACATTTTTCTCAAGTGCTCATGGAACATTCTCCAGGATAGATCATATCTTGGGTCACAAATCAAGCCTTGGTAAATTTAAAAAAATTGAAATCGTATCAAGTATCTTTTCCGACCACAACGCTATGAGACTAGATATCAATTACAGGAAAAGATCTGTAAAAAATACAAACACATGGAGGCTACACAATACACTACTTAATAACGAAGTGATCACTGAAGACATCAAAGGGGAAATCAAAAAATACCTAGAAACAAATGACAATGGAGACACGACGATCCAAAACCTATGGGATGCAGCAAAAGCAGTTCTAAGAGGGAAGTTTATAGCAATACAAGCCTACATCAAGAAACAGGAAACATCTCGAATAAACAACCTAACCTTGCACCTAAAGCAATTAGAGAAAGAAGAACAAAAAAACCCCAAAGCTAGCAGAAGGAAAGAAATCATAAAGATCAGATCAGAAATAAATGAAAAAGAAATGAAGGAAACAATAGCAAAAATCAATGAAACTAAAAGCTGGTTCTTTGAGAAGATAAACAAAATTGATAAACCATTAGCCAGACTCATCAAGAGAAAAAGGGAGAAGACTCAAATCAATAGAATTAGAAATGAAAAAGGAGAAGTAACCACTGACACTGCAGAAATACAAACGATCATAAGAGATTACTACAAGCAACTCTATGCTAATAAAATGGACAACCTGGAAGAAATGGACAGATTCTTAGAAATGCACAACCTGCCGAGACTGAACCAGGAAGAAATAGAAAATATGAACAGACCAATCACAAGCACTGAAATTGAAACTGTGATTAAAAATCTTCCAACACACAAAAGCCCAGGACCAGATGGCTTCACAGGCGAATTCTATCAAACATTTAGAGAAGAGCTAACACCTATCCTTCTCAAACTCTTCCAAAATATTGCAGAGGGAGGAACACTCCCCAACTCATTCTACGAGGCCACCATCACCCTGATACCAAAACCAGGCAAAGATGTCACAAAGAAAGAAAACTACAGGCCAATATCACTGATGAACATAGATGCAAAAATCCTCAACAAAATACTAGCAAACAGAATCCAACAGCACATTAAAAGGATCATACACCATGATCAAGTGGGGTTTATTCCAGGAATGCAAGGATTCTTCAATATACGCAAATCAATCAACGTGATACATCATATTAACAAATTGAAGGAGAAAAACCATATGATCATCTCAATAGATGCAGAGAAAGCTTTCGACAAAATTCAACACCCATTTATGATAAAAGTCCTGCAGAAAGTAGGCATAGAGGGAACTTTCCTCAACATAATAAAGGCCGTATATGACAAACCCACAGCCAACATTGTCCTCAATGGTGAAAAACTGAAACCATTTCCACTAAGATCAGGAACAAGACAAGGTTGCCCACTCTCACCACTATTATTCAACATAGTTTTGGAAGTGTTAGCCACAGCAATCAGAGACGAAAAAGAAATAAAAGGAATCCAAATCGGAAAAGAAGAAGTAAAGCTGTCACTGTTTGCAGATGACATGATACTATACATAGAGAATCCAAAAGATGCTACCAGAAAACTACTAGAGCTAATCAATGAATTTGGTAAAGTAGCAGGATACAAAATTAATGCACAGAAATCTCTTGCATTCCTGTATACTAATGATGAAAAATCTGAAAGTGAAATTAAGAAAACACTCCCGTTTACCATTGCAACAAAAAGAATAAAATACCTAGGAATAAACCTACCTAAGGAGACAAAAGACCTGTATGCAGAAAATTATAGGACACTGATGAAAGAAATTAAAGATGATACAAATAGATGGAGAGATATACCATGTTCTTGGATTGGAAGAATAAACATTGTGAAAATGACTCTGCTACCCAAAGCAATCTACAGATTCAATGCAATCCCTATCAAACTACCACTGGCATTTTTCACAGAACTAGAACAAAAAATTTCACAATTTGTATGGAAACACAAAAGACCCCGAATAGCCAAAGCAATCTTGAGAACGAAAAATGGAGCTGGAGGAATCAGGCTCCCTGACTTCAGACTATATTACAAAGCTACAGTAATCAAGACAGTTTGGTACTGGCACAAAAACAGAAATATAGATCAATGGAACAGGATAGAAAGCCCAGAGATAAGCCCACGCACATATGGTCACCTTATCTTTGATAAAGGAGGCAAGCATATACAGTGGAGAAAAGACAGCCTCTTCAACAAGTGGTGCTGGGAAAATTGGACAGGTACATGTAAAAGTATGAAATTAGAACACTCCCTAACACCATACACAAAAATAAACTCAAAATGGATTAAAGACCTAAGTGTAAGGCCAGACACTATCAAACTCTTAGAGGAAAACATAGGCAGAACACTGTATGACATAAGTCACAGCAAGATTCTTTTTGACCCAGGTCCTAGAGAAATGGAAATAAAAACACAAATAAACAAATGGGACCTAATGAAACTTAAAAGCTTTTGCACAGCAAAGGAAACCATAAACAAGACCAAAAGACAACCCTCAGAATGGGAGAAAATATTTGCAAATGAAGCAACGGACAAAGGATTAATCTCCAAGATTTACAAGCAGCTCATGCAGCTCAATAACAAAAAAACAAACAACCCAATCCAAAAATGGGCAGAAGACCTAAATAGACATTTCTCCAAAGAAGAGATACAGATTGCCAACAGACACATGAAAGAATGCTCAACATCATTAATCATTAGAGAAATGCAAATCAAAACTACAATGAGGTATCATCTCACACCGGTCAGAATGGCCATCATCAAAAAATCTAGAAACAATAAATGCTGGAGAGGGTGTGGAGAAAAGGGAACACTCTTGCACTGTTGGTGGGAATGTAAATTGATACAGCCACTATGGAGAACAGTATGGAGGTTCCTTAAAAAACTAAAAATAGAACTACCATATGACCCAGCAATCCCACTACTGGGCATATTCCCTGAGAAAACCATAATTCAGAAAGAGTCATGTACCAAAATATTCATTGCAGCTCTGTTTACAATAGCCAGGACATGGAAGCAACCTAGGTGTCCATCATCGGATGAATGGATAAAGAAGATGTGGCACATATATACAATGGAATATTACTCAGCCATAAAAAGAAATGAAATGGAGGTGTTTGTAGTGAGGTGGATGGAGTTAGAGTCTGTCATGCAGAGTGAAGTAAGTCAGAAAGAGAAAAACAAATACAGTATGCTAACACATATATATGGAATCTAAGGGAAAAAAAAAAAAAAGGGAGGTCATGAAGAACCTAGTGGCAAGATGGGAATAAAGACACAGGCCTACTAGAGAGTGGACTTGAGGATATCGGGAGGGGGAGGGGTGAGATGTGACAGGGTGAGAGAGTGTCATGGACATATATACACTACCAAATGTAAGGTGGATAACTGGTGGGAAGCAGCCGCATAGCACAGGGAGATCAGCTCGGTGCTTTGTGACCACCTAGAGGGGTGGGATAGGGAGGGTGGGAGGGAGGGAGATGCAAGAGGGAAGAGATATGGCAACATATGTATTTGTGTAGCTGATTCACTTTGTTGTAAAGCAGAAGCTAGCACACCATTGTAAAGCAATTATACTTCAATAAAGATGTTTAAAAAAAAAAAAATAAATAAAATAAAAGATGGTAGATGTAAAAAAAAAAAAAAAAAAAAGAAAGTCAAGAAGGAAACTGGTGGTATGTTTGAATGCTGTTAGAAAAATCAGCACACAGTGTGCCATATGCAGTCACATTTATATTTGTTATGTTATGGTGACAGCTAGAACAATCTGGTTTTGTCTGTAAAGTTAGCACATATGATTAAAGCACACGTGGGATAAATTTTCATGATGCTGCATGGGGTTTTAGCCTTGCATCTGTTATTAAAGTCATTAGAAGTGGAATTGCTAAAGCCTTTAGTTACTCTTTCACAGTTTACTCCATATGAAGCATATAAAAGAAGCAACACACTGTTACTATTTTCTTTTTCAATTAAATAGTTTGTACGTGGGTTACATTTCAGCCTTGAAGATGACAGATCCTATTCTTACAGGTAATAGCATTCCAATTTGACTCATTATACAAAAACAAGCACATATACACTCTGCAGATTCAAAATTATATGCCTTCAGAAATAAAACTTCTTTTTTATGTAAATGTCCAATTTATAGACAGTCATTCAAGAATTCCAAACAACTTCCAATGCTTCCACTAGAATCAGAAGCACTTAACATTTGAATTCAAATTATGTTCTTTATAGACTTTGTTTTAAAAATTCGTGTAGATAAAATTTTAAATGAGTAATAGAATATTTAACAATGAAATTGCTTTTCTCATTCTAATGTTAATAGTAATTGGGCATATTACATTCTTTTCAGGGTCTAAATTATATCCTGAGAATACATGTACTATATTGGTTTAGTAAGGTATCAGTTATTTCATTAACCTTATGTTTTGTTACATTATTTAGAATCTGACAGAGCTGCACTCCAGTCTCTATCTGCTTGATCTCAACCATCTGAAGCTTCGGTTTGCTCATCAGTGAAATGGCAATCTCATTGGTTAGTGTGAGAACTAAAGGAACAGATATACAAACACTTCACTTTACGTCTATCACAGAGCTAGCCCTCAATGCATAGTGATTAATATTAATATTTTTGTTAAGTATAATTTACTGTTATTATCATATGTTAATTCTAAAATTCATGTAACCCCTGGTCCGCTGAAATCTGAAGGACCTTATTGATACTGAGATGAGGAGGACAAAAGAGGGAACTGTGGGAGAGGTGTCTTCCTGGATTATACTACAACTTGTTCCATGTGACCTAAACCACAGGAGTAATAAGTTTAGGGAATTTGCAAAAACTGATGTTGTGTGTCAATATAATGTTTTAGCAGAATTTAAGACGTGAAGAGCTTTTCTAAGTGGTTTAGATAATATGTCCATACAAAGCATAGTAGGGAAGTTGTTACATTTCAGAAAAAACTTTGGGTAATTATAGCAATGAAAGAACAATTTAGATAAAGCAAGTAATCCATTAGGGCCATAAGGCTCAGTATCATCTGAAGTGTCTGGTTTAAACCCCCACACAATGTGCCTCTTTTATAATCTGACTCTTAGATACCTCTCTAGCCTCATCCTTGGCTGAGTCCCCATTCACTACGCAAGTAATCCAGTTGCTATCCTGCTTGTGTATAGTCATTTATCTTTCTAAAATGACCATTTTCTGTGATTTTTTTTTCCTAGCAAAGAAAGGTGATTCTTAAAATCTCAGCCCAAATCTCATCTCGTTTTTATGTATTTTTCTGATCATAACACAAGAAATAGTAACCACTACTTCCTTATGTCTCTCCATTTTTACCCAGAACTATCAAAGCACCTGAAACATTTTTTCACACATAATTATTTATAAATCTGTCTCCAGTTTGAATTCAGCTTCTCTGAGATAATGGTTTTTACCGTAATTTGCATGTTAACTTTCAAGGTGAAAAAAAAATTTTCATTAATGAATGATGATTTCCCAATTAATGTCTCCCTAATTTCATGACTGAGGGATAGTTCAGCTGAAAGTGTTATTAGCTGCAGTTGTCTAAGAGGTATGAGGAGCACAGTCAAATTACCATAACCTGACCAGGTCGTTTAGGTTGAGGGCATTCGACAAGGCATAGTACTGATTACAAATAAAGTAGTGTACCGTAAAGATAACAAGCACAGCTTTGATGGTCATACAGCAGTGCTGTTCTAAGGTGTTAAGATAAGGCATACATCATGTTTAATAATTATTAATTTAATTGAATTAAACACTGGAACATTTGTTTGTCTCAATGAGATCAGGGGAGGCCAGATCCCTGGACTGTATTGCAGACACATTGCTGGCATTTAATTTATTTCAACTATATTTACTTATCATACACTCCATGCCAAGCAACTAGTCCTCTGTAATCATGAAGTTTCCTCCCTGAAGAAAGAGTTCCATCCCATGTAAAAATATACCATAAGGAGAAAGGGTCATACCAATTATCTTTCACCTTCAACCTTTTTTTTTTTCTTTAAATCAGTTTTATTGATGTATTCACAAGCAAAATATTTCAAGTATATAGAATGTACAATTTAGTAAGTGTTGACAATTGTATACACCCATGAAGTCATCACCGTAATAAAATAATGAACATTTCTATTGCCTCCAAAAGCTTCAATATATACTGTTAGTAATCTTGTCCTCCTGCCTTTCATTCCCCCATTTTACTCAGTGATTATGGGATTTTTGGCACTACTGGTTAGTTTGCATTTTCTTGAGTTTTATATGAATGTGATCATACTTTATGAACTCATTTTCACTCTTTCACTCAGCATAATTATTATGAGATTCATCCAAGTTTTGGTGGGATGAAGCTCTTGTCATGCATTTTACTTATAAAAATGTTATAAAACCTACAACATATTGCAATTTTTTGTTTAAATAATCAAACATTTTTAAAAAAGATTTGAATAAGAAAAATTATATATTTGTCAATTAGTAACATTTGGGGATTCTCTATGCCTTTGTGCAGATCCAAATTTCTATCATGTGCCATTTTTATTCTGTTTAAAGAAGTTCCTTTAATATGTCTTATAATGTGGGACTTCTGGTGAAGAATTCTTTCAAAGTTTGTGTATCTAAAAAATAAAAGTCTTTATTTTGTTCCTATATTTAAAATATATGTTAGCTGAGTACAGAATTCTGTATTCGCATCTTCTTTTCTGTCAGAACTTTAAATCATTGTCTTCTTCACTGCATTGTTTCAGATAAGAAATAGGCTGTAATCCTTAAGTTTCTTTCTGTGAAGGTTATGTATCCTTTTTTTTTCCTTTTGCTGCTTTTAAGATTTTTTTTCTTTATGATTCATTTGGGCAATTGGATTATAAGATGAATTCTTGTGTTTTTCTTCATGTTCCTTGTGGATGAAATCCATTGAGCTTATTCCATTGGTTTTTTATCAAACTGAAAAGTTTTTCAGACATTACACCTTGAAATATGTTTTTTGCTCTCTCCCTTTGGAGACTCCAATTACACATACTGAAGCTGGGAATTAAATATCTGAGATGAGCTTGTTCCAAGTTTCAGGTAGTTTCCTGATGTGTACATGCTTATCACGATTCAGATGAATATTAAAGGGCATCCTTTAATATTATCATATTTGGAGTTCTCTCTGTGTAGCTCTCTCTTCTGTAGTTTTCTATCCTTCAAACTCTAGATGGCTTTGCTTCCCCAGATTTTCAGTTCTGTTTTATCAGTTTAGGAGTCTGCTTGGCTCTACATGAATTCCCTCTCACAATACCACAACCTGTAAATACTCTAAAGGCAGTCAACTAGAGCAGTCATAGGACTCATCTCATTTCTCACATATTATTGTCCCTTATTGCCTGATGCCAAGTGTGTTGAAGACTATTGTTTCAAATATTGTGTATGTGTGTTTTGGTTGTTTAAGTGTTTGGGGGTGGATAAATCTAATCCTTGTTATTCCATCTTGCCTGGAAGAGGAAGTCCAATCATAAATGTTAAACCAGATCATCACATGTATACTCAAATTTGATAAGACCAGTTGCAGACATATCAGTTCTGTTGTCAATAATTATTCAAATATAATTGGTTTTACGCAAACCTTGGCTTTACCTCTGATTTCTCACTTTAGTACTTACTTTTAGAATGACTGACTAATTTTCTTTTTTCTGCCTTGACAATCTAAACACCCTTAAACTTTGTTTAAAATAAGCTCACCAGCTCTTTCCACTACTGTCTACCTCAGATATTTTGCCCCACTGGAGTACGTAGACACTTCTCTGCTTATATAGTACCCTAAATATCTCCCCTGATTTCTCTGAAGAATGTTAGCACATGTCCATTCCATTATTCTCATTTTACAGATAAAGAGAGAGAGATAGAGAGGAAAAAACAACTCAGAACCAATGGCTGGTTCATGCTACTCTACAAAGACACTAGGTTTAAGGGATAATTGTTTTAATTTATTTGTCTTGTTGCTGCTTTTTTATAATTACATCATGTTCAGTTTCCATTTGATAAGACACAGCTCAAAGACTTTTGATTCTCTTGTCAAATGCTAGGCTCACAATATCCAAAGTGACAAAGAATTTGTCATGATGCATTAAATATATTAAATGGAGAAGATTCAAACATTCAAAGATAGAACCAATGTTCATCTTCAGTTGCTCATTTCTTATGTCCATAATCATTCACAAAATAGAATTTCAGATAGGAATAAGATGATATTGATATTATGTTAGCTTCTGAGTCAGGATTTTGAGGTACCTAAATTTTTTTTAGGTTCTGAGTCTTACTGTTGCTCTTTGGACAAGAGCTATGCCTATACCAAAATTCAACAGAGAAAGTTAATTAAGGGAAACCATTGTTTATTAAAAACCTACTATAACCCTGGTATATTTCTATATAGTTTACATATTATTTCATTTGCATGGGAAACAGTAAATAGTTCTCATATTTTACCGGTATGAGTAAATAGTTCTCATATTTTACTGGTGAGAAGATTTAGAACCATTATGTATTCAACAAATACTTACTGAATGCCTACCAAATTCAAGAAACTGTGTCTGGCATTAGAAAATTTAGGTAACCTAATAGAATTTGCATGATGCATAAGTAATTCCTGAATTTGAACCCACATTTAACTTTTTGTGTAAAGGGCCACATCATAAATGCTTTAATCTTTGTGGGCAATGGAGTCTCTCACAACTACTTACCTCTGCCATTGTGACATGAAAGCAGCCAGAGATAGTATGTAACAAAATGAGTTGACCATTTTCCAATAAAACTTTTTTTAAACAGGTAAAGGGCTAGATTTGTCCCATAAGGCATTGTTTGCAGAGCTGTGTACTTGACTAAACTGAAAGATGGCAATTTTTAAATGGATTTAAGGGACAGAACAACTCATGTAAATGTTTGAGACCATCCCCACTAAGAATATTGTAAATAATTAAATGGGCTTTGTTCTGCAGAGTTTATAAGAGCCAGTGAATAGGGTTTTAAGTTAAAACCCCTTTCTCATAAAACTACTATTTTTCCTCTGAATTTCATTTTAAAAACATTTATTTTGATATAGTTATCATCCTATGCAGCCTAATGAAAACATGAGTAATATATACAGATAGAGTTAGATTTATACACATAGATATAGATATAGACTGATAGAGATAGATATGGATATAGATAGATACATTTCCTAGACAAGAACCCAATTCAGAGATGACAGGAGAAAATTATACAGTTCCAAGGATTGCTTTAGAAACAGATAAAATTTAAAAAAAAAAAAAGTTCCTGATTGCTGTATCTTGCCCTTAGCCTGACTTTTTCATTTCCATTTGTGTTTGAAAGTTCCAAAAATGATTTGAGAAAAAGGTTCAGTATTATGGAAGGTTTTAGTTTCCCTAAATTAATTCTAAATGAAAGTCTACCTCCAAGATTGTGTTATATGTTTCTTTAACTCCACTACATTTGTAAGATTAAAATGTTTTATTAACATGGTTTCTTTCAAAAATTATTGAAGCTAAATCTCTTGGTCAAAACCTCACAGAAATGTCAAATTACGTATTCATTCTTCCTCAAGATTTTGGTGCTGTTATTTGTTTTGACATTCTTTTTCTTTTTCTCTAAGCCTTAATGAGGCAATAAACAGAATATGAGGGCACTGACCTAGTTCTATAAACTATGCAATTCTAACTGGCAGATTTAAGTTGAACTGGCAGAACAAATGTATATTAGAAAGTAAATAAGGTGAAAAAAACTAATATGTTGGAAAATTGTCTAGGAATGTATAAAATCTTACTTGACAATTAAAATTTAGAAAAGAAGATGTTAAAGTAGGCCCTGAAAGTAGACATAATAATATGAAATTTAAAAAAAGGCATACTTCAATTATGAAGAAGACATGAACTGGTGTGTAGGCTTGGAAGGGCTGGTATTGAGAAATGGACATATTCATGCTATTAGGTAAATCTTACTAACATGCATTTAATAAACTGATGCTTTTTATAAGATTATGACAAAGAACTTATTTAGAACACAGGAATTTAAGACAAATTCCTCAGTTAGAAGGTAAGCCTATGTGAGGGCCTGTATCAATTTCCTATTGCTACTTTAACAAATTACCACAAATGTAGTGTATTAACATACCACAATTTCATTTTCCTACAGTTCTATAGTATAAAAGTCTGACGTAGGTCTCACTGGCTTAAAATCAAGGTGTTGGCACTGATGCGTTCTTTCTGGAGGCTCTAAAGGAAAATCAATTTCAGTGCCCACATTCCTTGGCTCTTGGCCCCCTTTCTCTGTTTTCAAAGCCAGCAACATTACATCTCTCTGGTATTTCTTCCATAGTCACATTTCCCTCTGACTCTCAACTGTCCTCCTTCACTTTTAATGACCCTGTGATTACACCGGGCCTGCCTGAAAGTCTATGATAATCTCTTTATTTTAAGGTCAGGTGAGATATTCCATCTGACAAATGGAATATTTCCTGCCATATCAGTAAACAAAGGAAGTCACAATTATCAGCAATTGCAGCCACCACCAATGGTGAGCTGTTGAGCCCTGAGGGAACTCAGGAAGGAAAAAGAAAAGAATACCTGCCATCTAGCAGCCATCAGACTGCAGCCAATCCCTAAGGTGAACCCTGAAAAAATTCAGGATGTGAAAACATAGGATACTGCCCCCAGATAGCTATTGTGCATATCAGAGGAATGATTTCTGTGAGCCCACACTCTTGCATCTTCCCATACATAGAAAAGCACTCAATTCCTTAACTTGAGATATCTGGTGTTCTTTAATTCACAATAATATTTTGACTTTCAGACTACCTGCCCTTTGTTGCAAAACTCCTAAATGTCCTAGCTCTCCTCCTCGTCTCCTTGTAGCAGTTCTCTCAGGGTTACTTGAGATGCTGCCTCCCGGGCTTGAAATCTTAAAAATTCTAGCCTAATAAAACATAACTCTCCAAAAAAAAAAAAAAAAAGGCTAGGTGATTAGTTCCCTTAATTTACATTTGCCTTGTAACATAACACAGTCACAGGTTCAAGGAATTAGGATATAGACATCTTTGGGGGACCAATATACTACCATAGTGGAGGAGGGAATTGTAAAGGAGCAAGCAGGGTGAGGAGTGGGGTGAAGAATAAAGGTAGTTTCTACTGTCAGAGGACATGGCATTTTAAGAATGAGTTCCACATAAGAAATAGGGGTAAAGGTGGGAAGCACAGAGATTGGTTGATAAAGCAAAAGAGAAGACCATGTAATTGACACAGCTCTTGAGAAGATTTCCAAAGTGGAATCTGGACATAAATGGAGAAACTGAGTTTTAATGAGAGCAGATAAACTTCATTCATATTATGAAAAAAAAAGTGGCATAGAGGGAGTATGGCATAGCAGTTCAGAGCATGGACTGAAACTATGTCACTTTCTGTACTGCTAACATGACTTAGTTTTGTCATCTGTAAAATGGTTCTAAAAATAGTATATATGCCATGGGTTTGTTGTGGAGATTAGATATACCTAGGTCAAGGCATGATGTAGAACCCAAAGTAAGCACAACGTAAAGTACTCAACAAATGTTAGCAGTTTTTATTATTGTTTCTCACAAGTAGTAAGTCAAATATACTAGGCTAGTATCATTGAATAATCAGGTGATTTTGAATGTTTAGTTGAGTTTAGTTTCCAGGAATTAAAAAAATCTTATCACTATATTTTCTTATTATTTTCTATCATCATTTAGCTATTGAGACATAGATGTTGAATGGGTGGATGGTCTCAAGGAGTCTGCATTTTTTTTTCTTTCCCAAGTGAAATTCTTTCAATGAAATAATTTTCATAATCCTGACAGAGTTAATGTTCTGAGGTCCAATTTGTTTATGCTAAAGACCTGCTCTACATCTATTCATGAATAGTTAAAGACTGAAATACATAGCATTCCATGCCAGATGCTCTACTATTTGGTCTTAACTTACCTCTTAGGTTATGTGTCTTATTCAGTTCTTGTACCCTCATAATTCCCTGAAGACACACTATCTATTAATACCTTCATGTCTAGATAGATAGATAGATAGATAGATGGATACCTTGATATATATGTAGTTGTCCTATAATAGTACATTGCCAAATTCTATTCTTAATTTGGACTCAAAAGTTAATTTCTCCACAGTAGCTTCAACAATCAAAAAGTAAGAATTTCTATGAATCCATAGTGTTTATTTGTGCCTGTAATATTCACTTTCTTATTCTATGTTGTTTATAATTATTCCTCCTTGAATATTGTTTTACTCAGAACAGGAATAATGCCTATATCACTTTTTATCCCCTACTATGGCTGCCACATGCCTTACACAAAGTAGAGACTAAATGATTTGTCCCTTGAATTGAACATTCAAATTACATAACTATACTGAGGTTAGCTTCTATTTCTTTTCTTTCCTTTTAATGTAATATGCATTATTAATAATAATTACTATTATTACAAGTGGAAAAAATCCAAAAGTGATTGTAAAGTTAAAGAATGTGCAGACTGATTATTTTCATAGTTCTGCCAGTCAAATTCCAAGCAAAATAATTGCTTCCCTTGGGTCCCCAGTAACCCAGAGGATGTAATTTATATAATAATAATATAATTTAATAATTCAGAAACAACATAAGTGTGGAAATAGTGGCTTGGGTTCACATTCTAAAATTAAAGAGTGCTATATATAATTAGTAACACTGGATAAAATTTATTTATTTTGTTTTACAAAATCAATCACAAACTGTTCAAATTATTGCTTTTTAAGCCTGACTGCACCAGATTTTGCTGATGTGTTTTACATATGTCTTTAGTATGTGTATAAGAGTTTACTGGGGAAGGAAATGTGTTTCTCATTTATATACTGTATGGAGAATTTTAAAATGCTTCAAAAATGGATTATTGCCAAAATTTCTCATTGGCTTAGAATTCTTATGAAACTTTTGATGTGGAAGACACTGTAGAGACCATATGGCTCAACCTTCTTCCAACTAAGGAACTGAAGAGAAGGAAAGTAATGATTCTATTGTTCTCCTAGAGAGGAAGGTATCAAACTTCTACTTCTTTCTGAGATTAAGTTTATGAATATTCCTAATATAATTTGTGTAGGTTGGGCCTACATGAGGAAGAATAAATAATTAGGTTATAAGAGAGGGGAATGCTCAATAATCCAAATCATCATTTTCAAGAGGGTAAATTCTTATCTATGTTTGGATAAAATAGTAGCTGAGGAAAAGTGGAGGGTATAGAGCAAAGGAAACACCTCTTACAGTTGATTTGACTTGGGCTTCTATGGTCATGGGAAATAAGGGGAAACATCATTGAAACAGTCCTCCAGCTATCTAAAGGTCTGGGAGAGAACAGGATTCTGCATAAGATGAAGGAACTGTTAATGCTGAGGAGATTTCTTTTTTTGTTTTCTTTTATGTAGGGTAGCAGCACACTTACACAGGTTTTAATTTTAAAGCAGAATAGTGCTAGTCCCTATACTTGTCCAATAAAGCAAGAATTTTTGTCCTTCTGTGACTGGCTTATTTCACTTACCATAACATCCTCCTGGTTTATCCATGCTATCACATATAGCAAGATTTCCTTCTTTTCTTAGGCTGAATAATACTCCAATGTATGTATATACCACATTTTCTTTATCCATTCACCTGCTGATGGACATCTAGGTTGTTTGTATATCTTGGCTATTGTGAATAATGCTGCAATGAACATGAGAGTGCAGCTATCACTTCAATATCCTCATTTCAAAGAGTCAAAGTCACAGAAGCAGAAGGTAGAAGAATGATAGTTACCAGGGGCTGGTGGGAGGAGGGTTGTTCAACAGGTATAAAGTTTCAGTTATACAAGAGGAATAAGTTCTAGAGATCTGCTGTACAACACAGTGCCTATAGTCAACAACACTGCATTGTAAACAGAAACAATTTTTAAGCCAGTAGATCTCAAGTTAAGTGTTCATACCATAAAAAACAGTGGAGGGGCAGGAGGAAACTTTTAGAAGTTATAGATATGTTTGCTACCTTGCTTGTGGTGATGGTTTCACAGGTTTGTGCATATATTCAAACCCGTCAAATTGTATACATTAAGTACATGCAGTTTTGTATATTAATTACACCTCAAAAAAGCACCTTAAAAAATAAAATATAGCAATAATTAATGCTAATGAGATAAAAATAATAAATGCCACTCAGAAGAGAAATTTGAAAATATTGACACGATGTTTTGGGAAAAGAGATAAAGGTAGTAAGAACTTAAAGAATGTTAATGTCTTTGAATTTCAGGTAGAGATTAAATACACCTACCACAACCTCTCCTTAATATGACTCTGTTAGTCTTGATGTTACAATTTTCTAGATAGCATTTGATGTGTTTTTCTTCTAAGTTTAAGAAAAAATATATATTTATTTAATATGAAGGAAATATCATCATTTACTACTTTACAAACTTTGATACTTCAATAGCTGGTGAAACACACAAGTGATTTAGTGTCAGAGTAATGGTCTCAAAATTCTAGGAAACTTGACCTCTCTTTTATAATTAGTTACAGAAAAGCAACCCAATTTCTTATATAATATTAAGATATTTCTTTTGTCAATAAAAGAAACACTAAAGCTTCCCAAGGAAGTGTCAAACCAAGCTCTTACTGGTGTAAATAATATTAGCCATGGTATACTAAACTTTTTGATTTATATGACTGAAAGTCACTGAAATTTCTCCCATACAATTCATATTTTTAATATGCTCTAAATGCCTCCAAGACATCATGAAACACCTTGAAAATAAATAAGTTATCTTAGCTATATATCTCAGAAAAAATTAAAGTGTTTAAAAAACTTTTATAATTTCAGGTAATATCTTCTATTATTTTCCAATTTTAAAGACAGCTAATATTTTTACTAGCTTTCTGACAATTTAGATAATAAAATATAATTTTGAGCAGAAAGTGATAGAAATAGATAAAAGTAATGAGACAAGTTCGAGAATCAGAGAAGAAGAAAAATACCACAAAATATTCAGCTTTCTTATTATTAATTATGTAAACTCTAAAACCATGTTATTTGGCCATTTCAAGAATTTATACAAAAAATACAAGTTTTAATCACTTATAGAAGAAAATTCCTCGAGGAGAATGAACTCAGGCTAAAATAAGACTATTTTTTTGCAAGTCTTCTGCTTACACTCAATCATTTATCTGAATTTTCATTAGCTGAAAATTGGCATTTGTTTTAAATTCTAAACAAGGATCCTGACAACAATGATTCTAGAAGAAAATTTACATTTGCGGACAAATGGAATTTGTAATAATGATGGTATTAACACAGAGATTGATGCTAGAAAACAAGAACAACATTGTGAGATTCTCTCCCTTCGTTCGTAACCAGAAATCAGAGCTGAGTCCCACCTCTGCTACTTAGAAGAGCCTTCACCATCCTCAGCTAGAGTGTCTCCAGCTGCTACCCAGGCTTTGGTACCTAATGAGGGTGTGGAAGGCTCAACTGAGACCAACTATGTAAAAATCCAGCCCTGGGAATAAACACTGCCTCTGTCCCTTTGTTTGTTTATTGTTGCTTTGTTTCATTTCTCCAAAAGATTTATTTATTTATTTCTGAAATAACGGATTTCAGGAGAAAAAACATGAAGGAGAGAGGTGTAGAATAGAAAATAAATACAAATGTAAGCTGTTTTGCTATTTTTTAAAATAACCATAACAAATTAGTACAGAGAACAAAACAACACAATAAAGGTTCAAAGACTGAAGTGTTCCCTTCGGGAGGGCTGAAGATTTCAGTTTCTGGTATTTGGAATTGAGGCTGCAGTCCCTTGTTTCTGGATGAATCACTGGGTGTGTGCTCCACTCCATGCTTTTAACCAGATTTGAACAGAAATGCCTACTTGGCCCAGACAGAAGTGGATGAAGTGTTTGGTTTCAGGTGGGTATCTGGCAAAATTTTTCATATATTATAACTTATACTCAGCACATTAGAAATAAATGTGACTTTATTTAATTTATTTATTAATGTCTCATAAATCTAGTATACTACCTTATAGCAGGCAATGAAAAGTGAGTTATTTCTCCCATTTGACTAGATATATACATATAACATTTTGTTATTATGACATTCAGTAACCCCTTATATGATTACAGAAGTAGAAAGTTTGACAAGTAAAAGATGTCTTACGAAGCATTCCATTACTTTTTATATTATTATTAAACATAACTTTCTGTTGCCTATGTTTTCAAAAAGCGTTAACATTAATTTAAAAGTAAGTAGTTGTTCTCCAAAAACGACCAAAAAAACCTTGATTCTATTCATGTTTACTGAAGTTATAAAAAATATTGAGAGAAACTTGAAAATAAAGTTGCTGTAGGATGAATAATGACCCCTAAAGATACCCACATCCTAATCCTGGAACCTGTAAATGTTACCTGTAAATGTTATATATGGCAAAAGGAACGCCGCATGTGTGATTAAATTAAGGGTCTTGATGTGGGAAGATTTTCCTGGGTTGTCCAGGTAGGTTTAAACTTAATCACCTGTATCATTATAAGAGGGACCCAGAGGGAGAGGTGACTTCAGAAGAGACAGTGATATGATGACAGAAATAGAGATTGGAAAGATGTGACAATAAGCTGAGAAATGCCAGTAATCTCCAGAAGCTGGAAGAGGCAAGGAACAGATTCTCCCCTAGAGCCTCCAAAAGGACTAAACCCTGGTAACACTTTATTGGAACCCAGTGAAACTGATTTCGGGTTTCTGGCCTCTAGAACTGTAATAGAATAAAGGTGTGTTGTTTTATGCCACAAAGTTTGTGGTAATTTGTCACCTAGCCACAGAAAACTAGTAAAAGAACTTGCCTTTTTTAGTTGTCTACTCATCTTGTTGACCTCCTGATTTTACTCTGTTAATGTGCTTCCCCATTCTTGAATACATCTTTACTTTCTACCTCTTTTCTTTTTCCCTACTACTAAATACTACTACTACTACTACTACTACTACTTGTAGGTGATTCTCTCTAACTCTGATAGAACTTTTTTCTCTACTTTGATCTCTACTACTACTACTATTGGTAATGATAAATTATAGTTACATTTATTAAGTGGTTATTATATGGAAGACACTGTTCTAAGTGATTTAAAAGTTTACTTCACATAACAGTCCTCTCATTAAGGTTTTATTAGCATCCCGTTTTAGGGATGAGAAAGTAGAAGCATTGCAGCTAAAGTATACAAATTTAATAGATGATAAGAGGGAGAACCACAATTAGAACCAAGGCAAGCTGGTTCCAGTGCCCATTGCTTCCATGAATCCAAGTCTGATTTAGCTTTTAGATAACAGGGAAAAACCATAACGAATTCAAAACATAAAATGTAATTGTAGTTAATTACTTGTTCACTTTCTATTTCCTAACCTTTTCTGATTTTCAGTTGGATATTTTGTTTACACTTCTGATAACTGTATTGCAAATTTCCATAATAATTTTGTATCCTAGTATGATATTATAAATATAAAGTACACCCTCAAAATATAATGATTTGTGCTGTCAAAGAGAAAAAGTGAAAATTAAAAAAAAAAAACATAATAATGTTTGAAAATATAATGTTGCA
This sequence comes from Eubalaena glacialis, assembly GCF_028564815.1. Taxonomy (NCBI): domain Eukaryota; kingdom Metazoa; phylum Chordata; class Mammalia; order Artiodactyla; family Balaenidae; genus Eubalaena; species Eubalaena glacialis. The sequence goes on along the minus strand of NC_083730.1, from coordinate 48,105,342 downwards.
ATATTTGATTAAGGGGTTTGCTTCTTTCCAAGGTGGCAATCTCTTCCTGTAGACATATGCATTAATGGAAAAAAATAAAAACTTTCATGATGCAAAACAAGAAGCATGTGCCGAATTACCAGTAAGATTTGATTCTTCTGTTGGAAAACGAGATCTTGAAACGTCACAAATTAGTTTAGGCACTACTTTTGTGAACTGGAGTATCTTCCCAAAACTTTTAAGAACTAAACCTACTTAGGTTCTTCTGCAACTAAAACTGACTCTGTTGCTTTTATTCACATACTTTGTTTCTTAGGATTAACAGACTTTTCTCCCTAGCAGACCAGATTATTGCTTACCGACCTTAGGGACAAATCTTACTGATAGAGAAGTCTGGAAACAGGTTTAGCACTCTCTGGCTATTAGGAAGATATTTTACGATTGCCATCCTGAAGGCTTTCTATTTTTTTGCTTGTATTTACATTAAGTCAATGAGTAAGTGTGTGTTTCTGGTGTTTGTGTACGTATGAGTTTTTTATGTGCACTTTCTAATTTTTCAGGTAAAAATTTTATGTACATATGAACGATTTGATCTCTACTTTTATCATTTGAACTTTCACAGTTTGTATTTCTATGGTTTATCACTTAAATTAAAATGATCTCATTGAATATCGGAATATAATGGCCATTCCTTTCAGAAGCTACCCTTTGGCTTAGAACTCTTTAATAAAACACAATTTATAACATATCTCTTTTTCTCCATCCAGCAATATCTTTTTTTTACTCAAGATCAATTTATTTGAAGATGTAAAACTCTGGAATCCTAATAGTTTCATACAAATGATTCTTTCCTTCCTACTATTACTATTGCATATGGTAATACAAAAAATACTGTAATTTTTAGCTCATTTTTTTCTCTCCCAGTCAGTGATATTTGGATACCTCATGAGGGTAAAAAGAGGAGAGGTGATTCTCTCTAACTCTGACAGAACTTTTTTCTCTATATTTTACAACTTGGGCAATGATTATTTCTCTAGTGAACACTGAACAAATAATTCAAATATTAAATTAGCCATAATTTAAATTCAAATTTTAGTATATTATATAAATCATGACTATTTTGAAAGGACACGTGTTATTTTGAAAGGACAAATGTTTCTTGAGTCACATTTATATACATTATTTTATTCCCAGTTTGAGATTCCTTGAGGCTTCTGAAAATAGGGATAAAAAGACTATTTGGACATTTCTCTTCATTGACCCATAATGATCCAAATAACATTTTGATAAACTATGATGTGGATTCCAATTTCCTTAAAAATTCTAAATAAATTTAAAAAGCCTTTGTTACAAGGTCATAGGAAAATGTGAATCCTTTGACATAAATTCTTCACATATTTGTTAATTCAACTAAACAGATTTGGCAATGATGATGTGTGAAAAGAACAGTGAATATGGAATGAGAATAAAGTATGTTGCAAACTATATGCTATGTTATACGCTAGCTTTGCAAACTTTGGAAAATTACCTAAAGTCAGTTTTTATTCATATTTAAAATGTGACTAAAAATAATTGCTTCAATAATTGTTAAAAGAATTAAATGAAATAACCATAAAATCCCCAAGCACAGTGACTGAGATGTAGTGAGTCTCAATGGAATAGCTACTTGCATTAGTCTTTACAGAAGCTTGCTTTGGGGTCCTTTCTGTGTCCTTAGAAGGATATTAAGTCCAGGTAAATGGCTACATTTTATTGCCTTGAGGTATTTTTCCAAATCCCACTGTGGTTCCCTGGTGAATGATGCTAAAATTCATGGAGGGTCCATATTGCTTAGGATATAGCCTAAGCGTCTCCTTCTACTTCTGACCTTCGACACACAACAGAGCAGATAAAGGAGAACAAGAAAAGGGTCGCATTTTAACCACATTCTTTAAAATAGTTCCTCTTCACCATCTCTAAAATATATTTTGACATGACAGGTGTTAAGACTCTGATGAGAAAACATGAGAGAAAAGGCAGTGGAGAATGAATAACTGATTCAGTGTTCAAAACAGAATTGTGTAGAGAAAGTAGGCAAAGAAGCAAAGAAGTCTTCATATTTATGTATATCCCCCTATATCAACTGACAGCTGACTCCCTGCCTCAACACCAGCCTAAATAGATGAACATTATTGGATCTTCAAAATTACTGAACTATCTGCTTTCTATATAAAATTAGGCAATTTATTGTTTATTCAGTCCTTGGAATTAATAAATAATTCCTTAACATCCCAAGATTTATATTCCTTTCTGTAAAGGGAAATGTATGAAGATAAAATAAAAAGATTATCACAGGTCTAAAATACATCATTTTGTGCTAAAATTGAGAAATTGTCCAGAAAATGAAATATAGAGTTCCTAGATGGCAAAGAATGTATCACTTATCTTTGTTTTTGTGTAGTTCCTAAGAGTTCTACAGTTAATATTGCTGGAATAAATGAAGCAACAGTTTAACGTAATGTTTTACTCATTTTGCACTGTTATGCAAATAGATTTTACCTCTTTGATTTTGGTCAGGAAAATCATTTTCACAAACATCGACACAGTTTGAAGTATGTCTACAAGCAAATATTCCAGTCGGATGGGAACTCAGTAACACTCTAAGAACTCAAAATTCCATTGTAAATTATAACTTAGCCATGTTTCTTTCTTTAACAACTGATTTTTTTTTAGGAGAGTTTGGTCTTCTCTCTGTGAGTTATACTTTAGACATGTTTTTGAAGAGTATTTTATTCAATAATTGTTGATGTCAAAAAATCAAAAAATTGCTTTCATACTAAAACTGAGCTTAGTAATATATCATTTCAGATTTGCTTATTCACTTATAATAAAAAACAAAATCTTTAATTTTCAATAAGGTAATAAATTATACTTCATACTCATAATCATTTTTATAAAATTAAAAAAGAACTCTAGTAATATGAGAATATAGATGCAGCTGGATTATATGTCAGCTTCAACAAATAATGAATACCACACAAAGGCTCCTCCATTGAGAATAAATTGGGCTACTTAGGAGAGTTTATTCCTTTAGACACATTATTAACTTTCTAACCTGTTTAGATCTCCAAATTAACTTCCAAAATTGTTATCAAAAGATATGACACTAATTATTTAAAATATCTGCTTTTAAAAAAGGAAAATTAGATTTTAACTTCAGTGATATCATTCACATCTCTTACATGATATACATATGTCTTTGGGCATGTGACTTGCAAGCCTAAAGACAGAAAACTACCGAGTACCATTTAATTACTGTGGGACTTTTCTCAATCTCATGTCTGAGCATTAGTTTGTAAAACTGGCATTTCCATGTCTGTTGTACCTACCTTACTATTCAAATAAGGTGTAATGTGAGATAACACTAATGTATTTGAAACTGTCAATTGTTTACACAACTTATGCTATCACCATTAGCAATAATTATGTATACTTAAGTTTTCATTAAGTATAATGAATAAACATATATTTCATTTTCAATAAATATATTGAAATATATCAATGTAAATATATGTCTATGATATAGTCATAAAAGCAGGGGATTGAAGTCATATTATACAAATACAACTATGTCACCTTAGTTTTAAATGTCTTATGATCCTCAGTTTTATCGACAACAAAACTGGGATAACCCCTATTGTACAGTAGTACTATGGATACAAAAGAAAAAATAATATAAAATACTTGGTTCATGGTGGGAACAGAAAGCATTTTATTAAGGCAGAAACTTGTGGTATAGGTAATTCATATAGGTCTGTAATACTGAAAATAATATGGCCATTTGTTGCAAAATAAGCATCATTTTCTTCCTAATTCATGGAAGAATTGGCAGGAAAATAAAATTCATGTGAAAATGTTTTTAAAATTAGTAAGTGCGATTTCAAAGCAATTGTTGTGCTGTTATGCTTATTTTAGAAAATAAGCAAATGTTCTATAAAAATGATTAATACAATTTACTTTAACAGTTGTGCCTAGAATCTCCTCTTATTGCGAATATCTACAGTTTTTTAAAAAATTATAACCTAACTCTGCATATAACAATTCTTTGGCATAATTTTATTTGGAAGTGTTATGAGTTATAAGTTCATTTATCAGCTTGTAGATGCAGGGATATAATAATCCACAGTTCATACAATCAATAATATTTACTGAGCAGGGTAGGGTCCATTAAAATAATGGTATGCTCCAAATTCAGGCCCTTTGCAACTTGTCTCCCCTTTGCCTTGATCAGTCTTCCTTGAAATATTCACTTGTTCACTCTCATGATAAAATCAATCTCTGGTCAAATGTCACCTCATCAGAGAGGTCTTTTCTGATTACATTATCTAATAGTATCTATAACTATTCATAAACTCACCCATGTTTTTCTTCATAGAACTTATCTGATATGTATTATATTTTTAAATAGATTTTCCTTTTAGAGAAATTTTACCCCCTGCCCCTACACATGCATAGCTGCCCCCATTACTAACGTCCCCCACCCCAGTGGTGTATTTCCTACTACTGATGAACCTACATCGACACATCATAATCACAAAAATTTCATAGTTACACTATAATTCACTATTGATATTGTACATTCTATGAGTTCAGACAAATGTAGAATGACATGTATCCATCATTATAATATCATACAGTATAGTTTCACTACGCTAAAAAACCTGTCTTCTCCCTACACATCCCTCTTTCCCCACTAGCACCAGGCAACCACTAATCTTTTTACTGCCTCCATAGTTTTGCCTTTTCCAGAATGTCATATAGTTGGAATACAGTGTCTTAGTCCGTTTGGGCTGCTGTAACAAAATACTGCAGCCTGAGTGGTTTATATAAACAACAGAAATTTATTTTTCACAATTCGGGAGGCTGCAAAGGCAGCCTGGAGGCTGCAAATTCCTGGCACTGGCAAATTGAGTGAGGTGTCTAGTGAAAGCACACTTCTTGGTCCATACAGCACTTTATTACTGTGTTCCACATGATGGAAAGGGCAAGGGTTCTATCTAGAGCCTCTTTAAATTTCATCCATGAGGGCTACACTCTCATGATTCAAACACCTCTTAAATCCTCCATTTCCTAATACCTGGTATTAGGGTTAAGATTTCAATGTGAATTATGGGGGGACACAAACATTCAAACATAGCATATAATATGCAGCCTTTTCACATTAGATTATTTTACTTAGCAATATGCAGTCAAGTTTCCTTCATGTCTTTTCATTATATTACATTTTTATTGTTTGATCTCTTACCATCAAAATATAATATATAAAAATAGGGTCTTTGTTTTTTCCACTATGATGTCACTAGCATCTAAAATAGGATCTGAGTGAAGTAAGTCAGAAAGAGAAAGACAAATATTGTATAATATCACTTATGTATGGAATCTAGAAAAAATGGTACAGATGAACTTATTTGCAAAGCAGAAATAGAGTCACAGATGTAGAAAACAAACTTACCAAGTATGTTACCAAGGCGGGAAGGGGTGTGGAATGAATTGGGAGATTGGGATTGACATATATACAATACTATATTTAAAACAGATAACTAATGAGAACCTACCGTATAGCACAGGGAACTCTACTCAACGCTCTGTGGTGACCTAAATGGGAAGGAAATCTAAAAAAGAGTGGATATATGTATATATATAACTGATTCACTTTGCTGTACAGCAGAAACTAATACAACATTGTAAAGCAACTATACTCCAATAAAAATTAAAAACAATAAAAATAAAAATAAAATAGGATCGACACAAAATTTGCATCCAATAAATAATGTTTAAAGAAATAAATATATTAGATGAGTGATTAAAAATTACAACGAATGTTAACACATTAGGCAGTCTAGGAGGTCAGGAAAAGATTTCCTGAAGATTTAACTGAGGGAGGATAAATTATTTTCCAAAATTATATAACTAGTAGATTGCAAAGCTAAGAAAGGAAGACATATGTGTTGAGTTAATTAGACTTCACTATTATACACTTTTGCCTACAAAATCTAATTTACTTAATTTTATCTTTCAACAGGTTGTGGCATTATTGTGGAGACAGCTGTATAAATTAGATACATTACTGATAAATTTTGTGATTTGAAACTTCTGACATAAAGAAAACAACTCTAAGGCATATTAAGATAAAATTGCTTGAAGTAGTAATAAACGGAAGATCTTGAAAGTAGCCAAAGCACAATACAAATTATATGCAGTGTCACAAAAATAAGGAGAGTAGGCTTTTAGCCAGATGTTTTGCAAGCTAGAAGACAATGCAGTGAAATCTTTAAAGGACTGAAAGAAAAATGTTGCCAACCTAGAATTCTATGCATAGATAAATTAAAGTCTTTTTTTAGACAAACAAAAGCTGATAGAATTAATCACTATCAGACACACAATGTAAGAAATGTTAAAGAAATTTACTCAGAAAAAATAATTAATTAAAGAAAGTGAAAAAAGTTTTGTATTCTCATTTAAAAAATATCTTCAAGAGGTAATTGTGGGGACTTCCCTGGTGGTCCAGTGGTTAAGAATCTGCCTTCCAATGCAGGGGACACCGGTTTGATCCCTGGTCTGAGAACTAAGAACGCACATGCCGCAGGGCAACTAAACCTGTGCACCACAGCTAGAGAGAAGCCTGTGTCGCAACGAAAGATGCTGCAACTAAGACCCGACACAGCCAATAAATAAATAAATAAATAAATATTAAAAAAAAAAAAGAGGTAATTGTGACTTCTGAGAAACTGAAGACAAAGGCAATGGCCTAGGTTCCACCTCCCAATTTATCCTCCAAACACAAAATAATAGAAGGAAAAACTAAAATGACATAAACACCACACCCTTGGTATAACTGAAAAATGCCCAGGCATCAAATTAACTGTGAGTTTAAAAAAAAAAGAAAGTTCAGTATACAATTTGTCATGCTCTTGTCCCATCCCCACCACACTGAAAAAAAGGTAGAAGGGGAGAGCTAGTAATTGGCTTAAATGACTAAATTTAATGTATTCTAAAAACACTGTCAAAATGTCTAAGTCTACCCTGAAAGTATCCTGTGATCAGATTGTGAACTACAAGAAAAGGATTTAAAACTGCATGTACTTTGAAGGGGTAATTGTCAAAATGAATACATTCTGGGGAAGAAAAAAGGCAAAAAGAAAGGGAGAAGTGCTTATTGGCAATTAGGTGATGAAGGGAAAAACAAGGGCAAGGGGACATTCGGGGTCCTACAAAACAATACTGACGTGTAGCAGAGATAGTAGGTATCGCTGCCTTGTTACTGGTCTTTATGGAAATGCCACCAGGATTTCCTCATTACGCTTTAGGATATATTTTCCTGCCTCACTCCCAACCTATCGTTGGAAAGAAAGAAGAGGAAATCTGGTAATGGGCTTGAGGTTACTCTAACACCATTGTCAGAATGGCAAAGTCTTCTTTAATTCTTAAAATAATAAACAAGTGCCCTGGGCTACAGGAAAAGTGCTGAAAAAAGAAGAAAAACGGAAGGAAGGAAGGGAGGGAGGGAAGGAGGGAGGGGCAAAGGAAGGAGAAAAGAGGAAAAGATAGAAAGTGAGAAATAAGCTACAGACATATATTTCTTATCGATTTAGATGCAAACTTTGTTACCAAAATGTTAGTAAGAACCTGGAAATATGTTGAATTAACAATATGTTAAGACCAAGTATGGTTTATCCAAGAAATACAAGGTTGTTTCAAAATTTTAAAATCAAGCAATATAATTCTTATTATCAACAAACTAAATTAAAAACTCTATGTATCTATCCATTTATCTATCATCTAATATTAATATCACATACATTTAGAAAAAATAATTTGACAAAATTTGACATAGCATTCATTTAAAAAATCTCTTCAAACTAGAAAATAAAGGGAAATCCCTTAGCCAGATAAAATGCATCTGTGAAAACCTGTAGCTACCATTATTCTTAATGTTGAAACACTACTTTCATTCTCCCCGAATTAGGAAAAAGGCAAGGATTCCATTCTACCCACTTCTATTCAACATTCACTGGAAGTCACAGCCAGCACAATAAGACAAGAATATGAAATAAAATACTTGTTAAGCTTGTCAATTCCTACATAAAATCCTCCTAATATTTATTCTTCTATATACTTTGTATTTCTCCATTTATTTAGATATTTAAAATTTTCTCTTATTAATAGTTTGCATCTGGAAGTACAAAGGACCTAGAATGGCTGAAATAATTTTGAAAAATGTAGTACAAATTTGGAGGATACACAGATTTTAAAACTTACCGTATGTCTAAAGCTTTTAAGACAATGTGATATTAGCATAAGAATAGATATTTAGGTCATGAAACAGAATGCAGAGTCTAAAAATACACCCACATATTCAATTAATTTTCAAGAAAAGTTCCAAGGTAATTAAATCTTTTTAACAAATGGTGCTGGACAATCAGAAATCCATATCTAAAAACAAAATAAAATTTTACCTTTACCTCATACCATGATAAAAAAGAAATAGCTTGACATGGTTGATAAACCTAAATATAAAACCTGAAACAATTAACTTTTGGTAGTAAATGTCAGAGAAAACATTTTTCCCTCTTAGCTTAGGCAATGATTTCTTACACATAATACCAAGCACATAAAATACCAAAGAAAACGATGATAAGTTGGTCTTCATCAAAATTAAAAATTTACACTTTTAAAGACACTATTACTATTAAGAAAATGACTGGAAACAGCATTTGCAAAATATATATAATAATGAATTTATATCCAGAATATATAAATTATGTTTAAAACTTAATGATTAAAAAAACAAACAACTTAGTTGTTTATCTTTTAATGGGAAAAAGGTTTAAACATATTCCAAGCAACTAAGCATGAGATGCTCAATATCAATAATTATCAGGGAAATAAAATGAGATAATAGTACATACTTTTTACCAGGGGTAATATTTTTTAAATGGGAGAAAAAAATGAACACTGGCAAAACCAAGTTCTGGTGAGTATGCAAAGTAATTGGAACATGAAGAAATTGCTGGCAGAAATGCAAACTACAAGTACTTTGGAAAACATATGGCAGTCTCTTACAATATTACACTAACAAGTACCATACGACCCAACATTCTCACCTGTAGTCACTACTCAAGAGAAATGAAAATATAAATCCATAAAAAAAAGTACAAAAAATATTTATAGCAATTTTATTCATAATTTACAAAAACAGGAAACAAGCCAAATGCCCATCAACTGATCCATGGTAAACAAATTCTGGTAAAGCCTTACAATTGAATATTATTCAGTGATAGTAAGACTTACTATAATACAATGATAAGGATCAAACTCAAAAATATAATGTGAAATGAAAGAACCCAGAGACAGAAAGTAAATTCTGTATCATACATCATTCTAGAAGACAGAAATAATATCAGGGGATATCAGGGATTGGAGCAAGAAGAGTAAATTGACCACAATATGGAATGAGGGACATTTAGGGAGTGATGAAAATACACTACGCCTTGATTATGGTACAGGTTGCATGTCTCCATACATTTGTCAAAACTCATCAGACTGTACAGCTAAAAGGAACAAATTTAACTGTTTGTAAATGATCCCTCTATAAACTTGAATGATTAAAGGTATAAATAAATTTTAAAATATAAGCCATAGAAACACCAATCAAAATAAACCTAAGAGACTATATCAATATGAGATAATGTGGACTTCAGAAAAGGAATACAAGCAGGCACAAAGAGAATAATTTTATAATGATAAAGCAGTCAATTCAAGAGAGCCAAAAGAAGGAAAGAAAGAAAACGACAATTCTAAATGAATATGCACATCATAGAACTTTAAAAAACATGAAGTGGCACTTCCCTGGTGGTCCAGTGGTAAAGAATCCACCTTCCAATGCAGGGGACACAGGTTCGATTCCTGGTTGGGGAACTAAGATCCCACATGACACAGGGCAACTAAGCCCACATGCCACAACTATGGGGCTCGTGAGCCTCAACGAGAGAGCCCGCATGCTGCAAACTACAGAGCCCACGCACTCTGGAGCCCGTGAGCCAAAACTAGAGAGAGAAAACCTGCAAGCCCCAACTAGAGAGAAGCCCGCACACTGCAACTAAAGAGAAACCCAAGCAGACTGCTTGCCATAAAGAAAAGATCCCGCATGCCTCAACAAAGATCCTGTGTGCTGCAACTAAGACCCGATGCAGCCAAAAAAAAATTAGGAAAATAAATAAATAAAATAAATATTAAATAAATAAATAAATAACATGAAGCAAAAACTGACTGAACTGAAAGGAGAAACAATTATAGCTAGGAATCTCAAGGCCCTTTCTTGATTACTGGTAGATAACTGTCTATTGGTAGAACTAATAGACTAATGATCAGTAAGGGTATACAAGACTTCAACAGCACAATCAAGCAAACTGACCTAATTGACATTCTACCTAACAAGAGGAGAATACACATCATTTTCAACTTTCATGAACATTCATCAGGATAGAAGTGATTAAAAAACGAATCAACAGACAAAGGATTAATCTCCAAAATATATAAACAGCTCATGCAGCTCAATATTAAAAAAACAAACAACCCAATCCAAAAATGGGCAGAAGACCTAAATAGACATTTTTCCAAAGAAGACATACAGACGGCCAAGAAGCACATGAAAAGATGCTCAACATCACTAATTATTAGAGAAATGCAAATCAAAACTACAATGAGGTATCACCTCACACCAATTAGAATGGGCATCATCAGAAAATCTACAAACAACAAATGCTGGAGAGGGTGTGGAGAAAAGGGAACCCTCTTGCACTGTTGGTGGGAATGTAAATTGATACAGCCACTATGGAGAACAATATGGAGGTTCCTTAAAAAACTAAAAATAGAATTACCATATGACCCAGCAATCCCACTACTGGGCATATACCCAGAGAAAACCGTAATTCAAAAAGACACATGCACCCGAATGTTCATTGCAGCACTACTTACAATAGCCAGGTCATGGAAGCAACCTAAATGCCCATCAACAGACGAATGGATAAAGAAGATGTGGTACATATATACAATGGAATATTACTCAGCCATAAAAAGGAACGAAATTGAGTCATTTGTTGAGACGTGGATGGATCTAGAGACTGTCATACAGAGTGAAGTAAGTCAGAAAGAGAAAAACAAATATTGTATATTAACGCATGTATGTGGAACCTAGAAAAATGGTACAGATGAGCCGGTTTGCAGGGCAGAAGTTGAGACACAGATGTAGAGAACAGACATATGGACACCAAGGGGGGAAAACTGCGGTGGGGTGGGGATAGGGGTGTGCTGAATTGGGCGATTGGGATTGACATGTATACACTGATGTGTATAAAATTGATGACTAATAAGAACCTGCAGTATAAACAAACAAACAAAACAACTAATACTAAACTTTCATTGGGTTATTTGTATGGAAATATGTTAATATAAATGTTTCAGACATTACATGAAATTTCTAAAAATCTTATATGTTCTGGTATAACGTTATAAGTCATAATCCTAGTTATTACTTTAAAATGTATATCTCAGAAATAACTAATTTTCTTGTCAACTGCATTATTATGAACTTTCATCAAATCTTTAACCGTGGTCATTTTTAAGTCTTTTGTCATTTACAGACAGTTCTGGGTGTACTCTGATGCTTTTGCAAGTATGTTCCTATAAAAGGGTTTCATCTTCAGGAAATTCATAGAAAAGATTCTGACAAGTACAGGTTTCTGGTACCTGACTGTACTGCTGAACTGAATGAATAAGCATTTTCAGAACTCTAATGAAAAACTGATGAGCTCATAAAAGTGCTAACAAAAGATCAAGATGAAAAAAAAAAAATTAATTACATGGGACTGAGTGAACTGATGAGGATGAGTATAATTTTTGTGACTTTCTGGTTGAATTTAAAAAAAGAAAAAATCCCACAAGAACTCAGAGGCAAAGAATACACAAATCAATTTTCACTGCAAAGTAAAGGAGCTGTTACAGTGGAGGATTACTGGACTGAATGTCAATATTATGACATAGTATGAGTGTGTTTCATGTATGGTAATTGCAATCATTGTTGCTTTTGTTGTGGTCATCCATGTACAATGCTTGGTGTCAGTCTATTTATCTCTTGTAAAAATAAAATACAGTGTGTGTGAAAAAAAAAAAAAAAGATGGAAGTGATTTTTTAAAATTTGGGCATTTTTAAAGTTTGCAAGCATCTTTTTGTTAATGATTTATAATTTAATTAAATTTTGTGAGAAAGCTTACTCTGTAACTTTGAATTCTTTAGAAATTCAGTGAGACTTATTATATGGTCCAGCATTTGCTCTACATTGGTGAACATTTTGTGTACTTAAGAAGAATGTGTATTTTGCAGTTTGGCATTTGATGGTGTTGATCAATCCTCTATATCTTTTTCTATTTTTTCTAGTGGTTCTGAGTGGCTTCTCAAAAATCTTCAACTTATGTTTGTGGTTTTGTCTATCAATCCCTTAATTTGGTCAGTTTTCCAACTTTATTGAGGATATTTTTGCTAGATACAGAATTCTACGTTGACTATTTTTTTCCCAGGACTTAAAGATAATATCCATTGTTTTCTTTTCTCCATTGTTTTTCGACAAGAGGTAAACATATATATATTATATATATATATAATATCTATCTATCTATCTATATCACTCTTCTTTATACAAATTATCCCTTTTTTCTCTAGTTGTTTTCAATACTTGACTCTGTCTTTGGCTGTTAGTCATTTATATCTGGCTTACTTTTTACTTAGGATTTAGGAATCACTTAGGATTCACTCAGATCCTTGATTTTTAAGTAAAAGTTTTTCACCAAATCTAGGAAATTTGCAAAATTATTTATTCAAATGATTTCATGCCCCATTTTCTCTTTCTATATTCTACTTCTAGAATCCTCTTTTGCCCCTTTGATCTCTGAAACACTTTTCATTTTTTAAAAAGTCCTTTGTCATTCTGTTTCTCTGAATAAATCATTTTACTATTTTGTGTTCAAGTACATTCTTCTATGATCTGCTAGTAAACTGATGCGTACAATTTTTCATTCCAGATATTGATTTGATTTCATAGAATTACCACTGTCCTTGTTCTTATGGTTTCCATTTTCATCCACAAATTATTCATGTCTTTACTCATTATTTCCAGTATTTCTTGTAGATTATGTATGAGGTTTGTCGTTGTGGTTAACATAATTGTAGAGAATTCAATTCTGTTATCTTCCTTTCAGTAGTGTTGATCTTTGGTCTAGATGGCAGGAATTCTATTCAGTTCAAATCCCAAACTCTATCACCCTTATGGTGAACCATAACTGAAATCTCTACTCTTTTCTTTTAGATTTCCAGATGTTATTTTTTTTTTCTGGGAAATTTGGTGTCTTCCATGTAGGTGCAGTTCAGTGATCAGACAAGGATTTTCAGAGTACATATGCAGATTTTGGAGCACTTTCTCTGTTCATATTACACAGCAAGGACTGTATTTTCTCTCAGGCAAAAAGACTTACAAAGGCGAATCTCACTCAGTAGTTTCATTTCTTCCAATGTCCACTTTCCTTCAATTTCTGCCTTTTTGAGTCACTCTTTAAATTATTCTTTAAACTTCAAGCAGTTATTGTTACATAATTTTCCAGAGTTTATATTGGTTGTCTGTTGGTGGGTTAATCAGATCCCCTATTCCATCACTACTGAATTGGCTTCATACTATAGCAGCTTTGAGTAAGCAACTTAAAATGTTATAGGTTCTTTAAAGTGTAGAATAAATAATGATGGTCCAGTTTGCTCAATCGAACGTTTTCTAAAGAAAGAATCCCTTGGAGCATGCTGCTATTTGTCAGTAAAATCATAAGAAAAATTTTTGTAGCTTTTTACCTGTCTGGATGTTACTAATATCCACTAGAATTCAGGCAGATTTAAACATACTTTCTGCAGAAAAAAAAAGTGTAAGTTATAGCATTAAAAGCCAAAATTGTTGTTATAGAGTCTTCACAGTGGATTTTTGAAAATGTAACTGTAACAGAATTCTATGATGTGTAATATGATGAGCCAGTAATTAGTATATATCACTTAACTTATACTTATCAGGATTCAAAATTTGCCCTTCAGAATGGAGGTCATGAATGGTAGGTAAGAACATCTCAGTTTATGGTGTTTAGATGCAACTAGGAAATGAACAAAATACTGCAGTTAGGTGTAAATTGGTCAGTAGATGTAGCTGGAATTCCTTTTGTGATGTTTCACTGAGGAGCACAAAGGAAGAATAAAATGTGCAGATGACAAGTATGTGTCAATCAAGTACAACACGAGATATGTTCATACACATTGTATATTTGTACAGATTCTGTGTTTATTCCTATAAAATTTTTTATTTTATAGACAAGAAATACAGTGTTTATATTGAGGTCAACTATTTATCTCATGTGACAGAGTTTCCGGGTGGTGGAACCAGAATCTGAATCTAGGGACACCCACCTCTAGATCTCATGCATTTTCGAGGCTATATGCATCATGGTGTATTTTTGCAGGGTCTATGCCCTTGAATATAAGGATCCCCTCTCAGGAAAGACACACAGAACTCAGATATAGCAAACAGACTTGAGTTCACAGATGGTTACAGATGGCCAAAAAGTGAAGAAGAACATTATAGCATCTGGTTCATGCTTGGTCCTACCAATTGAGAATGTAGGATCCACATAGAGGTGGCTAAAAGCAAAGTTTTTAAAAAGACGCCTATTTTAATTTCTTGATGTGCCCAAGATTATACACATACATTTAGCAATTTGAGAATTTTTATGGATTTTATTTGTGCTTTCAACCACTATATTTTGTTCAGAGTTTTTCTTTTTTCTTTTCAATCCCTTCATGAATTCAAATGCTATAGTCCACAAGAAAACATTATTAGATAGGCCATTTGTAATTGGTATTGCTATTTTTTAAAGTGCTTAATGACGTTGTTTGAAGAACTTATTTTATATTATATAAATGTATAGTCATTTATTATCTGTATATTCTATGACACGTTAAGATGATAGAAAACAGGGGCTAACTCTGGATGTTAATTAACATATTAAACACTTAATAGGTACTCCTTCAATAGTTCCTAATTTTAATGATAATATATTTTGTAGTAGTTTTACTTTGTAAATTGGCCCACATGTTTAGGAGTCCAAAGTTTATAAGTGAACTCTACTTTTTTCTTACTTTTCATATTAAATTAAACAAAATATATTGTCTCAAGTTATTTATGTTCCAAGAATATTACTATGAAATGGTTTATACCTGGACTCTAAATGTTATTGTAGAATGATAGATTTTCTTTCAAACATGTTCTTAAGGAACAAAATCAATAATGTGACTACAATGTGACTACAATCCATTAAATTAATACTGCATCTCTTTTCTGACATTCCAGTCAGTATCTCCCATAATTTTATTATGTTACCATGTCTTCACAGGCTTATGTAACTGACTGCCCAAACTGCAGCATTTAGGAAAGTTTTCTGCACTTGGCACCAGAATATCTCAAGTTCCTAAACTCATTTCATTTGTGACTTTTGAAAACTAGCAACCAAGACATGTCTTTACAAGCATAAGACTCCAAGGAATTGCACAGCTGAAAAGCTAAAAGAAAAAAGTGAGTTGAAAAGAGTCAAAAGCAAGCCAGACTAGAAGGGGATACGAGCAGCATAGATACAGCAGAAAGCATAGCTTCAAAGTAGGATATGTGGAATCTCACGGTACACATAGATATCACAAGAAAAACAAAGGGTAACGTTTTGTTTTTCACCTAACCTTCAAAAGGAAGCCTCCCGAGAAATTGTAAAAAAAGTATCTTAAGCAATTTTTACCTCTGAGATTGAATTTGTTAAAAAGATGTAGATTGAGATGAATAACAACATTTTTTCAGAATGTGATTCCATTCTCTACATGCAGAAATAATGCTTTATAAACAGATAGGCATATTGCTTTATTTTCATGAATCTTTTGAGAAGATTTGGTAGGATTTTTCAGATTAGAAATAGTGGTAGTATTTCTTCACATATAAAAAGGCACCTGTTATAATGAGTTGCATTTAATGTATGCTTAAGTAAAATTGTGTTTAATTTTACACATAACATATGAAACTTTGCTTCATGAAGACAAGTCAACCATAAGTCATTGTTTTCATTGGTTTTAATTGAGATTTATTAAAACAAGTTTTGAGATATTCAAGCCAATCTTCATATCAAATCACCTTACCTGATAGATTTATAGATCTCAGTATGTAGGGCACTGTCCTTTACTTTTTGAATAGTAAGGTAGCCTTCAGGTGTTTTTAGTAATATGGGGATTTAGAGTCAAAATGGATATTCTAATATAACTTTAAAATTTATTCATATAATTTTATGTAGATAGGGAGTTGGGTAAATGAGTCTGAGTACCAAAAAAAACCCATTGGCAGTAGTATCGCTTAGGAATCAGATGGAATAATGGTGTGTGTCTGCAGACAGACACACAGTCATCTGTCTCATAAAATCACTTCCTTTAAGTGGAATCTTGTTTGTCTTATAAATGCACTGATCTATATATTTTTAAAGTCATGGGTCATTCAAAATAAAACACATATATCTAAAATTTCTTTTTGACACAGTGGGTTTCTTTACTAGAGGAATACGTATAAAAACAATATTGGGGCCTTTAAGTAAATTACAAGAACCTTTCTGAAATCAATTAGTGGAAAGATGAAAACTTTTCGTATTTCTCTAATTAAATAATTTTTTTCATGTTAGTTGGGGCCATCCTGTTAGTAACGAAGGTACCTCTCCTAGGTGGTTACATATCTTCCTCATTCAGCCTGAAAATTATATATTGGAAGTTAAGTAAAAATGGATTCACTGAACTTTTTTCAATTATAAAAATATGTCTGAGACTCTCCCACTGGCCAAAGTGGATTTAACCACCCACTTGAAATAATCCAAAAATGAACAAAATATAAGAAAAAGTGATTTTGAAGACATCGGGCATCAGACAGGACATCAGAGAAATGGAAGGTAGTCATTGCCGAGAAATGAGAAACAAACAAGATAAATCCAAAAAGTATATCAGCTTACTTCCTTAGGTTCTGGTCATTGGTACAGTAGAGGAATGCCAGATGAAGACTTGTAGAAATGTTACGTTTAGGAGATGAGCTAAGAGAATATGGGGAAGAAGACATCTAGAGTAAGAAGGACAAAGTCCCTGAGAGGAAACTGTTGCACAGACAGAAAATTCCAGAGACCTGAAGATGGCCCCCTTGAGTATGCAGCTTTCTTAATCGCATTCATCTATTTTGTCCTTCCCCCCTGCTACGTCCTTCTGGAAACCACCAGTTTGTTCTCTGTATCTATGAGTCTGCTTCTGCTTTATGTTTGTTCATTTGTTTTGTTTTTAAGATTCCGCTCATAGGTGACATCATATGGTATTTGTTTTACTCTGTCTGACTTATTTCACCTCGCCTCTAGGATCATATATGTTGTTGCAAATGGCAAGATTTCATTATTTTTTATGGCTGAGTAATTAAAAAAAATAATCACCTAGGTTGCTTCCATATCTTGGTTACTGTAAATAATGTGACTGTGAACACTGGGGTGCATACATCTTTTCAAATTAGTGTTTTCATTTTCTTCAGATAAATACACAGAAGTGGAATTGCTGGATTACATGGTAGTTCTATTTTTAATTTTTTGAGGAACCTCCATAGTGTTTTCCATAGTGGCTGCAGCAATTTGTATTCCCACCAACAGTGCACAAGGGTTCCCTTTTCTCCACATCCTCAACAACACTTGCTATTTCTTGTCTTTTTGATAATCGCCACTCTGACAGGTGTGAGGTGGTATCTTGTTGTGGTTTTGATCTGCATTTCCCTGATGATTAGTGATGCTGAACGTCTTTTCATGAGCCTGTTGGCCATCCATATGTCTTCATTGGAAAGATGTCTATTCAGGTCCTCTGCCCAATTTTTAATTGGATTGTTTGGTTTTTTTTGACATTGTTTTGTATATGTTCTCCCTATACAAATCTTCCTATCCATGAACATATTATGTCTCTTTATTTGTGTTATATTTGATATTTTTCATCAATATTTTATATTTCAGCATATGGATACTAAACACGTTTTGTTAGATTTGTATCTATTTCATTTTCTCTAAAATTACTGTAAATGATACTTATTTTTAATATTATGTTTCTAACATTTTGTTGCTAGTATATGAAAATCTGGTTGATATTTGTATATTTATCTTCTTAAATTCACTCATTAGTTTTAAGAACTTTTTTTGGCAGATTCATGGGATTTTCTGCATATACAATTATGCCATCTGTGAATAGGGGTAATTTAATTGTGTCCTTTCCACAATTAAACTTCCTTTAGCATTTCTTTTATAGTACTAGTACTAACTATAAATGTTCCTAGTTTTCCTTCATTTAAGAATGGTTTGTTTTGCCAATAGTCCTGAAGGATATAAGATATACCAGTATATTCAAGATTGACAATTCTTTTCTTTCAGCACCCGAAAAATGCTCTTGCATTTTTTCTTGACTCAGTGGCTTATTTGTTGTTTTTTTCTGGATGCTAACAAGATTTTTTCCTTTATTTTTGGTTTCAGATTTTTGATTATAATGTCACTTGGTTTGAATTTCTCTAAGTTGATCTTACTTGGGATTTGCTGTGTTCTTGGATCTATGAATTTATATTTTAAATCAAATTTGGGAAATTTTTAGTCATTTTTTATCAATTGCTCTTTGCTGCAATCTCACTCTCTTCTCCTTCTGGGATTCCTATGATATGAATATTAGAACTTTGATATTGTTCCACGGGTCCCTAAAATTCTGAATTTTAAACTTCTTTTCAAGTTTTGCATTACAATTCCAACATTTGATCTATATTGAGGTTGGCATCTATTGATTACATTTTCAGTTGAGATTTATTTAGGTTTTCTTTTTTCTGTGCATATTGAAAAAAAATGTTGGTATGTATCCTTGTCATTTGAAATATTATGTCATATGTGACTCTGGGTCTTGCTTACAAAGTCTAAATAATATTGACATTTGTTGTTATTGTTTTTAGCAGGCAGTCAGTCTGGTTAGGTCAAGGCCAAATGTCTTTACCAACGTTCTGCTGCTTATGCTTCTGATACCTATTTATAATACCCAGTCTGAAACCTGAGCATCGGTTTTTAAATTGTATTTCAATGTTCAAAGCCTCTTCTGTGCTGAATTAAGTCAGTTTTATACATGTGCAACTATGGGGTAAATACAAGTCTTCAACACCTGGCTTTAAATTTAAAGCATCCTTTCTCCAGCCCCTCCCTCTTGTGTTCCTTCCCACCCCCAGTCTATGTTTCCCAGTGGTCCCCTTCCCAAGGCTCTGTCTATGACCTTGAGGTTTTAGATTTTCCTCACTCTTGCTAGTGTTCTGTTCCCCAAGGTCTGTTACTATCCTGTTTGGAAATGGACATGTCTCCTCTTTGCTGGCACTTGTCTGGTGTCAAAACAAAACAAAACAAAACCCAACATCTTCACAATCCCATAAGAATCACGGAAAGGTGTACTGGCGTCAAGCCACAACAGAACACTCCTTGGAATTTTAACAGAAATAAAAAAGGAAAACACATGTAAGAGCCTAATTTGCAAATGTTCTGTTGATACTTAGTGTCTATTCACTGAAATATATTATTCTTACAACCTGAGAGATAAGGGACAATTTACTTCCCTCTACCATCTTAGTTTCTTATTGTTAAACTTCAGACTTCAAATATTATTGTTGTATGGCGATGGGGTTCACAGCAGGTCACCCCAAAATATACCATTTTGGTATATTGATTATTTTGAATTAAAGTTACTTAAGAAACAGCCAGTACAAGAAGGACACATTAACCCTCCTTTGTTCTCCTGAAAGCAAGAAATGAACTCCCACGTGAAGGTATCGTCCCTATACCAAGAGAATAAAAGACATTCTTATCGCCAGAGATAGGAAATTCAAGGCCAAGAATTGGCTGTATGAACAAAATTTGTTACTTCTTTATTAATTTGCTACCTCAGCAAGCCTCCTTAGTTTGTCAAATCTTCACAAATAATTGCTTATTTGTCTGAAAAACTATAAAGGCTTCCTGCTTTGGTCACTTCTTTGGGTCTCATGTTCTTATGAGACTCCTATTTGTATATAATTAAATTTAGGTTTTTTCTCCTGTTAATATGACTTCTGTCAATTTAATTATTACAACAGCCAAAAGAACCATGAGGGGTTCCCCTCTCGGGAATTGCTTTCCCTTTCCACAATTGATTTGCTATTCAAATTAGTAAAGACTTAGGAGCGGATGCCATGAAAACTACTAACATAGAAATACAATGTCTTTACTCATTAGGAACTCTAAGAATATTCACTCAACTAGCTTTTCTTCTCTATTTCAGTTCCTAATATTATTTTTATTTTGAGTGCAATAATATTGATCACTTGATAGCCTCAGTCATGCCAGAGCAGTCAGTAATTCCACTGAAATCCTATGAAAGTGTGGTATATAAAGATCTACAACAATACAATGAGCAGGTAACATTTTTAGATTTTTAAAATATGAATCAAGAAAAGGAAATAGTTTACAACAACAATAATACATTAAAGCCTTTAAAAATGTCCCCAAATCTCTTTCAGTCAACGTAAAAATGCTTTCTTCTATCTCCTTATTCTCTTCTTAGTAGGATCTGCTAATCATTGCATATCAGCATCAAAATAAATTTAAAATGAGTTCTTACTACATTTTATTGCTTTCTGTTTTGTCTAATTAGTAATATTGCATGAGAGTTATTTTTATTGTTTTATCTGTGTTTTAGATTAAGTAATGATTTGGGAGATAGTTTGAGAACATGAGTATTCTTAATAAATTACTACTATGGGGGAATATTTTCTACTTTCTAAAATCTATTTACCAAAGAACTTCTGGGAAAGAAAAACATTTAATAGTTTATGAATATGTAATATGTAGCAGACACTAACAGAACAGAAAAGACTTATTAAGGCATCATTTTGTAAAAGAGGTACTTACCTAATATTTCCTCCAGTGAACAGCTAAATACCTTTCATTCTCAGGAGGACTTAATCATTCAATCGTGTCTAGCTGTTTATTCATCTCAGAAATTTCTTAAAGAAAAATAAAAGATTGAGATTATTTAAACCTTTAATAAAGAACAAGACTTATACTAGATAATTACTCATAAATATATAAAACAATGAAACATCTTAGTTTCATACATATACAATGAACTCTGTAGCAGATTACATTATTGCCTAACTTCTTCTCCTCATTAGGAACTGGAAAGAAATCTTACAACGTGTGGGTAAGATGAGTCTGTGCCCTAGACTGTTCTGTATTCCTCTTCATTATGTTTCTGTTGATCTTCTCTTGTGCCCTCACCAGTTTCTGCTAAATTGTCTTCCCTGGAAATGAATTTTTGAGTGTGGTTAGTAAGGACAACTGATATCATACCTTAGCTCAGTCAAATTATTAGTTGAGTGATCTTGAGTAAATTATTTAATCTCTCTTGGCTTCAATGTATAATATATCTCTCTTTGATTTCTATTGAAAGGATAAGAGAAGAATTAACTCCACTCTCTACTTTTCCTTGCTAATTGTAAGCTACTTTTACTGTATTTCCAGGATTTATCTACTTATTTTCACAATATTTTCTGAAAGATATTGGCTGCTTGCTTGTGTGCTGCTCTACCTGTTTCCTTAGCCCTGCAGCTCTGTGTATCTACACTGTGTAAATTGTCTGTCATTCTCAAAGCACTTGGAGGTATTAAGGGAATATATCATATTACTCTGCATGGAAATTGTTTGTGGTATTGTACTATACTGAAAAATCTCCCCCTTTAAAAACCGTAATATACTGGCAATGATTACATTGGTTACACTATGGGTAGAAACTCCTTGTTTTTATTTATCAGTATCATAGAAGCTGACATATATAAACCATAGTCCATTAAAAAAAAATAGCATTTCTATATTTTTAATGTTTTTACTTTATTATATATTTTTAATTTTTCAAGATTTATTTATGATAGACAAATTGCATATGAAAAAATCTGTACAGTCAAAAGGGTACAAACGTTCAGTTATAAGATGAATAAGTTCTGGGGATCTAGTGTACAGCATGATGATTAGGATTAATAACACTGTATTATACAGTTGAAATTTATTAAGAGTAAATCTTAAGTGTCCTCACCACACACACACACACACAAAGGTAACTGTGTGAGGGAATATATGTGTTAATTAATTGTGGTATTCATTTCACAACATGTACCTATACTAAATCATCACATTGTAGACCTTTAAAAAATCATGTTTTACAACATGTACTGGATTTTATATGTTTCAATGGGCTTTCACATGTTTGGGAATGACATCTTGAAACAGAAAAGGCAGATACAGCAGTTGAGATTGTCCTGAGTCAACCAATGCAGACAAAGAAACCAGGGATACCAATACTGGATTATTAAGCACAAAAACTTTAAGGTACAAGACACAAAGATTCAATATCAAACGAGGATTTGAAAATCAAGGTTTGTGTTTCATCCCACAGAATAGATAAAACAGATCACAGAAAGTAGAAGATTCAAGAAATGAAGTAGAGGGTAGAGCACAATGTTGCAAAGCTACCAGATTCTGCCATATCAAATTCTGCCCTTCCCCATCATTGTGGAGCTGTGTGGATTTTGAATCAATATTGCCAGTTACAAACTAGTAACTGAAACACATTGATCATTATGGGAAGTGACTCTTATCTATGGCTCACTCTATTTAGAAACACACTTGCTCCAATGAGTCAGTTCTATTTCATGGTGACAACCTCCAGCACAAGTATAATCACTTCCCTCCTTCCAAATATATACAGACATTTTCATGTTTTATGGAGTGAGGTCAGTGTGAGGGAAAATTCTTTACTTCACCAAGGAGGGATTAAAAACATCCAGTGAGAAATATCCCAACTGAGCCATGAGAACAGTGTAACACCTAGCCCTTCACACATCCAAGGCCCTTCCCAGGCCCAATTTACTTCTCAAGTGTCACCTTCTCACTAGGTAGCATTAAGTATGAACACATTTTAATATATGAGGCTCTGAGAGATAGCCTTCCTCTTTAACTTCTCCATAGGTTTCAGTGCACTATTTATGCAAAAGCTAGCTGGGAGTCACATTTTCTCTTGTTATTTAAAGATTAGCTTTTTCCTTATCTCTGTTCTCACTGCAGTTTAGCTATTCACTTATAGCTGTCATCTCAAATACTATAGCTATTTTTTTTTATATCTCCTCCACTAGCCTTTGTGCTTAGCTCCAGAATGACTAAACACAGCAAATACCCCTATACTCAAAATCATACCATGCACAGAAAACCAGCCATAACATGGGTAAGAGAAACCCATGTTGTGGGTTTTTTTCTACATAATCATGACCCTATATCTCTCTGGTATTTTTGATTCATCTTTTCTAATTTACAGTACTGATAAATTTTGATATCCCATTTGCCCTTCTTTTTTTTTTTTTCTTACTGGGTTAGGTCCTCAGTAAACGTTCAGTTCTTTATGCTTCCTTTATTACAATTATCTTCTGCTCTAATTCTGAAACCCTTATCATTATCCTCTATTAATGATGCTTTGTTTCACTAGTAAATATTTGACACTTTAACTACAAGACAGGATTAAAATCTGACATTAATCAGTAAGAGTAGCTAGCATTGAGTAAGTGCTTATTAAATATTGAATACAAAAATTGGTGAAAGATTTGTTTAGGGTGACATGATTAATTTGTGGTTAGCCAAAATTATAAGAAAAGCCTCAGTACTTCTGGACTTAACTACTTTCTACAGGGTAATAAAGTTATATTAAATAAATAAATAAATGTAATCATTCCATAAAAATCAAAGAAGATACATTCAAAAACATCAGCTTCTTCAATAGACCATCTAGCTCTAGACTACTCAAATTGTTATGGAACACAGAGACATAGAACAATTTTTATTGTACTTTCTTTTTGCATCAAATTGCATTTCAACATGAAAGAAAACACTTAGGACAAAAAATTCATTGGGAAAACTCTTTCCAGCTTTTTTTCTTTCCACGAAATGGTTAATTTGACATCCAAATTGCATTAGATTTCCCAAGGTCATTAAAGCAGTTCATATGTGTTACCTTATGAGTGTCAACTATCCTATGACAACATACATCAAATGCTGACCTTATTTATAACTGCAATCTTATAGCATTTTTTTTACTGAGGTAGGAAATTCATTTATTATGTCTAAATCATGCAAACAGGGTAAAGCTACACATTCTAAGAGATCTCATAAATGGCAGATTTGGATTGATTTTTTTTTTTTTTTTTTAATGTTCAATTACCCCTTAAGTGAAGCTGAGCTGCCAAACTTGCCCTTAGTTTTCCTCTTTTGTCCTGGTTTGTTCTTAATGCTTTGGAATTGATTTGTAGAGCATTATGTGTTCTTGAAATAGATTCTCTGAACTATGTACTTGTATACTACAGAGTTTAAATACACACTTTCTGTATTCAACAGCCAGGTTGACTGTATGAAAGTTAAAAGTGTGTCTTAATCTTCTCCCCTCCACTCTCCTAAAACTTCTTTCCTATCTACTGTTCCCTACCTATCCCCGGTAATACACAAATATATAGCTGGCTAATGCTTTCATCTACTGTCTTTACTTAAGAAAGATACATATACAGTTTCTGATCTTCTTCTTGCCTCTAGTATTTATGTATGTGATTCACCCATCCAAAACAGTCTTAGGTACCTATATGCATACATACAAAACTAACAACTTCTCCCCCCAGCTAAACTCTTTTATTTAAGCTGAGTTATTTTGGAAAGCTTATCCTGTCATCCCTTCCAGAAATTTTATCAATTACAAATGTCAATTTAGGCACTGAAGTTTGTAGAAATATTACTTTATTTATTTAGCTTGAATAAATTAAAGTTACTGAAGTTCCCATTTTCCTGAACTGGTGGAAATTTAACCTCAGTTATCAAGTGGGCTTCCCTATCTGTACTCTTCTAGAATCACATTTGAATGAAGTAGGCTTTACAGAGAGACGGGGGGGGGGGGAATAGTCCCCTAATCTCTATTCTATTGTGCCTATACTGACATCCCCGCCAGGGAATAATTCCTCTCTGAAGTTTTATCATTTTCTCAGGTATTGTCAGAGTGTTCTGTAGAGTTCCCAGTACGTCAGTATGTCAGGATCCACAAACCTGTGTATCTTCTCTGGTGACAGAACAACTAAGACTGCTTTGTTCTTGTTATTGCCTGTCAACAGTAAAATATTCTCAGTTTTCAGAAAAACAGCAGCCAGAATGTATATATGTTCTTCAGTAAAAATGTAGTTTTTTGGTTGTGTTTTTTTTTTGGGGGGGGAGGTGGGGGGTCTGTTTGTTTGTTTTGTTTCTCTTGCCATTGTAGACTTAAAGTTTTCCTGAGGCAGAGGATATGCTTGAGGGTTTAAAATGTATTGTGCCAAAAACTGATTAGTAATACAGTGAGTAAAAATGATTTGGGGTTCCAGTTGGTTTAAGGTTACAGCATGCGGATGAAAAATATCACCTGCCACATCAGTAAACAAAAGATGTTCAAGCCATCAAGCCTTCAGCCACTGGAGTCACCCACAACTGTGCACCCTGAGGGGATTCAGTTTGGAGAAAAACAAGATACTGGCCCTAGATAGTTAAGGTGCACATCAAAGGAATAGTTTCGGTAAGTCCAGACTCTTGCATGTTCCCATACATAGGAAAGTGTTAAATTCATTAACTTGAGATGTCTGGTTTTTCTTTAACTAACAGTCATCTTTTGATGTTCCGACTACCTGATTCTTGTTGCAAAAACTCCTATGCATCCTGGCTCCTCCCTTACCTCTTTGGAGCAGTCCCTTAGAGCTGTCTGAGAGGCTGTCTCTCGGGCTTAAGTCCTCAGCAAGTCTGCTGAACAGAACATAATTCTCAACTTTTAGGTTGTGCCTTTTTTTTTCATTTGACAAGTGGAATAACTGTTGTTGGAGTAATCTATCTCTCTGCTGATAACAATTATAAACCCAGAAAACCACCACCAAAAAAAAAAAATCCCATAAAAATAAAAACAAGCAAACAAACAATAATTTTGAAGGCACCAGAGAGGGATCAAAAGAAGCAGAATCTGGAGGAAATACGACCTTCAGAGAAGGTAAACTTGATGAAGTGAGATCCACATTCATCCACCTTCTCTTCTTAAGGCACTCTTCTAGTTACAGGGTGTTTGAGAGATGAGGCTCAAGCAGAAGCAGCAGCCACTTAAAGCTGAGGAGTCACAGATTACAGTTCGAGCCTGTAAGAACAACTGAAAAGTATGCAGCTACAAGGGTGGGAGGCCCAGGAGGTGAATAGAAACATACCATACATCCTTGGTTGACACCTGACCAGCAATTCTGCAAGAACGACTCCAAGCAGCCAGGGAAATACTACAGATAGAAGACTAAAAATTCTTCGCAGGGATTTCATCATCTCTGCCACTAGGGATACAGTGTTTGAGGTTGTAGTCCTGCCAAGTTAGAAGGACTTGGTAAGCACCTCAAACTTGTGATTAAAACTTAAGAAAGTCTACATGTTAGAAATTAGAATTGCATCTCGCAACTAAGGACAACTCTTATAGTAAATACTAAAAACCATCATCCATAATACCAAGATGATCTTGCAGCAGTTTATCTGCGTCCTAGAATAAAATTCAACACATCTCAGAATATTAAAGACTTCATACCTTCCCTACAATGCATGATTGACAATTTCCAGTTTGTGATAAAAATTAATAGACATAAGAAATTATAAGAAAATGTGTTCAACATCAAGGGATGTATAGTCAATATAAACAGATCCAAACTGACACGGGTACTATCATTAGCAGAAAATACATTTAAAATCACTATGATAAATATGGTAGAGAATCCACAAGAAAAGACTGAAATGAAACAGCAGATAGGATATTTCAGGAGATGTATGGATACTTTTATGGAAGTATATAATAGAAATCTTAGAGGTAAGAAATACAACCAAACACACACACACACACACACACACACACACAAACAGCCAAACCACATCTCAGTGAACTGGATTAACAACAGAGTGGACACAATAGAAAACAGGTTCAATAGGAATAAAGACAAGTCAACAGAAATGGTCCAAACTGAAGCACAGACAGAAAAAAAAAGTTTTGAAAAAAATGAAATGTCTTAAAGACCTGTAGGACGGTATCAAGTAGTCTAACATGTGTGTATTGAAGTCCCAGAAAAAGAAGAGAACAATAGCAGGGCGAAAAATTGTTCAAAAAATATGGGCCAACATTTTTCTAAATTTGATTAAAACAAACTAAAAATCCAATTACATATGCAGAAATTGCAGCAAATGACAGCAGAATAAGTGCAAAGAAACATACCTAGAATATCCTATTTAAAACGATGACATTATGGATTTCTCCAGATACACAAAAAGATACCTGCACCCCAGTGTTCACTGCAGCACTATTTACAATAGCCAAGACATGGAAGCAACTTAAATGCCCATTGACAGAGGAATGGATAAAGAAGATGTGGTACATATATACAATGGAATATTACTCAGCCATAAAAAAGAACGAAATAATGCCATTTCGTTGGGTGGCAAAGAGAGATTGTCGTGGTCCACCCACGAGAGATGGGTGGACCTAGAGATTGTCATACTGAGTGAAGTAAGTCAGAGAAAGACAGCTATCATATGATATCACTTATATGTGGAATCTAAAAAAATGGTACAAATGAACTAATTTAGAAAACAGAAATAGAGTCACAGATGTAAAAAACAAACTAATGGTTACCAGGGGGAAATGGGGGTGGGGGGAGGGATAAACTGGGAGATTGGGATTGACATATATACACTACTATATATAAAATAGATAACTAATAAGGACCTACTGTACAGCACAGGGAACTCTACTCAATGCTCTGTGGTGACCTAAATGGGAAGGAAATCTAAAAGAGTGGATATATGTATATGTATAACTGATTCACTTTGCTGTACAGCAGAAACTAACACAACATTGTAAATCAACTATACTCCAATAAAAATTAAAAAAAATAAAATGATGAAAAACAAAGATATAGAGAAAATATTAAAAGTACCTAGAGAAAAAAGAGATTATATGTGGAAAATCAACATTAACAACAATGGCTGACTTTTTTTATCATAAAAATAGAATGCAGAAGACAATGAAGTAACATTTTTAATGTGCTGGAAAATATCAACAAACAGTCAATCTAGATTTCTATATAAAGTGAAATTCTCGTAATTGAAGATAAAGTCTATCTCAAAAATAAGTCAATTCTGATAAAATAGTGCAAGAAGGGATGGAAAAAATTCTTTACGCTGAATGGGAAATCAGGCAGATCTACAGCATGAAATAAGTACTACCAGAAATGGTACATATATGAATAATATTTTCAAAAATAGTATTTTTTGTTTCTTAAATTATTTAATAGTCAGTTTTATTTTTCAAGGGTGAAAATATAGTAATGAACTGCAAAGTTCCTGGCATTTCTTGAAGCAAAATATTTGACAAAAAAACCCATAAAGCATAGCTGGGGTTAAAAAAAGAAATAAATTATATACCATTATATGATACTCACACATTATTTGAAGTTGTATAAGATTAAGTCAAGGAAAACAAAATGTCCAACAAACTCAATCATATCGTTATAATTTAAATGGGCAACACCCTCTAAAAAGTCAGAGTTTTTCAAATAGGACAAGAAAGCTTGACTTAAATATATGATGCTACTACAGATGCACTTTATTGTTTTACTTTTTATTTTTTTTTTAAATTTATTTATTTATTAATTTTTGGTTGCGTTGGGTCTTCGTTGCTCCATGCAGGCTTTCTCTAGTTGCGGCGAGCGGGGGCTACTCTTCACTGCAGTGCATGGACTTCTCATTGTGGTGGCTTCTCTTGTTGCGGAGCATGGGCTCTAGGCGTGAGGGCTTCAGTAGTTGTGGCACATGGGCTCAGCAGTTGTGGCTCGTGGGCTCTAGAGCGCAGGCTCAGTAGTTGTGGCGCATGGGCTTAGTTGCTCTGTGGCATGTGGGATCTTCCCGGATCAGGGATCAAACCCACGTACCCTGCATTGGAAGGTGGATTCTTAACCACTGCGCCACCAGGGAAGTCCTACAGATGCACTTTAAATATAAAGATGTAGACATATCAAAAGTCAAAGAACGGAAAATTACATTCTATACAAACATTATCCATAAGAAAAATAGTATGTCTATATTAATATCAGTCAATATAGGCATAAAGGATTATTACTAAAAATAAAAATTGTATTTTATAATCCTTAAAGGGTCAGTATTTCAGAAAGATATTTCAGGCCTAAATTTGTATACAACTAATTACAGAGCTTCAGGATGTTTGAAGCAAAAACTGTCAGAACTAGAAGGAGAAATAGAAAAAGACACGATTTTATGTGGATACACCTTTCTCTAGCAATCAGCGGAATAGACAAAACCCTCTGAAAGCCAGTAATAGAAGGTAACTTTCTGAATTTGATAAAGGATATCTTTGAAAAACATCAGCTAACCTAATAATTAATAATAAAATGGGGGCTTCCCTGGTGGCGCAGTGGTTGAGAGTCTGCCTGCTAATGCAGGGGACACGGGTTCGAGCCCTGGTCTGGGAAGATCCCACATGCCGCGGAGCAACTAGGCCCGTGAGCCACAACTACTGAGCCTGCGCGTCTGGAGCCTGTGCTCCGCAACAAGAGAGGCCGTGACAGTGAGAGGCCCGCGCATCGCGATGAAGAGTGGCCCCTGCTTGCCGCAACTAGAGAAAGCCCTCGCACAGAAACGAAGACCCAACACAGCCAAAAATAAATAATAAATAAATAATAAATAAATTAAAAAAAAATAAAATAAAATAAAATAAAATGTTGAATAATTTCCCCCTATATATTATGTAATGAAAACCTTTCACTCGTATTTCCCCATGAAAATGAAAGCATATGTCCATACTTTTACATAAAGTATCATAGAAGTTTGATTGGTAATAGTCAAAATCTGGAAATAACCCAAATGTTTTTCAACAGGAGACTGGATAAATAAACTATGGTATAGCCATACAGTTGAATACTACTCGGCAACAGAAAGGGATGAACAGCTGATACATACTACAAAATGGATGAATATAAAAATAATTATGTTGAGTGAAAGAAGTTAGTTTTAAAAAGTACATACTGTGTGATCCCATTTATATAATTGTCAGAGAAAAGTGCACTAGTGCATAAGGACAGAAAAAGTGGCTGTTGTCTGGGGATGGGGCCATGTGATAGAGACATGCAGGAGGAAACTTTTGGAGGTGACTGATATGTTCATTATCTTGATTGTGGAGACAATTTCATGGATGTGTGTGTGTGCGTGCGTGCTCAAAATTTAATTCATGATAACCTATAATTATATGCAGTGTATGGTGTGTCAATTATACCTCAATAAAGTGATAAAATGCATAAGAATAGATTTATGAAGAATGTACAAGAGCTATAGTTTTAAAGTACATAATATTATTAATATAATAAAAAGACCTGATTAAATGGATAGATGATGATGGAATGGAAAACAATAGTTTCATGATAGACATCGTTTCCAAATGATCTGTACGTATGTGAAATCTCAATAAAATACAGATTTTTTTTTAAAACAGCACATTGTTTTTAAAATTTATATGGCAATGCACAAAAACTAGAATATCACAAGCAATCTTTTAAAAATGAAAATTGGAAAACTTATACTAACTGATTTAACAAGTTACTGTAAAGCTATTATAATCAATAAATGTTGTGCTGCAATGAGGATTGACATATATGTCAATAGAACATAGCAGAGTCCAGAAGTAGATTGTCATATATATAAAGGCAGTTCAATGGAGAAGGAAAAAAGTTTCAACCAGAGATACTGGATAACTAAGTGGAAAGTATGAACCACTACCTCTATCTCATACCACAAACAAAAATTAATTTGAAATTTATCATATACCTAAATGTCAAAGCTAAAATTCCAAAGGTCCTATTACAAAAACAGAAAAATATCTCAGACCTGTGTTAAGGAAAGATTTCTTTGACAAGACATAAAACTGAATAAATTCAGACTGCTGTTAAGAATATGAAATGATATTACAACTCTGGAAAATAGTTAGGACATTTCTTATTAAACTAAACATGGCAATCCCCATACAGCCCAGTAATTCCATTATTTGGCATTTATCGCAGAGAAATGAAAACCTATATTCATACATAAACTTGTACACAAATGTTCATAGCAACTTTATTCATAATTACCAAAAAGTGGAGACATGCCAAGTGTCCTTAAACGGCTAGACAAACTGTGATACATCTATTCCATGGGATGCTATTCATCAAAGGAACAAACTATTGATATGCGTAACAACTCAGATGGGTCTCAAGGAAATTATGCTGAGTGAAAAAAATCATACAACAAAATTATAGATGTGGAGGACAGAGAAGTAGTCCAGGGCTTAGGGATGGGTAGTGGAGGGCAGTGGTTACAAAGTAAAAGTATGAGAAAGCCTTTGTGTCTTCATTGTGGTGGTGGTTTCATGAATCTACAGACATGATAAAAGACCTGCACAGGTGCGCGCGCACACGCACACACGCGCGCGCACACACGCCCATAAATGCATGAAGAAACAGTGAAATCTGAAAAAGCTCTGTCGAACGTACCAATATCAATTTCTTGGTTTTGATATTTTACTATAATTAAACAAGATATTTTCATTGGAGGAAACTAGGTGAAGAATACAAGAGACCCCTCTACAAATTTTTCCAACTTTTTGTGAATCTGTAATATTTCAAAAAAAATTTTAAAGTCTTTTAAAAAAAGCATATAAACATGAAAAAGATAAATTGAATTCACCAAAATTAAACTATATGTTCATCAAAAGACAGCACTGTTATATGAGATGGTCAATATGGACATTAAAGATTTTCAGAAATATTTTCAGGGAATTGCAAAACATAACCTTAGTGAGGTACAATTTCACATCCTTTAAAATGGTTAAATTAAAAAGCCACACAATACCAATAGTTGACAAGTATGCAGAACCACCAAAATTTTCATACATTGTCATTAGAGTTGTAAAGTGATACAACTATTTTCCAAAAATCTTTGGCAGTTTCATATAACAATAAAAATTTATTTAACCTTATACATGTAACATGGAATAGACTCAGGTAACTGACGTAAGAGAAATAAAATCATACATGTAACCAAAAAAACCATTATGAGAATATTGATAGTGACTTTATTTATAATAGTCAAATGTTGGAAATAACCCAAATATTCATCAGCAAGAGAAAGAATATACAATTTATGATATATTTTGTAATAAAGTATTACTCAGCAATAAAAAGGAACAAACTACAAAAAACAAGCTGGGAAAATTCCAGAATCATTATATTATACGAAAAAAGTCAGATAAAGATAGAAAAGGAAATGAGCACATTCTGCATGACTCCATTTATATAACTGTCTAGTATGGTTCTTGCATAAAGAGATTGGGAAGGGTAAATGGCATTTCTGGAGTGATGCTAATATTCTATATTTTGATCGGAGTTATGGCTACATGGATATATAAATTTTTCAAAACACATCAAGCTCTACACTTACAAAAATGTATTTTATTAGATGTACATGACATCTCAATTAAAAAAAAAAAAACTGACCTTGAACAAGCTGATTTAGTTGTAAAGTGTGGGCATTTGATCAATGGTTCTCAACTCTCCCTGCACATTATAATCACCTGGCTATTTTTTAAAGACAACCGATGCATACCATGATCCCACCCCAAAAATATCTTATGAACATTTTCTGTGACAAGTCCCTGACACTGCTATTTCTTAAAATTTCCATACTGACTCTTACAAGCTGCCAGGATTGAGAATCTTGAATGAGATAATCTCTAAAGTATCTTCCAGCAATCAATTTCAAGAGCTCTTACAATGACTACTTAAAAATAAATTCCATAATTATGATAAAAATAATACTTCCCAATAATTTGAGCATTATTATCATTTTTCCAATAATTTACAGAAAATATTTTCCATATTTTTTCTATACGTCTTTATCTTTTAATGTAGTCTAACTTTTGCAAACAGAACTTAAATGTACGAAAACATGCTTATCCTCACTATATATAAAGAGCAAACTGAACTGAAATATCAATTCTCATACATTGAATTAGGAAAAGATCTAAAAGTTTGAATACATAAACTGTTAGAAAGACAAGATTAAAACAGACTCATACATTGCTTGGCTAATGTCCAAAATGGAATACTGCTATGTAAGTTAACCTGTCAGTATACTATTAAGTTAGATATATGCATTTGCCAATTTTAGAAATCTAAACAAATACAAAACAATATATGCCAAAGGTTATTCATAATGGCATTATTTTTAATATTAGCAATTTGGAAATTATCCATGTCTATCAATATGGGATGACTGAATACACTAAGACATATCCACACAATGAAACTGTATGTATTCCTAAAACAATGAGTAAAGTTTCTATGCACTACTGTGGAATGATGTCCAGGATATATTGTTTCATGAAAAGACCTAGAGGCAAAGTATTATGCATAGTATGTCACTTTTTAAAATCTGTGTGTCAATGTACATGCATATATGATATTTCAGTGGACAGAGATTACACAGGTGTAATTCATATTGGACATTTATAAACATATATTTTTTTTAATATTTTAATATAAGTCGAACTTATATTTATTTATTATGATTTTATATTCTTAGTATAAATGCTCAGGTGTATATGTGTATATATGTATATATCCATATCCATAGCCAGAGCCATAGCCACACCAACATCTATATCTGTACCTATATCTATGTATATCTATACTGAAATTGACAAGATGAAATGACACTTTAATAGTAACACCTAACATAAAGGTCTTGGTTTCACTAAAGGAAACTAGAAAACTCTTTGGTGAAATGACTTATTCCATATAACTAGCAGGTATATTTTGTTAGGGCCAAAAGAAAAAAAGGATACAAATACCAAGAAAACTTGGGCAAGTATCCATGAGCTAGCTTGAACAGATTCTACTAGCTAAATTTGAGACCACCTGAATTAAAAATAAAAAAGGATTGTAAATAACTGTAGTATTTTGAATAAATAACGAAGTCATGAATCCATGGTTATATCCTCTAAAAAGATAGGGAAAAAAATCACTTAAATGCTATCATTAGAGAGGTGGCTATTAAAATAATCCATTGTGCTGAAAATTTGTAATAAAAGAGGATAAACTAAGCATTCATTTGTCTTCCTAAGAGCAACTGTAGCAATCCCTAGCTGGTGAAAGAAATCACTGTGCATGTGTCTATATGTGTGTGTGTGTGTGATGTTTTTACCAAGAGTGAATAGAATTTCTTTTGAGAAATATTTTGGAATAATTATCATTCCATGCTTGATTTTATAACAACTTTGTTCAGTTCATTGTTGGGACATAGGATGATGACTTCTTTTGACATCTCATCATCCCTGACCTTAAAATGGACAAAATATTGTCCTGTTAAAAGTATTGCAAACCAACCTCTGGAAAGCTTTTTCATCAGCAGAGCCATTTTCCCAGAAATGGTAATATGGTATTGATCTTCACTGTATTATAATACTCAACTTCGTTTTCCACATTCATGAGTATTACTGACTTTGCTGATGCCACATTTAAAAATATATTTGTGTACTAAGTGGTGAGATGGTAATACAACTCCAGGAAGATAATATATTATTGAATATTTTGGATTCAACATTAATGCTATTGGTATTATTCTCAACCATTTTTTATAGTTTTTATTAAAAAAATTTTTTTTATACTGTATTCTCTACTGTAGCACCACTGTCTCCTGAAGAAATTTGGGTTTCAACTTTCCACATTCAATGTGAACATCATTATGTTGAATGTAGATATAGAAATATTTTTTTAAAAAAACATTAAAATAAAAAATTCCTGAAAATACAAAATAAACAATCATAGCATATTTCTGCCTTGAACTCCTAGTCTTTTTAATAAAAATAAAGATCTGATCTAGTTTTAGTCTTTTAAATTTCATGATGACTATGTACTTTCTTTTCATTATCATTAATTTTATTAACTGCTTTACTGAGCTATGTGACATAAAATTAACTTCACACATTTAAAGAGTATAACTTGATATATTTCTTATACAAGAACATACCTATGAAACATCACCACAAACAAGATACTAAACACCACCCACAGCAGTTTCTTTGTGCCCTACTGTACTCCCTCCTTCCTCATTCTCCCTACACCAGCCCTATCCTCAGGCAACTACTGATCTGCTTTCTTTCACTGTAGATTAGTTTGCAATCTCTCTCATTTTATGTTAATAGAATCATGCAGTATGTTCACTTTTTGTGTCTAGTTTCTTTCATTCAGCATAATTACTTTGAGATTTATCCATATTGTAGTGTGTAGCAAAAGTTGAATCCTTTTTGTTAAATAGTATTCCATTGTGTGTGTGTATCTATTTATGCATAGATGCATGTGGGTTGTTTCCAGTTTGGGGTTACAGCGCAGGAAAGGCAAATGCAGGCAGAGCCCAGTGTTCTCCCTGAGATAAGGAGATAGAGCTCAGGATCTAGTGAGGCAAAATGACTATAGAGTTTTTATGGCAGACATTGGAGAGTAGAGAACTCCGGAAATCTGCAGATGGTGCCCCTCTAGTCTTTACTATGCTGGTTGTCATATATATGTGAGAGAACAATGCAAGGCCAGGAAAAGCACCACACAGAGATTAGAGGGAGAAATTCCCAGAAATCCCAAAGGCCATGGGTAATTTCTGTTGCCATCAGTAGAATGCAGTACTTTATAATTGAAAGGACTTCAGGTAGATTGCTTGAGGAGTTGCTTTGTTAATGAGGGAAATTAGACTAAACTGAAGCCTTCACTCATTTCACCTAACAAAACTGAAAAGCAAGGCCTTATTGCTGTTTCCATACAGCTTGAGTGCATCCCAGAGAAAGCTCAAGACTATTTATAGGAGTACAAGACTAGTCAGGATTCAACAAGGCAAAACTGACATCACTTTGCATCCAGTCAAAACTTACTGGTCATGAAAAGAAATTAGTAATTATGATTCATACTTAGAAAAAGATTAACCTATCAAAATTGACCCAGCAATGACAAAGATGATAGAATTAATAGAAAAAGACATTAAAATGGTTATTATAAGTTTGTCAAAGTTTTAAGTAACTAGAGAAAAGACTGAACATGTTAAGTAGAGACATGGAGAATATTAAAACATTCCAAATGATAATAAAAAAAAAAAAATCAAAAACCAAAGGAACACGCCAATTAATAAATATAAAATTAACTAATTTTATTATTGAGGAAAGTAAATATTCTAAATGTATGCAGTTAGCCAGTGTCATGAGTTGAATTTTGTCCCACCCAAAGATGATGTCCTAACCCCCAGTATTGGTGAATGTGATCTTATTTGGAAATAGGGTCTTTGCAGATGATCAAGATGATGTAATCAGGATAGGCCTAATCCAAAATGACTGCATTCTTATAAAAAGGAGAGATTTGGACACAGAGACAGATAGGTACACAGGGAGACCACTATGTGAAGATGAAGGAAGAAATCTGGTTGATGCATCTACAAGACAAAGAATGGCAAAGACTGTCAGCAAATCACCAGAAGCTAGGAGAGAGGCATGGAACAGATTCTCCTTCACTGCCCTCAGAAGGAACCAAACCTGCCAACACCTTGATCTCAGAATTCCAGGCTCCAGAACTGTGGGACAATAAATTTCTTTTGTTCTAAGCCACCACTTTTGTGGTACTTAGTTTAAAAGAGCCCTAGGAAACTAATATAGCCAACAAGTGCCTACAAAGTTAGATTTTTCAGCTCTTTGGATATAGGATTAAAGTTATAGTTGTTTTACAGTCATTCTTTTAGGAAACAGTCAATAGATACTAAATTTATGTTAGTTGTTATATTGAGTTTATTTTGGTTTCTGTTTTCATAATTCATTATAAGGCTTACTCTGACCTTGTGTTCTTCCTAATTCTTTATCAGTTTCTCCTATGGCTGCTCTTGACAATGTAACTAGCACATGTGATTTGTCACATCCTGCATCATTCCTCAGTAAAGTTAGATTAAGTTCATTTCTACACAATTATTCCCCCTGAAACACAGAGGGATCCATGCAAAAAATATTTTAACACCACAGGTAAAAATAAAGAGGAACCTTGATTCCTCTCCCAAAGATATAGAAAAAAAAATTAATTTAAGCCTATTACAGAAAAATATTTAGCTGATTCAGGTACAGAACTTAAGACAGTAACAGGGTTGGGTACCACAGGTATCAGAGGAATCACACAGTTATTTATTTCTCTAAGATCTTATACAGATCTATAAAGAGGCCAGCTTTCCTTGTCAAGTCTTGTTTTCCTTTGTCACAGGCCAACATCTCTTATTTATTATGCTCTGTTTGCTCTGTAATTATGGGTTCTATTTCTTATATTTGATCAAGAGAGAAGATATTTTAAATATAGCCATAGCTTTATTTTTTGGTGTAAGTTTTAACAGTGGGATTAATATCTTTTATTAAACTAGTATACTTTGTAGGGCCCATAATTATGGACCCATTTCTTATAACTCAGGCACTTTTAAAATACCAGATGACATTGTCATTTTAAGAAGGAATATATTTATCAATTCACGTACCTTGCCTTATAGGAGCCACAAAAGCACTCTGTCTATGTACACTAGGATATGGTAGCCCTTAGTGTACACAGAAGGTCCTTTCACAACAGGTAGATAGGCACATCAAGATAACAAAAGAAAGGCATGATCCTTTTAAAGAAGACCCATTTGCATGGGAACCTCAGAGGAGTAAGAATAGGTAGAAAGTTGTCAAACATTACTGGTATTATGTATGGGAGTGGTGATGTGACTATAGATCCTGCGGATGTTAAAGAGATGAGAGAATATTATAAAACACTTTGTCATAGATTAAACAAGTTAGATAAAATGAGAAAATTATTTGGAAACTACAAACTACAAAAATTCACTTAAAACAAAACTGATAACCAGAATACCCCTTATGCTTATAATTAAAGATCTTTTTGCAAAAAAACTCTAGGTGTTACTGACTTCACTGGTGAATTCAACTAAATATTTATGAAAAAATAAGTTAAAATAATACAATTTCTAGAAATATTCTTCCAATTGAAACTGCTGAAGTACTCCCGTCTTATTCTATTTATTACTCTGATTCTAAAACAAAGTCATTACAAAGAAAAAAAAAAAAATATATATATATATATACATACATACACAAATATCCCTTATGACCACACATGCAAAAATTCTTAACAACATTTTAGCAACTAGACTACAAGAGAGGGTAATATTTAATGATAAAGTGGGGTTAACCCAGGAAGGCAAGGTTGGTTTAACATTAGAAAATAAGTGTAATCCCATGTTAACAGATGAAATAGAAAACCATAGGATTAACTCAATAATGCATTTGACAAAATCCAACTTATATTTTTGATCAATATTCTTAAAAAAACAAAAATTAGAAACAGAATTAAACTTGCTAAACATTTAAAGGTTATTTACAAAAAAAACTACAGTTCGTAAAAGTCTTTTTTTCCCCAAAAGCATTTCCCCAAAGATCAGGAACAAGCACAGAATGTCCAATTCAACATTGAAATGGAATAAAAAAATTAATGGATTTAATTAATTAATGCAAATTAAAAATAAACTGTCAAATTGGTTTTCAAAGTGGTTTTACTATTTTACAGTTCAATCATCTGTGTATGAGAGTTCCAGTTCTTCAACAATTTTACCAAAGTTTTGTCATTCTTATAAACGTGTAGTGGTATCTCATTGTGGTCTTAACTTGTATTTCTCTAGTAACCTATGCAATAAACATTTGTTCATGTACTATTAGCTATCTGTATATCTTTTTTGAAATGTCTTTCCAAAATTTTTATCCATTTAAAAAATTCTACTGTTTCATTTTTCAGTTTTGAGCATTCTTCTATATATTCTAGATACAAACCTAAATGTTTGGCAAAGATGCTCTATTTCATGACTTACCACTTTATCTTTATCATTTCCTTTTTTTTACTTTGGGATTTATTTGCTCGTTATTTTCTAGTTTCTCAGGTTGTAAGTTGAAGTCATTGGTTTAAATTTTCTCTTTCAGTATAGGATTTTAGTGCTATAAATTTTTCCCGACCTATTGTTTAATGTTAAATTTATTATGTATTTATGTTCTGTGATTTGTTATTTTACTGGTTGATTTAGGGTTTATAGTAAGTCTTGAACTAATCACAGTCTATCTTCAAGTGACATTTTAATATCTCCTGTTTAGTGTAAGTTTAAAGTAGTATATTTCCACCTCCCAAACTTTGTGCTACTATGTTACTCATTTAATCCTTTCTGTTATAAATCTCACACTACATGTTTATAATTTTTATGTAAAAATTCAATTATCTCTTAAAGAAATTTAAATAATAACAAAAATGTTATATGTTTACACATATAATTATTTTACCTATGCTCTTTGTTCCTTTGTGCAGATTCATATTTCCTTGTGGTAAAATTTTCCTTTTAAATGAAGTACTTCAACACCTCTTGTTGTTTAAGTCTGCTGGTTAGCGATTCTCTTGGATTTTATATATCTGAAAAGTCTTTATTTTGACTTTGTTTTGAATTACATTTTCACTTAATATACAGTTCTAGATTCATAATTTTTTTTTTCTTTTTTAACATCTTTATTGGAGTATAATTGCTTTACAATGGTGTGTTAGTTTCCATAATAATTTTCTTTTAATACTTTGAAGATATTGCTTCTTATTTGCATTGTTTCCAATGAGAAACTTCCTTTCATCCTTACCTTTGATAATCTGTATATAAAATATCTTATATATCTGATGACTTTGAACTATTCTCTTTATCACTATTTTGAGAACTTTGATTATGATGTGCCTTGGTGTGATTTTACTAACATTTGGTGTGCTTGATGTTTGTTGAACGTCCTGGAAATTTGGGCTTATATTTTTCATTAAATTTGGACAAGAGTCGGCGATTATTTTTCAAATATTTTGCCCCCCTGACTTCAGGGTTTCCAGTTACAAGTGTATTGGACCCTTGAAGTTTAAGCTGTGGGCAGCTTATTATCTATTTTTGTTTGCTTGTTTGTTTTTGTTTTTGACCCTATCTTCTCTGTATTCCATTTTGGATTTTTTGTATTGCTATATATTCAAGATTACCAATCTTTTATTCTACAACAACTAATTTATCCTTAATCCTCTCCAGTTATTTTTACCTCAGCAATTGTAGTTTCAGTATCTAAAAAGTTTACTTCCATCTTTTAAATAATGTACATATTGTTATTTAACATTTTGAATATATAAAATCATTTTTAGTAACTATTTTTAGTGTCTTTGTTTGTTTGCTTTTGTTTCATTTTATTTTTTTGATTCCAGATAATATGACTATCTTCTTAGATGCTAGATTTTTTTAATTACCATAAATTTTCTTGAGCTTGATTCTGGAACACAGTTAAATTAGTTGGAGATAGTTTCATCCTTTTAGATTTTCTTTTACTATCTGTTAGATGGGGGATTAACCAAGATGGCGGAGTAGAAGGACGTGCTCTCACTCCCTCTTGCGAGAGCACCAGAATCATAACTAGCTGCTGGACAATCATCGACAGGAAGACACTGGACTTCACCAAGGAGGATACCCCACGTCCAAGGACAGAGGAGAAGCCACAGTGAGACGGTAGGAGGGGCGCAATCAGAGTAAAAGCAAATCCCATAACTGCTGGGTGGGTGACTCACAGACTGGCGAGCACTTATACCACAGAAGTCCACCCACTGGAGTGAAGGTTTTGAGCCCCACGTCAGGCTTCCCAACCTGGGGGTCCGACAATGGGAGGAGGAATTCCTAGAGAATCAGACTTTGAAGCCTAGTGGGAATTGATTGCAGGACTTCGAGAGGACTGGGGGAAACAGAGACCCCACTCTTGGAGGGCGCACATGGAATAGTGTGTGCATCGGGACCCAGGGGAAGGAGCAGTGACGCTGGGGGAGACTGAACCAGACCTACCTGCTAGTGTTGGAGGGTCTCCTGCAGAGGCGGGGGCTGGCTCTGTTTCACCGTGGGGACAAGGACACTGGCAGCGGAGGTTCTGGGAGGTACTCCTTGGCGTGAGCCCTCCCAGAGTCTGCCATTAGCTCCACCAAAGAGCCCAGGTAGGCTCCACTGTTGGGTTGCCTCAGGCAAAACAACCAACAGGGAGGGAACCCAGCCCCACCCATCAACAGTCAAGTGGATTAAAGTTTTACGGAGCTCTGACCCTCAGAGCAACAGTCAGCTCTACCCACCACCAGAGCCTCCCATCAAGCCTCTTAGATAGCCTCAACCACCAGAGGGCAGACAGCAGAAGCAAGAAAAACTACAATCCTGCAGCCTGTGGAACAAAAACCATATTTACAGCAAGATAGACAAGATGAAAAGGCAGAGGGCTATATACCAGATGAAGGAACAAGAAAAAACCCCAGAAAAACAACTAAATGAAGTGGAGATAGGCAACCTTCCAGAAAAAGAATTCAGAATAATGATAGTGAAGATGATCCAGGACCTCGGAATAAGAATGGAGGCAACGATCGAGAAGATGTAAGAAATGATTAACAAAGACCTAGAAGAATTAAAGAACAAACAAAGAGAGATGACCAATACAATAACTGAAATGAAAACTACACTAGAAGGAATCAATAGCAGAATAACTGAGGCAGAAGAACGGATAAGTGACTTGGAAGACAGAATGGTGGAATTCACTGCTGCGGAACAGACTAAAGAAAAAAGAATGAAAAGAAATGTAGACAGCCTAAGAGACCTCTGGGACAACATTAAACGCAATAACATTCACATTATAGGGGTCGCAGAATGAGAAGAGAGAGAGAAAGGACCAGAGAAAATATTTGAAGAGATTATAGTCAAAAACTTCCCTAACGTGGGGAAGGAAATAGCCACCCAAGTCCAGGAAGCGCAGAGAGTCCCATACAGGATAAACCCAAGGAGAAACACGCCGAGACACATAGTAATCAAAGTGGCAAAAATTAAAGACAAAGAAAAATTATTGAAAGCAGCAAGGGAAAAATGACAAATAACACACAAGGGAACTCCCATAAGGTTAACAGCTGATTTCTCAGCAGAAACTCTACAAGCCAGAAGGGAGTGGCATGATATACTTAAAGTGATGAAAGGGAAGAACCTACAACCAAGATTACTCTACCCGGCAAGGATCTCATTTAGATTTGATGGAGAAATCAAAAGCTTTACAGA
Source organism: Eubalaena glacialis (assembly GCF_028564815.1). Taxonomy (NCBI): domain Eukaryota; kingdom Metazoa; phylum Chordata; class Mammalia; order Artiodactyla; family Balaenidae; genus Eubalaena; species Eubalaena glacialis. The sequence continues at coordinate 48,062,808 of NC_083730.1, read as the reverse complement.
CAAGCAAAAACTAAGAGAATTCAGCACCACCAAAGCAGCTCTACAACAAATGCTAAAGGAACTTCTCTAAGTGGGAAACACAAGAGAAGGACCTACAAAAACAAACCCAAAACAATTAAGAAAATGGTCATAGGAACATACATATCGATAATTACCTTAAACGTGAATGGAGTAAATGCTCCCACCAAAAGACACAGGCTTGCTGAATGGATACAAAAACAAGACCCATATATATGCTGTCTACAAGAGACCCACTTCAGACCTAGGGACACATACAGACTGAAAGTGAGGGGATGGAAAAAGATATTCCATGCAAATGGAAATCAAAAGAAAGCTGGAGTAGCTATACTCATATCAGATAAAATAGACTTTAAAATAAAGAATGTGAAAAGAGACAAGGAAGGACACTACATAATGATCAAGGGATCAATCCAAGAAGAAGATATAACAATTATAAATATATATGCACCCAACATAGGAGCACCTCAATACATAAGGCAACTGCTAACAGCTATAAAAGAGGAAATTGACAGTAACACAATAATAGTGGGGGACTTTAACACCTCACTTACACCAATGGACAGATCATCCAAAATGAAAATAAATAAGGAAACAGAAGCTTTAAATGACACAATAGACCAGATAGATTTAATTGATATTTATAGGACATTCCATCCAAAAACAGCAGATTACACCTTCTTCTCAAGTGCGCACGGAACATTCTCCAGGGTAGATCACATCTTGGGTCACAAATCAAGCCTCAGTAAATTTAAGAAAATTGAAATCATATCAAGCATCTTTTCTGACCACAACGCTGTGAGATTAGAAATGAATTACAGGGAAAAAACCGTAAAAAACACAAACACATGGAGGCTAAACAATACGTTACTAAATAACCAAGAGATCACTGAAGAAATCAAAGAGGAAATCAAAAAATACCTAGAGACAAATGACAATGAAAACACGACGATCCAAAACCTATGGGATGCAGTAAAAACAGTTCTAAGAGGGAAGTTTATAGCTATACAAGCCTACCTCAAGAAACAAGAAAAATCTCAAATAAACAATCTAACCTTACACCTAAAGGAACTACAGGAAGAAGAACAAACAAAACCCAAAGTTAGCAGAAGGAAAGAAATCATAAAGATCAGAGCGGAAATAAATGAAATAGAAACAAAGAAAACAATAGCAAAGATCAATAAAACTAAAAGCTGGTTCTTTGAGAAGATAAACAAAATTGATAAGCCATTAGCCAGACTCATCAAGAAAAAGAGGGAGAGGACTCAAATCAATAAAATCAGAAATGAAAAAGGAGAAGTTACAACAGACACCGCAGAAATACAAAGCATCCTAAGAGACTACTACAAGCAACTCTATGCCAATAAAATGGACAACCTGGAAGAAATGGACAAATTCTTAGAAAGGTAGAACCTTCCAAGACTGAACCAGGAAGAAACAGAAAATATGAACAGACCAATCACAAGTAATGAAATTGAAACTGTGATTAAAATTCTTCCAACAAACAAAAGTCCAGGACCAGATGGCTTCACAACTGAATTCTATCAAACATTTAGAGAGGAGCTAACACCTATCCTTCTCAAACTCTTCCAAAAAATTGCAGAGGAAGGAACACTCCCAAACTCATTCTATGAGGCCACCATCACCCTGATACCAAAACCAGACAAAGACACTACAAAAAAAGAAAATTACAGACCAATATTACTGATGAATATACATGTAAAAATCCTCAACAAAATACTAGCAAACAGAATTCATCAACACATTAAAAGGATCATACACCATGATCAAGTGGGATTTATCCCAGGGATGCAAGGATTCTTCAATATATGCAAATCAATCAATGTGATACACCATATTAACAAATTGAAGAATAAAAACCATATGATCATCTCAATAGATGCAGAAAAAGCTTTTGACAAAATTCAACACCCATTTATGATAAAAACTCTCCAGAAAGTGGGCATAGAGGGAACCTACCTCAACATAATAAAGGCCATATATGACAAACCCACAGCAAACATCATTCTCAACGGTGAAAAACTGAAAGCATTTCCCCTAAGATCAGGAACGAGACAAGGATGTCCACTCTCACCACTATTATTCAACATAGTTCTGGAAGACCTAGCCACGGCAATGAGAGAAGAAAAAGAAATAAAAGGAATACAAATTGGAAAAGAAGAAGTAAAACTGTCACTGTTTGCAGATGACATGATACTATACATAGAGAATCCTAAAACTGCCACCAGAAAACTGCTAGAGCTAATTAATGAATATGGTAAAGTTGCAGGACACAAAATTAATGCACAGAAATCTCTTGCATTCCTATACACTAATGATGAAACATCTGAAAGAGAAATTATGGAAACACCCCCATTTACCATTGCAACAAAAAGAATAAAATACCTAGGAATAAACCTACCTAGGGAGACAAAAGACCTGTATGCAGAAAACCATAAGACACTGATGAAAGAAATTAAAGATGATACCAACAGGTGGAGAGATATACCATGTTCTTGGATTGGAAGAATCAACATTGTGAAAATGACTATACTACCCAAAGCAATCTACAGATTCAATGCAATCCCTATCAAATTACCAATGGCATTTTTTACGGAGCTAGAACAAATCATCTTAAAATTTGTATGGAGACACAAAAGACCCCAAATAGCCAAAGCAGTCCTGAGGGAAAAAAACGGAGCTGGAGGAATCAGACTCCCTGACTTCAGACTATACTACAAAGCTACAGTAATCAAGACAATACGGTACTGGCACAAAAACAGAAACATAGATCAATGGAACAAGATAGAAAGCCCAGAGATAAACCCATGCACCTATGGTCAACTAATCTATGACAAAGGAGGCAAAGATATACAATGGAGAAAAGACAGTCTCTTCAATAAGTGGTGCTGGGAAAACTGGACAGCTACATGTAAAAGAATGATATTAGAATACTCCCTAACACCATACACAAAAATAAACTCAAAATGGATTAGAGACCTAAATGTAAGACTGGACACTATAAAACTCTTAGAGGAAAACATAGGAAGAACATTCTTTGACATAAATCACAGCAAGATCTTTTTTGATCCACCTCCTAGAGTAATGGAAATAAAAACAAAAATAAACAAATGGGACCTAATGAAACTTCAAAGCTTTTGCACAGCAAAGAAAACCATAAACAAGACGAAAAGACAACCCTCAGAATGGGAGAAAATATTTGCAAACGAATCAATGGACAAAGGATTAATCTCCAAAATATATAAACAGCTCATTCAGCTCAATATTAAAGAAACAAACACTCCAATCCAAAAATGGGCAGAAGACCTAAACAGACATTTCTCCAAAGAAGACATACAGACGGCCACGAAGCACATGAAAAGATGCGTAACATCACTAATTATTAGAGAAATGCAAATCAAAACTACAATGAGGTATCACCTCACACCAGTTAGAATGGGCATCATCAGAAAATCTATAAACAACAAATGCTGGAGAGGGTGTGGAGAAAAGGGAACCCTCTTGCACTGTTGGTGGGAATGTAAATTGATACAGCCACTATGGAGAACAATATGGAGGTTTCTTAAAAAACTAAAAATAGAATTACCATATGACCCAGCAATCCCACTACTGGGCATATACCCAGAGAAAACCGTAATTCAAAAAGACACATGCACCCCAATGTTCACTGCAGCACTATTTACAATAGCCAGGTCATGGAAGCAACCTAAATGCCCATCAACAGAAGAATGGCTAAAGAAGATGTGGTACATATATACAATGGAATATTACTCAGCCATAAAAAGGAACGAAATTGAGTCATTTGTTGAGACGTGGATGGATCTAGAGACTGTCATACAGAGTGAAGTAAGTCAGAAAGAGAAAAACAAATATCGTATATTAACGCATGTATGTGGAACCTAGAAAAATGGTACAGATGAGCCGGTTTGCAGGGCAGAAGTTGAGACACAGATGTAGAGAACAGACATATGGACACCAAGGGGGGAAAACTGAGGTGGGGTGGGGATGGTGGTGTGCTGAATTGGGTGATTGGGATTGACATGTATACACTGATGTGTATAAAATGGATGCCTAATAAGAACCTGCAGTATAAAAAAACAAACAAACAAAACAACTAATACTAAAGTTTCATTGGGTTATTTGTATGGAAAGATGTTAATATAAATGTTTCAGACATTACATGAAATTTCTAAAAATCTTATATGTTCTGGTATAATGTTATAAGTCATAATCCTAGTTATTACTTTAAAATGTATATCTCAGAAATAACTAATTTTCTTGTCAACTGCATTATTATGAACTTTCATCAAATCTTTAACCATGGTCATTTTTAAGTCTTTTGTCATTTACAGACAGTTCTGGGTGTACTCTGATGCTTTTGCAAGTATGTTCCTATAAAAGGGTTTCATCTTCAAGAATCATGGAAAAGACTCTGACAAGTACAGGTTTCTGGTAACTGACTGTACTGCTGAACTGAATGAATAAGCATTTTCAGAACTCTAATGAAAAACTGATGAACTCATAAAAGTGCTAACAAAAGATCTAGATGAAAAAAAAATTAATTACATGGGACTGAGTGAACTGATGAGGATGATTATAATTTTTGTGACTTTCTGTTTGAATTAAAAAAAAAAATCCCACAAGGACTCAGAGGCAAAGAATATACAAATCAATTTTCACTGCAAAGTAAAGGAGCTGAGCTGTTACAGTGGAGGATTACTGGACTGAATGCCAATATTATGACATAGTATGAGTGTGTTTCATGTTTGGTAATTGCAATCATTGTTGCTTTTGTTGTGGTCATCCATGTACAATGCTTGGTGTCAGTCTATTTATCTCTTGTAAAAATAAAATACAGTGTGTGTGTGTGAAAAAAAAAAAACCTGTTAGATGGTACCAGAACATTGCTAAATCTAGGTAAAATTGTTCCTCAAAACTAAGGTAAGACACTTGTTACGCTATTCAATGCCCTATAGATCATGAGGCTTTCCATTCAGTGGGAACAAGTATTTTGCTTGGATTTGTGTGACATCCAGGCACTATTTATCTCTTTTCAGGTAGTTCTTAAGCCTGTATCACATGCATGTGCTGATCAGTATTTATCTGAACATTTGAGGACACTCTGCTACAGATATAGCGTGTTCTCTCTCTCTTCTCCAGTACTCTGTCCAGAAAACCTTAGACACCTTGGCCTCCCCAGACTCTCAGTTCTGTCTCCACAGTCAGGAGTTTGCAAGACTTTGCCTGTGTTGCCATCTCTGCACTAACACCTGAAATCAATCCTAAGGTAGAGAGTTGGGTGTTCATAGGGCTGAACTTACTTGTTTCCCATTTTTTTAAGGGATACTCTACTTCACTGTCTAACATCTAGCTCATATGAAACCACTGTTTCAAATACACTGTCCATTTTTGCTTGTTTCAGTTTTTATAAATTATAAACCAGAATGTGTCCTCCTACATCTAAAATCTCTGTTATATTTAGTTTGGACAAAGAAATATTCTAGATAACTATAATATTGAGAATAACTTGCATGATGAGGTATTGAACACTCTGCTCTGCCAGCAATAACAGTCTTAGGTTGAAATTGACGATCAAATGCGTTAGACACAATAGGCTTTATCCCAGATAAGTTTATCTAACTTTAAAAAGGATTTAGAATAGGTGACATCAGGAATAGAAACAGCATAACGAAGTTTTGGTTACTCTCAGGCACAGCTTCCAATGTCCTCCAGTTTGTACACAGGATGGGTAGGGTCACAAGTTACAAGGCTTACAGGGTGCAGACCACTTCCAGCTCAGGAAAAAGATATTCTGGGGTCCCTTGACCTTTTATATTTTCTCATAGCTATGTGAATAGTACCCATATTTTAGCGTAGCTTTTAATATCATTAACTTTAATTATCATTAATATCATTGTCAGTAACTAATCAATTACTGCTTTTTCAATAAGTAATCAGAAATGAACTACATGTTCTTTTTTGGTACAGAGCAATTATCTTAGACCTAATAGACTCTTATAAATCCACAGAATTAGTGTTTCAGTGATTCAATCATGGACTCTCCTGAAGCTAAAAGGTAGAATCATAGATCACCGGTTAACACTTTCCTTACAGATATCTCACCCAATATTGCTATCACACTATTATTCTACATGGACCCATTCACATTTTATTAAGCCACTCTGAACAGTGTGTAGTTAGTCCTGTATTTGGAATAAAGGGGATATCTACATCAAGGGCTAAATGGTGGTGGTTGAGATGAGAATGGAAGGTGGGGGGATATTGTATTCTTTCTTCCATATTATTATGATTTCATGGATCTTTATATCAAGGTCCTTTGAGGTAATTTCCTACATGCACTGTAATGCCAATTTATGATATTTTGTGACTCTGGAAATTGATATGCAATACTCTCTATTGTTTGGAATATACAAATCATTTCAGAATATCAACTCAATTTTCTAACAACACTTGTAGATCATCTACTATGTATAAGGCACTGTACTCTACATATATCTGGTTAGATGAATTGAAAATTATTAACTAGGCTAAGATAACTTCTTCCAGTCTCACATAGATAGAGTAGTATAGTGTCCAATGGAATTTAATTGACCCATAACCTGTATTGTTCATCATGTAAATATTATTATTGAATGTAATGCATAACCTCACTGTCTTTGATTGACTGTAAGTACATTTGGATACTAAAGTCTTTCGCAATTAATATAAATACAACCAAAAGTTATTTCCTACTATACCAGTGATGTTTCTATGTCAGCTGTAAAATGAAAACCGTAACCTCTATGCATGTCCATCACACAAATTAATATGATAATCAAATGAAATTATATATATGAAATAGCACTGTAAACTTTTGTGCTCTGCCTTAAAAGAGGGAAGAGCCAAATAACTACTAGGCTGTCTCTTCATTTAAGACTGAAATGGAGAATTTTGACAATTATGTGTATTATTCAAGGATGAAATTTTACTGTTTTTAGTTAGCTTTGTGAAATTCTTTAATTGTACATTAGGCATAAATAATATGATTTCACCTCAATTTTAAATTGTATTATAATAGCCCTGAGGATATACTCATCCTATATGGTTACTACTCAATATATTATATAATTAAAACTTAAAAATAATCATTTTATGTTAATAATATGTCAATTTTATATGACTTTTCACATAAACTTGGGTAATTTGAGGATATCAGTAAAGCTAACATAAAAGAGAATAAAAAGATTGACTTTATATTTTAGAAATCACTTGGAATTCAAATCATGCTGTTGTAGAATATAGTTATGGAAATATTAGAAATAAAAAATTCATTGTTAAATTATATTAAACGGGAATGAATTACCTTCAAAGTATTTTAAAGTTAAAATAATTTTAAATATAAATCAGAAGAAAATTATAGAGAATTTCTATTTCCCTAGTAGGAATTCTAACTTTATTCTTTTTTTATTCATTATGAATGACAATCCTTTTATCTTTTAACTTTATTAGAATTTCTTATCAAATTTCAGTCACTTGTGACAAGTGTATCTTATGTGAGTTTGTAAATGAAATTTATCCCTCTACTGAAAATGACTCACTCTCAAAATAAAGTAACAACTATTTGTGTTAATAGTCACTGAGCAAACATTTATCAAACACCAGCCCCCTCCAACTATGTGTCAAAAACTATATAGACTATAAGGTAATGGGAAAAGAGAGAGTTTTGAGCTAAATTAATCCACAGTCTCATCATGTTCATAATGTATCAATTAACTGGATATTGCTGAAGACACAAAGCATGTATAAGACGTGGGACATGCCCTCACAACACATATGATCTGACATGGGGTGGGGGGTATATATAAAATTGTAAGGAACTATTTAAAAATGCTGTAACTAACATTAAAATCTATTAATGTATCAAACTTATCCATGTTATTTGGTGCGAGATACTACATTTTACAGCTTGAAATTAATGGTAAAAAAAATAGTTTTGTAAGAATGTAAAATAAAGAGAGGCTAAGGCTAGATTGACATGTAAATATCTCAGTCCTATTTCTAATGTCTAGCATTCTTTTGATCACTTCAGCTCTTCTGGACTGATATTGGATTTCCTCACACCCTTATCATCTAGTTCTCTGAGAATTCAGGAGAGAGGACATGAAAAATCTCAATTCCCAGTATATGGTACTAATAGGGTTTTCCCTGCCTTCACCTTTGCCTACAGCACTTTACTTCCATTTCCAAGGTATATCAGAGCAAGTCTTTCCACACTTTTATTATTTGTGGGTGTTTCAATCTCTGAAAAAATAATAAAGTGGAAATACTGATGGTGGAAGAGGAGGTATAACAGCACTTAGTTCAACATTGTGGTTTTTGACATTGTGGTTGCTCTAGAACCTACTGCTGTTGCCACTAATCTATAAAGACAGTGTGCATTCCTCTCTACTTTGTTTCATGCTGGTGGGTTTTCTCCAGTTGATGAGACAAAACATGCATCTCTAGCCAACGATGCTGATGAGTTCAGTTCAGTCATACTATCTCACCGGAATGAATTCCATAACATTGGAGATAAGTAGAATGCCCTAAGTAATTTCTGATATTGCTATGAATATTAGTGATTTGAGTTTTATCAATATTTTAGAAAGAATTCAGGAGAAACTTCTGAGATGGCTATATTGATGATGTTTGAAACAAGAAATACTTTTTGGCTGTCCTTATAAATGCCATGAGTGAATTTTTTTCACTGGTATCAGTAGCAAGTATAGCTAAAATGCTTTGGAAAAACTCAGTGGGGGATGTGTGTGTTTGTGTGTGTGGCCTAAATACAGCTTATTTTGGATCTTCATAAACATTTAAATGAATTTGCTCTTGTATATTTAAAATGATACTTTTCTAGTCAAGACAAAAACATCACTTAATTGACATTATGATTTTGCTTATATTTGAATTTACTATGACTTTAAATATCTGAGGATTTTAACAAAAAATAAACATATTTGAAAATATGTTTTAGATGTATTTGTGTGGAAAATAAATTTGTATAGTTGTAAAGAAGAGGAAAAAAATAAATGATGAAAAATTATTTGTACCAGGTATGATGGTAAGCACAATATTGCTACTATGGTTTTTTAGTAAAGTGTCCTTTTATTCTCTGCCTTCCCAGTAGCAGAAATTTGTGGTTTTTAAACCCCACTAATTTGGGTGGTTCTATATTCTGAGAAGCCAGCCTGAATTGCCCTTGAAATAAAGGTAAACAGAGGAAGTACTGTAAGAAGTTGCTGCTTGTCTTGGCTTTCTCAGACTGATGTGTAACAGAGACTCCTGAATTCCCATATTTTCTTCTCTTAGTCTGTAATAGCTACTGAGCAGTTGGGAGCAGTATTCTTCAGACTTCTGAAGGAAGCAGTTAGTAAATGTGCATGTTCTGCATGCAAAATAAATGTTTAAGTATATTGGCACCAGGATCAGATAGACTGATTTTAAATTCTTGGGTCTGAAATTTATTGGGGGTTTATTTTCTCCATATTTTACTCAACAAAGATCAGCTGCTAATTGTTTTTGTTTTTGCTGTGATAATTCTCTCTGATTGATTTTTGCTTGGCTGAGACAAAGAAATGGTTGGTATCATTAAACATAAGGATTTACATTTCTGTATACTGTATGCAAGGCATTACTACAAACATTCTGTGTGTTAATCTGATTTTGCCACGGTATTACCTCAACAAATAGTCAGTGCTATAACATGTATGATGCATACTATGAATTCTACGATCAAAGTCCACAAAAAGCCCCTCTTCCTCCAGACAACTAAGGAAATTTGAGAGTTTTTAACTACAGCTTGGGCCTTTTAGAAGCTGTACTAAGCAACTTCTCCTTTCAGAGTCATTAAATAAAAATGTGTATCACCTTTCAGTGACCTCACTACATCTGCTGAGTCACATTCTTGGCAAATGGCATTTGGAGCAAAAAAGGTATCAAGTGATTGAACTGTCATCTCCCTCAGAGGAAGAAGCCTGAAAGGCATATGAGATCAGTAGCTCTTTGATTTGGAATAGAAATCCATTTTCATAGTCTTCATTCATAAATATTATTTTGAAAATGTATTGCACTCTTTTCTTTTCCCTATCATACTTCCCTCTTTCTGAGAAGATAGCTAGTGTGGTTATTAATAATTTCAGAAACTCTAGAATACTCATGATGGATGCATGGACATCTGTCCTTGTATTCAATTGTTTGGCAACGTTGGGTCAGTGTTCTCTGTGAGTTTGAATTTCTTAGAGATTATCTGGTTGCACCATTAGGATTTGACCTCTCAGTCACTACATCTAATATAAGTTTTTTGCACTATTAGACAGCAAGAGCTGATGGGCAAGCTAGGTCTCCCTCATAAGGACTCTACTCAACTCAGATCTTTGACTATTTTTATGTGTTTCATATTTTAGTGTCCCCTCTATCTTAGTTATGAAGCATATAAGAAATTTCTAGCACATACAGTAAAGAGGACCAACAAATAAGAATCACAGTTATTTCTCAGTTTGACCATTGTGACAAAAATAGAGATTGATTTAACACTATATCTGCTGCCAGGAAAATCTAAGACTCTTAAAGTTTGGCTCAATATAGCAGAATTCTTACAGAAGCCTTATGAAATGTCTCCTAGCATGGCATCCCACAGTTTATCCCACAGTGGACAGGGACTTTTTGCACAACTGAGCATCATTCTGAGAGAGTCGAAAACCATGAAGGTAGCAAAAAGAATAAAATGTTCACTCATTTCTATTAAGTCATATATTTTTACTAGATACAAAATTCTGAGATTATAGGCAGAAGAGAGGTTTGTTACGTTTCCACATAATTCAATTTCTAAAGAGTTTATATATGTGAAAATGTAGGTCCCTTACCTATCATTTCACATGTTTAAATCTCAGGAAATCTTACTTTCTGAAAAAGGAAAACTGGTAAGGTTTCTGAGTTTTGTAAACTTTTAGAAAAATCTATGTTTAGCGTTTATGTGAATATGACTTTTTTTTCCTCTCAAACATTAGAATGATCAGTAGAATAGCACACGTCAGTGAATTTACAAAAATACAATAATGGAAAAGCTAATGACGAGAATTATAGGTATCTAAAATTCTGTTTGACATTGCAAGGGGAAAAAATATTGTACCCATAGTGCTTAAAAAGAATTGAATGTGGTCTGAGCTGTGAGTAATCAGACAACCTCAGTTTTGTCTGAATAATCAGACAAAACAACAAAAAGATATCACCTCACACCTGTAAGAATGGCTATCACCTAAATGTCTACAAGTAACAAACAATGGAAAGGATGTGGAGAAAAGGAAACCCTTGTACACTGTTGGTGGGAATGCAAATTGGTACAGCCACTATGGAAAACAGTATGGAGGTTCCTCAAAAAACTAAAAATAGAACTACTATATGATCTGGCAATTCCACTGCTGGGTATATATCCAAAGAAAATGAAAACACTAATCTGAAAAGATACATGCACCTCAATGTTAATAGAAGTACTATTTATAACAGCCAAGATATGGAAGCAACCCAAGTGCCATCAAAGAGGAATAGAATGGATAAAGAAGATGTGGTATATCTATATATCTATATCTATATCTGTGGGTATATTTATACCTATGTCTATAGTGGAATATTACTCAGCCATAAAAAAGAATAAAATTCTGCCATTGGCAGCAATGTGGATGGACCTAGAGAATATTCTGCTTAGTGAAATAAGTCAGACAAAGACAAATATTGTATGATATCACTTACATGTTGAACCTAAAAAATAATACAAATGAATGCATATGCAAATCAGAAACAAATATAGAAAACAAACTAGTGGTTACCAAAGGGGAGAAGGGTAAATTAGGGGTATGAGATTAGGAGATACAAACTACTATGCATAAAACAGATAAGCAACAAGGCTATATTGTACAGTACAGGCAATTATAGCCATTATCTTGCAATAACTTTTAATGGAGTATAATATTTAAAAAAAACCCTGAATCATAATGCTGCACACCTGAAACTAATATAACATTGTAAATCAACTATACTTCACTAAAAATAAATAAATAAAATTATTTTAAAATTATGAGTAATCACGATTAATTAGATAACTAGAAGCCTTTACACATCTTTGCAGTTTAATGATAAACAGCTTATAGTTCTTAAACTCCACTGTGTAGTTTTTAGACAAACATCTATGAATCCAAGTAATAGTTACACCTAGTGACACTTCTTCATTTAAAAAATGTTGTTCAAAATACTTTTTAAGTAAAAATGTATTTAAAAAAATTTCATCTAACTTTATTTTCTTTTTTAAAAAGCTAATTACACTTTCTGCAGGGAATGAAATGTATTTTCTTCTTAAAATGAGAGAAAATGTACATCCTGTGGTAGTAATATTATTAGCCAAGGAACACTTCAAAATAACAAATCATTGACACAAACATTTCTAAAAGAAACAAAGAGGAGTGTGCTTAGAATTCCACTGAGATTTTTAAAAACTGGACTTAGAAACAAAACTCAGTATTGATTTCCTAATATTCTTGTTTTTTAAATAAAACCATTACTTTTTTGTGGTCATCTAAGTCTTAGTAACTCTTTGTTTACATTTCATGTCTTTTTCCCCCTCAATAGCTGTGTATGCAAAAAGTATATGGAAAAGGTGTTGGAATTTCATATTTTTCATTCTATAGTAGAAAGGTCTCAAAGAAGACAAAATAGTTTAGACTCATCTCCTTGCTCCTCTCACTTAAATACAACTATAAGCCCTGGAAAGAACACAAAGGAACGCCAAAAAAGAACACTAAAAGCAGTAAGACAGTAAACTGATTTTGTTAAGGAGATACCTGAGAACTTGAGAAACAGCACAGCTGCTAAAAGGCAGCCCAGGCCTGGCATTTCCCAATCTCCAATCCAGAAACAGGTCCAGGTCCTGCAGGCTCATTTCTTCTCTGAGTCAAATGGGAGTTCTGCTGACAATACCAGGAAAGTTTTGCAGAACCAGCACGGCCAAATCTATCAGAATCCCTGTTCATCATCAATGAATACAGTAAGTGAAGGGGGAGTTCTTTAAGAGGATTATTCGGAATGCTTTGTCAGACAGTTCATAGATGCCCCTTTCTTTTGGGTCAGTCACTGGAGTGTTACTAGTTTCCTTTAGTGGTGTCACGTTTCCTTGATAATCATGGTCCTTATGCTCTTCTATTGGTGTCTGCACATTTGAGGATTGTAGGTACCTCTTCCAGTCTTTACGGACTGGCTTCAGCAGGCAAACCCCTTCACCACTGAGCCCTCCAGAGATTCTGCTGGTGTCCACGGGCTGCTGGAGTCCTTGGGCAAGTAGGCCTGGTGCCTGGGCCAGCAAGTGGTCTGGTCTGGTTGTTGGTACCTCGGGACCGGCCTGGTGCTCCCGTCAAAGGGGCAGGCCTGGAGCCTGGGTTCACAGAGGTGGGCCTGGCACTTGAGTCTGTTGGGATGAGCCTGGGCCCTTGACTCTGGCTCCAAAGGGGCCAACCTGGCGCCAGGGAATAATGGAGTGGGCCTGGCCTCTGAGTTCACACTGGGGCCCAGGAGCCGCGTGAACCCTGAAGTGCAGCGTTGGATCCGGGCCTAGGCTCGTGGGAACTCGCGAGAACTCGCGAGAACTCGGTGATGGGAAGCCGCCTGGGGCCTCACGCAGGAGCGTCTGGCGCTACTGGAGCCAGGGCCCCTCGCGTGAGCTGGGGGCCAGCGTTAGTGGGCTCTCTGAGAGCCTGGACAGCAGGAGCCACCCACCTGGGGCGGCGGGAGCTGGCAGGTGCCCTGGTGAGCTGAGCCTCAGTTCCTGGAACTCGCGAGAGCCTGGTGCTGAGGAAGCCGCCTGAGGCTGCAGGCGCTGGGGAGCCGCAGGCCTGGGTTTGCTGCAGCTGTGGAACTCGGTGACGTGGGAGCAGCCTGAGGCCGAGGAACCGAAGCCGCCTGGGGCCACTGGAGCCAGCGGACACCGAGGTGAGCCGGGGCCTGTATTCGCGGGAGCCCGTCAGTGCCTGGTGTCAAGGACTCTGCCCTGGGGCCTGTTGCTCTAAGAGGCGGCGGAGAGCTTGCAATCCCTGCAGTTTGCCAGAGCCTGGTGTCTTGGATGTTGCCTGAGTCCGAGGGAGCCACCCGGGACCTCTGGGGCCAGCAGGCGCCCGCGTGGGCTGAGGGCCCGGGCTCTTGGGAGCACGCGGGAGCCTGGAGCTGTGGAAGCCACCTGGGGCCTTGGGCCCTAAAGGCGCTGAGAGAGCCGAGAGCCGGGGGACAAGGATGCCGCCTGGAGCCACTGGAGGGACAGGTACGGCGTGCGTCCGGGCCTGGGTTCCTGAGGGGCCACAGGGCTTGGCCTGGCTCGGGGTCCACGGTGGATGTGGCGCGCTCACTTCGCCCTCCTCCCTCAGGGAGCGCGTCTCTCTTGCGCTGGGCGGCCGCGGGGAGGGGCGAGGGGCTGTGCCGCCTTCCAACCTTCCTCAATATTTCTGTTCTTCAGCCAGATGCCGAAATCCCTCACCGGGAATCCTTGGCTGCTGACCTGATAGTTGTTCAAATGGACGCTAGGGCGGGGGGAGTGGGCTTTGGATGAGGGCTCCAAGTTTCAATGCAGCCATTTTGGTCCATTTATTTGTGAGTCTTTTATTTTCGAGGAAAATTTTCAGTTTTATCTAAGTTAGGTTGGCGTGAACGTGTGCGTACTAGTCATGAATTAGCTAGCTAACCTTTGTGTATGTTTGGTTACGTCACCTGTTTCATTGCTAATTTCTCTCTTTTGCTAAATCTTTGTTTCTTCGTCAATAGGATAAAAACATTAAGAATTTTACTGGGTTGTTTAAAGCAACTTTTGGTTTGGTTGTTTTCTATGTCTTTTTTAGTTAATATGAGCTTTTATCTTTAGCTTATTGTGTCTACCTTCTTTGGATGTTTTGCTGGTGGTGTTCTTTCCCCAACATTTTTAAATGTGCCACTTAGTTACTCCTCCGCAGGTCGGTCCTGTGCAACCCCTACAAAAGCCAGTCATCTCAATCTAAGTAGGAATTTCTCTCAACCACAAGCAACAGATTCATTAGCATAACTCTCTCTGTACCAATTACCTACATACCCAAATCCCATGATGCATTATTTTGGACATGGAAATTTGAGTATTTTCTTTGAGTGGGACCTAGAAAAATATTTACAGATAAAATATTTGTTTCTTCTTTTCACTGGGACCTCTTGATGTAGCTTTTTTTTTTTTTAAATTAAGGATGAGTATTTGAAGTTATCAATTAAATTTTGTACAGCTACTGATATGATTTTTAAATTGATTTATGGCTATAATCAATTATGTATTAAATTTCAGATTGTTAGTTTCTTGAAAAAGATGTCATTTGTGTCATTTGGGGGTGTTGTATTCTTCGAGTCAGATTGCTAATATTTGTTTAAAGTTTTCCTCTTCATTTGTGAGAGATATGTTTCTCTTGTAACTCAAGCATAATATATCTTTTTTTGCTTTAATTGGGCATTATCTTTAATGAAAATAAGTCTGTGTTTATATGTTAATGTCTATAGTAGTATATTTTCACCCTCCCCCTTTTAAATAAGGAAGAGAAACTTTTCTAGACCAATACTTATATAGATGTTCACCAAAGTGCATATTCTGGTTTGTACTTGCATTTTCTTTGCAAATCTTATTAAAATACATTTTCTATTTATTCTATTACTTTTTTATGTTTAAACCACTTAGGAATATTTGCTTAGTATTATCAGATCAATTACTTTATTTAGAGCTTCCAAGTTTTTTATCTTTTCAGTGATCGTTCTGTTTGCTCATACTAAGAGAAGTCTGTGTTTATTCAGTTTTGATTGTTGACATGGGGGCTTTTCAGGGAATGAGTTACTCTTATTTAAACTATTCTGGCTCAGAAAAAAAAAATGTGAAGGGAAAATCTGCATATTGCTACTGATACACTTTTTTCATGGTTTAGAGGGGAAGCTAGATGCAGCCTGAGTAAACATAAAACAAACATTTTGTCTGTAATTGTCTTTTTCATGTATATTGTGGCAACATGCTAATAGGCCACAGTGCCCTATTTATTAACAGGGACGAATATTGCCATTAAAAGTTACAACAGTCTCTCTCCGTATTATGCTGTCCTTAGCAAGTGCAGCTAGGAATGAACATCATGAATTGCTTGTTTTCATGTATATAACTGGGAAGACTCAGTAGAACTGAGATATGGTCTCATCTAATGAAATTAAAGCTAGTTTTTGCCAGCATCTTTTGGTCTCTGAATCATAAATCATCAGTGTATGCTTCTGAAGCGTGATTATTTATTCCTTAATTCATTCATTCCATACATATTTATTTAGTTCCTTCTATAGTCCGCGCACTATTTTAGGAAATGAATATATAATAGAGAACAAAAGAGACATGATTATAGAAGAAGTTCGCTGTCTGGTGTACACACAAGAATTAAATATGTATAATCAAACCAACAAACATGTACAATGAAACTGTGGAAAAGTGTAAGAATTACAAGAATAAGGTGTTAAATAATAGACAGTTGGGAGTCATCAGGCAGCTTCTTGCGTTATGGATTAAATTTCTGTTTCTAGAAATAAAGATAATAAGAATGTTCCCCCGAAACTAACACAACATTGTAAATCAACTATATGCCAATAAAAATTAAAAAAAAAAAAAAGAATGTTCCCCTTCTTTCCTCTCCAAATGACTGAGTCTTTATAAAGAAACCATGCAAAAGAGTTATGGATAAAATATAAGTTAACTTTAATGTTGCCTCAGTTATTCTCAAGATCATATAAGGAGGAAAGGTAGAAAACTTAGCAAAAAGAGAAATCAAATTGTAAGTGTCCTTAATCACTCTAATCAAGGTATAGTGGAGAAGGGAATTGAAATTGTTTTGATAGTCTCTGCATCCTCCAGAAAACTGGGTTGTTAACTTGTCCATTCAGGAAGAAAACTTACTTTCCTGAGTGTCTTGGGGTTATGACAGTTTTTAGCTCCACCCAGTGTACACTCTGTTATCTAAGGCTGTCTTGGACAGATGGCCATTGGGCCTCTCAGACTACTTGGTTATAGTCTTAATGTAGTTAAGTGTGGCCAGACATTCAGGGGCTAGGCTGGCCAGGCTCAAGTAACTCAGCAATCCTCTACAAATATATTCCTAAGCATAACTGCTGTTTTCAATTTCATCCACAGTTTTGATGCCTAAATTCAAACTGCTTTATTGTAATCAGGTTGTTCCTGATTATAATATAGTACGATATAGTAAGTGATATATATATTCATGTAATATGAAATAATAACAAATAAAGCTTTAAGTCCTTAGATTATTTAGGTTTTTATTTGAAATGCTATTGTAGGGCTTGAGGTACTAAAAATGATTGTTTCAGGAATCTGTACCAGGATTTCATCTGTGTCCTGATGGATAACAAGGAATCAGGCTTGCAAAGGGATGAAAGAGAAAATATTCTAGGCAAAGAGAATGGTAGCAGAGAAAGCCCTGTTAACAAAATATCTTGGCACATTTTATTTATTTTACTCTCTTATAAACTTGTCATATAATTTCAGTTTCTTATCAACTGAGTCTTGTTGATTCACCTTTATTTTTCTCTAGAATTGATGCAGAATTGTACCTTGTTTATATTCTTCAAATATTGCTGTGGGGATTTTGAGGGTGGAGAATTAAATACTTGCAATTCCATTTCTAGGTGGAAGCAGTATTACCTCTTCTAATGTTAGGCTCTAGAAGGAACCAGAAAGCATATAATTTCTACTTTTCCTCCAAGAATTGCTCAGCAACAAGGCCATGGAATATCACAGTGATGAATAAAGAGGTTTTTCTGAGACTAGAGATGGCCCTTCTCTGTCAAAGCACTTTTTGTACAGGCTAAAGACTACTTGTACTGGTAAGGGGTCAGGTAAGGCTCCCACTTCTTCCAGGCATCACAAAGGCCAACTTTCCCTGGGCTGTTTGTTTTCCTTGAACTGATCATTTATCGCCATCAGAATAGAAGGTGGGTAAGGGCTAGAAAGGAACTAAGAAAGGTGCTATTCAGATGTTTTCTGTACTAGACCTTTAGTCTGGCATTCAAGGACAAATTAAGACTTCCACATTATTGAACCCAAACCACAAGACAAATGATTTGTTTTTTAAGGCTAAATTATCACAGTAAGCAAAAGCGAGCTTTTGTCCAGTCTTGTTCTCTGTAGATACATTTCTTTCAGTCTCTTGGTAGCAGAGTTAGTGGCTTGAAGTCAATTATTATTAATTTCCTCAAAGTTGAGTTAAAACTGTGTCTTCCTATATCTCCCTATGTGTATGCTGTGTGTTCTCCTTCCTTCTCCCCAATTTAGTTATACAGTGTATTCCCTTTGCGCTCTTCCCTTTACAGTTATTATCCATTTAAAAATATTTCTTCTATTTGAATCACTCCAATAATAACTATACTTTTTTAGTCATCTTGGAAACTGACTTGGTTACATAAGTAAAATTTCAAATGATATAAAAGTTGTAGTCATGTTTTTTTTTTCTCTTTTGATAAGCTAGGTAAATCTGTAACGTAGACAGTTCGTTTGAGCACTACCCTCAGACATGCTAAGCATACTCAGAGACTGTTTGGCAGGGGACCAAATTATTTCTTGATGACTCTATCCTGTGAAACATGTGTGTTGAGTTGGACAGCCTGATTTGAGTTGGGGATTAGGAGGGTAGATGAGAGGTGGCTCAGCATGGTCCATCTCAACCTACCACAGTTCTGTATTGAGTCTTGTGTCTAATTTCTTAAAAAAAAAAAAAAGAAAATTATTACTTTCCTTCCCCTTTCCATGAATCGTTCCGCACATATATTTGTTTTGAGGACTTCAAGGGAAGGAGTGGGACATGAATGAATGTTCCCAGGTTAAATACTGTATTATAACCTTCTAATCTAAGTCAAATCTATAATATGCTGTCTTCAACCAAACTAAATTAGTTTTTCCTGGGATATATTATAAGACATCTCACTGTTTATTTCCTCTTGTTTTCTATGTCAGAGTAATTTATCCAACTGCTCTGTTAAAATCCTATCCATCCCTAAAGATATACCTAAAATTACACCACTTGTGTTACAGTATTTTATAGTTTGTAAACAATTTCTTATGAAGATCTCATTTGGGACAGACCTTCAATGCATAGGGTAATAGGAAGAACTTTGAATGTGGATTCAGAAAGCAAGATTGACCTTCACATATGCCATTTAAGAGAGTATGACCCCGATGTTGGTGTGATGAATTGGGAGATTGGGATTGACATATATACACTAATATGTATAAAATGGATAACTAATAAGAACCTGCTGTATAAAAAAATAAATAAAATAAAATTCAAAAGAGAGTATGACCCCGAGAAAGTAATTTATAACCCTTCTATATCCCTCTTTGTTCAGCTGTATATTCAGCTATATAGTAACTCATTTTACTCGGTAATTAAATGAGAGAATATATAAGGTTTATTATCAGTAAAATATGTTTCATAATATTTATATATAAGTATAAATAAATTTATATGAATATTTATATAAATATTATTAAATTATTAAGTAGAGCTGATGTTATTCCCACTTTACAAATGAGAAAATAGTGATTAATTTGTCCAATATATGACAGTACTTAGGTGCCACTGCTAAAAACCAAGTTAAACCTGTCTTGATATCCATTCTGCATCACCATGTCTATTATGCTTAAGTTTTTAGGCAGAAAGCATGACACAATTTTGAACCCCCATTTTTCTATGTATTTAATCATCTTTCTTGATCTGTAAGGCTTTTTTTGTAGTTTGTTAGTTGTAAATAATTTTGTTGTTGCTCCATTGTCTCTACCAGATTGTTAGCTCTTTTAGATGTTTATGAAATCTTTACATTACAGATACTATGTGCCAAGTTGAGGCAGCAGAGAAAAATGAGACAAAGAGTTAAATAACTTGTCTAAAGTCACAAAGCCAGTGAATGGCAGATTTGGGGATTTGTGTACAGATTTTATACATGTTTATGCTGCCTCTTCAATAACAGCTCACTCATTTTTGAATTCTCTGAGTTCATCAATCAGTGACTATAATTGAAATGGATGGAATGTAAGGTTAAAAACATATATTTGTTAACAATGACTGATCATTATTAGAGACCTGATACTAAGAATTATCACTGTAGCATATCATAATATTAAGTTACTCCTTTAGGAAAACTTATATTCAATATAAATACTTAGTAAAACTATGCTATATCTAATTTTTTGAATGTAATAATCCAATTGGTTTGTGGCAAATTTTGTTCAATTTACTATAATATTTGATTTACTAGAACGAGTTTTCAAAACATGATAGAAAAAATAGATACCTGTAATAACTCAGAGATTGTCTAATCACTTAGTTTTATGAGTAAAATCAACAATAAAAATTATTTGCTGGCACTAAGGAAGGGAAGGGAAAAGGAAGTCTTAAAGGAAAGCATCATTAGTCAAGTTTAGTATAGGTGGTCATTCACTTATTTTCAACTTATCAGAAAAAATACCAAAAAAATGTAAAGGTAAATAAACACTTCTTTTAAGAAATAATTATGCAGAATAATTTAAAATGACAATATAATTTATTTATTTTAGCGTGAGGACATCTCAATTCTTGAAGCTCAGACATTCAGTTGAATACATATGCTCCAATCTAAAACTAAAACTGAAGACTTGCATTTAAATGCTCTATGTCCAATCGTCACTTAAAATTCTAATTGTCCGAATCTGAATTCAGCTTCTTTTCTACAAAATTATTACTCCTATTCTTTCCTCCCCAGCCTCCATATAGCCCTGGGCATCCACCAAGTATCCAGTTATGAATATCAGAAGCCTAGTAATCAGTCCAAATTCCTCTCTTTTTTATTCACCCTCATTTGATTTTTTTTTTAAACATCTTTATTGAAGTATAATTGCTTTACAATGGTGTGTTAGTTTCTGCTTTATAACAAAGTGAATCAGTTATACATATACATATGTTCCCATATCTCTTCCCTCTTGCATCTCCCTCCCACCCTCCCTATCCCACCCCTCTAGGTGGTCACAAAGCACCAAGCTGATCTCCCTGTGCTATGCGGCTGCTTCCCACTAGCTATCTATTTTACATTTGGTAGTGTATATATGTCCATGACATTCTCTAACCCTGTCACATCTCACCCCTCCCCCTCCCGATATCCTCAAGTCCATTCTCTAGTAGGTCTGTGTCTTTATTCCCGTCTTGCCACTAGGTTCTTCATGACCTTTTTTTTTTTTCCCTTAGATTCCATATATATGTGTTACATTACTGTATTTCTTTTTCTCTTTCTGACTTACTTCACTCTGTATGACAGACTCTAACTCCATCCACCTCATTACAAATACCTCCATTTCATTTCTTTTTATGGCTGAGTAATATTCCATTGTATATATGTGCCACATCTTCTTTATCCATTCATCCGATGGTGGACACCTAGGTTGCTTCCATGTCCTGGCTATTGTAAACAGAGCTGCAATGACTATTTTGGTACATGACTCTTTCTGAATTATGGTTTTCTCAGGGTATATGCCCAGTAGTGGGATTGCTGGGTCGTATGGTAGTTCTATTTTTAGTTTTTTAAGGAACCTCCATACTGTTCTCCATAGTGGCTGTATCAATTTACATTCCCACCAACAGTGCAAGAGTGTTCCCTTTTCTCCACACCCTCTCCAGCATTTATTGTTTCTAGATTTTTTGATGATGGCCATTCTGACCGGTGTGAGATGATACCTCATTGTAGTTTTGATTTGCATTTCTCTAATGATTAATGATGTTGAGCATTCTTTCATGTGTCTGTTGGCAATCTGTATATCTTCTTTGGAGAAATGTCTATTTAGGTCTTCTGCCCATTTTTGGATTGGGTTGTTTGTTTTTTTGTTATTGAGCTGCATGAGCTGCTTGTAAATCTTGGAGATTAATCCTTTGTCAGTTGCTTCATTTGCAAATATTTTCTCCCATTCTGAGGGTTGTCTTTTTGTCTTGTTTATGGTTTCCTTTGCTGTGCAAAAGCTTTTAAGTTTCATTAGGTCCCATTTGTTTATTTGTGTTTTTATTTCCATTTCTCTAGGAGCTGGGTCAAAAAGGATCTTGCTGTGATTTATGTCATAGAGTGTTCTGCCTATGTTTTCCTCTAAGACTTTGATAGTGTCTGGCCTTACACTTAGGTCTTTAATCCATTTTGAGTTTATTTTTGTGTATGGTGTCAGGGAGTGTTCTAATTTCATACTTTTACATGTACCTGTCCAATTTTCCCAGCACCACTTATTGAAGAGGCTGTCTTTTCTCCACTGTATATGCTTGCCTCCTTTATCAAAGATAAGGTGACCATATGTGCATGGGCTTATCTCTGGGCTTTCTATCCTGTTCCATTGATCTATATTTCTGTTTTTGTGCCAGTACCAAACTGTCTTGATTACTGTAGCTTTGTAATATAGTCTGAAGTCAGGGAGCCTGATTCCTCCAGCTCCATTTTTCGTTCTCAAGATTGCTGTGGCTATTTGGGGTCTTTTGTGTTTCCATACAAATTGTGAAATTTTTTGTTCTAGTTCTGTGAAAAATGCCAGTGGTAGTTTGATAGGGATTGCATTGAATCTGTAGATTGCTTTGGGTAGCAGAGTCATTTTCACAATGTTGATTCTTCCAATCCAAGAACATGGTATATCTCTCCATCTATTTGTATCATCTTTAATTTCTTTCATCAGTGTCTTATAATTTTCTGCATACAGGTCTTTTGTCTCCTTAGGTAGGTTTATTCCTAGATATTTTATTCTTTTTGTTGCAATGGTAAACGGGAGTGTTTTCTTAATTTCACTTTCAGATTTTTCATCATTAGTGTATAGGAATGCAAGAGATTTCTGTGCATTAATTTTGTATCCTGCTACTTTACCAAATTCATTGATTAGCTCTAGTAGTTTTTTGGTGGCATCTTTAGGATTCTCTGTGTATAGTATCATGTCATCTGCAAACAGTGACAGCTTTACTTCTTCTTTTCCGATTTGGATTCCTTTTATTTCTTTTTCTTCTCTGATTGCTGTGGCTAACACTTCCAAAACTATGTTGAATAATAGTGGTGAGAGTGGGCAACCTTGTCTTGTTCCTGATCTTAGTGGAAATGGTTTCAGTTTTTCACCATTGAGGACAATGTTGGCTGTGGGTTTGTCATATATGGCCTTTATTATGTTGAGGAAAGTTCCCTCTATGCCTTCTTTCTGCAGGGCTTTTATCATAAATGGGTGTTGAATTTTGTCGAAAGCTTTCTCTGCATCTATTGAGATGATCATATGGTTTTTCTCCTTCAATTTGTTAATATGATGTATCACGTTGATTGATTTGCGTATATTGAAGAATCCTTGCATTCCTGGAATAAACCCCACTTGATCATGGTGTATAATCCTTTTAATGTGCTGTTGGATTCTGTTTGCTAGTATTTTGTTGAGGATTTTTGCATCTATGTTCATCAGTGATATTGGCCTGTAGTTTTCTTTCTTTGTGACATCTTTGTCTGGTTTTGGTATCAGGGTGATGGTGGCCTCGTAGAATGAGTTTGGGAGTGTTCCTCCCTCTGCAATATTTTGGAAGAGTTTGAGAAGGATAGGTGTTAGCTCTTCTCTAAATGTTTGATAGAATTCGCCTGTGAAGCCATCTGGTCCTGGGCTTTTGTGTGTTGCAAGATTTTTAATCACAGTTTCAATTTCAGTGCTTGTGATTGGTCTGTTCATATTTACTATTTCTTCCTGGTTCAGTCCCAGCAGGTTGTGCATTTCTAAGAATCTGTCCATTTCTTCCAGGTTGTCCATTTTATTGGCATAGAGTTGCTTGTAGTAATCTCTCATGATCGTTTGTATTTCTGCAGTGTCAGTGGTTACTTCTCCTTTTTCATTTCTAATTCTATTGATTTGAGTCTTCTCCCTTTTTCTCTTGATGAGTCTGGCTAATGGTTTATCAATTTTGTTTATCTTCTCAAAGAACCAGCTTTTAGTTTCATTGATTTTTGCTATTGTTCCCTTCATTTCTTTTTCATTTATTTCTGATCTGATCTTTATGATTTCTTTCCTTCTGCTAACTTTGGGGGTTTTTTGTTCTTCTTTCTCTAATTGCTTTAGGTGCAAGGTTAGGTTGTTTATTCGAGATGTTTCCTGTTTCTTGAGGTAGGCTTGTATTGCTATAAACTTCCCTCTTAGAACTGCTTTTGCTGCATCCCATAGGTTTTGGGTCGTCGTGTCTCCACTGTCATTTGTTTCTAGGTATTTTTTGATTTCCCCTTTGATTTCTTCAGTGATCACTTCGTTATTAAGTAGTGTATTGTGTAGCCTCCACGTGTTTGTATTTTTTACAGATCTTTTCCTGTAATTGATATCTAGTCTCATAGCGTTGTGGTCGGAAGAGATACTTGATACGATTTCAATTTTTTTAAATTTACCAAGGCTTGATTTGTGACCCAAGATATGATCTATCCTGGAGAATGTTCCATGAGCACTTGAGAAAAATGTGTATTCTGTTGTTTTTGGGTGGAATGTCCTATAAATATCAATTAAGTCCATCTTGTTTAATGTATCATTTAAAGCTTGTGTTTCCTTATTTATTTTCATTTTGGATGATCTGTCCATTGGTGAAAGTGGGGTGTTAAAGTCCCCTACTATGATTGTGTTACTGTCGATTTCCCCTTTTATGGCTGTTAGTATTTGCCTTATGTATTGAGGTGCTCCTATGTTGGGTGCATAAATATTTACAATTGTTATACCTTCCTCTTGGATCGATCCCTTGATCATTATATAGTGTCCTTCTTTGTCTCTTGTAATAGTCTTTATTTAAAGTCTATTTTGTCTGATATGAGAATTGCTACTCCAGCTTTCTTTTGATTTCCATTTGCATGGAATATCTTTTTCCATCCCCTCAGTTTCAGTCTGTATGTGTCTCTAGGTCTGAAGTGGGTCTCTTGTAGACAGCATATATATGGGTCTTGTTTTTGTATCCATTCAGCCAGTCTGTGTCTTTTGGTGGGAGCATTTAATCCATTTACATTTAAGGTAATTATCGATATGTATGTTCCTATTCCCATTTTCTTAAATGTTTTGGGTTTCTTATTGTAGGTGTTTTCCTTCTCTTGTGTTTCTTGCCTAGAGAAGTTCCTTTAGCATTTGTTATAAAGCTGGTTTGGTGGTGCTGAACTCTCTCAGCTTTTGCTTGTCTGTAAAGGTTTTAATTTCTCCATGAAATCTGAATGAGATCCTTGCTGGGTAGAGTAACCTTGGTTGTAGGTTTTTCTCCTTCATCACTTTAAGTATATCCTGCCACTCCCTTCTGGCTTGCAGCATTTCTGCTGAAAGATCAGCTGTTAACCTTATGGGGATTCCCTTGTGTGTTATTTGTTGTTTTTCCCATGCTGCTTTTAATATGTTTTCTTTATATTTAATTTTTGATAGTTTGATTAATATGTGTCTTGGCGTGTTTCTCCTTGGATTTATCCTGTATGGGACTCTCTGTGCTTCCAGGACTTGATTAACTATTTCCTTTCCCATATTAGGGAAGTTTTCAACTATAATCTCTTCAAATATTTTCTCAGTCCCTTTCTTTTTCTCTTCTTCTTCTGGGACCCCTATGATTCGAACGTTGGTGCGTTTAATGTTGTCCCAGAGGTCTCTGAGACTGTCCTCAGTTCTTTTCATTCTTTTTTCTTTATTCTGGTCTGCAGTAGTTATTTCCACTATTTTATCTTCCAGGTCACTTATCCGTTCTTCTGCCTCAGTTATTCTGCTATTGATCCCGTCTAGAGTATTTTTAATTTCATTTATTGTGTTTTTCATCGTTGCTTGATTCCTCTTTAGTTCTTCTACGTCCTTGTTAAATGTTTCTTGCATTTTGTCTATTCTATTTCCAAGATTTTGGATCATCTTTACTATCATTATTCTGAATTCTTTTTCAGGTAGACTGCCTATTTCCTCTTCATTTGTTAGGTCTGGTGTGTTTTGACCCTGCTCCTTCACCTGCTGTGTGTTTTTCTGTCGTCTCATTTTGCTTATCTTACTGTGTTTGGGGTCTCCTTTTCACAGGCTGCAGGTTCGTAGTTCCCGTTGTTTTTGGTATCTGTCCCCAGTGGCTAAGGTTGGTTCAGTGAGTTGTGTAGGCTTCCTGGTGAAGGGGACTAGTGCCTGTGTTCTGGTGGATGAGGTTGGATCTTGTCTTTCTGGTGGGCACGTCCATGTCTGGTGGTGTGTTTTGGGGTGTCTGTGGCCTTATTATGATTTTAGGCAGCCTCTCTGTTAATGGATGGGGCTGTGTTCCTGTCTTGCTAGTTGTTTGGCATAGGGTGTCCAGCACTGTAGCTTGCTGGTCGTTGAGTGAAGCTGGGTCTTGATGTTGAGATGGAGATCTCTGAGAGATTTTCGCCGTTTGGTATTACGTGGAGCTGGGAGGTCTCTTGTGGACCAGTGTCCTGAAGTTGGCTCTCCCACCTCAGAGGCACAGCCCTGATGCCTGGCTGGAGCACCAAGAGACTTTCATCCACACGGCTCAGAGTAAAAGGGAGAAAAAATAGAAAGAAAGAAAGAAAGAGGATAAAATAAAATAAAATAAAGCTATTATAATAAAAAATAAGAAAAAAATTAAGAATAAATTTATTAAGGAAAAATTTTTTTTTAATTTTTAAAAATAGATTTATTAATTTTTTATAATAAAAAATAAAAAAATTATTAAGAAAAAAATTATTAAAAAATTTTTTAATTTTTTAAAATAAAAAATATGAAAAAACTTATTTAAAAAATTTTTTTAAAAACTTTTTAAAAATAGAAAATAAGGAAAAAATTATTAAGAAAACATTTATTAGGGGAAAAAAAATTTTTAAGTAAAAAAAAAAAAAAAAAAAAGGACGGACCTAACCCTAGGACTAATGGTGAGAGCAAAGCTATACAGACAAAATCTCACCCAGAAGCATACACATATACACTCACAAAAAAAGGAAAAGGGGAAAAATTAATATATCCTGCTCCCAAAGTCCACCTCCTATATTTGGGATGATTCGTTGTCTATTCAGGTATTCAACAGATGCAGGCACATCAAGTTGTTTGTGGAGCTTTAATCCGCTGCTTCTGAGGCTGCTGGGAGAGATTTCCCTTTCTCTTCTTTGTTCGTACAGCTCCCGGGGTTCAGCTTTGGATTTGGACCCGCCTCTGCATGTAGGTCGCCTGAGGGCGTCTGTTCCCTGCCCAGACAGAACGGGGTTAAAGGAGCAGCTGATTTGGGGGCTCTGGCTCAGTCAGGCCGGGGGGAGGGAGGGGTACGGATGTAGGGCGAGCCTGCGGCGGCAGAAGCCGGCATGACGTTGCAGCAGCCTGTGGCGCGCTGTGCGTTCTTCCAGGGAAGTTGTCCCCAGATCACGGGAGCCTGGCCGTGGCGGGCTGCACTGGCTCCCGGGAGGGGCGGTGTGGAGAGTGACCTGTGCTCGCCCACAGGCTTTTTGGTGGCGGCAGCAGCAGCCTTAGCGTCTCATGCCCGTCTCTGGGGTCCGCGCTGATAACCGCGGCTCGCGCCCGTCTCTGGGGTCCACGCTGATAGCCGCGGCTCGCGCCCGCCTCTGGGGTCCACGCTGATAGCCGCGGCTCGCGCCCGTCTCTGGAGCTCCTTTAGGCCGTGCTCTGAATCCCCTCTCCTTCCGCGCCGCGAAACAAAGGCAAGAAAAAGTCTCTTGCCTCTTCGGCAGCTGCAGTCTTTTTCCGGACTCCCTCCCGGCTAGCATCGAAGCCCGAGCCTCAGCTCCCAGCCCCCGCCCGCCCCGGCGGGTGAGCAGACAAGCCTCTCGGGCTGGTGAGTGCTGCTCGGCGCCGATCCTCTGTGCGGGAGTCTCTCCGCTTTGCCCTCCGCACCCCTGTGGCTGCGCTCTCCTCCGTGGCTCTGAAGCTTCCCCCCTCTGCCACCCGCAGTCTCCGCCCATGAAGGGGCTTCCTAGTGTGTGGAAACCTTTCCTCCTTCACAGCTCCCTCCCACTGGTGCAGGTCCCGTCCCTATTCTTTTGTCTCTGTTATTTCTTTTTTCTTTTGCCCTACCCAAGTACGTGTGGAGTTTCTTGCCTTTTGGGAGGTCTGATGTCTTCTGCCAGCGTTCAGTGGGTGTTCTGTAGGAGCAGTTCCACGTGTAGATGTATTTCTACTGTATCTGTGGGAAGGAAGGTGATCTCCACGTCTTACTCTTCCGCCATCTTCTCATTTGATTTTTTACCAAGTCTTGTAGAATCTTATTTCTGAATCTGGCTTCATTACACTCCAATATTCTATCTCTATTTATATGACCACTTAGTTCAGCCCCCTATTTATCTATCATCTGAATCTTTCTAATTAATTCTTAAATGGTCTCCCTTTGTCCAGTCTTGTCATTTTTAAAATGGTTTCAATAAAAGTCACCCTTATTAAATAAAATACAACTGTGTTATTTACTGAATTTAAAAATTCTCAATTGCTCTGTGACTACTAAAAGGAAATGTTTAATTTCTGTTGTCTGGCGTGAAGGCCCTTAATGAAGTGACCCCAGACTGCTTCCAACTCAGCATCTGCCGCCTCATATCCTATACTTTAAACAGTAGTTTCCAGCACATACCATGATAGATTCATGATTTATTCACAATGCTCCTTTGAAAATAATCTTTTCCCTGTCTCGTGTGGTTAATTCCCCTCAGCCTTTTCTAATAATGGTCAACTGTTATTTTCATCACAAAATCTTTCCTGAACAATAATGGCTAGAATAATTATCCTTTTAAATTATCTTGAAGTACCTTGAATGTATGCACAGCATAACATTTACCACGATTTAATGATGTTATCCTTTCTTAAAAAATATTAAATAATGTTGTCTCACCCACTTTATTGGATGCCCCTCAGGGACCAAATAATAGCCCTTTAAAGACAAGACCCTTTGGCAGTGCCTGAGTATAACTGATATGCAATAAACACTGGTTGAATTCAAAGGTAATCACATACTTTTTGTTCCCTATATGAATAGGATATTCTACATGGGCCTGCTCAGTAATGTTAACACCAAGCTAAATTTTAATGAAGGATATCTTATCATACACAAATAAAGATTTCTGAGATTTCATTTGTATTAATGTGTATTTTAGAAAAAGATTATGAGAATAATGGACTACATGTGATAGAATTACAAAATATAAAGTTTATTTTTAAATATCAAGAAATGAAGTCAATGTGTATGTATATCTATCATATATGGTATACATATCATACATGTATGATATGTACAAACATTTTTGTTGGAAATAGAGTATATATTTTTAACAAAAAAGAAAATAAAATGACAAAGTTCATCACATGAGAGGGAATATGCAACAGGGTTTTTTCTCAAAAATAGCACCCCAGGCCAGAGTCTCATTGAGAAAATTTGTGTTAACCATAACATTTTAAGTAGAGATAGTCAACTTCACAGCTTTTATTTTTTTGAGATCTTAGATAAGTTACTTTTCAAGAGATATGTTCCTTCCCTCAGGAAAGGATGTTGCATACTTTAAAACTGTATCTGACTCTATTAAAAATTTTAAAAAGTATATTAAAGCATGTTTAATTTTTCTCTTGTTATAAAAAATAAATTCCAAGCATGAAGGTCACTTGCAAACCAAATATTTGCCAGAATGACCCATCTAACCACTGAGGACTCTGTCTTGATATAAATGAGCACCTTAAACCATAAATTGGTGTTCTTTAGAGATGTATTGAAAAATAAACTTATAAAATTGTCAGCAGCTGACAACCAGAGAACTGATTCTGTAATTTAGTGAGAAACTAAAAAGATCAAAATCGCATTTCTGCCTTTTAACGGGCCTTTGGCTGTTGCACAGAACCTGCTAATAGGATCATAGAAGAGAAGGGAGAAGTAGAGGTCATAAGGCCTACTTTACACTGTTGGGAAATGCCTATTCTTAGGCTGCTGTGAGTCCTAAGAACAGAAGACTTAAAGGTGTACTAGCCTTACTCTGAGAATTAATCACAAGAATTGAGACAAAGCATCTTGCTGTGTGTAGAACAATTAGTTTAGCTGCTAATAATGCACAGTGTTTTGTTTACCTAACTCTATTGAGAAGCATGAAACAGTTAATACATATTCTCTAGTTTACCCTTAAACTGGATTCAGAAGAATTAATCACCCATCTGGCTTCACATTTTTCTTACTTTAGCCTATTCGTCAGTGCATCTCCTACATAAATTGGATATCATATAATAATCTTTTTGTATTTTTTATATTCATGTGTGTATTTCAGTATTCCAATAAGCTTCACTTGACTGCAGGTCTTTGATGATAATTCTAATCCTGACACATGACAGTTAAGTAGAAAGTACTTTTTCTCTTTTTTGAACTAAAAAAAATGCCAAACTCCTGATCTGGTTAATTAGCATAGAAACACCAACAGTACTGAAGAAAAACACTTAATTGTACTAGGATATTCTATGTGAAATGCACAAAAATACATACTGTCTTCCCGAGGAGCTGAGTATCTGTCAATATTTAGTGGCCTTCCCCAAAGAAGATCACAATAACTAATCATAGTAGTAAGACTTAGTAGGTTATATATCTGCAGGCAGAGAAATAATTAATCTCTTGTAGTCATGTTCTCAAAGTACAGCCTCAAGAATATGCCATGGAGACACTGCAAATGCTGCTGATTCTTACTTTGCTTTAATTATTATTGTTTTTCATTTTAGGTTGACAGCTCTTCTCTCCCAGGTACCCTTACTGCTCAAAATGTCCTGTTTCCTTCAACTCACTTTCCTTTAAGGCACTTTAAAAAAAAAAAATTCAAAGCCCCTTCTGAATTGCTAATACTGCACACACTATTACGAACTATCTTTGAAACAATAGTCATTAAAGTTTTCTTTTCTCTAGTGTTGAGATCTCCCCAGATATAAATTAATACTTTAGAGGCATGAAATATAACTCATTGAATACAAGCCAGTAGAACCAAAGGTTGACTGAAATATTGGGCTTAAAAAATTAGTGGGAGTACAGTTTTAAAGTGAAAGTTTTATCTAAGTGTTGAAACAAAATTGTACAGATTTATCAGTAAGCTTACTCATATTGCTGGCTTCACAGCATTTATTCACACTGCTGCTAAACGATGTTTTCCCAAAAGTTAGGTACATATCAGTCTTTTGTCAATTGAGTTATGCTTTTGAGGGACCTTATTGCTTAAAAGGAACGTCACGTCATTTCCTTTTTAAAATGGATAAACAGCCTTTCTTTAAAAATAGGCTTTTGAATATATAAGGATACAGTAATATTTTCTTTATTATGATTATATATGCTATGCTGGGACAGTCAAGGAGTTTGTTGGTAAACATAGAGGATAAGAAAACTGAACTGATTTATAAGTGGCTGTAATAAGAAATTTACAAAAGCAATTTGCACAATTTTCAGACCTCTGTTTCATAGCAATAGAATGAAGTCAGGGGAAAAAAGAAAGAGAAGGAAGAACTCAACCAAAACAAAACTGTACCTGTCAGCACGCATATAAAATGTGTTCTTTATCCAAGATAGTCAATCACAATGAGGGAAAACATCATCCACTGAAGTATAGAAAATAATTTTTTGACGCACTCTTCTTATTCATGGACAGAATTATCAGAGATTTTTTTCCCTTAATAATGTGCTTTGTATATCTCTGTCTCTTTGTACTATAACTTTAGCCTGAGTGATTCTTTCATCTGGAGGACTACAGTGCTCTTCCCAAGTAGCCCAATCCCAGCCACTGCTTCTTCAGAGGTCTCCTTTTGTTATTATTTGTGAAAGTGCAAGTTTAACTTTTATGTCATTCAATCAACAGCATTGTTTGCCTTGCTCAGCAATTTCCAGTCCTGTGGACCAAAGTTCGTTTTGCCAGGATTCACTGCTTGGACTGAGTGAGACTTTTACCACCTTCACATGGGACGCATCAAAAATCATCTTCATTTCCTGCCACATTTCTGTACCTTGCACTATCGTACTCAAGTCTTTGTGGGCTTTACCAACCTTTATAGATGAGCTGAGGGTAAATAAGTGGCAGTATAATATGGTACTTAGGGGTGAAGAAGAAATGTAGTTAAGCTAATACTCTGAATATGACAGTTTCTTTAATCCAGGGAGGGGAAATTATTTATATGGGGCTTGTAAATATATAACCTAGTATCTAAGCTTATTTCTCTATATTCAGATTCACTCCTCACCTCAGGAGCCACATCCCTTTTTGAAAAAACAAAACAGAACAAAAAACCAAGATGTGATTTGCTCTCCCCTTTAATGACCTCTACCCCATTCTCATCTGAGTACAGGATTTATCCCTTTCATAAATCCCCTTCATTCAGAGAAGCAGTAGGAAACATTAATGTTCCAGCAGTAGATTTTACAATGAGAAGGCTTCTGAAGAACACATAAGTGTGGGTTTTAGCTCAAATTGCAAAGTCGCTTTCTGTTTGCTAGTGAGAGATAAACATAAAACTTTTCAATTTAAATCATCATGAAATCATGGAAAACAGTTAAAATACACACACACGCGCGCACGCGCGCTCCCAAGCACCCCTCCCAGACCAAATAAAAAGTCCTCAGATTTGCAGTGTTATTTGAAATTATATCTCACATTCTTTTAACTGCAGATTAATCTTTACAGTGACACATGTGCTTGACAGAGATCATGTTTGTCATTCACTGTGCAGCATAGTAGTAGTTTATACTTATTTTTCTTCCTGGATTTATACTGTGCACAGTGGTCTGCACATTAATAAGAGACTGTTAGAAATGGCACCATTTGCAACTAGTACACACCAATATCTTTCTCATTTTCATTTTGGGTGCACTACTTAACTTCATTCTGTGTCACTTGGGAGTTAACTGAGGCCGTGTGATTGAGTTCTAGCTCAATAAAATATGAGTGGAAATAATGTGCACCACCTCCACATCTGTCCTTTAAGAC
This sequence comes from Eubalaena glacialis, assembly GCF_028564815.1. Classification (NCBI taxonomy): domain Eukaryota; kingdom Metazoa; phylum Chordata; class Mammalia; order Artiodactyla; family Balaenidae; genus Eubalaena; species Eubalaena glacialis. The sequence continues at coordinate 48,029,739 of NC_083730.1, read as the reverse complement.
CTCTCACATGATTCTCCGTGCTGTCTGTGCCCCTGCACAATGACAGATGTGGAGGATCTAAGGGAGAGTTTCCAAAACCCTAGCTTCTGACCTCCTAGCTAGCTCATGGACCTGAGTGAAGAAGAAATGAACCAGAATTATGTTTAAGCTTCTTAGATTTGGGGAAGGAGTAGTTGCTATTCTTGTTATTATTATCTTTTTATTCACTAATTGAGCAAAATAAATTTCTTAGGCAAAGTGCATTCCTCTTTATATCAAAAATAAGAGAAAGACTTGTTTTCTCTCTTTTTTTTATTGGAGTATAATTGCTTTACAGTGTTGTGTTAGTTTCTGCTGTACGATGAAGTGAATCAGCTATATGTATACCTATATCCCCTCCCTATTGGACCTCCCTCCCCACGCCCTCCCAGACTTGTTTTCTCTTGGTAAATCCTTTTCTCATATTTCTGTGTTTTACTTGGAGCCTTTTACTTTCGCAGGTGCTCAAAACCCTGAAAGTTCAACCCAACCCTTTATGAACATCAGCTTCATTTAATACCTTGACTTTTTTTTTTTTAATTTTAATTTTTAAAATTCCTTGTCACATGTCTGCTTTTCCTTGAATTACTCTTAAGTTGCTAGGACCAAATAAACCCATTTACTTTATGAAAAATAGCTCATAAAAATGCTGCCCTATAAGTGGCTTTCAGGAATTCAGGGAAATGATGATGAATGTAGACTTCAGGGAAGGAAATGGTTTCTTGTGGCAGGTTGTCATTTGGATGTGCCTGGAATGATAGGAATTAAATAGTAAGAGAGAAATGGGGTCAGAATCCAAGCTTAAAGAAAAAGCATGGGCACAACAGTTATAATGAAGACTCAAATTCATCAGTTAGTAGCCTTGAATAATGTTCAATTCTGTAACATTTTTATTTGATAGATTAGTAACCCATGAATATTTCTCAAATAAAATCCGCAAAAATACTTAGGGATTCTCTGTACAATTATCTCCATAAGTGCATTTTCAAAATTAATGCTTTCTAGGATATTAACAATTTTTCATTTCTTTAATATCAAATGTAAAAGATCTTATGGGTATTTATTTGCATTTGTTAATAGTTTATTTTTTTAGAGCAGTTTTGGGGTCACAGCAAAATTGAATGGAAGGTACAGAGTTTTCCCATATGCCCTGTGCTTCTATGCATGCACAGACTCCCTTATTATCAGGGTCTCCCACTAGAGTGGCACACTGGTTACAATTGATGAACCTACATAGACACATCGTAATCACCCAAAGTTCACAGTTTGCATTACAGTTTCCTCTAGGTGGTATATATTGGATAGGTTTAGACAAATGCATAATGACATGTATACATCATTATGGTATCATGGAGAGTATTTTCACTGCCCTAAAACGCCTTTGTGCTCCACCTCTTAATCCCTCCCCACATAGTTTGATACTTTGTTGTTAGATGCATAAATAATAGTTTTATGTCTTCTTAGAGAATTAACTAATTTGTCCCTGGTAAATTTCCTTATTTTGAAGTCTTGTTGGTCTGAAATTAATATAGCTACTTTTGCTTTCTTTTCATTAGTATTAGCATGGCATATTTTCCTTTTTAAAGAAATTTTTATTTTATATTGGACTATAGTTGGTTTGCAATGTTGTGTTAGGTTCAAGAGTACAGCAAAGTGATTCAGTCATACATATACATATATCTGTTCTTTTTCAAAATCTTTTCCTATTTAGGTTATTACAGAATATTGAGCAGAGTTCCCTGTGCTATACAGTAAGTCCTTGTTGGTTATCTATTTTAAATAGAGTAGTGTGTACATGTCAATCCCAAACTCCCAATTTCATATTTTCCTTTATTCATTTACTTTAATGTACATGCATTTTTTTAATTTATTTAAGGTGAGCTTGTCATAGATACATATAGTTGGGTCTTGTTTTTTGATCCACTGTGACAATATCTGTCTTTTAATTGGTACATTTAGACCGTTGGCATTCAAATGATTATTGATATAGTTGGATTGATATTTATTATGTCTGCTACTGTTTTCTATTTGTTGCCCTTGCTCTTTGTTTCCATTTTTGCCTTCCACTCATTTCTGCCTTCTGTGTGTTTTTAAACTGTATTATTTATTTATTTATTTTTATTGAAGTTTAGTTGACTTACAATATTACATTAGTTTCAGGTGCAGAACATAGTAATTCAATGTTTTTATAGATTACTCTTCATACAGAGTTATTATAAAACATTGACTATATTCCCTGTGCTGTATGTTACATCCAATGAGTGGTTAATATCCAAAAGATATGAGGAACTCATACAATTCAATATCAAAAAAAAAAAAGACAATACAATTAAAATTTGAGCAGAGGACCTAAAGAGGGATTTTTCCAAAGAAGACATGCAGATGGCCAAGAGGCACATGAAAAGGTGCTCAGCATCACTATTATCAGGGAAATGCAAGTCAAAAATCACAATATCACCTCACATCTGTCAGAATGGTTATTATCAAAAAGAAAACAAATAACAAATGCTGGTGAGCATGTGGTGAAAAGGAAACTTTAATGCACTGTTGTTGGAACTGTAAATTGATACAGCCACTTTAGAAAGCATTGTAGAGGCTTCTAAAAACATGAAATAGAACTATCATGTGATTCAGCAATTCCACTTCTGGGTATTTATCCAAAGAAAATGCCTTTTGTCGTTTTAAGAAGCATCTTATATTACTCTGTTTCTTTCCTTTCTAAGCATATCAGTTATACTTTCTTTTTTTGACTAATTTTGTGGTTTCCCTAGAGTTTGCAATATAAATTTGGAGCTAATCCATGACTACTTTCAAATAACTCTATGCCACCTCATGGGTAGTATGAGTACCTTATAATAATAAAATAATCCTGATTCCTCCCTCCCCTCTCTTATGTCATTGCTGTCATTCTGTTATTCATTTCATTTATAAGTAAGTATTATATATAATCATACATAATCAAATACACATAGCTATTATTATATTTTGGACAAACTTATCTATTGGATCAATTAAGAATAAAAAAATTTATTTTACCTTTACTTATTCCTTCTTCTGTGTTCTTCCCTACTTTATGCAGACTCAAGTTTCTGACCTACATTATTTTTCTTCTCTTTAAAGAACTTCTTTTAATGTTTTGTGCAAGGCAGGTTTACTGGCAACAAATTCCTTCAATTTTTGTTTGTCTGACAAAGTCTAATTCTCCTTCACTTTTGAAGAATAATTTTGCAGTGTTCAGAATACTAGCTTGGTGTTTTTCTTTTTTCTCTCTCAACATTTTATATATTCACTCTACTCTCTTCTTGCTTGCATTACTTCTGAGAAGTTGATGTAATTTTTTTTGTTGTTCCTATATAGGTAAGTTATTTTTTTCTCTCTGGCTTCCTTCAGAATTTATTCTTTATTTTCTGTAGTTGGAAAGTGATATGTCTAGATGTGGTTTTTTGTTTGTTTTTATTTTTGTTTTGTTTTGGTATTTATCGTGTTCGGTGTCTCTTAGCTTACTGGATCTGTAGTTTGGTGTCTGACATTAATTTGAGGGAAATTCTGTCATATTGTTTCACATATTATTTCTTCTGTTCCTATCCCTCTTTCTTCACCTTCTGATATCCCCATTACATGTATGATACACCTTCTGTTTTTGTCCTGAAGTCCTTAGATATTCTGTTCTTTTTTTTTTTTTTTTCCAGTTTTTGCTCACTTTGTTTTGGAGGTCTATTGAAATATCCTCAAACTCAAGACATTCTTTCCTCAGCCATGTCCCATCTACTAGTGAGACCACCAGAGACATTCTTCATTTCTGTTACAGTGTTTTTGATCTCTAGCATTTCTCTTTAGTTCTTTCTTAATATTTTCATCTTTCTGCTTACATTGCTTATCTGTTCTTATATACTGTCTATTTAGTAGAGTCCTTAGTGTATTAATCATAGTTGTTTTAAATTCCTGGCCTGATAATTCCAACATCTACCATATCTGATTCTGATGCTTTCTCTGTCTCTTCAAATTGTATTTTTTGCCTCTTAATAGGCCTTGTAATTTTTTCTTGAGAGTCATACATACTAGATAAAGGAAATGCTGTAAATAGTAATGTGGTGGTGAAGTATAGTGGAAGGAGAAGCATTCTATAGTCCTAAGATTAGGTCTCAGTTTTTTTAGTGAGTCTAAGCCTCTAGACAGTGAACTTCACAAGTATTTCTCAGGTTTTTGTTTTTTTTTTTTCCCCCCTCATACAGTGTGAGAGTAGATGGTTAGAGTGGGCTGGAGTTGGTATTTCCCTTCTCCCACATGGAAGGCTGGAGCTGACTGGAGTTGGGTATTTCCCTTATCCCAGATCAGTTAGACTCTGGTAATATCCCAGCAGGTTAGTCTTTGGTTAACTCATTTCTCCTGAGAGCAGACCTTGTTAAGAAGAACAGCATGCTCTGGTATTTCAGAATGGTTCAGTTGCCCTCTCCTTGCGGAAAGCACAAGGGGATATTTTTCTGATATTTAGTGTGAGAACCTGCTCAAGCTCCAGGAGGAAAATCTCACGAAATTGTGGGAGCACCTTCTATGACTCGGTCCTCCTGGAGTTTTTAACTCTCAGAATTTTCCATGCTGAGTCTCTTGCAATTCATCAATTACAGTGTAGGCTTTCCTACCCTAGCACTGAGTCTGCTCCAGTAAGCCATGACTCCCTGTATTCGCCTGTCTCTCCGGTCTTGGGACAGCAATTTGCCCTGTTTTCTTACCTCTCTTATGGATCCAGAAATGAATTGTTGATTTTTTTCAGTCAGCTCAGCTTTTTCCTTGTTGTTAGGATGAAGTGGTGATTTCCTAGTTCCTTACATGCAGAACTAGAAACCAGATGTCAAGTTTTATTTGCTTTTTAAAATCTAGAGTGATATGAATTAACTCAATCAACTTATTGGAGAATATTTTGGGCATTTACAAATATTTCAGATACTTTTATATTTTCAGCTGAAAATACATTGCCATTTACATATAACTACATAATAAAATCTGAGAGAGTTTATACAGTTTATCTGGCTCCTACATTATGCTGCGTCATCACATCTTTATTTCAGCTCATTGTTGTTCAGCATAATGCAAAATGCTGTTGAGTAATGGATGATGAAATAGGTAGATCCAAGTCTGTATTACATCCTTGCTTCCTGACATTTTACTATTTCCACTCATTTTCCAATTTAAAAGAAAAATTGCTTTAAGTTAAACTTGTTTTAAGTTTACTTTTCTAAATACTTTCTCGACTGACTTTTATAGCAACAATCTTAAAATAAAAACATAATTGAGTTAGAAAGCAGATGAAATTATCTTATGACTACCATAGTGTTTTCTGGTCTACCTCTATCTTAGAGAGGTGTTTGTGTTTCCATCACAAGACTTGCTATTTCAGATTTTCCAAAGTAGCTGCAGAGCTGAAAGAAGGAATTCAGTTGAGTGCTCATGTTTAATCTTGGCAAGGCAGTATATTTTAAACAATACTTCTAGTTGTCGTTTTAGTCATTTTTACTTATTAATAAAATAGTTTAATCATTCAAAGTGTACTTTGAAAAGCTTCTTAACAAAACTTGATTAGTTTCTAATATGATTTAATTTGATTTAATATAAGCATTCTGGTTTTTCATAAGTAGGTAATTATGTGGTACAAAAATATATAATATATGGCATAATGAGAATTTATATCTGGCAGGAAATCAGCTTTATGTTCTAGGTGAAATTATGTTCATGGCAATAAAAAAAGCATTGATACTGAGACTAGTCATTTCTTTATTTCAGTTGTTCTACTAGGGCCAGTGTTTCTAGTTTTTAATTTGTAATAAGATCAGAACAAAGTCAGAATTAATGTTTTTTAAAATTATATCTAGAGATGGTCATAAATAGAATGCCAGTTTCTATTAGAATATAGGTATAAAAAAGAACATGGCAGTCTATTTAAATCATTCAAGGTAACAACAATAAATGATAATAATTACTATTTCATTAAAACCTCATTTTCCTAGATGTCGTTTATTTGATTTCTCATTCTGAGTAAAAGCCATGCACAGAGAATAAAGAAACTATACATTCTTATTCAGCCAAAATGATGTCATATTATTCATGAATAAAATTTACTAGTTGAGAGAATACCTTAGGCCAGTTAAAAGCTCATTTATTTTATTATTTAATTATACTTTCTCTCCAATTTTCTGACCCATAGTAGATTAAAAATGTTAAATAACGAAACAAATTATATAGTTAAAATAACATTTTATATGAGGCACCCAGTAATTTTTCAAAGAAAAATAACGTAAAGTAGGGTTCAGAATAATAGTTAAAACCCTGATATTTAAGTAGCATGACAAACCCATAATTCATGTGCAGACTATTTTAGATTAAGTCTCCTTCAATATGAGGAAATGTTTTTATATAGTTTCTAAGAGTTCAGCATTAAGCACCATCTTTGTTATGGTTTGCCTATTAAGGGAGACAAAGGGTAAAAATATATATTGTTTAGCAGTGCTATTGATTCTGTAGATCTGTTCTAAGGCCTGAATTTCTGCTTTCTGACAACCGCAACAGGTAGCGCCAGTGATTCTGGTCATGGACCACACTTTGGGAATCAAGTTTTTGATCTATTCCTGAGTATTTTATTCCATGTGTCATCATTTAAGACTATTGTTGGCAAATTAAGTTGTATTCAAAAAAGATAATTTTGTTTTCATGATATCTTGAAAATATATTATTTCAGGAAAAAAAAGTTGAGGAATGATGATATTTAGACAGAAGTATATTACATGGGAGAAAAGAGAAGTGTGGAAGCTTTCTTAATGTTTTGAGCGACTGCCATTGGTGCTGCAAAGGTTCAGCTTAAAAGCTTCTTAACAGAACTGCCCCCTGCACCCTGAAAATTGACTTCCTGCCAAAGCAGAAGATTCCTTATAGCTGAGCATATTCTGCATAGTCTACCTGAACAGCTGAGGATTCCTGAAGTAGATTAAAGGAAACAAACTTTGAATTTACCAGAATTTATGTCTTGTTGCTCATATTGTAGCTTCTTCCTCTTCTTAAAGGTCTGAAAATCTTGACAAAAGAGTAGCATCTTCAAATAATAGAATATATATATGATTCTTTGGCTAAAGGGAATATATGCAGACCTGTAGCCCAAATTATCCCATAAAAGGCTAACAGTAGTGATATGGTATTAATAATCAGTAAGTTTTTTAGCACTTACTTTAGTCCAGACATTATACAAAGCAATTCATATGCATTTTTTTCAGCTAACTCTCCCAGTAAACTAATAAGATATTATTCCTGTTTACAGATGAGGAAGGGCAGACTGAGTGATAAATTAGCTTGACTCTGGTTATGCATCTAGCATATAGCAGAGACTAGATTGAAAGCCAGACTGTCTAATTAAAGAATTTAAATTCTTAGCCATGCCTTCTCATTGGGGAAGATGAATGAAGGACAAGTAAGCAAGTTAGGAAAAACACTACTGATAAAGTTGTCTTGAATTTCAAATGTTCGCACACTGCTTTTTTTGTAGGACCTTCAGCTAAAGAATCATAGAAAATTTCACTCATTTTTTTAGTCGTACTACATCAGCATCTGCATGGAGTACTACATCACTTGGTAGAGTCTATAGGAGCTCATGACTGACTTCTACCATGACATAAAATAAAAATTATCCTGGTCTTTGCTTTGGTGAAAGTAATGCAGTATCAGCATTTTTTTTTTTTTTAATTAATTTATTTATTTAGTTTTGGCTGTGTTGGGTCTTCGTTTCTGTGCGAGGGCTTTCTCTAGTTGCGGCAAGCGGGGGGCCACTCTTCATCGCGGTGCGCGGGCCTCTCACTATCGTGGCCTCTCTTGTTGCGGAGCACAGGCTCCAGACACACAGGCTCAGTAGTTGTGGCTCACGGGCCCAGCTGCTCCGCGGCATGTGGGATCTTCCCAGACCAGGGCTCGAACCCGTGTCCCCTGCATTAGCAGGCAGATTCTCAACCACTGCGCCACCAGGGAAGCCCTCAGCATTTTTATAAACTTTATCAAATACCCTCTTTTTCAAAAGCATGGGCTGAACATAAATTTGAAAAAAAAAGGTAAGTCTTTCGGTCTGTAGAATGAACCTTATTATTAACTAACATTAATGTGATATACCATTAATAATAACATCTTCATTTCTTCGTCTTGAAGATAAGCCTTATGCAACTGTTCTTTCACAGCAGTCTTCTGAGTAACATTTAAAGAGTATGACAAAACTGCAGGAAAAAAAAATCAGAATCCTAGGCAGAACTTCAGAAAACATAGAACTGTATAAAATAATAATAAGAGAGAAAAAGTATTGATACATATTTAATCTGGGACACAGCAGCTTAAAATAAACTCACGCAGGCAAAATAGTGTTCATTTAACTTACATAATAAAGGTAATCATTTTCTAATAATCATTTGAGGCTAAAGATGTATAACTGCCTTGTTAACAGTGAGGAAAGAATAAAAGAAATGGGGATAATCCTTTTGAACCCATGTCTGAAAAAAGAAGAATGTGAAAAATAATGATATGAGACAGGGTATTTAACTAATTAGTATAACATAATAACTCTTCCTTTGTGTTGTGTTTATAATTATATGATTTGTGAAGAAGATAAGGGTTCTTCGTTAAAAAGCATTTTCTACCTGATTGATATCTATTCTGTTTATAAAGTAAATCCTTTTTTCTTTAATTTCTTTAACTTCTCTTTTTTCCCCCCTCAGCTCAAGGAATGAATAAATAAATTTTTAAAAGGCACAAAAATCATGAAAACTCAGGGCGTAAATGCTAGACTTAAATTACAGGTAGTTTAACATGTATCCTCGAGACTGCTATGATTTACAACCTGAGTGCTTGAAAAATACCCTTATATTTTTCCCACAATGATTATTTTCAAAATATCATAGACTTGTAGAGCTAGAAGGGATGTTAAAGGCAAATGTGTGCCAACTTCCATATTTACAGAATGAGGAAATAGAGCCTCAAGGACATAAAACTGGCTTGTGGGAGAGAAAGGACATAAACTTCCGATTCCAACTTCAGTGCTCTTCCTAGCATGTCATCAATATTTGATATGTGATTTCTGAATATAATAGTAAACTTTTTACAAATTTCAGCTTACAAAATATGGGATACTCACTTAGGGTAAGTGAAAACAAAATCAAAACATGGGTTAATATATATCTATATCAATGAAGACTGATATACAGGGTGATTAAATAAGTCACACAAATTATGAAGCATATAGTTATCTGGTTGGTATGAAAATAGCTAATACCCAAGCAAGGGGATTTTACACAAATCTCCACTCTTGGAAGAAATATTTTTTTTCCAAATAGATTTCAACTAATGTCATAGGAAAATATTCAGCAGCAGCTCAGTGAGGATCTTTTCAATTGCGTTATAAATGGAATTTTCTAGTTCTTTCCAATTCCTCAAATAGGAATCATGTATAAGTTATATAGTGTGTAATAATGATCAGGGGTAAGTTGAACATGCAGTGGAAAGCAGTAACCGAAGCATCAGTAGACCTTGTTCTTTACTAGGTCTTATAATTTATTGCCTTACAAACATGAACAAACAACTTAAGGACGTGGGCTCAGATTTCATATCTTCAAGACAGTAAAAGTAGGTACTGCTCTGCCTACTTCAGTCAGTCGTAGTAAGGATCAAATGAAAGACAAGATGAGTGTTTATTTATAATCCTTTAGCTCTGTCAGTGTAAGTTATTAGAAATCGAAGAGTGTAGACTTCCCAGTTTTCAAATGAATAATGGAAAATTCTATAAAAAGTGATGACTTTTCCAAAGCCATATAGGTAAATAATAGCAGAGTCAAGAATCAGTTTATGGTCACATGCCACATTTCATTTATTTCTGAATTGTGTTATTCAGTCATTATTTTTTTCAGTGCCACTTCCTTCCAGAGTATGTCTCTAGAAAAAATTGTTTTTCAGATATTTTACTATAAAACATTACCTTCCAATTGTTTTACAATTACAAAAGTGTTACATTTTGTACTTTTCCACTATTTTTGCACAAATAAGCTACTTACAGTATATTAGTTTGACATGGAAAAGTGAGGCATTTTTATTGTTTTGCAAATTTATTTCCCTTACCAGTTAGCATTTAGTGCCTTTAAAGATGGATTTAAATGTATTTTTACTTTTTTAAAAACAATAACAGATCCCTTCCAAACACCAGGACATGATTAATCCAAAAGCTGTATTTTTTTATACACTTACAGCATTTACCTTTTTTAGGGCCTAACTAACATCAAACTGATTGACTATTTTAGGGATAAGGCACTAATTAGGAACTGCTATAGTCTAATGAGCCATGTTATATAAAAGAACAGAAACTGTATTATTAGAATAATGCTCAGATGATTATATAAATATATAATTATATAACTATATAAATATATAATCAATGCACTATTACATAATTTGAATACATAAAATATAGATATCTATATAAATTTCTATATCAATCACTAATCATCAGGAAAATGCAAATCAAAATCACAATGAGATATTACCTTACACCAATTAGGATGGCTATCATTAAAAAGCTAAAAGTTAACAAGTGTTGGTAAAGATGTAGAAAAAAGGGAAGCTTTGTGCACTGTGGGTAGAATGTAAATTGTTACAGCCATTATGGAAAACACTATGGACTTTCCTCAAAAAATTAAGAAATAGAACTACCATATGGTCCAGCAATCCCACTTCTGCATATATCCAGAGGAAATTAAATCATTATCTTGAAGAGGTATCTGCACTCCCGTGTTTTTTGCAGCATGATTTGCAATAGCCAAGTATGGAAACAACTAAGTATCCGTTGATGGATAAATGCACAAAATTTAGGTGATATATAGATATAGATATAAAATTCAGCTTTGAAAGAGAAGGAAATCCTGCTATGTGCAACAACATAGATGAACCTGGAAGACATTATACCAAGTGAAATAAACAAGACACAGTGAGAGAAATACCGGATCATCTCATTTGTATGTGGAATCTAAAAAAATTGAACTCATAGAAACAATAGAAGAGTGGTTACTGGGGGATGGGGAGAATGGGGAGATACTGGTCAAAAGGTACAAACTTTCAGTTATAAGATGAATAAGTTCTGGAGATCTAATGTACAGCACAGTGACCATATTAAAAATGAGGTATACTTAAAATTTGTTAAGACAGTAGATCTTAAGAATCCTCACCACATACACAAACCTAAAAAGGTAACTATGTGAAATGATGGATATGTTAATTAGTTTTACTGTAGTCACCATTTTACAGTGTATACGTATATCAAATTATCATGTTGTCCACCCTAAATACATACAATTTTATTTGTCAGTCATACTCCAATAAAACTATGTTCAATAAATCAATACAGATTTTGTATTATTGAAATAATAGAATGGCATATACATGCTAAGGTGATTAAAGATATTATTAATTCATTATTATATCATTCGAATACACCAAAATATAAATGTATAGAAGTGTGTTAATAGTTGCATGTAGATGCCTCTGAATTCTTTAAAAAGTAAAGCAATAATCAGACTTCAAGTAATAATGAAATATATATATACATGTAATATTGGAGGTCACTGATTCTTCAGAGAGAATCAAAATTAAAAGAAAATTATTGTACAGTTTGAAATTAGATAAAATTAATCAAAGTTGTCCTGTCATATGTAGCCTCCAAAGAGACTGAATGATAGACTACCACACACTGGGAAAGTTACTGGTCTTTCTGAAATATTTTTAAGATGGATTATGCTTTCATGTCACTTACACTGCTGTGTGCATTTTTTTGTCTAAATCCAACTGCTCTCTTAATATTCTGCACATGGAAAGTGAAGCAACCCTATTTGCATTTTAAAAGAATGCAACATGGTAAATCATGCCCAATGCCAAAACTGAATTATTTCTTTAATATGGTTGTGATGTAACCTGTCCCAGTTTTATTCAGATGTACCCAGAATTCTAACCTTGACCTTCCTGAATTTAATACAGTGCTTTATTAGAAGAATGTATATAATTTTTCAAAATGAACAAAAGCTAGATTTTAGTGAGATTTCACTCTTTCCAGGTTTTTGCAATATTTAACCCTTTCATTTTAAATATTCCCTTTTTAAAAATTTTAGCTATTATTTTAGATAAAATAGCTTACAACTATAGACTCAGAAAGTAGATTAGCAATAACTTAGGGTTGGAGGGGAAGTTGGGGAGAAATAGAGGTGACTGCCAAAGGGTACAAGGTTTCTTTTTTGCAGATGAAAATGTTCTGAATTGATGTTGATAGTAGTTGCATAATTCTGTGAGTAAACTAAAAAAAATTAAATTGCACATTTTAAATGTTTGAATTGTATGGTGTGTAAATTATATCTCAATAAAGAGATTAAAAATTTAGCCTGCAAAATAAAAAATGAAAAATCATATATTCTGTCAATAGTAATGCAGTGAAAGAGACAGTTTTATGAGAATACTTGGAAATTCTGAAGTTTGATCATATTCTCAGGGATTATGGTTACATTTCCAGGCTTTTACCAATATGAGTCAAGTTTACAGGATTTTTTTTTTCAAATGGACACATTTTTTGACCAAATTCTATGTTCCTGTTTAAAATTAAAGTAAGAGGAAAATACATTTTTGTTGAAATAACTGTTTAACTAGTTTCTCATGCATAATATTTACTTTTTTGTCTAAAGTGTTTTCAAGTGATCAAAGCTAAATTTATTGTTGACATTATTGTAAATTCTTCTTTACATATACTCACCTATGTAATCCTCACCATACCCTATAATGTAGTTATTATTATTCTAAGGATTGTTAGCTTGTGGCAGAGAGAAGGTAGGTAGCTTGATCAGTATGGCAAAGTTATTAAGCGGTAAATCCAAAATTTACAAGTATAGAGTCTGACATCAGAATTTCGGCTTCTAACTGTAATGCTCAATGGTTTGATAAGATTCATAATCATACACAAGTGTACTTGCTGGCTTGGCAGGGTAAGATTGTCCTCATGTTGATTATGAATACAAAAGAAATTTAATAGCAAATAATAAATGAGCTAGCAGTAAATTGCAAATTTCTTTTTGATGAATAGGGTTTTATAACAATGGTAGTAATAAAAATACCTAATATTTGTGTAGTATTTGACCCATGCAAGAACACTTTAGAAAATTATAATTTTTGTTTTAAAGTTGAGGAAGCTGAGATATAAATGTAGAAAATAACTTATTGACAGTCATGCAGCTAGACAGTAGCAGAATCTAATGACTTATCCTCTAATATATAACATATCATAGGAATTCTGGAGAGCCAGGAGGAGAGATTATATGAAACTTTAGTTAATCTCTTCTGTTGGAATCTAAACTTTGTAGATATTATTGACAGGGAGTTAAGCCATTTTTGAACTACTTGCCTCTAATAAGCTTTTTTAAAAAACTTTCTCACTAGGAAAGTTGTTGCCTAAAGGCAGGTAGATGTGCCTAGGCATGAGCTTGTTGACCAGAAGGCTAATTTGCCATAGGAAAAAATATCAAAGACAGTATTAAGTATTACTTATGAGTCTGTTATAGAGCTCCAGTCAAATGAATGCCTAACTGTGTTTGTGGTAAGAAATCCAATAGCATTTTATGGCATTTCTGATACCTACTTCATGTAATGGCAGCTAAAGGGGAATCATTGTATAATTAGAAAAGAACAAAAAATAGATATGCTTTTCACTATCCAGTTTATTAATTAAAATAGAGTAGGGTATGATTTGTAGATATATGTATCGGGGGGGAAATTCAGGAGATCTCAAAATCTTAAATTTTTTTAAAAAGTAAAGATATTTGAACCTAGTATCTCAGACACTTTCCTATCTCTCACCTCTCTTTCAAAGTTGATTTTCTTGAAAGATTTGTCTGTACTCCCCATTTGTTTTTACATCTACACTCAATGAAAAACCCACACTAATATGGCATCTGCTACCATCACTCAACAAGAATAACTGAGTTCAGTGACACCATGTTCAAAAGTCAATGGATGTTTCAGAACCCATCTTATTTGACCTTTCAGTGGCCTTTAAAAAATGCCCATTCTTCATATTACAGACTTTTTCCCTATAACTTTAATGATGACATAATCTCCTGGTTTTCTTGCTATCTCTTTGATCTCGTCTTCTCTCTTGCTTTCTTCTACTAAATTTCCCATATATCTCTATTAGCTGAAATATTTCCTCAAGGTCTTGTCTTGCCTCTTTTCTCTTTTCCATATTCTATCACTAACATGTTTCCTATGTTTTCCAAAAGAAGTAATATAAATATGTAAGATAAACAGAGCATTCTAATTTACAGAAAATAGATGTTATTTGGTAAGAAAACCAGGATGGTAATTTCTAGAATGGCAGAATAACAACCTCTGAAAATCCACTTTTAACTAAAAGCAATAAGAACACTGGCAAAACTGTCAAAAACCGACTTTTAAAGAACTATGGGCATTAACAGAAAACTTATAATCTAAGTGTTTATTCAAGAAAAAAATACGAAGTCTGGTAAGAAGAGTGACTCTTACTATGTTTTAACCTTTCCTAATCCCATCCCTCTGAAAACCAACAGTCTTGCAACTATAGTTACTGTCAAAACAAGCAGTATAGCAGCCACTAGAGGAGGGAAAACAAGCTTGGAGCTACCCAAAAGCTTCATCCCCAGAGAACTAGCACTATTTAACCTGTGTCAATGACAGTGGTAAATTCCATTCCCAGGTATTGTCTTTAACAAGCTTACTCTTTGCAAACAGCATTGCCCACAGGGCATTTGTCAAAAATCATCAGGGGCAATTGTTTAACATTGCAGGTGTCTAATATAGCAATGCAAGTAGGTCTAACAAGAGGCTGACAGAACAACTTAAAGAAAAAACTGGCAAATGAAATAATCCATAAGGAGATTTGTAAAGCTCCAACGTATTCATGGCAATCTAGAAGGCTATGCATACATACAGGGCTGTGCACATGCCCAGGATATACCCTAAAAGGCCCCTGTCTGACTGGCTGAACTTGAGGCTCCATAAAACTAGAAATTGAAGACTAAGGCAGACTAGTAATCTGCCTGCCAGTGCATGGAGGATGTGACCCAACACGCAATGAGCCTATCAGCAAAGGCTGAGAGAATTATTGGTTCAAGTAATTTAAGGAAATCTCTGCAGTCATTAGCCGACCACTAAGCAACTGAACAGAGATTTCAGTGCCCTCACATGACAAAAAATACAGACAATACAGAATTAGTCCAGGAAAGTCACAAAACAGGTGTTAAGAACAAAAACAAACAGCTAAAACAATAAACCCTGGGTGGGGGAGGGATCTAGTTTCTATAATTACCACATTATATCATGTAAATCTTAGTTTTCTCAAAAAATTGCAAGATACTCCAAGCAAAAGGGAAGTATGGCCATGCACAAGAGAAAAGCAGTCAACTGAAACTGTTTGCAAGGAACCCCAGATGTAGGCTGAGTGAACAAAGACTTGGACAGAAACTACTATTGTACATATGTTAAAGAACTGAAGAAAACCATGGTTAAAAAATCAACAGGAAATATGAGAATCATGGAACACCAAATCAAGAATATAATAAAAATAAGATAGAGTCAAATAGGAAGGCTGAAGTTTTAAAGTGTTATAACTGAAATAAAATATTCCCCAGATGGGCTCAACAGTAGATTTGAGCTAACAGAGGCAATATCAGGGAACATGAATACAGATCAATTGAGATTACCAGTCTGAAAAACAAAAATAAATATAAATGTGACGTAAGTGTAAAAGGATTGAAGTCATTCAAAATACGTTCTCTAACCATATGTAATAAAATTAGAAACCATTAGAAGCTAATCAGTAACAGAATGTGGCTAAGTCAGTGTTTAGAGGAAAATTTAAAGTTGTAAACAGTTATTTTTTTAAAGGAAGATCTTACATTAATAACTTTCACTTTAAGAAACTACACAATAAAAGAACAAACTAAATTCAAAACAAGCAGAACAAGAGAAAATTAAACAAAAAACTAGAGCAGATATAAATGAAATATAATAATAGAGAAAATCAATAGATACAGAAGCTGGTTTTTTTTTTGAATTTTATTTTATTTTTTTTTATATAGCAAGTTCTTATTAGCTATCTGTTTTATACATATTAGTGTATACATGTCAATCCCAATCTCCCAATTCATCCCACCACCACCACCAGCGCCCACCCCACCCACCCCCACTTTCCCACCCTTGGTGTCTGTGCGTTTGTTCTTTACATCTGTGTCTCTATTTCTGCCTTGCAAACCGGTTCATCTGCAGCATTTTTCTAGATTCCAAATATATGTGTTAATATACAATATTTGTTTTCCTCTTTCTAACTTACTTCACTGTGTATGACAGTCTCTAGGTCCATCCACATCTCTACAAATGACCCAATTTCGTTCCTTTTTATGGCTGAGTAATATTCCATTGTATGTATGTACTACATCTTTATCCATTCATCTGTCGATGGGCATTTAGGTTGCTTCCATGACCTGGCTATTGTAAATAGGGCTGCAGTGAACATTGGGGTGCATGTGTCATTTTGAATTATGGTTTTCTCTGGGTATATGGCCAGTAGTGGGATTGCTGGGTCATATGGTAATTCTATTTTTAGTTTTTTAAGGAACCTCCATACTGTTCTCCATACTGGCTGTATCAATTTACATTCCCACCAACAGTGCAAGAGGGTTCCCTTTTCTCCACACCCTCTCCAGCATTTGTTGTTTGTAGATTTTCTGATGATGCCCATTCTAACTGGTGTGAGGTGATACCTGATTGCAGTTTTGATTTGCATTTCTCTAATAATTAGTGATGTTGAGCATCCTTTCATGTGTTTGTTGGCAATCTGTATGTCTTCTTTGAGAGATGTCTGTTTAGGTCTTCTGCCCATTTTTTGATTGGGTTGTTTGTTTTTTTAATATTGAGCTACATGAGCTGTTTATATATTTTGGATATTAATATGTTGTCCATTGATTCGTTTGCAAATATTTTCTCCCATTCTGAGGTTGTCTTTTCGTCTTGTTTATAGTTTCTTTTGCTGTACAAAAGCTTTTAAGTTTCATTAGGTCCCATTTGTTTATTTTTCTTTTTATTTCCATTACTCTAGGAGGTGGATCAGAAAAGATCGTGCTGTGATTTATGTCAAAGAGTGTTTTTCCTATGTTTTCCTCTAAGAGTTTTATAGTGTCCAGTCTTACATTTAGGTCTTTAATCCATTTTTTAAATAAATAAATACATTTATTTTTGGCTGCATTGGGTTTTCATTGCTGTGCATGGGCTTTCTCTAGTTGTGACAAGTGAGGGCTACTCTTTGTTGCGGTGTGCAGGCTTCTCATTGCAATGGCTTCTCTTGTTGTGGAGTACAGGCTCTAGGCGTGCCGGCTTCAGTAGTTGTGGCAAACAAGCTCAGTAGTTGTGGCTTGCAGGCTCTAGAGCACAGGCTCAGTAGTTGTTGCACATGGGCTTAGTTGCTCCACAGCATGTGGGATCTTCCCGGACCAGGGCTCAAACCCGTGTCCCCTGCATTGGCAGGCGGATTCTTAACCACTGCGCCACCAAGGAAGTTCCTTTAATCCATTTAGAATTTATTTTTGTGTATGGTGTTAGAGAGTGTTCTAGTTTCATTCTTTCACATGTAGCTGTCCAGTACAGCACCACTTACAGAAGAGACTGTCTTCTCTCCATTGTATATCCTTGCCTCCTTTGTCATAGATTAGTTGACCATAGGTGTGTGGGTTTATCTCTGGGTGTTCTATCCTGTTCCATTGATCTATATTTCTGTTTCTGTGCTGGTACCATATTGTCTTTATTACTGTAGCTTTGTAGTATAGGCTGAAGTCAGGGGTCTGAATCCTCCAGCTCCGTTTCTTGTCCCTCAAGATTGCTTTGGCTATTCAGGGTCTTTTGTGTCTCCATACAAATTTTAAGATTTTTTGTTCTAGTTCTGTAAAACTTGCCACTGGTAATTTGATAGGGATTGCACTGAATCTGTAGATTGCTTTGGGTAATATAGTCATTTTCACAATATTGATTCTTCAAATCCAAGAACTTGGTATATCTCTTCATCTGTTTAGGTCATCTTTGATTTCTTTCATCAGTGTCTTATAGTTTTCTGAGTACACATCTTTTACCTCCTTAGGTAGGTTTATTCCTAGGTATTTTATTCTCTTCGTTGCAATGGTGAATGGGATTGTTTCCTTAATTTCTCCTTCTCTTCTTTCATTTTAGTGTATAGGAATGCATGAGATTTCTGTGCATTAATTTTGTATCCTGCAACTTTACCAAATTCATTGATTAGCTCTAGTAGTTTTCTGGTGGCAGCTTTAGGATTCTCTGTGTATAATGTCATGTCATCTGCAAACAGTGACAGTTTTACTTCTTGTTTTCCAATTTGTATTCCTTTTATTTTTTTCTTCTTTGATTGCCATGCCTAGGAATTCCAAAACTATGTTGAGTAATAGTAGCGAGAGTGGACATCCTTGTCTTGTACTTGATCTTAAAGGAAATGCTTTCAGTTTTTCACCATTGAGAATGATGTTTGTGGGTTTGTTGTAAATGGCCTTTATTATGTGGAGGGAGGTTCCCTCTATGCCCATTTTCTGGAGAGTTTTTATCATAAATGGGTGTTGAATTTTGTCAAAAGCTTTTTCTGCATCCACTGAGATGATCATACAGTTTTTATTCTTCACTTTGTTAATATGGTGTATCACATTGATTGGTTTGCGTATGTTGAAGAATCCTTGCATCCCTGGGATAAAACCCACTTGACCATGGTGTATGATCCTTTTAATGTGTTGTTGGATTCTGTTTGCTAGTATTTCGTTGAGGATTTTTGCACCTATATTCATCAGTGATATTGGCTTGTAGTTTTCTTTTTTTGTAACATCTTTGTCTGGTTTTGGTATCAGGGTGATGGTGGCCTTGTAGAATCAGTTTCAGAGTGTTTCTTCCTCTGCAGTTTTTTGGAAGAGGTTGAGAAGGTTCAGTGTTAGCTCTTCTCTAAATGTTTGATAGGATTCACCTGTGAAGCCATCTTGGCCTGTACTTTTGTTTGTTGGAAGATTTTTAATCACAGTTTCAATTTCATTACTTGTGATTCATGTTCATATTTTCTATTTCTTCCTGGTTCAGTCTTGGAAGGTTATACCTTTCTAAGAATTTGTCCTTTTCTTCCAGGTTGTCCATTTTATTTGCATAGTGTTGCTTGTAGTAGTCTCCTATGATGCTTTGTATTTCTGTGGTGTCCATTGTAACTTCTCCTTTTTTCATTTGTAATTTTATTGATTTGAGTCCTCTGCCTCTTTTTCTTGATGAGCCTGGCTAAAGGTTTATCAATTTTGTTTATCTTCTCAAAGAAATAGCTTTTAGTTTTATTGATCTTTGTTATTGTTTTCTTTGTTTCTATTTCATTTATTTCTGCTCTGATCCTTATGATTTCTTTCCTTCTACTAACTTTGGGTTTTGTTTGTTCTTCTTTCCCTAGTTCCTTTAGGTGTAAGTTTAGGTTTTTTATTTGAGATGTTTGTTGTTTCTTGAGGTAGGCTTGTATTGCTATAAACTTCCCTCATAGAACTGCTTTTGCCGCATCCCATAGGTTTTGGATTGTCATGTTTTCAGTGTCATTTGTCTCTAGGTATTTTTTGATTTCCTCTTTGATTTCTTCAGTGATCTCTTGGTTATTTAGTAATGTATTGTTTAGCCTCCATGTGTTTGTGTTTTTTACGTTTTTTTCCCGGTATTTTATATCTAATCTCAAAGTATTGTGGTCGGAAAAGATGCTTCATGCGATTTTAATTTTCTTAAATTTACTGCGGCTTGATTTGTGACCCAGGATGTGATCCATCCTGGAGAATGTTGCATGCGCTTGAGAAGAAAGTGTAATCTGCAGTTTTCTGATGGAATGTCCTATAAATATCAATTAAATTTATCTGGACTATTGTGTCATTTAAAGCTTGTGTTTCCTTATTAATTTTCTGTCTGGATGATCTGTCCATTGGTGTAAATGAGGTGTTAAGGTCCCCCACTATTATTGGGTTACTGTCGATTTCCTCTTTTATACCTGTTAGCATTTTCCTTATGTGTTGAGGTGCTCCTATGTTGGTTGCATGTATATTTTTAATTGTTATATCTTCTTCTTGGCTTGATCCCTTGATCATTATGTAGTGTCCTTCTTTGTCTCTTGTAACATTCTTTATTTTAAAGTCTATTTTACGTAATATGGGTATTTCTACTCCAGCTTTCTTTTGATTTCCATTTGTATGGAATATCTTTTTCCATCCCCTCAGTTTCAGTCTGTATGTGTCCCTAGGTCTGAAGTGGGTCTCTTGTAGACAGCATATATATGGGTCTTGTTTTTGTATCCATTCTGTGAGCCTGTGTCTTTTGGTTGGAGCATTTAATCCATTCACATTTAAGGTAATTATCGATATGTATGTTCCTATTACCATCTTCTTGTTTTGGGGTTTGTTTTTGTAGGTCCTTTTCTTCTCTTGTGTTTCCCACTTAGAGAAGTTCCTTTAGCATTTGTTGTAGAGCTGGTTTGGTGGAGCTGAATTCTCTTAGCTTTTGCTTGTCTGTACAGCTTTTGATTTCTCCATCGAATCTGAATGAGATCCTTGCCGGTTAGAGTAATCTTGGTTGTAGGTTCTTCCCTTTCATCACTTGTAAATATGTCATGCCACTCCCTTCTGGCTTTTATGGTTTCTGCTGAGAAATCAGCTGTTAACCTTATGGGAGTTCCCTTGTATGTTACTTGTCATTTATCCCTTGTTGCTTTTAATAATTTTTCTTTGTGTTCAATTTCTGTCAGTTTGATTACTGTGGGTCTCGGCGGGGTTCTCGTTGGCTTTATCCTTCCTGGTACTCTTTCTGCTTCCTGAACTTGTGTGGCTATTTCCTTTACCATGTTAGGGAAATTTTCAACTACAATCTCTTCAAACATTTTCAACCGGGTCCTTTCTCTCTCTCTTCTCCTTCTGGGACCCCTATAATGCGAATGTTGGTGCATTTAATGTTTTCCCAGAGGTCTCGTAGGCTGTCTTCATTTCTTTTCATTCTTTTTTCTTTCTTCTGTTCCGCAGCAGTGAATTCCACCATTCTGTCTTCCAGGTCACTTAACCGTTCTGCTGCCTCAGTTATTCTGCTATTGATTTGTTCTAGCGTATTTTTCATTGCAGTTATTGTATTGTTCATCTCTGTTTGTTCTTTAATGTTTCTAGGTATTTGTTCTTTAATTCTTCTAGGTCTTTGTTAAACATTTCTTGCATTTTCTCGATATTTGCCTCCATTCTTTTTCCGAGGTCCTCATCATGTTCAGTATCATTATTCTGAATTCTTTTTCTGGGAGGTTGCCTATCTCCACTTCATTTAGTTGTTTTTCTGAGGTTTTATCTTATTCCTTCATCTGGTACATAGTCCTCTGCCTTTTCATTTTGTCTGTCTTTCTGTGAATGTGGTTTTCATTCCACAGGCTGCAGGATTGTAGTTCTTGCTTTTGCTGTCTGCCCTCTGGTGGATGAGGCTCTCTAAGAGGCTTGTGCAAGCTTCCTAATGGGAGGGACTGGTGATGGGTAGAGATTGGTGTTGTTCTGGTGGGCAGAGCTCAGTAAAACTTTAATCCACTTGTCTGCTGACTGGTGGGGCTGGGTTCCCTCCTTTTTGGTTGTTTGGCCTGAGGCGACCCAGCACTGGAGCCTACTCTGCTCTTTGGTGAGACTAATGGTGGACTGTGGGAGGGCTCACGCCAAGGAGTACTTCCCAGAACTTCTGCTGCCAGTGTCCTTGTCCCCACGGTGAGCCACAGCCACCCCCTCGCCTCTGCACGAGACCCGCCAACACTGGCAGGTAGGTTTGGTTCTGTCTCCTATGGGGTCACTGCTCCTTCCCCTGGGTCCTGAGATGCACACTACTTTGTGTGTGCCCTTCAAGAGTGGAGTCTGTTTCCCCCAGTCCTTTCAAAGTCCTGCAGTCAAATCCCACTAGCTTTCAAAGTCTGATTCTCTGAGAATTCTTCCTCCCATTGCCAAACCCCCAGGTTGGGGAGCCTGACGTGGGACTCAGAACCTTCACTCCAGTGGGGGGACTTCTGTGCTATAATTGTTCTCCAGTTTGTGGGTCACCCACCCAGCAGTTATGTGATTTGATTTTATTGTGATTGAGCCCCTCCTACCATCTCATTGTGGCTTCTCCTTTGTCTTTGGATGCGGGGTATCTTTTTTGTTGAGTTCCAGTGTTTTCTTGTCGCTGATTGTTCAGCAGTTAGTTGTGATTCTGGTGCTCTCCTAAGAGGGAGTGAGCTCACGTCCCAGAAGCTGGTTTTTTGAATAGCTGAGCAATAGACAAATTTTTGTCTATTCTAACCAAAAAAAAATGATAAAAATATCAAAGTACTATCATCTGAAATGAAAGAGAAGGCATTTCTATTAACTGTACAGAAATTTTAAAAATTATATGGGAATACTGGGAACAACCGAGTGCTAACAAATTAGAAAACCAAGGAAAAATAACAGTTTCCTAGAAAGACAGAAACTACTTAAACTGACTGAAGAGTTAGAAAATCTGAGTAGAACTAAAAAAGTAAGTCAATATGTAATCAAAAATCTTTCCACAAAGAAATGCCTAGGAACAGATGGCTACGTTGTTCAATTCTATCAAATATTTAAAGAAGACTCTTTTTTTTGGCTGTTGCCGCATGTGAATATTTTTTAATTGCAGTATAGTTGATGTACAGTATCTTATAAGTTACAAGTGTACAATATAGCATTCATAATTTTTAAAGGTTATACACCGTTTATAGTTATTATAAAATATTGCCTCTATTCCCTGTGTTGTACAATATATCCTTGTAGATTTATACATAATACTTTGTACCTCTAAATCCCCTACTCCTGTATTGCCCTCCCTGCTTCCCTCTCCCCACTGGTAACCACTAGTTTGTTCTCTATATCTGCTTCTTTTTTGTTATATTCATTAGTTTGTTGTATTTTTTAGATTCCACATAGAAGTGATATTTTACAGTATTTGTCTTTCTCTGACTTATTTCACATAGCATAATCCCCTCCAAGTCCATCCATGTTGTTGCAAATGGCAAAATTTCATTATTTTTTTATGGCTGAATAGTATTCCATTGTGTATATATATATACCACATCTTCTTTATCCATTCTTCTGTTGATAGACATTTAGGTTGCTTCCATATTTTGGCAATTGTAAATAATGCTGCTATAGACATTGGGTGCATATATCTTTTTCAATTAGTGTTTTTGTTTTTTTCATATATATACCCAGGAATGGAATTGTTGGATCATATGGTAGTTGTCTTTTTAGTTTTTTAAGAAACCTCTGTACTGTTTTCCACAGTGGCTGTACCCATTTACATTCCCACCAACAGTGTATGAGGGTTCCCTTTTCTCCACATCCTCTCCAACATTTGTTATTTGAGTTCTTTTTGTTGATAGCCATTCTTCTGACTGTTGTGAGGTGATATCTCATTGTGGTTTTGATTTGTATTTCCCTGATGGTTAGTGATGTTGAGTGTCTTTTCATGTGCCTATTGGCCGTCTGCATGTCCTCTTTGGAAAAATGATTGTTCAGTTCTTCTAGTTTTTTTATCAGCTGTTGTGTTTTTTGTTTGTTTTTATGTGGAGTTGTATGAGCTGTTTATATTTTTTGGATATTAACCCCTTATAGGTCATATCATTTGCAAATTTCTCACATTCCATAGGTTGTCTTTTCATTTTGTCAATGTTTTCCTTTGCTGTGTAAACACTTTTAAGTTTACTTAGGTCTCATTTGTTTATTTTTGCTTTTATTTCCTCTACTTCAGGGGAGAGATACAAAAAATTACTTTTACAATTTATGTCAAAGATTGTTCTGCCTGTGTTTTCCTCTAGAAATTGTATGGTTTCTGGTCTTACATTTAGGTCTTTAAACCATTTTGAGTTTATTTTTGTATGTGTTATTAGAGAATGTTCTGATTAGAAGATTAACTCCAATCTGTCAAAAACTTTTCAAAAACTTAGAGAGAGTACTTCCAATTAATTCCGTGAGAGTTTGTATTAGCCAGATCCCAAAATCAGGCAAAGATAACACAAGAAAATGAAAATATAGGTGAATTTACCTTGTAAGTATAGGCACAAAAATCTTTAATACAATACTAGCAAACCAAGTTCAGCAGCACATAAAATAGATTATATACTATGGCAAGTGGGATTTATCCCAGGAACGTAAGGTTGGCTGAAAATGTGATACTCATCAATGTAATGTACCATATTAATATAATAAAGGACAAAAACCACATGATTATGTCTATAGACATAAAAAAAACTGGCAAATGCCACCACCCTTTTGTGATAAAAAACTTTCAACCAGGATAGAAGGGGATTTCCTCAACTTGAGAAAAACTATATATGAAAAACTCACACTAACATTATATGAAATGGCAAAAGGCTAGATGTGTCCCTCCAAAGATCAGGAACAAGAAAAGGATGTTGGCAATTGCCACTTCATTTCAACATTTTACTGGAAGTTCTACCCAGGGTAAGCAGATGAGAAAAAGAAATAAAAGGCATACAGATAGATAAAGAAGTGAAAATATCTCTATTCTCAAAAGACAGTATCTTCCTTATAGAAAAACCAAAGGTAATACACAAAAATGTAACTGGAACTCATTAACGTGTTCAGCATAGTTGCAAGTATCAAGATTAATGCAAAATAAGTTGTATTGCTATACACTAGCAATGAGCAGTGCAAAAATGAGATTAAGAGATTAAGAACAATTCTGTCCTCCAACGCATCAAACTATAAATGATTTAGGAATAAATTTAACACAATAATTGCAAAACTTGTACATTGAAAACTACAAAACATCATTGAAAGAAGATAAAGAAGATCTACATAAATGGACAAACTTCCCATATTCATGTATTAGAAACTTAATTATGATAAGATGACAAAACTTCCTAAACTGATTTACTGATTCAACATACTCCTTATCAAAATTTCAACTGCATTTTCTGTTGTTGCAGAAATAGTCAAGTCAATCCTAAAATTCATATGAAAATGCATGAGATTCAGAATAAACAAAATAATCTTGAAAAGGAAGAAAATAATTGGAGGACTTACATTATGATTCAAATGTTACTACAAAACTACAGTAATCGACATTGTGTGGTACTGCCATAAGGATAGAAATACAGATCAATGGAGGAAATTACTATGGAATGAACTTCAGACAACCAAAGTAGAGAGATTTTTGATGTAAGAGTTGGCGGTGAGCATCAAATATATGCTTACTTATAGAATAATAATTAAATGAGGCTTTATAGAAAGGGAATATCTATGTAATGACCGTAGTTACTGACACTGTAGATGTAGAACACCAAAGAAAAGGGAAGATAGGGATAATACACACAAAATAATTATTTTTATTTTCTACCAATAATAATCAGTGGTGGCAGCAACAGTATTGTGTTGGTAAAGCAGAATATAGCAAATGAGTAATTATAAGATATTTAATTATGCCATCTCCTGTGCTCTTGAAAACCAGAATTTTTAGTATGTAAAAAATAAGATACAGGTGTAATTATAAAGGAGATTAAGTACCCTAGAGTCCCAAATTGAATTAGAAATATCAGCATCACAGAATTCATCAGCTGTCTATCTCCCTATCATCTCTCCTTCCTAGCTTTTCCCCTGAAAAGGCCTAAAAAAAACCACCCAGCAAGTAGTAATGACCAATCCTAGTGATCAGATTTTGGTCTTGCCAGTCTTATTTCTAAAGTTAACTTTGCAACTGCAAAATATCTGGCTACTCCTTCACTTTCAGTTTCTAAATTTTAAGCACAATGCCTCTTGGGGCTAATGCTAACTCATAACTATTCTGGGAAGGGAAAAATGATGTAAAATAGTTCCAGTTTTAATAAATTGACATGATATAAATCCACCACATGCAATGTCTCTTGAAGCACATGTGGGCTATAAAGAAGTATAAGGAAGTAATTCATATAAAAGTCAAGATAGGGGTTATTTGTAGAAGAGAGGAGGGCAGTGTGATTGAAGCTGGCTAAATAAAGGGATTTCTGGAGTGGATAGCAAAGGTCTGTCTTGATTTAGGTTGTCATTACAAAGTGTTTTATTCAGTAATCCATATTATTGTTTCAAACGATTTTATATATCTATGTTTTATTTTACAATAAAATACTTTTTTAAAAAGAAGGGCAAAGATGAATTTGTTTTTGAGGTACCAGTGGAATGGAATATTCAAGGAGAGAGGCATCAAGTGTAATCTCATGTATGTTTGGAGTTCTGGAATGACATTAGAGTTAGAAATACCGATTTTTTAAAAGAGTATGGCATCATAGGAGAGTGAGAAATGCAAAAAGAACTAAGACCAGAGCCATGGGGCAGGCAAAGGAAGATACTGAAAATAATACAGGAAAAAGAGAGAAAGAAAAAAAAAATTTCAAGAACTTTTCTTAAAAAGGTTAATAATGATTGGCTCAAACAATATTAAATATTTGTCTTGTCTTTCAATTTTTACTATATCTTTTAGAATATAGTATGGAAAACATTACTTGGTACTTGAAAATACTATTTATGGTGCTCTGTACACCAACTAGTTGTTGTTGTATGAAAAGTTTTACAGAAGTGTTGTCTGAAATAATTGTTCTCCTTGTCAATGTGAGTAAACATTGTAAAGAAACAGAGACACATGCCAACAGGTTATATGCTTTCTAGCAGTCAATGAGCTCTTCTTGCTCTAAACATTCATAGCAAATGTCAAGTTCTTAGAAAAACTGTTGGAAATGATCTTTATTTTCATTAAGATGTCAAAGTTGATGTTTTGATACAACTTGCATGTTACTGTTATAATTTGCCCAGATTCTTTTTATAACCATCACTTTTTTGTTGTTTGTTTTATGTATCTACTAAGGATGAGAAGCTGTGGCATGAGAATTTGGCTAGTTTTTATGTTTTTAATGTCTAGGAAAGCATTTATTTAATTTAATTAATTACTTAATTTTTAATTTATTTTATTTATTTTTGGCTGCGTATTTGGGTCTTTGTTGCTGCGTGCAGGCTTTCTCTAGTTGTGGTGAGTGGGGGCTACTTTTTGTCGTGGTGTGTGATGGCTTCTCCTGTTGTGGAGCATGGGCTCTAGGCTTGCAGACCCAGTAGTTGTGGCTCGCGGGCTCTAGAGTGCATGCTCAGTAGTTGTGGCGCATGGGCTTTGTTGCTCCGCGGCATGTGGGATCTTCCCGGACCAGAGCTTGAACTCGTGTCCCCTGCATTGGCAGCTGGATTCTTAACCACTGCGCCACCAGGGAAGCCCCAAAGCATTTATTTTAAAATGATTATTTTGAGGTTTCAGTTTATTCACTCTTAAATTATATATATATATATTTATCATTTTAGGCTTTTTTGTTCTCTTTTAGTATCTGTAGCAATAATTCCGTTTGATTCTCTAAAAAGCAACATAAAATTTCAATCTTGGCATAAAATGTACTTCGAATATTTATACTTTCATCTGTTCAAAGTTGAGCAGTTCATTTTATTATAATCAAATGTTTAGTTTAAAAATCTGAAGAAGATCACAGTTAACATCTATCCTAAGAATAATTTTCACTTGGTAAGTCTTGGTGGAACACTTGAAATAAAACTGAAGTGCTCTTGAATGTATCCTGCATATGCTTACAAAAATTTCATAGGTTAGATGGCTCTAAGAATGATGAATAGAGTATAGATTATAGGATTAGACAAAACCAGAGCCGGGTCTATTGCAGCCATGATAGCCCAGTGGAAATATTTGCATCTTAATTTAGGTGGGATTTCCTTTTTATCGTGGACTATAATCAGACACAATGATGAATCTTTAAATGAATATTTAGAGTTCAGTAAAACACAAAGCAATAAGAGCTACCTTCCTGAATGGATCAATTTACATCATAGTAATCACAGGAAATATTGGCCTTGCATGATGAGAAAGCAGGACTAAAGGCATTTTTTTTGTATATAATCATCAATGTTTCTAAACTCTAAAACAGCAGATAAGAAAAAGAAGTCTATCCCAAACTCCCAGTCTACCCCTCCCCCGATATAAAATAAAAATTAAAAAAAAAGAAAGTCTATCTTCAATCCATTTTTGAAAGGATGTCTTCAATCCTTTATTTTAAAAACTAATCATCAGAGTCTACATCTTTTCTTATCCATGGCAAAGGCATGATAAGAAGGGAAGAGGTGATATCCTACTCAGCACCACTTGAAGTCTGCCATTCAGTACAGACTGATAGGTATTGCCATATGAACTCATTTAATATGTCCATACCTCATCTAAAGCATGAGCTTCAAACTGATACAGTGCCATCATTTTGATCATGAAAATGATAAGATTTCAAGTTGCTCACTACTTTCAATGTTCCATTAAAAAGAGTAATGCCACATTAAAACTCAAAATTAAATCTGAAAGTGTTTTTAATTTTTTAAAAAAATCTGCAGTTTTCAAGGGAGGCAAATGAGGCATTCAAACACTTTAATTTATTATCATAGATATTATTTTTATTTTTATTTTAAGATATTTAAAATCTAATGTAAAAGTCATCTAAAATCTGCCTGGTATCTTTTTATAAAGTACTGAAATAATGTACTATTAAGTATACACTTAGAGAAGTTGGTTACATGTAGAGCTACTATTAATTTGTTTAAGTTCTCAGCGTGTTTTATTTAATTTATAGGAACCCATGTTCTGTATGTCCCATGCCAAAAATATCAGTTTTTTCAATAAAGTTTAATTGTGAAAAAATAATTTGACATCAATATATGATCTGTAATTTATCAAAATGTTAATGAAAAAAGTATCAAATAAAATTTTTAACATACACAAGTGTGCGTTGCATTATTCAAAATCGACAGTATGCATCACAAGTTTACTTGATATTTGAACTTTTTTTTTCGGCCACAGAAAAACCACCAAGAACCTTCTTATTTTATTTTCAAATGTATGTGGCTAATGTCAGATGGCTGTTACAAAGAAGGGCATCTCTGATTTTGGAGTCAGACTCTTGTTTTGGGGTCTCAGTCTTGTTCCTTATTAACCACTGACCAAAATTAAGGGAGTAAACTTTTGGGAGCCCAAATTTTTCCAATGAGTAAAATAAGCTTTGAACTGACCGCTTTTCCAATCATACATGGTTTGTTATAAGGATCAAATAAAATAATATGCATAAAAGTACTCTGAAACTTATAAATCACCCTTTAAATATACATAATTCTTCTTATTCTGGGTTATATTATTCTAAATGACTTATTGCTGGCTTTGTGTCATGGTATATTAATATTGTGGTAGAATTAATATTGCAAACATCTAATGATAAATACTTTAAAGGTGGGAAATATTCTGGATATTTAAGAAAACAATTCTTAATTTTACCCACTTAGAGTTCTATGAATTGTACTATAAAATGGTGAAAGCTACTATTAAGTGGCAATAAACTAGCACGTTGATATTTATTTTGAGTCAGTTAGTGCCAGCCTTATCGGAACAACATGAATTTTGAGACCATAATAACAACAAATAAAATATCAACATGCTTAGGGGGAAAAAAATGTGTGTTTCTAGGTTCTCCAAGATATTAATTTTCAAGAACTTTTCTTAAAAAGGTTAATAATGATTGGCTCAAACAATATTAAGTATTTGTCTTTTCATTTTTACTATATCTTTTAGAATATAGTATGGAAAACATTAAATTATGAAGTAAAAATGAATTGAAAAATATGATATAGCTCAGTATATCATATTTATCACATCATTTTGAATATTTACTGACAAGTTTTAACATGTGTAAAAATATTTCAAGCTAAAATGAAACTGGAGAATATAGAAGTGGAATTTCTTACTCATGCTCCCTCAGAAGAACAGAACTTAAGAGCTGAGAGATTGATTTCCTCTACCTGTCTGATTTATAGAAGACCGAGAAGACCAAGACTTATCTCCTGACCAGTGAATGTCTGCCAAGAATCTTTCTGAATCCTCCAGCCAGTGGACTTACTGCTTCAAGTCTGGCTGGGCTTCCTGCTTTTGCACTCCTTGCCCTTAAATATAGACTGACCCAACAGACTCATCTGTAGCTTGGTACACTTTGTGTGTCCCCAATTACAATTCCTCTGTTATTCCCAAATAAACTCAATTTCTGGTCATTTGAACTTGCTTCAGTTTACCTCCTTTATTTAGGTTGATACATGCAAATATTTGATCACATCTTAAAATAAAAAATAAGTATGTAGTCATTAACTTGTGATGTTTTGAGAAATGCAACATTATTCCTAAAGAGAAAACGATGATTGACATGGCTATGCTGTCCCTTTGAAAGAATCTCTATTTAATGAAGAAATAACTGACACTAAACTATAAGTTAAGGGAATGAAATGTTAAGAATACTAAATTTGTGGTCAGAAGTGTTACGCCAAGTTTGATTTGCTATATATGAATCGCATGTTGATGGTCAAAAGATAGTTAACAGAAATGAAATATCTAACTGTAATCAATTATAATTTACCAGGTTACATATATTGGTCAATTTGTGTTGGAGCTAGTAATAAAGCAGAACCTATCATTTTAAATGACTAATGCAGGACATAGGCAATTTTTGCACTCAGCAGTTGGGATTCAGTAAAATAAATTTGCCATTTGGATAGAGATAGATGAAACAGCATGGAGTTTATATTTTAATTACTTCAGTATCTCACTGACATTAAAATGTTCCTGTTGGCAAAGGATGGGGTTTTACAGTGCACTTGTGGTAAGTAACACACCAGTTGCAGAGCCAGTATATGGATTGAATCTATTGATGGTTTACAGGAAAGAATGCTCTGGTACTTTTCAATGAAAGAATAAAAATATTCTTACTCAATCACTTTCCCATCTGACTCACTATCTGCTGGGCTCTTTCCAAAATTGAATTATGTGTTTCTTGGGAAAGGAATACTTCTTTAGAGATTTACTAATTGAATAGATAGAGTGATATTGGAAGACACATAGTTCCTTGGAGAAAAGTTTGCTGACCACCATAGGACTGATCAAGTTCCCTTTCACATCATTGTCACCAAACACCTCCTGCTTACACCCTCTTACACCCTCATTATTGTAGTATGTTTTATTTAAGTTTTTAACTATCTCTCATTTTTAATTGTGAAATAATTTGACAGTGACGTCTGACTTGTAATTTGCAATGTATCGTGAGAATATTAATGATAATATTAAGTAACATTTTTAGCATAGACAATTCTGAATTATATTATTAAAAATTGATACTATGTGTATGAACTTATTATGCACTTTATGTTAAAATTAAGGAGAAAAAACCCAAAAACCCAATTTTCAAAAATGGACAAAAGGTATGTATAGGCAAAAGACACATATTGACAGTTCACAAAAAATGAAATAATAATATGAAAAGGTACTCAGTCACATATAGTAAGACAAACAAAAAGCTACTAAGATATTTTTACTCATCAGATTAAGAAAACCTCAAAAGTATCAAGATTTGTCATATATTTGGAATCATATAGTATGCATTCCTTTGACTTTGGCTTCTTTCATATCTTAGAATACTTTTGAGATTTGTCCATGCATGTATAAATAGTGCATTCATATTTTTAAATAGTATTCCATTGTCTGTACCACAGACAATGTACCACCATTTGTTTAAGCATTCACTATTTGTTGGACATTGTGCTCTTTCCCGACTTTGGCAATTATGGAAAAGGCTGATATAAACATTCTTGTACTGATTTTTCCATGGACTTACTTTTTTTTTTTTCCTGGGTACAGTGTACTTTATTGATTGTACATGACAAGGTAGGTCTCCCTAAGCCCTTCCCCTTCTTCAGGGGGTCTGGGATGGAAACTGTGTGGAGGTCGGGAGATTCTCAGTGTGTTGGAGGATGGAGTTGGGGCAAGGACTCTCCAGCAGCTGAGGACCTCTCTCTTCCTCTTGCTGGGGCTGGTGGTCCAGGGACTCTTCTGGTGAGCATATGCCTATGAATGGGTTGGCTGGGTTGTATAGCTGTGTAAGAATTGCCAAACTGTTTTCCAAAATGGCTGTGCCATTTTGCATTTTCAGTAGCAATATAGGAGAGCTACAGTTGTGGCACATCTTTGGCAATGCCAGGGATTGTTGCGTGTTGTTATTTTGTTATGTTTTAACCATTCTAATGGATTTGTAGTAGTATCTCATTAAAAAAAACTTGTATTTCTCCAATGACTAAAAATTGTGTGTATCTTTTTATGTGCTTATTTACCATCAGTATCTATTCAGTAGTGAAGTGTCTATTCAAATTCTTTGGCCATTTTTTTATTGGATTGGTGGTTTTGTTATTATTGATTGGTGAATGTTTTTATATACAGTGAATGTGAATCATTGCTTAGATAATGTGTTTTTCATTTCTCCCAGTCTGGTTCTCTCTCTCTCTTTTTTTTTTTTTTTTTGT
Source organism: Eubalaena glacialis (assembly GCF_028564815.1). Lineage (NCBI taxonomy): Eukaryota > Metazoa > Chordata > Mammalia > Artiodactyla > Balaenidae > Eubalaena > Eubalaena glacialis. The sequence goes on along the minus strand of NC_083730.1, from coordinate 47,997,175 downwards.
GTCTTTCAAGGAAGAGGATGTTATAATTTTGATGAAGTCCAGTTTATTTATTTATTTACTTACTATTCATGATTTTTTTAAAAAATTTATTTATTTTATTTTATTTATTTTTGGCTGTGTTGGGTCTTTGTTGCTGTGTGCAGGCTTTCTCTAGTTGCAGCGAGCAGAGGCTACTCTTTGTTGCGGTGTGCAGGCTTCTCATTGTGGTGGCTTCTCTTGTTGCGGAGCACAAGCTCTAGATGCGCGGGCTTCAGTCGTTGTGGCTCGCGGGCTCAGTAGTTGTGGCTCATGGGCTTAGTTACTCCACGGCATGTGGGATCTTCCCAGACCAGGGCTCGAACCCGTGTCCCCTGCATTGGCAGGTGGATTCTTAACCACTGCGCCGCCAGGGAAGCCTGTTCATGATTTTTGAGTCCTATTTATAAAAAAAAAAAGTCGGTCTAATGTAAGATCACAAAGATTTTTTCAACTATATTTTCTTCTAGACATTTTATAGTTTATAGTTAAGGCTTTATACCTAGGTCTGTAATGATGGTCCCTGACTTACAATGGTTCGACTTATGATTTTTGGACTTTTCAGTGGTGCAAAAGCTAAACACGTTCAGTGGAAAACATACTTCAGATTTTGAGTTACGATCTTTTCCCGAGCTATCAATATGTGGTATGATCCTTTCTTGTGATACTGGGCAGCAGCTCCCACTCAGCCATGTGATCACAATGGTAAACAACCAACATTTACAACCATTCTATACCCAGACAGCCATTCTGTTTTTCACTTTCAGTACAATATTCAATGAATTACATGAGCTATTCAACACTTTATTATAAAATAGGCTTTGTGTTAGATGATTTTGCCCAACTCTAGGCTAATGTAAGTGTTCTGAGAACTTTAAGGTAGGTTAGGCTAAGCTATGGTGTATGTAAAGTTAGGTATATTAAATGCATTTTTGACTTAGGATATTTTCTTTTTTTTAAAAGATTTAATTTAATTTTTATTTTTGGCTGTGTTGGGTCTTCATTGCTGAGTGCGGGCTTTCTCTAGTTGTGGCGAGTGGGGGCTACTCTTCGTTGCAGTGTGTGGACTTCTTCTTGTGGTGGCTTCTCTTGTTGCGGAGCACAGGCTCTAGGCATGCGGGCTTCAGTAGTTGTGGCACACGGGCTCAGTAGTTGTGGCACATGGGCTCTAGAGCACAGGCTCAGTAGTTGTGGCTCGCAGGCTCTAGAGTGCAGGCTCAGTAGTTGTGGCGCACAGGCTTAGTTGCTCTCTTGCATGTGGGATCTTCCCAGACCAGGGATCGAACCTGTGTCCCCTGCATTAGCAGGTGGATTCTTATCCACTGCGCCACCAGGGAAGTCCCAACTTAGGATATTTTCAATTTACAGTGTGTTTATTGGGACATAACTCCATCATAAATTGAAGAAGATCTATAGTTTATTTTAATTTAATAAGTATATATAGGGCTTCCCTGGTGGCGCAGTGGTTAAGAATCTGCCTGCCAATGCAGGGGACACGGGTTCAAGCCCTGGTCTGGGAAGATCCCACATGCCATGGAGCAACTAAGCCTGTGTGCCACAACTACTGAGCCTGTGCTCTAGAGCCTGCGAGCCACAACTACTGAGCCCACGTACTACAACTACTGAGGCCCTTGTGCCTAGAGCCCGTGCTCCGCAACAAGAGAAGCCACCACAATGAGAAGCCTGCGTGCCTCAACAAAGAGTAGCCCCCGCTTGCCACAACTAGAGAAAGCCTGTGCGCAGCAACGAAGACCCAGCACAGCCAAAATTAAATAAATAAAATAGATACATTAAAAAAAAAAAGTATATATGGTGTGAAGTATGAGTCAAAATCCCTTCCATCCTTCCTTTCTTCTTTTTTTTTTTTTTGTATATGGGTATCCCATTGTTCTAGCAGCAATTAAAACAACAATAACAACAAAAAACCTCTCTCTCATTCATTTCATTTTCTTGGCAAGTTAATAGAAAATCTATGTTATATATATATTTCTCTTAGACCATTTGTCTCAAGAGAAGATATGATTTTCAGTTTTTCTATCATTTTCTCTACTTTAGGGTGGGAGTAATGCTCTTTCCAACTTTCTGCACCTTAAGCAGAATCAGAACCCTCTTCATGTCTCTTGTCTTAATATTTCCAACTCTTTCAGAAGTGAAAGAACTCCTTTCTGTGTTCTTCCAGCTTATCAATTTGCTCTTCCGCTATGTACAATCTGCTATTCATCCTAGTGATTGAAAAATTTTACTTGAAACTTTTATTGTTAATTTTAAAGAGTATGATACAGGTACAATAGCATTCCTTTTCCTTTTGTTTATACATGTTTAAATTTTGTTTTACTAATTTTGGTTCTTGTTTTACACTATTTCATGTAAATGTTACTCCTTAAATATCTGGTGTTTTTTTTTTTTTTAATCAATTCCATTTTGGAGTTAAGATATCCTGCATAAGCATATAAATTGTGAAAGGAAGAATCAATCGTTTATGCTTGTAGTATAGCCCTTGTTATTTTAAACATGGTCTATAAACCAGAAGTAGCATCATTTCAGAGCTTTATAGAAATGCAGAATCTGAGGCCCTATTTCAGACCCACTGAGTCAGAATATGGAGTTTTACAAATTTTCAGGTGATATGTGTGTATAAAATTAAACAGTTGTGAATTTTGCAAGCTCTTCTAGGTTTGTCTCCTGACCTTCTCTTTCTCATTGACTTAGGACTTAGACACTTAAGCAGTGGCCCCAGTTTAAAGTCACTGAATTTCACAACTCCAGGAAATGCTATTTATATTGTAATCTGAAGTTGTGCTTCAAAGGTTGCCTTGCTATGTTGTGAAATGTGGTAGCACTGAACTGTTCTACTGCATTATGTCTTTGCTATAGTCACTGACTTCTATGAGAGAGGAATTGGCCATCATGATTGATTATTTCCTCCTTGGCATCTTTTTCTTATATTCTTCCAACTCCAATTTCAGCTTACCTTTGGAGTTTTCCACCCTTATTTGTACATCTTAGGTTATAATCTCCCTCTTGAGCGTGTCTGTGTCTGGTGATTTCTCATAGTTTCACAAGTCCTCTGAGAATTTTTCTTCTTTTACAAAATAAGTATGGATTTTGTTCTATGAATTTAGCAGATTTTATTATCACAAATTATGAAATTTTTTTAATGGAGTTATAGTGTAGCATGTGCAGTTTCAATAATTTTGAAATCAAGTGCAGAGCTATAGCTTTCCTTTAAAACTTTTCAAACATGTCCTGCTGAATGATTTCTTAATTTCACTAAAGAACAGGACAAGCATTTGTTTCTGTATTTCTCTTTCATGATGATTTTACTTCTACTCTGTCTTTTATGTCTGTTGAGTAAGTTTTTTTATTTTCTTATCCTTGTTCTTCTTGTTTTCTTTTCCCTTCCTTACTCTTGCTCCTCTTCCTCCTTCTTGTTTTTGTTTTCCTTTTTATGTTTTCAGTATTTATGGATGGATCTAGCTACGCTGGGATGTTTTTGTGATTATTGTTAATCCATTCCAGGCATTTGCCTCTAGATTTAATTCCTCTAAATAAGTTATCACTATATAAGCAATTAGAATTGTGGCAATTATCTAACCTGTCCCAGAACTGAGGAAGTATGTTACTCTCTCTTGTTTCTATCATTGATTAATACTAGATACATAGAGTGCATATGTCTACATTTGCACATTTGTGATTTGTGGCTTAGATCTTTTCTTGTTTTATTGAAAATGTATATTTCTTTTCAATTTTTTTCCTTCTTTTGATAATTTTCAATACTTTGGTTTACACGAGAGGAGAGGAATATAAAATTACCTTCTTCTGCCATCTTTGAAGAAAAAACTCCATCAATATCTTTTGAAGAACCACAAAAATGAATATATGATTACCACTAAAAATAGAACCATCATTATTATATTCAAACATGTTCATTAGGGCAGAGAAACCAATCTCTTTTTTGTGAGTTCATTTCTGAAATGCTTTGCTCGATATTAAAATTATAAAATGTATTTTAAATTCTTAGGAAATCTGTAGTTCGATTGTTGTAATATGCGTAATACTTAAAATATGTATAAAATTCAAATTGCCATAGTAATTGTAAATTTATTTTAGAAATCTTCACTGTTTTTGTTTTTTACTATTGAAATAATAGCATAATTTAGAAGACTCAAGTTATATTTGAAAACGTGAATATGACGTGTGTAGAAGATGAACTGTTCTTCTTCCCTAATAATACCATGATAGAATAAAAAGAAATGGAAATGTTTTCCTTTCCAGGAATTGAGGATTCCTAATCTGAAAGTTTAAATAAGTAACAAGATGAAATACCATCTCTTATCTAAGCATTATATTTCTGATTGCATCTTTCCAAAATATTGATTTTTCTGAGGTGAAGTAGTCAAGTTTACTCCTTTTGGATGTACTTGAATCACTGTAGTCAATTACTTTTTGGCAATATAACTTAATAATCTCAATGATAGAGGAATTCATATTTTACATATGTAATATTACAAGCAAATTACAATAAATATATAAATTGATCAATAGGCGCCAATCAATTTAAATTAAAAATGCTTGCAATGGTTTCAGTCTGTCAGGCTGTGTTGTTTCAGTATTACCAAAAGTGTCAGTACACTGAAACATTGCTGAGAAATTTATAAATGAGTACAGAATTTCTGAAGTGCAATTTGCCTTTTAGTTCAAAACACATTGAAATGCGTAAATCTTTTGGCTCAGAAATTTCTCTTCCAGGAATTTAATCATATGGAAGTAATTATAGATGTATACAAAGATTTGTCTACAAAGATGTTTATTACAGCATTGTTTGTATTAGTGATAAATTGGAAACCAAGTAAATGCTAATAGTTACTTGGTTAATCATTATAAAATAGACATGAAATGGAATCCTCTGAAACCATTATAAATAATATTGAAGAAAGGAAGTGTAATAAAATATATTACTGTTAGATTACAAAATATTTTACCTGGTAGGATCTTCTTTTAGAGTAAACTTATAAATATAAATTACGGATATGAATTCAGTAGGTAACATGTGCCAGAACCTGTCAGTGATAAAGGTACAGAATGTAAAAAAATAATAATAAAATAAAATGAAAATTAAAAATCTTATGTGCTTCCATCTCATGTGTTTTTGTATTTTTGTGAGACAACAACTATTAATAAAATAATCAAGAAAATCTATCTATCTATAAACAGATATTTGCTTATAGGGAAATGAATAAAATGATCCTCTTCTCATAATAATAGAATTTTTATCTAGGACCAACTGAAATCCATATTTTTCAGGCACACATAGCCATAAGAGAAGCAATATGACTTGTACAGGCTGAGTGATTTGTGCAAAGTCTGTGTCATAATCTTAAGGGTGAGGGGCATGCTCTCATTTCTCCTCCATTTTATGGGAACATGGCAGGGTGGCCTTTCTAGTACCATGCAGATGAAAGTAATTTTCTAGGTGTTGAAAAAAACAGGCTAAAAGGGTTTTGCTTGACACTGTGGTTTAGACACTCACACTCATCCTTCCTATCTATGAGACTCTGATCCTTGGGATCACTCCTATTGCCAAGTATAGGATTGCATTGATACTTGTATTGAGTCAGGAAAACAGATATCACTCCATTTCTTTTCATTTTGAAATAACTTCAGTTAATACAAACTAGTAGTGATAGTAAAAAGAGTGCCTGTATAATCTTTCACCAGCTTTGCCTAATGTCAACATCTGTATAATCTTGGTACATTGATCAAAACTGAGAAATTAATATTGGTATACAACAATAGACTATACTTGAATTTCATCATTTTTTTTTTTCCTACCAATGTCCTTTTTTTTCCTCTTCCATGATTCTTCTATACAGGAGACCACATTGCACTTAGTGTCAGCTCCTTAATCTCCTCAAACTTTTAACAGTTTCTCAGTCTTTCCTTGTTTTCGTAACACTGACAACTTTGAAGAGTATTGGTCAGTTATTATGAAGAATTCCCCTCAATTTGGGTTCGCCTGATGATTTCACATGATTAGATTAGGGTCATGAAAGTGCCTTCGTATCAGGGACACATGATATCAACACAGTCTGATGATGTTAACCTCCTATATCTTGGTTAAGGTGGTGTCCTCTAGGTTTCTCTGCTGTAAAATTGCTTTCCTTTCATTTCCATACTCTAATAATGAATAATAAAGGGAATCAATAAATTCAAACAACAGTTAAAGGGAGGGGAATTTAAGTCCACCTACTGGAAGAAGAGTGTCAAAGGATTTGTAAACATATGTTAAAACAACCATAGTAATAAATAAATATATTGGAGGAGATATTTTGAAGCTATACAAAACCCCTGCTCTTTTTAAAAATTTTGCCTACTAATTAATAATCATCTGTGTATCTTGGATACAGTAATTATTGCAGTGGATTTCTGTGGGTGACTTTCTATTTCCTACATTCTTCCTACATTTACTACTTGGCATTCTTCTATAGAAAAGATTTATACTTTCTCTCTATTTGCTTATTTATTCAGTAATTTATTCATATCAGTATGAACTCATGAATATTTAATTTTGCTCAAATAGTTTCAGTTTTAGTAATTGGGAAATCTTTCAGGTTGACTTTCATGCTCTTTTGGCATTCCCTCATTCATTTATGTGCTCATTGTTTGTTTAATTTATTTACTTATTTAATCTTGTCCTTGTTTTTTGATAAGCTTCAAGCTTACCTTGTGGTTTCCCTGCCCCAGTCTTAGATTCAGGCATTTCTCCTTGGAAGACTTGTTATTAAAACATTTTTTCTATATTTTCTTCTAGAAGTTGTATAGATTTTTGTTTATATATATGATACATTTTGAGTTTAATTTTGTATAATGTGTGCGATATACGTTGAGGATTTTTGGTTTTTGGTTTTTGGTTTGTTTTATCTATTTGTCCTTTGTTAAGCTAAGGATGTTTCCTTTTGTACCCAATATGCTATTTTCTGAGAGTTTTAGAGTTTTTTTTTTAACCAAGAATGGGTTTTACAGTGCTTTTTGTATATCAATTGAGATGATTGTATCATAGTCTGTTAAAATGGTAAAGTATATTGATTGATTTTTGAATGTTGAAGCAGCCTTGCATTCCTGGGATGAAATGCACTTCGTTGTAATATATTATTCAGCTTATATTTTGCTGTATTTTATTCATAAATATCCAAATATTTAGGAATTGTCCAGGTATTTTTATATCGATTCCTAGCTTCATTGTCTTATGTCTGATAACTTACTTCTTATAATTTCTATTATTTCATATTTGTTTAGTTTTCTTTGCCCAGAATACATTTTGGTGAATTTGAACATATACTTAAAAATGTATTTTCAGCTGCTTTGGAGTACAGTGTATTTGTTCATGTTAATTTGGTCATATTGGTTGATAATCTTAAATAATTTATCTATAGATATACTGATATTTTGCCACTTGTCTTAATTTCTCAGAAAGGAGTGTTCATGTTTCAAACTATGGTTATATATTTTTCTATTTCTCTTTTATATCTTATTTTTTGCCTCATGTATTTTGAAGTTCTGTTGTTAGGTATTTACATATTTAGGAGGACTGACCCATTTATCAGTATGCAAATACCTTATCCCGGATAGTATTACTTGTTCCAAGTCTACTTTGCATGAAAGTAATATAGGTATCCCAGATTTCTTTGATCAGTCCTGGTATATCTTTCTCCATCCTTTACATTTAATGGCTCTGTGTCTTTATATTTAAAGTATATTTCCTATAGGCAACATATACCTGAGACTTGCATTTTTATATAATATGAAAATCTCTGTCTTTTAATTAGTGTATTTAGAACATTCTCATTTAAAATACTTTTTAATGGAGGTAGATTGAAATATACCATGTTGGTAGACATTTTTTAAAGCCTTTGAAGTTGTAACTTTATTTTTTTGCTTGCATGTTTCCTGAATGAGAAGTCAGCTGCAATTCTTATGCTTATTTTTCTGTAGGTAATGTATTTTTTTTTGTCTGCCTTTAATATTTTCTCTGACTTGGGTTATCAGCTGATTGAATATGGCATGCAAACGTTTGTTTATTTATGTTTTTGTTGGTATTTTCCCTCTTTGGTGTTCTCTAAGATATTTGAACATATGATTTAGAATATGTCAATCATTTTTTCAAAATTCTTAGCCATTATTTCTTCAGATATTTCTTCTGACTCTTTCTCTCTTTTCCTTCATTGTTTTTCTTTTTTATAAATTTATTTATTTTATTTATTTATTTTTGGCTGCTTTGGGTCTTCATTGCTGTGTGCGGGCTTTCTCTAGTTGCGGTGAGCGGGGTCTACTCTTCGTTGCGGCACACGGCCTCCTCCTTGAGGTGGCTTCTCTTGTTGCAGAGCACGGGCTCTAGGCATGCGGGCTTCAGTAGTTGTGGCACACAGGCTCAGTAGTTGTGGCTCGCAGGCTCTAGAGCACAGGCTCAGTAGTTGTGGCACACGGGCTTAGTTGCTCTGCAGCATGTGGGATCTTCTCGGACCAGGGCTCGAACCCATATCCCCTGCACTGGCAGGTGGATTCCTAACCACCACACCACCAGGGTAGTCCCTCTCTTTTCCTTCTGATGTCCCACGTATACATATGTTAGACTATTTGATAATGTACTTTTTTAAATGTACTGTTCTGTTTTTTTCCCTCCATTTCTTTTTTTTTTTAACATTTCAGGTTGTGTAATTTCTGTTGATCTACCTTCAATCTCACTGATTCTTTCCTCAGTGGTGTCAAGTCTACTGATGAGCCTGTCAAAGACATTCTTTATCTCCATTTCTACAAATATTTTTGTTGTTTCAATTGTTTTTCATTTCTAGCATTCCCATGTGATTCATTTTTAAAATTTCCATCTCTCTGGTGAAAGTACTTTTCTAATCTTGTTTGTTGTCTACCTTGTTGTGTTAGAGCCTTTAAGAAATTAATCTTGGTTATTTTAAATTCCCTCTCTGATAGTTCAAACATTTGTATCATATCTCAAGTCTGATTCTGATGAAGGCTTTCTCTCTTCTTACTGTGCTTTTCCTTGCCTTTCATATACCTTGCATTTTTTGAAACCAAATATGTTTTAATCAAACAATGGACACAACATTTTTTTAGACTTGAATATAAGCATGTAATTTTTTCTCCAAGGCCATTTTGGGGGGCTTGTGTTAATGCAGATAGGAGTTGGGCTTTTTTGATGTTTATTCTTTGCTTGCCTTTTGAGTCTCCCTGCTTGACTTTGAATTTTGTGTGTGTGCTCGTCTCTGGGATAACACTCCCATCTGTATTAAAACATTAATTTTCCTTGACACTTGTTTGCATTCTGGTGGGAACACAGGAGTGGGGACAATCTCTGATGTACTGATTAAACCTTAGTCTTAGATAAGCTCTCTGAACCTCTGTCTTGATAATGTGGCCTTCAAAATTACTCCTGCTCCTCTGTCAGCTATAGTTATGTATTCCTACCCTTTCCCCATAGGTAAAGCTTTTATTTTGCCTGTTCCTCTCCCACAGATGTAGTGAGTTTCCTCCAGTACTCCTGAGTATAATTTTCTTGTCCATTCCCCTGCAGATTAAGGCTTTTTCATAGTGTCAGAGTGGAAGTAGATAGTGACCAAGAGAGTCTACAGTTCCCCTCAGTGTCATTAAAGATTAGACAGGCTTCTTCCTGATGTTAGACCCTGGATCTCCCTTTTCTTTAGCATTTACATTTGAAAACTTGCAATTGTAAAATATTTCTCTGCCTCTTTGAGAGGTAAATCCTCTCTCATCCTCTTGCCAGTTTTATAACCAGGAAAGTCTTTTTCAACAACCTGGGAGACATCTCTTTGAAATGTAATCATTAAAAAGGATAGTATCCGTATTTCTCAGTTTCTGTGTGAGGGTGGGAGCCTAGCTTCGATAAACACCAGTTAACAAACACAGATGGCCTAATCAACATTTATCAGCATCACCCCAAAATCCTCCAGAACTTTTCCTCACCCCAGTGTTTAAATTCCTTGCACCTCCCCCCAGCACCCTTTGGGATTGAGTTCAATCTCTCTCTCCTGTTGCAAAATTCTTGACCCCTATTACAATAACCTTAAATAAAGTCTTCCTTGTGGTTCTTAATGTGTCAGTGAAATTTTTCTTTGAGAATAGGGAACATGATTTTGGGTGGATTTGGTACAGTAGCAATTGCTCTTTTTTAGCCAGCACTAATTATCCTGGGGAAATTTTCCCCAGGATTACATGACCATCCCTGTGAGCACCTTGAGAGTTTCCGGTAGGAAAAGTCTATAAGAGGGTGTGAATGTGAATCTCCTCTGAATACAGCCCCCAGCGACTCCTCACTCTCACATCAACACATACTCAGTGTCTAGCAATTTTTAAATCATCTTTGCCTGAAACTTTTTGTTCAGTGACATCTGTCCTAGGTCATCCAATGCTCTGATCCTGTTTCTCATTGTAGCTACCTGTTTTTCTTCAGATTTCAACCTTGCTGTTTGCTCTCTACAATTTCAGTTCTCTCAGGTGTTCAAAAATGTCATTATTTCTCAGTTTGTTCAGCCATTGTCTTATAATAAGGTTAGAAGGAACTCTCCTTTCAGTTCTCTATAAATGTTATCAAAAACTGGAAATATTTAACAGATAGAAAATAATATGGTGATTTAAAATATTTAACTAAAAAGAGAAAACTGAAACACTTGTGGCAAAACAAAGTAATAACTGCAGAAAATAGCTACCGCATCTAAGGCTGGAGGAACAAAAGGAAGAGGTTAGAGTCATTAGAACCTAGAATCTTGGAAAAGTGTTCCCACAGACACAGGGCTCAGCTCAATGAGCAGAGGGCACTGACCAACAAGTGCTATTGTCTGAGGAGCTCAGAAGAGTCTATGTGGAGGTTGGACTCAGACCTTTTAGGACGAGGCCACAGCTGATTAGTGCTAACAGGAAATTGAAAACAGCTGCAGCCATTTTAACTACCTATCCATGGGGTGTGAGAACTGTTGCTAGGGTGATGCTGAGAAGAATATGGAGCAAATTAGTTATATAATGACGACTCAAGCTCCTTTAGATATTCAGTCTCTCTAGTGTTTGCTATTAGTTGAATGTAGCAGTAATGAAGCTAACAAAGAAAAAGAAATGCTCCAGTGCCACCAGAGTATTGAAAGATAGGTATGACACTGAGAGAAAATGGCTCAATACAAAAATAGCTCAATAGCTCAGCACAAAAATGTCTTTGTATTATATTAAAAAGTGAATTTATACTATTCCAAATTATCATATCTCAATATAGATTTTATTTGTAAATAAAATAAAATCTTTTTTTTTAATGGCAAGAGTACTTGGGAGATTAAAAAGACACACACACACACAGAGAAAAACTGAGAAATTACTAGTTCTATTTTAAATTTTGATTTTTCTTGCTGTTTAGTTTGGTTTCATTGTTTATTTGTTCACCTTGATAAAGGAAATGTGTTAAGTGCTAGAATCTACAAATCTAAAATTTTAAGGCTATTAGAATGACCTATCCACTTCAACAGATCCATTCACTAAGGGCAGGGTTCTCCACCGTGTAATAAAGACAGCTTTAGAAAGCATATCATTAGAAATGTAATACCATATTCTCAGTATATCATGTCACATTATGGGATACATTATCCTTCTGCTGTGTGAATTTTATTCCCATTACCACAGAGAGAAAATCCAAAGAAAATTAAACTTTAAAAGAGTTTGCCTTGTTTTAGGGTTTATGAGTTATCATTGCTAATTAATTTTTATCAATATTACATGGAGAGAAAAGATAAAAATTGTATGTATCTATCGTTCTTCAATTTTTCTACGTACAGTGAGTTTCACATTGCTGTTTCTAGAGCCATTTTATTGTAGTTTTCTTTTTCTCTTAAGAATAGTTTGTTCCTATAACAAATCATTTAAATGTTACTCTATGGAATGTTACTATGTGAAAAGATTTCCCAACATTTATATTGTAAAATTATGTATACAGTGGTACTTAATATTAAAAAAAAGGCAAGTACACACTTGCACAGGAAATGCAGCATTCTTTTTTAAATTGAAGTATAGTTGATTTACAGTATTGTATTAATTTCAGATGTACAGCAAAGTGATTTCAGATATATATATATATTTTCAGATTATTTTCCATTATAGATTATTACAAGATATTTAATATAGTTCCCTGTGCTATACAGTAAATCCTTGTTGCTAATCTGTTTTGTGTATAGTAGTTTGTATCTGTTAATTCCATACTCCTAATTTATCCCTACCTACTCCCTTTCTCCTTTGGTAACCATATAAGTGATATCATATATTATTTGTCTTTCTCTGCCTGACTGACTACACTTAGTGTGATATTCTCAGTCCATCCATGTTGCGGCAAATGGCAATATTTCATTCTTTTTTTATGGTTGAGTAATATTTCATAGTATTTATAAACTACATCTTAAACCAATCATCTGTTGATGAGCACTTGGGTTGTTTCCGTGTTTTGGCTATTGTAAATAGTTTTGCTATGAACATTGTAGTGCATGTATCTTTTAGAATTAGAGTTTTCGTCTTTTCCAGATATATGCCCAGGAATGGGATTGCTGAATCGTATGGTAGCTGTATTTTTATTTTTTTAAGGAACCTCCATACTGTTTTCCATTGTGGCTGAACCAATTTACATTCCCACCAACAGTGTAGGAGGGTTCCCTTTTCTCCACACCCCATCCAGAGTTTATTATCTGTAGACTTTTTTTTTTCTTTATTTTTGGCTGCATTGGGTCTTCATTGCTATGCACAGGCTTTCTCTAGTTGCTGCGAGCGGGGACTACTCTTGGTTGCGGTGCATGGGCTTCCCATTGTGGTGGCTTCTCTTGTTGCGCTGCACGGACTCTAGGCACGCGGGCTTCAGTAGCTGTGGTACACGCGCTTAGTTGCTCTGTGGCATGTGGGATCTTCCCGGACCAGGGCTCGAACCTGTGTCCCCTTCATTGGCAGGCAGATTCTTAACCACGGCGCCACCAGGGAAGTCCTCTGTAGACTTTTGATGATGCCATTCTTACTGGTGTGAGGTGATAACCTCATTGTGGTTTCAAATTGCATTTCTCTAATAATTAGCAACGTTGAGCATCTTTTCATGTGCCTGTTGGCCACCTAGAAACAATGTTCTTGAGTTGCATACTGGCTTCTTTCAGTAGCTGTCTTTGCTCAGAACTTTAGCATACTTGCAGATCGTTTACCATGTGTTTGATATACAAAAACAGTGCAGACTCTCTTTAAGCTGTATCCATGACTGGGTGAGTAATCAGATTGCTAAAAATGCACATAAAGGGGATACTCTTGAAGAATTTTCACTAAAAGTTATTGTTACAGTATCACAGCTAGAACTCTAAATGTGCTTATATTCTTGTATCCATTTATCATACTTTAAAATTTACCATCTGTGTGAATTCTTATGTTTTCTGTGTACAGGTAAACCTTCCCAGTAGATGTGCATAACCTGAAACTTATAATTCAAAGACATAAGTCAAATCAAAAGCAAAACGTAATTGAAGATTTTGTTTTGGTGGTGGTGGTAGATAATCCTGTTTTCATTTTAAATACGTAAGCTTGATTACTTTATTTAAGTTTTGTCACCTAACTTAAATTATCTTAAAAAAAATCATTTTTTTCTGATACAGTGGAAAGAAGTAAAACAGTATTTATTTTACAAAAAATGGAGAATTTACCTTTCAAAAATCTGAGATTTTCTTATATCTGCTTTAAGAGTTAAAGAGAATTTAAGAAACCATATCTGTCTTATTATATGTGTCCGTATATATGCTTCATAAATCATAGATCATAGTTTCAGGGATCTCAAAGACTGTGTATATGTACTTCTGTGTGTGTAAAAGTTAATGTTATTTCTTATAAGAGCTTTGTTCACTGATGTATTCCCCCAAAAGATCGTCTTCTCTAAAATACAGAGAGTATGTGCATACATTTAAATTCTAAGTAAAGAAAATGGTCACTTTACACGTGTAACGAGTATTAACATCATCTTAATAATACACATGATAAAATCAGCAATAAAAACATGCACTTTGAATTAAAATAATAAACAAAACAATTTTCAAAGATATAAAAAGAAATGCATAATTTATGATTTTAAAATTGCTTTTTAAGATGCAAGAGGGAGGGGATATGGGGATATATGTATACATATAGCTGATTCTCTTTGTTATACAGCAGAAACTAACACAACATTGTAAAGCAATTATAACTTGCTTTAAGTTGTTGAGTACATTGTAAGCACTCAGTATATTCTTCTTGAGGTGAAACAAACTTTTAAAAATTCGCTATTTTTACTCAAGAACAATAATACAATTCCAATATATCACAGGCAGTGTTTAAAAATAGTAAAACAGCAATATAGGGGTGGAGGAGTGGGAGGTACAAACTATTGGATGTAAGATAGGCTCTAGGATATATTGTATAACACAGGTAATGTAGCCAATATTTTGTTGTAACTGTAAATGGAAAGTAACCTTAATTATGGTGTAAAATAAAAAGTAAAAAATTTTAAAAATAGTAAAACAGTTAATATTAGAAAAAAATCATAATTCTATTTTGGAACAAGTGTCTCCAACCCTCAGTTGAGATATTCTCATTGAAGGCTAATTAATAGAGAATTTCATGCTGAGGCTTTTGAAGTTATAAAAAATATTCATTGAGGTTTTTTTTCCTTGCTCTAAAATGTTAGAGATAATAGAATTAGAGATGATCCCTGACCAGTCTACTCAGGAAATTGCTAAGAAAGTGACTGACACACACTTATCTCATTATTTGATAATTGTTGTCATTAAATACTTAATAGTTATTTCAAAATCATATTTAGGCATACATAATGTTATAATGGATTTGAGCAAAATGACCTACAAATTTTTTTCTCATGTGGCGTATAAATATGCGGTACATTGAATATGGATTTTTAATAATTATTGAAAATAATCAATGCTAATATAAAATATAAAATTTGATTTTTTTATTTGTATTTTGAGTACAAGCCTTAAATCCAGTCCGTTGGTTGGGACCAAAATTTCCCACTTACCTTAGTTCTCCTTTGGAGCACAGGATACTCTCTACTTGGGCCCCAAGTGGAGGCAAGATTAGAGGTCCTGTATCATAGAATGTTTCTCCTAAAGTCAACGAACATTCACCCAACTCCTACAATGCAACTGAAAATTAGTACCTTGCTTTTCTGCCTTATGATATAGCAATACTTAGGATTGTCTTATCGTAGTTTAATTATCCACTTGCCTGAGATCCTTTAACTTGCCCTTTGTGTTATATCCCTAAAACTGTGTAAACTACCTGCAACCTCTGTCCATAAACAGGGGCAGATGTTGCTTTGTTTCAGTTAGTTCCCATTCATAACTAATGCAGGAATGAAGAGGGCCCATCCTGCTTCTTGTTAGAGACCCTTTCTTCCATGTTCCCTTTCCACTGCAGTCCCTGCAGCAAGGATACATTATATTTAATTAGAAGAAGGAGAGGGAGAGGGAAAGGGGAAGAAGGGGAAGAAAATGTATTTGAAGAGAAGTGGCATAACTTTATTGCCTTTGGAAGTTGTTCAGCTGCAGGACAACAGAAGTGTAATCACTAGGGGATCAGTGACTTCACTAAAGTGATTTGGGCAGAGTAAATAGCTTAGAAGTGCATGGCCTTCAAAATAGGAAGAACAGCTAAGATAGCGAAACATGAAATGTGAAGCTGAATGGTTACAGAGTATAAAGCTGCATCACATGGAGAGCCAGGTCAAGAAGTAGAGAATTAGTCATATCAAATACATGTTTACTGGGGATCTATAGAATAAGGGTGATAGTAGATGATGATCTCAGTGTAATATCTTGCTTTAATTATTATATTCAATTTATAGAGAAAAATCTACTTACTTTCAGATTAACAGAAACTTATGAAAAAACTGCCTTGAAGTAACATTTTCAATACTTGCATTTTTTGGTTATTCAAAACATATTCTTATGGATTGAAAATATTGTGAAATTCTGCAATTATGAAAAAGTATGTGATTCTTTTTACATGGGGGACTGCTTTAAGTTTTTGGAAGCTCTACAGATAAAATAAGTAGGAAAATGTAGTGTTGAGAATGTGTTGAATTTTTAATATATACATACTTGAATATATAATTGTTTCTGTTATAAAGTATGTTTATTCTTCTATACTTTCATTAACACTATAACTTAAAATATCTATTAAACAAATATTTGAAGAATCACAAGTTATACT
Organism: Eubalaena glacialis; assembly: GCF_028564815.1. Taxonomy (NCBI): domain Eukaryota; kingdom Metazoa; phylum Chordata; class Mammalia; order Artiodactyla; family Balaenidae; genus Eubalaena; species Eubalaena glacialis. The sequence goes on along the minus strand of NC_083730.1, from coordinate 47,980,873 downwards.
TTTATTAAATAAAACATATTTCTAGGTAGGAGGGAAACAACCTCTTGATTTATCAAACTTGGCTTAATGGATTTATGGATTTTTAAATGTACCCTGTAAATTATATTTGTAACAAAGAAATTATTGAAGAGATTTAAATTTAGAAGTTTGTGTTTTTAAGAAGTAGTAAATATAGTTGAATGTTTAAATTTTATCTTTTCTAATGTTCAAAAAAATTGATAGTGTGCTTATTTCAAACCTTCTCGTTTGTCTGAAAAGTTATAGTGAAAAGTTATTTTCACATTGTGAGACTAGGCTTCCATTTACTTGTTAAATGAGAAAGTCAGTTGCATCAAATATTTAAAAGTGCCTTTAGCAGGGATTTAATTTGAAATATATGCTCATATCTAAGTAAGAGAGTCAATTAATATGTGAAAAGCTAAGAGGTGGAGGATTGCCTGCCTTCCTTCCTTCCTCCTTCCCTCCCTCCCTCCCTCCCTCCCTCCCTTCCTTCCTCTCTCCTTTCCCTTCCCTCCCCTTCCTTCCCTTCCTCTCTCTCTGTCTCTCTCTGTCTCTCGCTCTCTCTTCCTCCCTTCCTCCCTTCCTTCATTTCCTTTTTTTTTCTTTCAAGGGCATGATTATATAGACATCAATCCATCAATATTTGAGCTACTTAAAGATGAAGTGGTAGCATAAGGATGGAAGACAGTGAAAAGTAATAGGATTGATGGATTGTAGCTTTCATGAAGGTTCATTAATTTTCAGTTTCTGGTTACTAGAGCAAGTGTGGTTGATAGGTAAGTGGCAGAAGTTTCAAAGTGAGATGTTTCAAATTGAGACTGGAAACAATTCTGGTTTTGGTAATGACAGATGTCTTTGGCTGAGGCATGATGAGAATAACTAGCATGAGAAAGAAGACAGGATTGTTCAAAGAGAGGAGGTGAAGGATCTCAGCTGCCAAAATGTTTGAAAGGTCATCTCCTCTGAGGTATTAATCATCCAGAATTATGACAGTAATTATGACAGTGAGATGGGGTCTAAAACCTTTAAGGAAGTGACTGGAGCATATCAAGTGTACATATATAAATAGGTGGAGTAGTGGGTGGAGTATTCTGATGATAATGAGATTCAAACTTGGTTTTCAAGATGATAGAGGCATAATTGTCTAGAGACTGCAATTAGAAGCAAAAAGGACATATACTCCTGTGGTAGACAGAATAATGGCCACCCAAATATGTCCATGACCTAATTCTTGGAATCTGTGAATATATTCTATTACATGGCAAAGTGACTTTGCAGATTTAATTAAGTTAAGGATCTTAAGTTGGGTAAACTATTCTGGATCATCACAGTGGGCCAAATCACAAGGGTCCTTATAAGAGGGAGGCAGGGGGGTCAGAGTCAGTGAGGGAGCTGTGATGACAGAAGCAGAAATCAGAATGATGCGGCTGGGAGGCAAGGAATGTGGGAAGCCTTTAGAAGCTGGAGAAGGAGAGGAACAGACCCTCTCCTTGAGGCTCAAGAAGGAACTCAGTTGTGCCAACCCATTTTAGGCTTCTAACCTCCCAAACTAGAAGATAATAAATTTATGTTGTTTTAAGTTTCTAAGTTTGTGGTAATTTGTCAGAGCAGCAATAGGAGACTGAAAACCCCACATTTAAATACAGTGGAACACAATTTGAGAGTCTAATGCTGATACCACCTGAGAGGGCCGTGAAAGAGGCAGTGTCCCCCAGAGACAGCTGAATTTTAGTTAAAGCAGAACATGACGATTGGTCATGGAGCATGTGAGGAGGACATGGGGGAAATGTTTCAAGAGTTTTTGGGAAGAGTGGAAGATGGGGTCACAAAGGGGGTATGTACAGACTTGTATAGGCATTAGAATCTGGGGGAAAAGGGATGAACTGGAGTTCTGGGTTTCTCATGGGTCCTGACAAAATGAGGAATAAAGGACAATTGAGATTAGTATTGATGGTCATAAGACACCAGTGGTGGTGAGGTAAGGGTGGCATGGAAGGCAGGTTGGCCATCCAAGGAATAATTACTTTTGCCCATGGAGTCATGGAGGCAACAGGAGGATGGTCTTAAATGGAGCATCCAGAACTCTCAAGCTCTCTTCTTCTTATATTCAATAAAACTATGCAAAATCACACCTGCTGATAGGGAGCATTATTCTTTAAATGAAGGAGAAACTGATCAAACAAGCAATGCATAGACACCATAATCTGAGGAGCACAACTAAATCACCCTTAGAATCTGAGTTTAAAAGGGGAAATTAAGTGGCTTTGTGGGTTTTGGGAGAAAAGAGTTTGCTGAAGTATGTTATATGGAAGCTTATAAGAAGAACCAGGAATGATAGACACTTAAAATTTGATATTAGATGTATCTGATTGAATTTAGGAGAGAAAAAAGGATCATGAGGTATTGTGCACAATAATTATATGAAGTTATAGTTATCAATAGCAGTGGAGAACTATGGCTATTCCTCTCCATGTTTAGAACCGGGGCTTTGGGTAGGGGTTTAGCTGTTCACTTTGCACTTCAGAAATGCTTGATTTTTATACGAATCTTTATGAGGCAAATTGCTAATTAATATGCTAACTCAAAAGATTGTATTCAAAGAGCTTTAAGTAAAAGAGACCAATGTATGCAAGTAAAATTGCACTTTTAACAATAGTGATGAAGAAAGAAAAACTGTATCTGATACCTCATATTCTTTCCTTTTGAAAAATGAATGCCTTATTTTACTGCGTGGTTTCAGTACAATATGTTAGTCCATGAATTTTGTAGAAGATGAGTTACAGGAAATTATCAGAGCAGCGATAAGTCCCAATGCCTAAATTCAACAGCAGTTGTACATGTATTAGTTCAGCAAGCAGTACCAAATTTTCACAAACATGCTGACTTATGATAAACAAAATGAGAAATGAATAACCATCAATGGAACCTGGATAGCAATAAGTGGAAGTTGGCAGATGGTGTGTGAATATCACACTGGCAATGGAAAATAGCAGAACAGACAGCCATGCTTACTACGATGACAGATTGACTGACTAAAAAAGCTTGAATGCACTTGTGGTGTTTTCCCTAGTGTTTTAATTGGAGGCATAAGGTTCATATTAAGCTCCAAATCAGTTAGAAATGGTAGGTCAAATTCAACTTATTGTAGGCTAGCTGTAACTGTTTAGCGTGTGTGTGTGTGTGTGTGAAGGAAATCTATAAACAGCATAGAAAATGATCTCTTTACGTCATTTAACAAATACTAATGGTTCAGTGGATGCCCTTTGAGATAAAACTAAGTGACCCCAGAAAAGCATAAATATTATACTACTAACTTCATATGATATACTGCTTATGATAAAATGTGAAGTTTAATTGTTTTCGAAGAAAATGTAGCCACTATGGGGATTTAGGCAGAAGCATTGTTAATCTGTTCCTTACTTCAAAAGGTTGTATTGAATCATTGACACAATAGCTATTTTTATATTGTAATGATATATCAACTTGTCTGTATATTTGTAGATGAGTCACAGGTGAATTAAGAAATGCAGTTTCCACAGATCAGTAAGCATGATGGTGCTTGGATTAAATAATCAATGACAAAACAAAATATATTAGGAACTTGAGAAATTTACCATATAAGAAACACATCAATAATGTAATTTGAAGTTATGATATACAGAGATGGAAATAATATATCTCTGAAAATTTTCAAACATTGTCATTTATTTTAAAAACATTGTTCAAATAATTATGCAAGAAATTCTTGACTTTATAAATTTATTGTATAAGGTCTCTTATGCCTTGTGCAGGTAAACCATAAATAAAGGGGGAAAAACAGATCTTCAAATGTGATCAAACCATGATATGCTGTCAATATTATATAAAATGTGTGGTTGACAGTGTATGAGTTTGCCTACTTGAAAAGCATCCTTGGTTTGAGCTTATTGATCTATTCATAATTCACAGAAATGATTATTTTGTGAAAAAGTCTAATTCACTTTCCTATATGAATATTTAGTAGAATTTTAAAAATATTTTGATTAAAATTATATATTCAAAGTCTGAGTCAGTTTTAAAAAAACCTTGCCTTAAAATAAATGGATATTCCAGTATTTTTATTACTTTGATGAAGTACATAATACTTAAATTTCAGTAACAAATATGTTTTTTAGTGTCATATTGGGAAGAAGTATGGTTGTGAAATGTATAGAGATGTTTTGGCAGGATTTTCATTTTTCAAGATGAATTGTGAAATCTAATCTGTGATCCCAAGTGATATATATTATTTTGAGTAATTCATCTGACTAATGTGTTAATACTTTTTTGGATCCTGTACAGTGAATTATGTGCACATCAGCTTGGTCAAGTCCACAAAGCCAATTTAGAGATACAATAAGGTGCTTATTAGTTGACCATAAACTCTTCTCTCAGTGTTTCTTTTTATGTGCAATCTGTAGATAGCATCCAATAGACTTGAATCATCTATGCAAGAACTGCCTTTTGGGGAATTTATTTAGAGAAAGTCCAAAACAGCAAATTAAAAATAAATTAAATAATTTCTAGAGAAAGAACTGTGATCATTGTATGCATTGTTCACTATGTCATTGTGGAGAGATAAAGTTATTACCAAATGCTGTTATCACTCTCACAATTTAATATAGAAATAAGTGTTTTGAAAACAGTATCCAATTTTGAATCCAGCTGTCCAATTGTCTTCATATCAGTTATAATTTACAAATGACATTCATCTGTGTCACTCTTATTGACTATTGCCATAATTGAGTGAGTCAACAGCCACATATATTTTACTTAATTTCAAACTAATCTCAAGTATCACTTAGCTTCAATGTACTTGACACATTTCTTACAAGAACTGATGCTACAGAATACCCACTCCTTTCCCTGTTATTGAGGAAAAGTGAAAAACGATCTATAGAAAGATTGGTCATATGAATTACTATGAAGATGTGCTAAAGAAGGTCAAACAAAAGAATGTTCTTTTGATTATTAGAATTTAAAAGTAGCAGTGAGATCAAAGGAATATCCTCCAAACTGAAATCAAGTGACCAAATTTTGAGAGTAACAGAGAGAGATGCCCTTAAGGAAATAACCCTAGGATTGACTGTTCAATCAGCTCTCAATCAGAAGTAACATCTCTCTTCTTTAAATAGGAAAAAGAATTTTGAAAAAAGGAAAAAGAGGAAATGGAACAGAGAATTAATAGATAATATTGCTACATCAAGTATTTTAGTAAAATTATTTATTTTATGAATAAAAATAAAGCTTAATATTAAAAATGAAATATATGTGGCCACTTTTTGATATATATATTTGATTACAACTATAGTTATTTAGTTATTTACCCTCCTGATCCTGTGGCTAACTGAGAGCTGCAGCTCACTGCTGTGACCCAGCACCACGAGAATATCGCATGCTAGCCTGGGAAAAGATAAAAATTCAAAGTATGATTTCTACTGAATGTGTATTGCTCTTGCACCATTGTAAAGACAAAAAATTGTAAGTCAAACCATTGTAAGTCAGGCCATACTGTACTTCCATACTGTTTGATAAACAGCCATTGTTCTGTTCACTTCAGGTATTCCCTGCCCAAACCATGCCAGTTGCCCAGAATGCTCTGTCCCCTAGCCTAGGAATTTCTGGATGCCTTCACTATTTTCTTAATACCTCTCACCAGGGACTGATTTTCAGGGAAGCAAATGAAATTTGTTTCATGGTCTTTTACTTGCAGGGGCGCCTCCCTAGGTTCTACTTTGTACTTACATTGAAAGAGATCCTCCGCGCCTCTCGCCTCCTCCCCCGCTGCATTACATATTGTAGGAGCTTCAGTCCCAGTAATATCTGAATGCACGCATGCCTGGGCCAAATGGGGTCTCCAGGACCCTACTCCAGTGCTACCCAGCAACATCCATTCTGGTTGTTTAGTATTTGATTTTAAATATTTTGAGGATCATCCATTTGTCACCAAAAAATAAAAGCAAAGTAATAACAAAACCAAAGTCAACATAATAATTACCTCTGGGACGAAGGGAGTAGGATTGAATCTAGGAGGGATTTTGGTTCTTCAAAAGTTCAGATAACATTCTGTGCCTTTATGTAAATTGTTGGCACATTATTACTCTTAAAATTATATGCATTAATATAATGTATATAATATTAGTATATGCATATGATAGTATATGCATTACTATCATTTGTATAATATATTAAACATATATAAAACATATATAAAATTATAAGGTAAGGTTGGCAACCTCATAAAAATTAAGTCTAAACAAGATGTGTCTGAAGATATATTTGGTCGTGAATATGTGATTTGAGCTGCTTTTAATAAATTAAGTATGAAAGGGTCAAATTATCTGCAAAATATATATAAATTATAAACAAAAAATAAATTATCTTTTGTTTCTAATAAGGTATTCCTGTTTCCTCAGTATAGTCACCTATCCTGCTTATAGACAAGGCATTTTTTTTTAACTGTTGCAACTTAGTTTTGCTCTGTGCAGAGACAAGAGTTTCATAAGCAAAATCATAGATCACCTTCTTAAAAATACAAGTTCTAGGCTAGTTCCAAGGCCAAATGTATAAGAATATCTGGATTGGCCATGCAGGAATCAATATTTGACATGATTTCTATCTGATTCTGATGGACACTCAGGTTTTAGAGCCAGTCTGTGTTATTTTTGTGGAAGACTAAATTTTTTTTTCTTCCCTATTATTTCATTATAATACTTTCAATTTATTTACATAACAGTTCATCCTGGCCCTTATAGCGTTATAAGTTAATCCAAAGGACTGACAATGAAGGTGTTTTTCATCTTTCTTTAAATAAGGAGCCATTATATAAACTCTAAAAAGGATTAATTTTTTATATTGGTCATCATATAATGCAACTCTGCTTTTAGGTTTCTGAACAGTTTAGGGAATATTAAGATTGCAATAAAACATTTAGCAGTAGTCTTATTATTCTTTTTCAAATTTTACACCATATTGTGCTGCATATTATTTACACAATAGCATTGAAACTGATGATGTACTTGTTTTATTTCAACAAAATCTCCTAAATGAAAATAATGCATAATAAAAATATTATGTAAAGTAATTGCCTCCAAAATTACTTATTATTGCCTTTATCACATTACATGCATCAGAAGCCATAATCATTATCTCCATTTTCATTACAGAAATATATTCAGTTTATACCTTGTCATTATTCTGATTACACAAAGTCCCATTAAAATTAGTAATGAGCAAAACTGAAAAGGTACAAATATTCAAGCCTTATGCATATGGTAGCTTTCCTTAATGAAAATGTATTCAAAATGTATAGCTCTTCAGCCAGGGAGGTTTGTAAACGTGTTCTGATTTGGAAGCTACTATTTTTGTGTTTCCATTTGGCTTGAGACTTGGCTGATATTTTACATAAAATTAGATTATTGGTATACAGGAAATTATAGTAGATGCTAAGGGAAGAGAGACAAATGTTTTCTCTATTTTTTTTTTTTTTTCTAAAAATTTTAAACTTCCAGCTCTATAGGTAATACAGATGGATAGTTTTAAGAATCATTAAGAAGGAGCTCTGCTGACTTCTGAGAACTCCAGAAATTTCTGAGAAAATGGATGTCCACTCAAATGTTAGAGCTACAGGGAATCCATAGAGTTCTATGGAATTTGCTTTCTCATGTTGAGCCATCCTTAGTGATGGAATCTTACTAGAATGTATCAATTCTGTGTCAGTTCAGAGGAATACAGTCTATTCTGGAAGAATGAGTCAGAATGTGAGTCCAATTGCACATCGCATTCTGATTTCAATAGCCAACTTTCAATACACACTATATAGAGAAGTCACAAACCAAAAAGGGACCACGATGAGCAAGCTCTCTTGTTACATATGCTATGCTTTTAGGACCAACCCAAGTCCAAACAAAACAAAACGAAACGAAAACTAGCCATCCCTCAAACTTCATCTCTTCTGTCTACAATATAGGGTCAGATTTCATTGCCCAGCTAAGATAAATATACAGTGAATGTAAAACTGAGGTTACTGGATGATTTGTTCAAAGGAACAGTTTAACCAGCCATGATTAAATAGTACTTTTTGTCTATACGTAATATAATAAATGCTTCTGGCTCTTGCAAGGGGAAGATCTTCAGGAATGAGAGCCAAATAAGTATTAAGCACCTTTCACATTCAGAGAAACTGGGCTAACGACACAGAGTGGGAAACAAAACACTATGTATAGAATGAATGATGAATGGATGGATGAATGATTTAATCTGGTTGTTTATATCCGTGTTATCATGAATCCCTTATCAAGTGGTCCAATCCTGGAAAAAAAAATTCCATAATATATAAACGTGTTTCCAGAATTATTTACATATAATATATATGTATATATAATATATATAGTTATTGTATAGTAATGAATTTATTAACAAATTAATCAAATATTTATAAATTAATATATATACATACATATATATAGTTTCAGGTTTTCATTAATATTAATGACATTCCATTATATACCTTGTCAAATTTGAAGAGAAATTGAAATAAGATGGTTTTAGCTCTTTATAGAAATTATGTTTAAAGAAAAAACAATAATGATTTTATACCAACATAAAACAGCAGAACTTTATCTTTGAACTTAAAATATCTTGAATATGCATATATGTAGTTTTATCATTTACATAGTTTTTTAGTAATGAGAGTGAATGTTTCAAACAATAACATTGGTGCATATTTTACTAGAGTGCTACAGTATTGGAGTAGACTTAGCACATTTCCTTTGAAATACAATAAATACTGATCAATAGTTTGCAAAATGAATAAATGGACAAGTGCACGCTAAGTACACTCTACCTTTTGAAAATACTTTAGGCTAGTTCTCTAAGATCAATTAGATTGACTGTTTACAAGTTTATCTTCAAGCAGTCAATTAACTTGCAAATGAGCTAGGTGATTCATGCCTGTTAAACTGCATAGATAACTGCTAATTGAGTCAGACATCAAACATGTTGGTTAATATGTGAATATTATGATAGATGAGCTAACCAGCTTGATATACAAACTGTCAAACCAACCAATACATCATAACTATGTAGTTATCTATGTACATAGCTCTGTATTTAGATAGTTTACAAAATGCTTACATCCGTTACCCCACTTTTTCAAAATAAGGAACCCAAATTTGCCATATTTAAAGTTACAACAATAGAAATTTTAAGTAAATGCTAACACTATTATTTTCTACTTTCTACTTTCTAAGTATAATCTTATTATGCAGTGTATATATGTGAATTATTTTAATTGATTGAATTATGGTTTCCAGTAGAGTGTATTTTCTTCCCCAGATCAAATAGAACAGTAATATCATTCTACTTAATATTGATAATGCTGATAATTGATAATTTGTAGGTGGTCTATTCTGAGAAATGTCACAAGTTTTGATCTGTCAGAATATAGTGCTAGCAACAAAGGAAATGACAAATGCAAGGAAAGTTAGAAAAAATTCACAATACTTTGCTTAAAATGAGGGAAGATATAGGAAACTGTGATAGCTGATTTCAGTCATTTTAAGAACATTCATTTGAAAGAGTAGGAATTTGTTCTATATGTCATCAGATTGTGGCACTGAGATAAGTAATTAGACTTCATGAGATGCTATCTTTTTTGCCTGAGGAAGGTTCGTATGTATAGTTTTAGACACTAACGTACTCAGGCCATATAAGCAGATGCTTATGCCCAAAGGGAAGTTGAGTCTTCATTTCTGCAGTTACACTTGATGCACATGCCAGAATGTTGTACTTTGTCCTCTGTAGAGATCTGGTCTAAGTGGGAGGATTCTATTTCTTAGAAGGATTAATGAAATTAATTTCCTCTGACAGGTTATTTCCTTAAAATCTGAGGAGTCTTACTGCAGAAACTGAGCTTAGAATGCAAAAGACTTGTCAGGAGTAGCACCTGTGAAAGTTAAAGAGCGCAAACATGATCCATTTGGGGAGCAATTAGACCAGGATGTGGACCTGACAGTTTCTATAGCTCAATGAGAAGCTTTGAAGTAAAGATTGCCCTTTTTAGAAGTGTCTCACGTTGGATGGAAATGGCTACTTCCCTGAATGTCTTTCTTAGTCCTTCTCTGGGAACTGCTTTAAGAAAAATGTGTCATTGGCACCATCACCTTCCTTAGCTATTCTGCTAGAGTCACCCTGAGAAAGCATGATCTTGGCTTGACAGCTGGAGCAAACCCTGAAAGAACCATCAGTTGACAGCTGTCAACTAGCCATATTCATCTAGGCTGGGCCGGCTTTCTTTCTTGAGAGCGTCCTGAGAACACATGTCTGTGTCTGCCACACTATACCCCCACCTGCTCCTGCAACAGCCTTCCACTTTGCAGAAACTGGCAGTTGCACAGGGTAAAAATCTTGAAGTCATTACTGAATTCTCCCTTTAATATCCCCTGTGTTATCTACCAGTAAATCCTATTGATTCCACTTTTAGACTCTGTTCATGCCTCACTGTCTCCATACCTACTGCCCCAGTTCAAGCCATTATCATCTTTTCTTTTGGATTATTGTGATAGCCTCTTCACTAGTCTTACTGATCACTACAGTCTATTCTCTACACAGTATATTTCCCTTTTGTTCTCAAATCTTGCTGTCATATCCTTCGTATACTCTTCAATGGTTTCCCTTCTTACACTGAGTAGAAGAAAACACTGTATTACTAGTCCTCTCATTATTGTTATTACTTTTAACCTTTATTCTGACCTCTAATCCTCTACTTATTCTGTTCCAACCTTAGTATTCCTTAAATATGCCAGGCACTCTTCTGTCTCAGGGCCTTGAACTTGCTATTTCTTCTTCTTTCAGATATATTTAGGTCTTTGGTAAAGTGCCCCATTTTCAGAAAGAGTTTCCCTGGCAGTTCTGTTAAAAGTGCAACCCAAACCATAACTCCGCATAGCAATACCAGTTCTCCATTTCTGCTTTATTTTTATTCATAACACTTAATAATTGTCAGTTACCTAGGGACCTAGATAGATCCTGGCATTTGTTATGTTTTCAAGTGAATATTTGTTAAATGAATGAACTATTTCAAAAACTATTCTTTTCCTATTTTTAGTCTCTCATGGTAATAGGAACTGAGTACTTACACATCATTTTATATGGTTATCAGTGAGAGAATGGGTAGGCCTGGACCCCAAAATAGCCAGAAGATTATTAGGAACAAAAACAACATAAAAGAGGTCCATAACATAAGAAACATAACTCAAAGTAATATTTGTTAAATGCCTACTATGTGACAGGCACATGCCAATTTTTGAATTTTTGTAATTCTCACTATGCCTTTAAATAGGTATTAATATCACCTGCTTTACTGATAGAACTAGGTTTAGAGAATTAAAAGTACCTAACCAACTTTCTGTTTATGTGGATAAATAGGGATTATCTTTCCCAAGCCTTTATCATTTCCACTGCATTGTAAGAATTAAATACAACAATCCTTTGTCAGGAATCATGCAATAACTTCATAAATTTCACCAAAAAATTTTAATTTACTAGTCTCTTATGGACCGCCCATAAATGCACATGATTATTATCCAAGCCTTGATTTGTTTAAAGACTAACTCAGTCTTTAACACAGAATTTTTATTTAACTCTGTGACCTCAGATTTTTTTCACAAAACAGCAACATTTATTCATTCATTTACAAATCTTTACATCCAGCCTTCTATTAATTAATTCATTCATGTGTTCAATTCATTTATATGTTCTAATTATTCTGCATTTCCTGATGGTTCATTTGCAAGTAACAAAATTTCTACCTTCATGGGATTTAAATAGATATATAAGCACTTCATATAAACTAATTGACATCAGTATTAGAATAAAATTTTGGCACCAATGGGTACAGACATCATGAGGATCTAATCTAGTTTAGAGATTAAAACATACACACAAACCCCCACATACACCCACATACACACAAACAAGACAGCAATAACATCTCTTAAGAATATGGTGTTTTAATCAGACTTTTGTTGGAGCAAATGAAGAACTTAAGACTATTCCAACCAAAAAGAATAGTATGAATGAGGGGTCAGAGTCAAGAAAAAAATCGATCATATTCGAAGGAATGTATTATGCTTAGCTTTCTAAGCTAAGTATATTTTATCTTGAGAGAAATTAGAAGCCATTAAAGTATTAAGTAGAGGACTGAAGTTATCCGAATTGTATTGTTGAGGAATTACTCTTATGGTAATATAGAAAAAGGACTGAAAGGGAGCATCTGCTGATGCGTTCCCCATGCCCTAATAGTTGACTGAAACTATTCTCACAAGGATTATCAATGGCCTACATAGTAGGTCATTAGTAGTTGCTAACATAGTAGTTTATATTTCTTATCCCTCCCCTTCTTTGACTTCTCATGATCACTTAATACTTGCATAGTAATGGAAGGTAACCAGCAGGACAGAAAGGTTAAAAATTGATGTAAGATACAGAATAAAAATAGATAAGACCCCAAGTGATGCACACTGGGATGGATTCAGAACCCAGTTAGCAAGACTTATCTTTGATACAGTAGGAATGACAGTGTCATTGGAGACAAACAGTTTTTAAAAATGTAGATTTGATTTGAATCACTGTTTTGGAGAATGGCACTGGAATTAGACTGTTGAACCATATATAGGTAAACCTAATTGGATTACCAGGTTGTACTGGACCATGAATTTGTACTGACACGAACCTTGGTTATCATGTCATATCCTTCTCTAGATGTCAGCTAACAAGTTCGAGAGCCAATTCCTGATCATTGGAATTCATACCCCTTTCTGGTTTTGATGGATAAGGGCAAAGAAGGGAAGAAAAGGTAAGAGTTTGTTTTAGTGACAGAGGGTGACTGAAGTTTGGGCCATGCCTTCTAATAAAGTAAAGAGAGATTGATTAGAGTTAAATGGATAATTATTAATTGTCCAGATTAAGCATTTGTTTAACCCATGTCATTCTAGAATGTTTCAGGCCTCCTGGGCTGCCTGTTTTTGTTTTTGTTGGGCTAGCAGATTGTTTTTTTTTTAAAAAGTGTTCCGATGTCTTTAGTTTCCAAACTTCACCACAGCTGTTGCTTTACACAGGTCTTTTTATCTATAAATGAAAACTGCTTAACCTATAATGGCATTTGAGTTTATAACTCAAAAGAAAACAAGCATACATGTAAAACATGAAATACAAAGCCAAAATATCATGATAAATTATTTTAATTAATTGTCATTATTCATATAGCTCATTTTCTTGTGAGGTAGATTTTCAAGAGAGGTGAAGTATCTTTAAACGGAATGTTTTCTTAAGTTTTTCTATAAACTAAGAAATAATGCAAATGTAATCATTCCTTGGGCAAATGTAACCAATCCTTAGGGCATGATCTCAAGGATTTTGAGATCTTTCAATGACAAAGAAGTGAGAAATCCAAATATCATAACTGCTTAATGTAAGTATGCCTCCATGTTATATATTTGTCTTCTTCACCCACTCCAAACTTCACACCTCATTTCACACTACCCTATATACTGGAATAACATTCTGATTAATATTTACTCTTTTCGCTCCGTCTGAAGTTATTATTTTTTTCTTTTTTCTTCGCTCTTTCCAAAGCCCATCTGTTTAGTGGCAAACCCACCTACTTTCAACTGCTCCTTTGTCTTTTTTTTTTTTCCTTAGCAATTTCTCTAGCTGCTGATAAAAACTGTCTCTATTGGAATTATGAACTCATTTGAGTGAGAATTCTAATGTATTTGACCTGTGTTTACCTTCTGACACATTTCCATATGAAAGCCGGAAACCCATAAATAATGTTAGGAGAAGTAATATAATTGAGAATATTAAGCAAAGGATTCATTGTCTCAAATCAGTAGAGATTCACAGAACTCTGAGATGTACATTTCTGTTTTACAACTTAGTGCTGAAAAATATATGAAGACATCGCACTGAACATATATTAAATACTGCTTTTACGTACTTCAGCTAAAGACTAAGGATAGAAATTTCACTTTCCTTTTAATGACAACTTTAAAAGTATTATAGAGGATAATTTTAAAAATCAATATTTACAGTGTACCTTGTTGACATATATTTTGTGTTATAGATTTCAAAGTACTGAATTACAGTGTTTCCACTTTCTGTTTGTTTGACATATGCTTTTTCTATTAAAACCATGAAAAATTGATCATCATTCTGAGAACTGTCATTGTTTTCCTCAACATCATTTGTAAAAATTTAAAGATAGCAACTCTATCTTCCTCAACACATAAACGCACACTCTCTTGAGTACCAAAATAAAGGTGTCCATAGGTTTTATTTTTAAATGATAAAATTTCCAGGGCCATTTATTGTTGAGGCATATCACTTTAGAAGACTGATGCTTCGTAATGATGACTTTGTGCTTGATTATAAGGTAGTAGTTTCATTTAAAAGTGATTATTATACTGTCCTGTGGTTTTGTGTTTATTATATAGTAGAAGTCTCATGTATACCCTGAAATTTCCATCTTGCAACTGTGTGGAATAAGATGTTTTCTTTTGTAATCCCCATACAATTGTGTTCTGAGGATGGCCAGATACAAAATATATTTAGTAATTCACAATAAATGTAATACAGTGCTCGCTTCCCTTTTTTCCCATAGGCAGTCGGCAAAAAGGAGTCTTCAGTGACAGATCCCTCCCGTATAGAAATTGTTCTTTCTCCCGTGTTCAGATAGACTTTTGTGTTTCTGTGCTAGCACTTACCATTCTGTTTCTGGTATTAGGGGTATATGTGCATTTTTCTGCATTTTGAAGTATATTTTAAGAACTTGGAGTTAAGGGATATATTTGTTTTTGTATTTACATATGCTATAATACCTAACAGACTATCTTTGTACATCAGTACATATTTATTGAAGTAAATACTTAAGAATACACTAAATATTCAGTTTTTAAAAATTCTTACATTGGTTTAAGAATTTAACTTTAACATATTTTATGTTAAAGGTTTTTTTCATGTAATAGTTGTAATATAGTAATATAGTACATTATCTTTCAAATGTAAAAGAGGTATAATTACTATAGAAAATATATGAATCACTATGGTAAGCATAATATAAAATCATATATTAAAATATATAGCATATATAGGGCTTCCCTGGTGGCGCAGTGGTTAAGAATCCTCCTGCCAGTGCAGGGGACACGGGTTCGAGCCCTGGTCCGGGAAGATTCCACATGCCGTGGAGCAGCTAAGCCCATGCGCCACAACTACTGAGCCCGCGCTCCGCAATGAGAAGCCCGCGCACGCTCGCCACAACTAGAGAAAGTCCGCGTGCAGCAACAAAGACGCAATGCAGCCAAAAATAAATAAATAAATTTATATTAAAAAATGTATATATGACATATATATAATAGTATATAAATTATTATATTTTTGGTTAAAGAATTATTTAGTGAACTATATAACTCCTAGCTACTTAGGAATTTTTCCATTAAAAGAACCATTTCACGTTTCATGGGTCAAAGCTACCATTTAGAGAAACATGCATTTAGCCTACAGCAAAATTCTGAAGTTCTCCCGATGAGACGTACTTAGATATAAGCTGTGAAATGAAAAGAAAACTACACTCATTTTCCTTAGCCCATAACACGAGAGTTCAGAAAGAAAGAAGCACTTCCACGCAAGAATAAACTGTGAACTGCATTGGGCCTTTGCAGGCTGTGCCAGGGCATTTGTAAGAGCAAGTACACAGAACCCCCCAACTCTTGGTGGCTAATGCAAAGGTGATTTAAATCAGCAGTGACTAATTGGCATTAACGTTGTATCAGCAAAGTGAACTGCGAGGATAAACATCCTTGATTCTTCTGTGGCAAATGATTTCTGCGTAACAACTAAGTATATAAAAGTCCTCATCATAGTAGTTGTTGCTCCAGAAATAAGTTAAAAGAAGCCATGATTTTTTTTTTTTCCTGCCAAGAGTACTATGACTATCACAAGGTCGTCAGTTCACAAGACAGCCTGAGATCTGAGTTTTCAATTAAGAAAACTAGACACTGAAGCAAAGTAGGGGGTGCAACTTGCTCGAACTCTCAGTCAAGCATAGGAAACTAATAACCTTAGAGTATATAGATCATATTTGACTCAATTATTGAAGCTGAAAACATGGATCACTTTAAATTTCATGAATTCAAAACAATACTCCTAAGACTAGAAGCAGCCCTTTAAGTTTGTAGCCACAGGTATCAGTGAAAACATTTGAAATTGTAGTTTTTATTTCAAAACGGTGATATTTATGCAGTTCCATATGGTTCACCCTAAATATGTATTTAGGGTTTATAGAATTTCAGCCGTAGCCATTCAAGTAAATGTGAGGAAAAATATCCCATTTTTAAGCATACTGGTGTATGAAAATGTTATTAACAAAAATAAACCACAAATAAATGCACAAATGAAATACTGTAAATATTTGTTAGAGCTCTTCAATGAAGTAAGTGGGTTATATTTTAAAGCTGAATAATATAATTATAACCCTTGTCAGTAAAATGATGTCTGTGACTGTTACCCTTGATAAAATTAGTCACTTTTTGTCTAATTCAATGTGGTGATTTCTAGGATATTCTTTGTTCATTACTAAATATGAAAATCCACATCACTTAGTTACTCACAGGGGATCTATATGTCAATTTTTCAGAACTTTATTCCAAATGTTAATTAATTCTCAACATCAATTTATCTTCCCTTTGGAAGATTTTACTACTTCATCACTTCTCAGAACCTTGCAATTTTTACTTGCTTCTTCCCTTTTTAAATGATCATTAATGTAGCTTAATACATTTTATTAGTAAATCCAAAAAAGAAAGAAAAGATGTAAAAAAGTAGTTGGTTCTCTGTGTATTCAGGAGTCTTATATAGTGCTTGAGTAATTTACTTGATAACAATCACTGAGTGCTTAACATATGCACTGCATATGTCTCTGCAAGTTGCTGATGATATAGGAGAGAAAGATTAAGTCCGTTTCTCCATGGATTGTGCGATACAACTAAAACAACAGCTAAAATTTTCCATTGTCACACTTACCAAAATATCCTTTGCCACATTATTAAGGAGGAAAATTTAAAGTCCACTTAAAACAAAATAAAAAAATCAATAATCTATTTTACCCATAGACAATTCCCTTAAATAGATTAATTCACAAATGGAAATCATAGATATGCTCTAATAAGACAACACTGTTGGAATATAAAATATGACATTTTATATGATTTGATATTTATCAAATCTGAGGAAGAAAATTATATTCTACAGGTAGTTTTTAAAGTTGCATTTTTAAGTTAATACTTTTAATGAACGTTAAATCTACCACAAGAGCAGATTTATGCCAGGAGTGTTTCTATATCTCTGTCATGAAGTGCATCTTAGTCTAGAAACTGAATGAATCAAAGATGCTCATGTGGCTCTAGATACAGACTCAGGAGCTACTTTCTGTTTCAGGTTATTCAGTGGCTTCCTGTGGTAAACAGTATACAGCTGACTTCTCTGCAATCTGCAAAATCCCTACAGATGTTTACATATAAATTGCCTGTTTTCAGCTGAAAATCAAAATAATTCCAGTGGAGAAATGTTACCATTTGTATTCAGGGAAAAGGATGGGCAGACCTCTAAATTGCAGAACTTTAATGCCAACTAAATATTTGGTAAACTAAGCAAAAGAGGAGCTGAAAATTAGTTTCAAACTCCTATGTAATAGACTTATATAATATTGATTGATAGTAAATATATGCAGTGGAAAACTTGCTAAAAATCTACCATGTGCCTAGAACAGTGCTCTTAACTTTCCAATCATTGCCAGCAGTTTTGAGCAAAAGAGAGGAAGTCTTAGTATGTGTTAAATGTGCATTATCATAAGAAACATTGTTGTCGTCTTCATCACTATCATCATTCTTCTCATTGTTATCCTTATTTTCGTCATCAATGAAGTTCATTACCAAGCATTATTTTAAAAACCATAAGTATATTATCTCAGATTTCACAAATGAGAAATTAGACTCATGTCAGTCAACTTACTTCAATGCGAGGGGAGTGTTTGAGCCTCAGGACAGAGTTCAAACCTCTTACCACCACTCTACCGGGCAGCATTGTATTGTAGAGATTTACGCCATCTCTAATTGCAAGTTTCAGAATGTTGGATGGTAAGTGCATGGAGAAATGAATGCTAGAAGGTATCCTTACCTCAGCAAATTTTGCTTTTCACTGCCATAGGTACCTGGGGAATAAGCAGGAAGATAACTTGAAGTGTGTTAATTTACTTATTTTCTCATTGTGTATCAGTCCTCTCCATCCCAAGCTACATCAATTTCCATACATCCTAATATCCTACAGAAGTCCCATAGATTTCTCACTTGAACTGTAGTTGTTGTTATATCTTTATATTCAATATATGTGCCTTTTGCTTCTAAAACTTATCCAGGGTTGATTTGGGGAAAGAGAGTCAATAGTTTCTGATAATTCTCCATCTTGGCAGAATTATGAGACTTTTAGACATTTTTAAATACTGAAAATAGTCCTCTGACCATCTCCACTATCCTCAAAGAATATTAAAATGTAAACTCACCAGATACATATTTATAGTTATATCCTACTACTCTTTCTTGTATAAAGTTTTTGTAAGTTTTAAAATATTGCTGTTAATAATAAATATAGCATTGATTTTGCTAAATAATAATAGAATATAACTTGAATAATTTATTGTAAATGTTTTTATGACAGTAAGTCCCCTACATACGAATAAGTTCCATTCCGAGAGCGTGTCTATAAGTCCAATTTGTTCGTAAATCCAACAAAGTTAGCCTAGGTACCCAACTAAAACGATCAGCTGTATACCACTGCTTTTATGCTTGCTTCCAGACATCCTGGGCCTGAAATAAAGATACAGTACGTTCCCTACATACAAACCTTCAAGTTGCGAACTTTCAAAGATGCGAATTTGCGTTCGCATGTCCAATCACGTGTTAGTTCACGTGTCTGGCATACATTGTCACGTGCATGCATCCTCTACAAGTGGTTGTGCTTTTGTGTATTGTACAGTCCTGTATAGAGTACAGTAGTACAGTATGTTTTTTTCAAGTCCAGGATGTCCGGAAGCAAGTGTAAAAGCAGCGGTGATGTAGCCGGTGCTGCTAAGAACTGCCAAGTATTAATGATAGAGCGAGGCGAAAAGATGATAGACATCGCTCGTTCTTATAACATGAATCGTTCAACCATCCGCATGATTGTAAAGAACAAGGACAAGATCATGGAGCATGTGAAGTCTGCTGTGCCGATAATGTCAACAGTAATATTGAAGAAGCGTGGAAAAGTGATGGAGGAGGTAGAGAAACTTCTCAGTGTGTGGATGCAGGATCAGCATCAACGTTGAGTCCCGCTCAGCTTAATGCTGATTCAAGGGAAAGCTAACAGCCTTTATGAACACTTGAAGAAGAATCATGGCGAAGAATCAGAGGGCACATCTTTTAATGCCAGCCGTAGCTGGCTTCATCAGTTCAAGGCTAGAGCCAACCTTCAAAATGTAAAAGTAAGTGGCGAGGCAGCAAGTGCAGACAGATATGGTAGCTGCCTGGAAATTTCCTGAAATGCTTCGAGAAATTATTGATGAAGGCACGTATTTACCCGACCAGGTTTTTAATGTGGATGAGACAGGACTGTACTGGAAGAGGATGCCAGACTGAAGTTACACCAGTAAGGAGGAAAAGTTGATGCCAGGCTATAAAGCAGCAAAGGATAGGCTAACTCTGTTTGGTGGCAATGCTTCTGGCGATATGAAGCTGAAGCCTCTCTTAGTTTATCATTCAGAGAACTCAAGAGCCCTTAAAAGCATAGCCAAGGGCTCTCTTCCTGTTGTATGGAAGAGTAACCCCAAAGCCTGGGTTATACAGGTCATTTTCCAGGACTGGTTTGCCCACTGCTTTATCCTGGAGGTAGAGAAATATTGCTTGGAGAAGGGCATCCCATTCAACATTCTTTTGCTGCTCAACAGTGCTCTGGCTCACCCCCCAATCATGGGCGACTTTCATCCCAATGTTAAAGTAGTGCATCTGCCACCAAATACTACGTTGCTCAGCTCATCCAACCTATGGACCAGGGAGTTATAGTGACATTCAAGAAATATTATTTACATCACACTTTTACACTTTTCTTCAGGCAGTAAAGGCGAGTGACGAATCAGGAACAACCTTGCGACAATTTTGGAAGGACTGTAACATCTACAAGCCCATAAAAAACATTGACTTTCCTGTTGTGTAGTTACGGCCATCACCATGAATGGAATTTGGAAGAACCTTTGCCCTCAGTTTGTTCAGGATTTTCGTGGATTTGAGAAGGTGGATGAGGAGTCCAAAGAGATCTTCAGCAACTTAGTGATCCTCAGCGAGAAGCTGTAGCTAAATCTGCAAGAGGACGACTTCATTGATCTCCTTGCTGTACAACACGAGCTTACTAATGAGGACCTGATGGAATTGGAGGAAAGGACAAAGAGAGACGAAGAAGAAGTAACTGAAGAACCGTAGAGATTCACAACGCAGGAAGTGGCAAGGGGGGGGTTACTTTATTTGACGAGGTACTGTTAATTTTTGAGGCACGGGACCTGAACGTAGAATCATACACAAAGGTTGCAGCAACCGTTCAGAATGCAATCCAGTGCTACCGTGTCATCTATGACGAGAAAAAAAGACCTACCACCTAGACGTCACTGGATCATTTTTTCAAGAGGGTAGATAGAATTGAATCCAGCAAGGAACCAGAACCTGTGCCATCAACATCAGGCATGAGTAAAATTGCAGCTTGCCCTCTGTCTCCTATTGCTGACGATCCTTCAGCTCTACCATCTCCCACCTCCTCTGCCTCCTCCAGCCAGTAACTCTTCTTGCCTGTTCACTCAATGCCAGATGAAAGATTAAAAATGTTTTCTTTATTTTTTGTTTGTTTGTTTTTTATGTATTATTTGTGTGAAAAGTATTCTAAACCTATTACAGTACAGTACTATATAGCCAATTGTGTTAGTTGGGTACCTAGGCTAACTTTGTTGGGCTTACGAACACACTCTCAGAATGGAACTCGTTTGTATGTAGGGAACTTACATTACTATACTACTGTACTCTATACAGTACTGTACAGTAAAGTACAGAAAAGCACAACTACTTGTAGAGGATGCACCCATGTGACTGTACGCCAGACACGTGAACACGTGAACTAACATGTGATTGGACATGTTCACATCTTTGAAAGTTGGCAACTTGAAAGTTCATACGTAGGGCACTTACTGTATTTTGAACAAAAGTAGCTCTGTTTGTTAAAAGATTTTACTACACATATATCCTAAATGTGGATTAATGAAAATAATAGTATGTACCCTTTATTTTATACTCTTATATTTCTATTAATCTGATTTTAAATTTCCAAATTTTTTGAGAAGTAATATTTATATTAGTCATCTTGTTTTCATGAGGGAAAATTAAGTTTCTTTTATGACTATGCACAGTTATTATACATTTTGACTACTTAGAGATTCAGTAATTTAATGGATATTTTATTCAATTTTAAAATATATAATTTGCAATAAATTTTATTAAATTTCCATAGATTATTTACATCATTAAACATTAACAAATATATAATTTGAAATTGATCCATTTCTACTCATAAAATTTAAAGACAGAGATAGAGAGACATATGATTTGAGAGACTTAGCTTCATTCCAGTCACGAATTTTGAGAAATTTATTGAATAGTTCCTATGTTTCTAATTAGAATCCATATGTTCAATAAACATCTATAGATATATCTTTTTAAAAACATGTTTCTGGAAATTATCTGATTTTTCTGACTTTTTAGAATTGCATTAAGAAAACCCAGATCATATATAGAAATTATATGGATATTTTTACTACATTTATTTTGTAAAATGAATTATTAGCATTCATTAATTTTTTTATTTCTTTATAATATGTTTCCCTGATATAATAAGAGATTGCAAGATATACTTAGTCAAGTAGATTAGAGATCCTTAGTAGATGCTATGTCGTCCTCTCCTTTTCTACTGCAATTAGGTATACAGGTATATAGAATTAGTAAACACTCAAAAAATTGATATATCTTTTCTGTTTCAACTGGACAAGAGAAATGAGGAAAAAATAAACTGTACTTTTAACGCAATAATCTAAGGTAAAATTATTAATAATAGGTAATCTAGGGTAAATTATTTTTAATTTTTTTCATTCATTTATGCATTTGTTCATTCAGTGGACCCTCTGTGCCAGGCTCTCTGGAAGTTGTTGGTATATAATTATGATATCTAGTATCAAGGATCATCCTGCATAACGGACAAGAAAAATGAGCAAACAAATATTTGTTTACATAATGAATCCTATAACACACATGAGTAAAGTAATATGCAACCCTTCAGCTTAGAGCATCCAGAAATGCTTTACTGAAGGAAGGATCTTGAGCTAGACCTTGTGGATCAACGTGCATAGTGGATAGCATTGTAGAGTTAGGGCACAGCAAAACAACTGCCTGACAAATGTGTGTTAAAGAACTGTGATGTGTTTCAAAATATTAATATGTATATGTAAAGCCTTGATGATATCAGGCAGAGAAGAAGTAATTTATCTTCTTTGTTCAGCAAATGTTTACCACTCATGGGGAAAGAATAATAAGTGATTCTAGTGTTAGAAGAAACAGACGTTGTCATGGGGATAGTTGTTGCTTCTCAACAGTAGTTCATTTCTAGTACCCGAATTACAGTGAGTTAAAACAGTCTAATTCGAGTCTTGGAGTATGTTCTCTTCCCACTCTGTTTGTATTAATTCTTCCAGAAGAATTGTTGTTATTTTGGCCATCAGGGACGATTCTGCCACTAGTACGTGTCGCCAGAAGCAACTTGGAAAATTTCTACACGGAAAATTTTCAGCTGTGTATTATTCAGTAGAAATAACACATTAGACATTAAATAGGAATTCAGTGACAGAAGATGAAGTATTAGAGAGCATGCAACATTCACATTTTGATTGAGAAAATTAAAATTATTGTATCTTTGAAGATCATATTTTTAAAACTTTTTTTCTTTATTTTAGACTAATCTTAATGGATATAAACTACAGTTAAAGTACCTTTCCTTGAGAAATGGTGTATAAACTAAACAATAAGACTTATTTATGGTATTTGAGGTTGTCTTTTTGAAGCCTCACATTGTATTCTACATGTAGTGCTATGTCATGTGGAGTGATCTGACATCAAAAAGCCCCCGACCTCTAGTAGGTGAACCTTTGCCTCACTTTCATGGCCTGAGAAAAGTTGAACTCATGTTGGGTTCTCAGAGACAAAAAAGAAATGGCGATGCTTTGTTCACTTCAGTTTGTTCTAATTCCAAGAGACTGAAAGCTTAGTTCTGAAAAACTAGATTTCCATTTTGCTAACACTCTAGGGATTTACTGGCCACTTACGAATGTAACATTAACATGACTAAATTTGTTTTCTTCTTTCTCACTACATATTTACCTTTTATGATTCTTTGAACTATGCTGAATCAATGATTATTTTTAGTAATAGTTCTCATTCTTTAAACCTTAATGTTTTTATTATGGTCATTCCGTATAAGTTGCATCATATTCATACAATTTGATAAAATCACAAAGTGATTAATTATAAAATTTCCCATACATTTAAGATATTTTTGTCCTTGTGTTAAATTGATGAGGAACAATGGAAATTTCATACTTGATAAGACATCGATATAAATACATTACATTCCAGATATGCTCTTTCTTTCAGTCACACACACACACACACGCATGTTATTAGTTTAAAAAATAAAACTGATTATTCTTCTTTTGTATTCCCTTATGTAATAATGTAATAAAGCAATGAATGTCAGCTTAATTGGAAGAGATGAGAGATGAACGGTAAGAATATGAAAATCACCTGTGGAGCTTGCTAAAATATGGAGTTCCATCTCCAAAGGTTCTGATGCAGAAGTCAGTCCTGAGAACCAGTGATGACTGTGACTAAATTGTGTGTGCCTACTCTTTGTGAAATTAGCTATACAGGAGTGGACACATTTTATTTTTTCTTCCACTAAAGGAAAATCTCACAGAATTATTCATGGCTACGGTCTGAAATAGTAAGTTAAAACACAAAGGAAATACAGGGGCATGGCATGTGGTTCTGTTTACTTCAGACATATCCAAGGAGCACAGAATAAATATCATTTGATCTATTGACGTATTTAAAATGACCAAAATCAATCCAAGGAATGAATCCTTACCAATTTTAAAGTACATTAGGAAAATATCTGAAAAGGTATTCTTTTAAATGTCATTAAAGCATTCACATTCTTAATCCTTAATTGTGAAAATCCTCTTAATTAGTGAATCCTTAACTGATCATTTTGCAATGTGAACAATGTCATTAAAGAGCTTTCTGTTCAGTACATGTGGCTATTAATCCCTGCTTCCTTTTAAATAGGAAGCTATGTGATATACTCTTCTCATAACTTACTCTTTGTGTAAGTTGAGTCACTTAACTTACACAAAGGCCCTGGATGTTTACTTTTTTATCAATTTATAGTGAAGCTTAGTAACATGCTAAAGCCATGCACATTGAGGGCATAAGAGAAGAACATGATCCCAGATGTTTCTTATCTCTCTTTTTTTTTTTTTTTTTTTCCTTTAGTAATGTTCTCTTCCATCTATCCATGAAAAATTTTTTTTGCTTTCTCTAGAAACACCAATTTGGGCAAATAATAATAAACAATAATGATAGGATAATGTGCACAGCAATGAGATTGAGTGCCCATTTCTGTGTAAAGTGATGAGCAATAAATGTTTTTGAGATGGAGGTGTTATTGCTTGTTTGCTTTATTTTGTTTGGAGTTGGAGAAAGATTCATAATAAAATTGATTCATAATTCAATTTTCTTTTAGTGAGCATTCACTACATTCACATGCTAGTACCTCAGGCTCTAGAAAGTCTAATATGTCAGCGGTATATGAATAAACTTCATACTTTGTACATAAATTACAGAAATTGTCATGGATATACTGCCCTTTATTTAGAAGTTTTAGCTTTTATAGCAAGTCAGCAAGTAAGTCAGAAATAGTCTATTTTCCAGTGAGTAGATAAATAGGTACCTGAAGTGAGGGAATTTTAGAGTAGGAAAAAATTAAAAGGTATAGTTTTACCCAAAATGTATGTCAAATTATAGATAATTTGAACATTTATGGTAAGCCCGGCTTGATCATGTTACTTTGTAGGTGGAAAATGTATGCACAGGGTTGAATATATTTTTATCAATGATGAAAGTCACTGTATATGAATGTCCTCATAGTCTAAAGACTACGCAAAGTCTTCACTAAGGAAGTAACTATAAATGAGTTTAGAATAATTTCTTAGGAATTAGTGAGGTAGGACCATAATAAGAAAAAAGTTAAGCTTAAAATACAGAGGACTTAATTTCACAAAAATGATACAGTGGTGAATTAGCTTTGATGAAGAAGATAAACTGATGAAGATAGAACTCTTCCAGGTATAAATTTTGTCGTCAAAGTGTTTTTCCAGGAGACATGTTTCCTTATAGAATAGCCACTTAGGCCATGACCCAGGTATATTAGCTTATCTTCTTTTATCTCATCACTCCATAACCCAGGTTGAAACAAAATATGGCTTATATATGTTCATACTAAAGCAGAAGTTATCCACTGAGCTTTGCAAACCTGTTTATACTAATGTATATTTTGGATTCAAATGGATTATTTATATTTTTTTAGTATTTTAAAATCTTTGTGTTAAATGGAATTGACTACAAATTATCTTTTGGTTTTGATGTGAAGGCAATTAGAATACTGTGCAGATGCAGCTAATCTTGGAACAATACACTTCCTGGAAATGGGTTCAATGATAGAATAACTATCTTTTAAAAAAAAAAATTCAACTGTTGTCAAGCATTCAACACCAAGATACCACAGGAAAACTAATACGCTCATGTATTATAAAATTACACTCAAAAAATAATATGTTAAAAATAACTTCATTTATGAAGCATTAAAATCCTAATTTGAATATGGCACTTGGTCATATAAATTTTTCCTTATGTAAAAAATGCATACCAATGACAGTTTAAATAATGTTGCATCATCCAATTTTCTTAACATAAGATGGCTAAAAAGTTTAATTTGGGAAAACCAATACAGAATGTTCAATGTTTTAATTCATGTTGCTTTATAATATTATTTTTTATGAGGCAAAACAAAATGCAAAAAAAAAAAAAAGAAAGGACACACTAATGCCAGACCAATTGAATAAGTGAGAGAGATCTGCTGTACAGAGTACTGCCTGGAGAGAACAATACGATATTGTATACCTAGAAATTTGCTAACAGAGTAGGTCTTATGTTAAGTGTTCTTATCACAGATAATAATAATAACAACAACAACAACGACAACAAAGAGGGCAGGAGGAAATTTTTGGAGATGATGGATAGGTTATGGCATAGACTGTGGTGATGGTTTCACAGTGTATACTTATCGCTAAACTCGTCAAGTTGTAGGCAATAAATATGTACAACTTTTTGTGTAGCAATTAGACCTCAATAAAATGGTTTAAAAAAAGAAACAAATTTTAAAAGAATTTTTTTAAAAAAGACATCCATTTCAGGATTTCCCTACTTTTACTGCTTATATTTTTTCATATGTGTTTCCAAGTACATATTTCATGGAAACTGCAATGTATATCCTCTCAATTTGTTAATATTTGTTTTAAGTTAAGGAGATATTTACCTAAATTCTCATTTTCAAAGTATGTTCCACTTTGGAATAAACTAATCCTGTTTGCCTGACTAGATCTACATTTTGTGAAATCTGAGGCTAATTTCAATCTTTAAAGTTCTGAACTTACCATCTATACTACCTATGTAACAAAATAGAAAAAGAGTACTGTTATTTCTGTGTTTATTTAAAAAAAAAGCAAATAGCATTAAGTGAACAGGTTTCAAATTTGTCTTATTTCATTAAAAAAAAAAACTAAAATTGCAAGTGCTAACATTTGTAAATTTGTGTGTCATTTCTTATATTTCTCTTAATGGCAGTAATTATTTTTTAAACCCAAATGGTTTATTGATTTGAAAAAGAAAACTAAAATGTTAAAGTTCTAGAAAATGGTTACATAGATATTTGCTATGTTATTTTTATTTTACTTTCAGGAAATATTTCAGAATGAAATTTAAAAGTATAGTAAATGATATTAGAGCAATAAAGGGGTAAATCTTTAATACTCAAATACATTATCAAAAATATGAATTACTATGTTGTACACCTGAAACTAATTTTGTATGTTAATTATAACTAAAAGAAAAAGATAATGCTATGAACATAGGGGTGCATGTATCTTTTTGGACTCGAGTTTTGTCTGGATATATGCCCAGGAACACTCACCTCTTGTAATGCTCC
Organism: Eubalaena glacialis; assembly: GCF_028564815.1. Classification (NCBI taxonomy): domain Eukaryota; kingdom Metazoa; phylum Chordata; class Mammalia; order Artiodactyla; family Balaenidae; genus Eubalaena; species Eubalaena glacialis. The sequence continues at coordinate 47,953,360 of NC_083730.1, read as the reverse complement.
CTGGAACCACTGGGATCCACACAAGGAAATCTGACCACCAACATCTCCAAAGAATTAGAAACCTGTTTGTTTTTATTGCTGAATAACAAATCACCACAAGTTTAGTGGCTTCTAACAACACTCATTTATTATCTTCTAGTTTTATAGGTCAGAAGTCTGGGTGAGGGTGTCTAGGTTCTCTGCTCAGGGTCTTACCAAGCTGCAATCAAGGTGTTGGCTGGGGCTGTGGTTCTCACGTGGAGCTCAGGGACTTCTTTCAAGCTCATGGATTGTTTGCAGAATTCATCTCCTTGTGGTTGTGGGAACGAGATCGTCTTTTCTTTTTTCTTTTTCTTTTTTTTTTATTTTTTGAACTGTCCACAATAGCCAATACATGGCAACAACCTAAATGTCCATTGACAGATAAATGGATAAAGAAGATGTGGCATACATACACAATGGAATACTACTCAGCCATAAAAAAGAATGAAATAATGCCATTTGCAGCAACATGGATAAACCTAGAGATTATCATACTAAGTGGAGTAGGTCAGACAGAGAAAGGCAAATACCCTATGATATCACTTATATGTGGAATCTAAAATATGACACAAATGAACCTATCTGTGAAACACAAAAAGACTCACGGACATAGAGAACAGACCTGTAGTTGCCAAGGGGGAGGGGGTGGAGGAGGGATGGAGTGGGAGGTTGGGGTTAGCAGATGTAAGCTTTTACATTTGGAATGGATAGACAACAAGGTCAGACTGTATAGCACAGGGAACTATATTCAGTATCCTATGATAAAACAGAATGGAAAATAATACAAAAAAAGAATGTATATATATGTATAACTGAATCACTTCGCTGTACAGCAGAAATTAACACAAAATTTTAAATCAGCTATACTTCAATTAAAAAAATCAATCAACAATAAATTTAAAAAATAAAATAATAAAAAAGAAAAAGAAGATTGGTTCAAGATGGCAGAGTAGAAGGACGTGCGCTCACTCCCTCTTGCGAGAGCACCAGAATCACAACTAACTGCTGAACAATCATCGACAGGAGGACACTGGAACTCACCAAAAAAGATACCCCACATCCAAAGACAAAGGAGAAGCCTCAATGAGATGGTAGGAGGGGCACAAGCACAATAAAATCAAATCCCATAACCACTGGGTGGGTGACTCACAAACTGGAGAACACTTATACCACAGAAGTCCACCCATTGGAGTGAAGGTTCTGAGCCCCACGTCAGGCTTCCCAACCTGGGGGTCTGGCAATGGGAGGAGGAATTCCCAGAGAATCAGACTTTGAAGGCTAGCGGGATTTGATTGCAGGACTTTGACAGGACTGGGGGAAACAGAGACTCCACTCTTGAAGGGCACACACAAAGTAGTGTGCACATCAGGACCCAGGGGAAGGAGCAGTGACCCCAGGGGAGACTGAACCAGACCTACCTACTAGTGTTGGAGGGCCTCCTGCAGAGGCAGGGGGTGGCTGTGGCTTACTGCGGGGACAAGGACACTGGCAGCAGAAGTTCTGGGAAGTACTCCTTGGCGTGAGCTCTCCCAGAGTCTGCCATTAGCCCCACCAAAGAGGCTGCAGGCTCCAGTGCTGGGTCGCCTCAGACCAAACAACCACCAGGGAGGGAGCTCAGCCCCACCCATCAGCACAGAAGTGGATTAAAGTTTTACTGAGCTCTGCCCACCAGAGCAACACCCAGCTCTACCCACCACCAGCCCCTTCCATGAGTAAGATTGCACAAGCCTCTTAGATAGCCTCATCCACCAGAGGGCAGCTCACACACACTTCTGTAAATCTGAAGATAATGTTGTAACAGTTGGTGAACTATTTGTCCTTGATCTATCTAATCAGTGATGAGAGCTTCTAGAACAGAAGGAAAGTTATATAATCACAATCCATAAAAATAAAGCCACTGTCAATTGGAAACAAATGTATTGAGCACCTACTGTGTGACAGGCAAGAGACACTGCGTGGGAAAACCACCCCTATTTGGCAGCTCCAGCTTAAGATTGGTGCCCTAGGCCTGCCCGCTCCTCTTCTCCCTCCTTAACACATTTCCTCCACAAAATAGATAAGAATAGGGGCAAGGAATCTGGAAATAGAGCTGGAAGGGAAGGGGCAAATTCCTGTCACTGCTGCTAATGGGACTTCATAATAAGAAACATTATGTATGTAACTTGAATATGAAAAAAGAGATATTCTTTCTGTCAATTACAACATTACAAATTAACGTATATCAATGATCTATGTTAAAAAAAAATGTAACAGGTGGCAGGTAATTCATTTTTCTTGCTCTGATCCGGTTTTTCTTAAACCCAGTTGCATAGTACAATCACCTGAGAATTTAAAAAATACTTTGGCTTGGATCCTACCATCAAACTAATTAAATTTGTGAATCTGGGGGTGGGGCTTGGGGTGCAGATTTGTTTTAAAGCTACCTGGGTGACATAAATATGCACTGTTTTGCAAAAAAAAAAAAAAACAAACAAACATGATAGAGGTTAATATAGAGGGGTGGGCATTTGCACTCGATTTTTCTCTCAGCTCCGGCAAGAGCTGTCTTTCAGAAATGAAGTTAAGATGCCATGTCTCAGTTTTTACCATACTTAAAAAATTTATATTGAACTTTACTACAAATTAAAAAATGAGTGATTTTGTAAAGTATCCAGAATAAAAATATGGATAGATTCTAAGTAAACATAGGCTATCTTTAAAACAAACTCAAGAAATAAAACTTTAACCTCCTACTGAAATATATAAAAGATATCCATGGCAGAATTCAGATAGCAACCCATTCCCTCACCTATAAGTATATCTAATAGACATCATTATATAGCAATTGTGGCTTTTCAGTTCATATACTGCATAAGTTCCTTTCTGGAAAAAAATGTTGGTCAGACATATGTGTTTCATTTTTGTTTTTTGTTTTTTGTTTTTTAATAGCACAATGATCCTTTCATTGGAATATTGATTTATAAATTAAATTTTCAATCACTTAAAAGTCAAAAGCAGAATTATATTATTTTTCCACTGACTATCAAACATGTTTTTCTTTTAAACTTTGTGGAAATAATAAAACAAAGTACAACTTTTTTCAAATAAGTCTTCTTTAGAATTTAGGCAAATAGACTACTCATATTTTAAGACACATTTCAATTATGTATGTGTTGACATGTGACTACCATATTAGGATTCTGGTTGGATTCACTAGATTTTCATGCAAATGAATTCTTTGAAAAACTGTCCATTTGTATTCAGTTGTCTGAAATAGATATCCGTTTGGTCTAAAATTTCCATTTGATGTTTGAGTGAACCTAAGTATTAGTTTAGACATTCAACCTGTCTAAAGTTGTTTGCATAATAACACTTATAATTTGAACAATAGAAATAAATGATTAGAATTGGGTCAGGACCTTAAAGTACTTGCACCGTTTAATAAAGGAACTTAATAGGCCAAAAGTAATGCCTTTTTTGTAATTCTTATCAGCTTAATTCTACCCCTGTGGTTTTTTTTTTTTTTCTGTATAACTCAGAAATCTAAACCGTTTCAATGTCTGAAGAGGTGTATCTAGAGTAAATAAAGTGCACAGTCCAAATCCATTGTGTTTGATGCTCACTGTGCCACAGAACATTTAACTGCAGGATCCCAAGAAGCTGATACATGAAACCTCTTTTAAGAAATGCAGAGACATTTGTTGCTACATATAGTTTATTCTTTAATGGTAATTACCTTTTATTTTTAATAAAATCGAATTTTGTAATTTGATTTTTTTCTTTAAACACTATTAAGTCTTTCCTAGATATATTATCACTTGATTTCAAGTAAATTGGAACAAATCATTTTTTTATTTGTGAAGGTCATCAGCATAATATGTATCTAAATATGTAAATATCCAGGTGCAGCTATATTAGATAGCATCCAGAAATATTTAGATACTTGCACCTATAAGTAGGAAATAAAAGGTGTTGAAATGGTCTCTCAAATACCATGAGTGGTCTTTTTATCAGAGGTAAAATTTTCTCAAAGAGTCTACAATCTTTGCTAAAATTCTCATCCAAACACATTTCAGTCTCCTTCAATTTGTAGGATAACCACACAGCTAAGAAGTACTTTATTATTTTATCAGGTCTTTTTGTATCTAAAATATTTAGTTGTTTTTAGCAAACCTTTTGACCTTGATAACCCTATAGATTATATGTTCAAATGCAAAAGTCTGTTTTTCCCCCCTCTGATATTTTGAAATGATTAATTAGATAAATTAACTAATTTTCAATTTTCTATAGTAATACATCTTCTTTGAGATTTATTGTTATTTTAGTAAAATAATAGATTTGAATGGAAAAATATCATGTTTAGTGTTTTATCAATCAAATTTATAATTGTTCTTATGCAAGCATTGTCAGTTTTTTATATCAGAGATGAACTTGTTAATTCAATTTATTAGGAAACAGGACTTTTTTTGTTTTGTTTCTATTTTAAAACATTTTAAAAGCATTCCACTGATCTGATATTTGATTAAAATTTAAGACAGTAGACTGTACTAAACTGTACTATAGTAAGCTGTGGGGGTTTGTAGTGAATTGAGAACTTTTCCAGTATCTCTCATGGTTACTATTGTATTTGAATATTCAACTTTTTATGAGTGATTAATTATAATTAACTTTCAAATTCACATAGTCATTGAGCATATATTCCTTATATGTCTAGTGTGCATCAGACACCCTTAATCACAACTACAAAAAGCAATGACAGATTCCCTTCACTCACAGAGCTTAGACTTTAGAGGATGAGCCTGACAATAAACAAACTAATAGATCTAGAGTATTAGATAGTGAAAAGTGTCATAAAGAAAAGAAAAGAGAGCAAAGGAAATAGAAAGTGATAGGGAGTGCTCTTTTATATTGGGGGTATATTTGAAATGGGACCTGGATAATATAAGAGAGAAGCCATGAAAATGTTTTAGGAAAGAACCTGCAAGCAGAGGGAACAGCATGGTTAAAGTCTCTGAGGTGAGAACAAGTCTGTTCATTTATGGTTTTGAATGCCATTGATTTCTTTCTAGATTCAAAGGAAGTTCTGCTTCTAATTTAAAGTGTGGCCTCTCAAGCATCTCAGGACTGCCAGTGCCCCAGTTACTCAGTTGAAGCCATACACACTACTTTGTACTCATTTTAGTCTCACTGAACTCACCTACAGTATAAATCCATTGGAATTCTGTGTTCCTGGGGAATCACAAATGTTGTACACAAATAGGGTGACAAGGAACAACAGAAGACACCCATATTGCATGTATCTTCCCTGTCTACATCTATAGTTCATTGCACATTAGACTTCCACATTTAAAAAAGAAGTTAGAGGTAATATTATTGAGAAAATCAAACAGTGACAACACCATTTTAAACCAAACATGCAGTTCTTTTGAGCACAGGCCCTGTGTGACTCACAGGTCACATGTCAGGAAGCCATATCTGGATCAAGGTGATAGTGTGTTCTTATGGGAAAGCCCAGTTTCATGTAAAGCAAAGCAATGGATGTAAGGTTCAAGGAAAACATTGTGTGTAGAGTATAGAAGTCTGTTTTTTCCTAGAACAGTTTCCAAAGGACTTGATGGTAACATTTAAGAGCTAGAGGGAGGAAGGAAAAAAGTTCACATAGGGTTGTAGGAAACTGATAAAATAAGGGGTCTTAATATTTGAGAATTAAGTAAGGATGAATGGAGTCATTGCTGATGTAAAGTTTTCAATGAAACGCTGATACCAAGTTGAGGAATAGTCACAAAGCAATTCCCCATATTTGCATGGGGAGTGTCTGGGAAGGTAGACATTGAGTGGAGTCATTACAGTCTGGGGAGATGATTCATTTGTTTAGATTTCCACAGTGGAGGCTTCTGGGCATATGTTTCAACATTCAGAGAATTGTGTAACCCCTGCTAGAGATAGATTACAAGAAGGGCTTCTAGATCTAGAGCTGGTGGAGTCAGGAACAGAAAGCAATTCAGGTCTCGTCAGGAATTTCTTAAAGGAACTCTTCAAAGATTAGCTTTTCCCAAAACAAAGCTGAGATCACAGTCTTCTTCTAAATTTTAACGTAATATCCACTTGGTGTTTTACCTTTTGAAACCGTTATATCTACTCTGGCAGGGCTTAGAAAAATGAGAATGACTGAACTTTGTTCCACATTAAGGAACAATCTTGACAGTCTTAGTATGGGAAGGAATCTCAGCATTTTCTAAGTTACCAATGGTGTTCATAACACTTTAAGTACAAAGAAGAAAATGTAAATATCCTGGAATCTCCATGATTTGTCTGAATAAATAGTAATCGACTTTTATTCTTATATGTTCATAAAACTATCAGCTTTATGTAAAGATAATAGGGAGAGATAAGTTTTTACTCACTGCTATTATATTATTGGGGTAAATTTTAGTAATTTTGTCTGAGCTAATGTTTGCTACCACTAGTTATTTCTAGGTTCCTTAAAGTTTGTGATAAAGAGTTGAAAGAAATACCCCAGACTGTTCATTTTACATTCCTCTATCCAACCTAATAGGTAAACCTAGATGCATGTTTACTGTAGAAAAGGATAGTACCTAATTTATTAACATCTCATTTGATTGTTCTGAGGGTAATGAGTGCATATTTACTTATTCAATATAGATTTATAATTCCATAACCATAATGCATCACAGTTAAAGATAAATTATATTTTACCTCTAGGTATTTTAATATTACCTGTTTATGATTTGTGTTCTGTGTTATTTTAGGAAAATATGGCATTTTTTTTGAGTATTTTGCTTTGTTTGGCTTTTTAAAAAGTCTATGTATTACTAAAGACAAATGTTAGAAAACTGGATTCTTTGAGGATGAGTATAGCTCAAACTAAATTGCTCAGAACTCAGAATATATGATATGTGACTTCCAGAAAGAAAGCAATATGTGAATGCTAAAAAAAAAAGACCAGGGAAATAGAGGGATAAATGAAGAAAAGTAGAATGCATACAAGCCATATAAATCAAATGTGTCATTTCTGTTAAAGGAGTTTTATATATGTAAAAGGCAAAAATACAAAAAATTAAAAAATAAAAAGTAAAAAAATAAAATAACTAGAAATTGAGAATTAATATTAAAAATGTGACCCCTGATGTAAAAGGGAAAATATAAAGGAGAATTGTGTGAGTCAGAAAAAAAGTTTAGAGAAATATATTGCAAATACTAGTAAATATGCAAATTTATTGCATATATAAATTTGCATATATAAAATTGCAAATATATTGCAAATACTAGTAAAATATGAGGTAACTGTTATTTATGCTTTTTCTTAGTGACAAAAAAGGAAACCAAGAAAAGCGTTCTAAGAAGAAGAAAAATTACCTATGAATAAGTTGTGGAAGGCAGAGCTAAGGGTAATAATAATGAATAGATTGAGACAATAAAAATCATCAACTGCTCTCAATTTTATGGGCATGAACGCTCAGTTCTGAAGATAACATGTAATACTCCTCCTACTACTACTAGCAGCTGCATTAGAATGCTGTGAGAAAGACAGTATTTAATTAAATTTTGCTTAAGCAATAGGCTTTTATTTGTCTGGGGCTGGCTCCACAATTCAGTGAAAGTCATCTAGGACCCAGACCCTTTTCAGATTTAGTTAGTGTGCCAGTGATGACTCCCCCAGTGGTGTCAAGAGGGCCACAGTAGTGCCTGGCATCAAGTCTTCACATAGCCATTGTCCAAAAGCTGGAAGAATAGCATAAAGATTTGGGTCCTTATGCTCTTCGTTCTCTTTTCATTAGGAGGAGCAATATTTCTTAGAATTCCAAAGAGAATTCTTTTATATTCCAGTAGCCAAACTAGATGATGTGCACAATCCTAAATGAATCTATAGCAAAAATGTGATGAAAATCCACAAGAGGCTAAGACCGATTCCAGTGCTTCCCCTGAGGTTTGATTAGTAAGGGGAAAATGTAGGATGAAGTGAGAATGGCTGTTGGTACATAGATGTTTGTGTTCTAGTAGTAAATATTGATTGAGGGTTTTCTACTTACCAGACAAGCTGTATCTATTTCATCTTCTGATTGTGTTATGTAGTTCACACAGTTTTATTCCTGGTTATCTAGGAGCAAATAAAGCTGTAAGATCAGGTACCTTGCCTACGATAGCATAGTTAACAAAATGATGTAGATTTGTACAAATTCTCTTTATCTTTCAGTCTCTAAATAGAATACAAAAACTATAAAACAGAAAACTATGCATCATATTGAAATATAAATTCATATTTTGAATAAAATATATATTATATAATAATGTAAGAAGGGTATGCAGTTATGAATTATGATATAAAAAGAGAAGTTTAACTCATTCTATAGATATCTGCTAACACTGATTATATTCCCTCAAAGGCCTCGCTGTCTAGAGGGAAGTTGAATACCAAGATCCAGAGGCCATTAATGAGTGTGTGTGTGTGTGTGTGTGTGCTCGTGCACTAGGGTGTATCTATTTTAAGACAGAGAAAATCTGATTTTGCTTAAATATTATGAGATAAATGTAATAATGTTAAACTTAAAAATATGTATATAGAGTAAAGAAGTATTTGAATCAAAGAGAGGTATTAGGTTTAAAGCTCACCCTTGGGCAAAATAAAGGATTTCAGCATTATGTTTGTTGTGTGACACAGATTGCAAAGAAGTAATTAAAAGTGTTCTTTTCATCCCCTCTATTCCATTAAGGTATAAACCTGTGTGACCTAAAGAACTATAATCACAATCTTGAGTTTTAGGGCAGGAAGTAGAAAAAAGTTCCTAATATACTTAGCATTTTTCCCCTTGTTAATTCAAATTATTCAATGAAAATTCAAGATAAATACAGAGTTATCCTATGTTCAGCAGAAGCAGAGCACTAACTTCTTAAAAGCAACAGTTTTTTGTTTTTTTTTTTTCTCTTCCCATATTTCATAAATGACATTCCAGGTGAAGGAGGGCCCTATTGATTAGTCTCATTTCCTGATGATCAACAAGGGATAGAATCCAGAGCAGAAGAAGAGATATTAGGCTTGGAAAAGAGGAAAGGTCCTCATTTATGAAACTTTAAAGAAGAAAGAAGTGTGTAGGCTGTAGGTGGTTCAAATTAGTAGGTGTTATATAAATGACCCAAAGATGGCCTTTGTATATTGGCTCCTAGATTGATTGTTTCTTCACAGCAGGCTGAGACCCATTCATTATTAGCACAAAATCCTGCTGGTGCTAAACTGAAATTTTTATACATCCAATTATTTTAAACATAGCCCAAATCAGCTATTTTGCCATCTTTAGTCTGCTTGCTTTGCCCACCCCATGAAACTGGGCTTACCATCTGCTAGCCATGGACAGTTTAAAATCTGGGACTATGAAGAACTCAAGTTGCTGCTGCCCTTCCAAGCTCTCTAACCCAGAGACTCTCTGTCATGCTGATGATCAACATCACCTAGACATGTAACCCCCTTTTCAATACCTTTCTCCCTTTCTGGATGTTGCCCTCATGCTCCCATAGCCTCTGGAGAGTTTCATGCTATGAGAGACTTCCTCACATCCTCACATGTCAGAGTCTCACAGATCAAGCTTGTATGTGCCACTGTAAGTTCTTGGTCGTATATTTTTTAAAAAATTTTCAGCCCCCAAATCCCTCGAACCCCCTATAGTAGGACAACAACTGACAGATTATCTGCTATAGCTGCACTTATTTCTGTTTCACAAAGACAAGTGCATTTGTAGAGAAAAGTGGAAGGGCATGAAAAAGGTGATAAGATTTTAGGATAGCTTGACTGTGGAGAAGGAGATGAGGGTGTGATAATTTCAGGTATTTTGAAGGCTGATCGACTGATAATGGGAACAGTGAATTTATAATAGCACAATTCTCACAGTTTTGTTTGTTTCTGTTTCTGTTGTTGTTTTTCTTTTGCACTGTTTAGTAGCCTTGGTGGCAAATAAAAGATGGAAATTTGTGTTGATACAGTGTTTGGTACTTGTGTTAATGGTGAAATGAAGAGTGGAGGGAGCCAATATGTTGAAAGTGTAAAAATCTGTAGTGAACGTCTGTGAGATCTGGTCTATAGAAAAGCAAGTGAAGATAGAATAATAGATTGGAGCAAAGGATAAAGTAAGCTTCTAGAGCAGGGCTGTACAGTCAAACTTTCTGTAAAGATGGAAATGTTCTATACTTTGGTTGGTCAATATGGTATACACTAATTACTGAACACTTGAAATGTAGGTAGGGTAACAAAGGAACTGAATCTTTTTTTTCATGTTTTTTACTGTGGTAAAAAACACATAAAATGTACTATCTTTACCAGTTTTTGTTCAATAGTGTTAAATATATTTATATTGTTGTAAAGCTGATCTCCAGAACCTGTTCATCTTGCAGAACTGAAATTCTGTATGTATTAAACAATAACTCCCCTTTGTCCCTTCCCTCCAGCCCCTGGAAGTACTATTGCACTTTCTATATCTATTAGTTTGACTACTTTAGATACCTCATATAAGTGGAGTCATACGGTATTTGTCCTTTTGTAACTAGCTTACTTCACCAAGCATCATGTCCTTAAGAATGTCCTTAATTGTAATATGCGACAGGATTTCCTTCTTTTTTAAGGTTGCATGGTGTTCCATGGATATATCACATTTGTTTATCAATTTATCTGTCAATGGACATTTGGGTTGCTTCCACCTCTTGGCTATTGTGTAAATAATGCTACTATAAACGTGTGCAAGTAACACTTCGAGATCCTGCTCTCAGTTCTTTTGGATATACACCCAGAAGTGGGATTGCCGGATTATATGAGTAATTCTATTTTTAACTTTAATTATTCTTACTGTTATTTTAAAATTTTAACTGTTTTTACTGTTTACTATAAATGTCCAATTTTACAATCCCACTAAATCCCAGTGCACATACCGATTTCTCCACATCTCTGCCAAAATTTATTATTTTCTGTTTTTTTTTTAATAGTAGCCATACTAATGAATGTGAGGTGATATCTCACTGTGATTTTGATTTTCACTTCTCTCATGATTAGTGATGTTGAGCATCTCTTCATATGCTTGTTAGCCATTTATATATCATCTTTGGAGAAATGTCTGTTTAAGTCTTTTCCCTCCTTTTTTTTTTTTTGAAATTGGGTTATTAGATTTTTGTTATTGAGTTGTAGTTTTTCATATATTCTGGATATTAATCCCTTATCAGATCTTTGATTGACAAGTATTTTCTCCCATTCTGTAGGTTTTGCCTGTTTACTGTTCATTGTATCCTTTGATGAACAAAATTTTAAAGTTTGATGTCATAATATATGTCTATTTATTCTTTTGTCACCTGTGCTTTTGCTATCATATCCAAAAAGTCATTGCTGAATCTAATGTCAAAAAGTTTTTCCCTGTGTTTTTCTTTGGGGATTTTTATTGTATTGAGTTTTATGTTTAGGTCTTTAATCCATTTACAGTTGATTTTTGTATACAGTGTAAGAATCCAATTTTATTTTTTATCATGTGGATATCCAATTTTCCCAGTACAATTTGTTGGAGACTATCCTTTCCCCATTGAATGGTCTTGACACCCTTGTTGAAGGTCATTTGAGTATATGCTCAAGGGTATATATCAGGACCCTCCATTTTATTCCATTGGTTTATATGTCTCTCTTAATGCCAGTACAGAATTTTGATTACTGTAGCTTTGCAACGTGCTTCAAAATCAGGAATTGTGAGTCCTCTAAGTTTGTTTTTCTTTTTGAAAACTATTTTTGCTATTTGAGTTCTCTTGAGTTCCCATATGATTTTTAGGATGATTCCTTTCTGTGTCTGCAAAAAATATCATTGGGATTTTGATAGGGATTGCATTGAATCCGTAGATCACTTTAGGCAACATTGGCATCATAACAATTAAGTCTTCCAATCCATGAACACAGATGTCTTTCATTTATTTGTGTCTTTTTTAACTTCTCTAAGAAATGTTTTGTATTTTCAGTGAACAAATCTTTTACCTTCTTGGTTAGATTTATTCCTAAGTATTTTATTCTTTTGATGCTATTGTGAATGGAATTATTTTCTTAACTTCTTTTTCTGTTTATTGCTAGTGTTTAGAAACACAACTGATTTTTGCTTGTGATTTTGTATTCTTCAACTCTGCTGCATTCGTTTATTATTTATAACAGCTTTTTTGTGAAACCTTTAGGGTTTTCTACATACGAGATCATGTTATCTGTGAACAGAGATAATTTTAGTTATCTGTTTACAATGTGTGCCTTTTATTTCTTTTTCTTGACTAATTACTCTGACAAGGACTTCCAATACTATGTTGAATAGAAGTGATGAGAGTGGGCATCTTTGTCTTATTCCTGATCATAGAGGAAAACCTTTCAGTCTTTCCTCATTGAATATGATATTAGCTGTGAGTTGATGAATTGAATTTTAATTGAATTTACTTTTATACTTACATTATAATTTAAATTAGCATCGTGCAGCTAGTGGCTACCATTTTTGAAGGTATAGTCCTATAGAGTCAAGAAATAAATAAATATTGGATTTGTGGGCAGATGTGAGTTTAATAGTTTAAAAGCAGAATTAGTTTATAGGACACACTTTCAGGTAAGATGGTTTGGAGTCTTGAAAATGTGAGGAATATAGAGATTTTTTGCCAGATCTGAATTTGGCTTTATTTAAAGTGGGTTAATAGGATAATGAAGTAACATAACAAATGCCTATTCACAATCACACCAGGAATTATTAGATAAAGTTTTATCAATGACATAATTCTGAGATCAGTTTTCTCCTCTGCTTTGGAAGACACTCAAGTCTGATATAGGTGAGAAATGATGAGATTACCTCCACTGTTTCTTATGTAACATGGAAATCTATTTATAGTTGTGATTCCATTAAACTTTGAGGAAACAGTGAGTTGTTAAAAGTACTTTATACCAGTGTTTGATGAAAAAAAAAAAAAAGGCAAAAGAAGGAAGTAAACTAAGGAGAAAATTGAGGCATACATTTATAACAGAAGTAAGATACTATTTAATTCCATATTCTTTTATATTACTGCTCATAATCTCTGCCTATTTCTCCCAAAGAATTTCTGTTTAGTAGTTATAGTTTTGTTTTTTTTTTCAAGCTGGTATTCCTTATTTCTTCTAGTATCAAGTCAGTATCCATTTGACCTGAAAATAATTACATTACATTCCACTTTGGTTTGGTTAACTTTAGTCTGTTTTTTGGGTTATATTCACAATGAATGCAAAATCAGGGAAAAATGAAAACAGGTTCTTGATGACTATCTGATAAGTTTTGATGTTATCTAAATTTCTATAGTCTCCAATGTGGAGATTTACTAAATGAGACTAAACGAGACCTGGCAAGCTCGCTGTTCACAAATTTCAAAGCAAACTCTATTCCTCCAGTCTAACTTAAACCTACACATTCACAATATGCACCAGTTTTCCCTTGTGCCTTTTAATAATTTGAAAAATATAGGCTTACATACAACCACACTGTGTTTTGCTTTCTTTTCTGTATTAGGACATGTAAATGCAATTTCTTTATTCCCATGTTATCTCTATGGTGGTTTAATAAAAGTTGTTTTTTTTAAAAATCAGTTAGATAATTTCTTGTTCAATATATGGTATTTCTTAGTTGTTTCTGTCCCTGAGGAAGAAGAAAAAAAATATTTTTTTCAGGCTAATCTTTGATATGACTTGCAAATTTTCTGAAGTTGCTGACTATTGGCCTTCTAGTTCTCTAAACTGACTATGCCACCCTATGTGGAAGTTTTGATGTTTTATTATCTCTAGGGTTTCAATTGTTTTTATTTAGTCAGTTTCTCAGAATAGCACTGCAGATAGTATTGGTGTCCATTATCATTTTCATAAAGGAAAAACTTCTAGAACATGTGGCACATTTCAGTTGCATTGAAGATTAAAATGTATGGGTCAGCAAGAGTTTCTATATGAAATTTAAGATTTAAGCTTATTAGATCTACATAATCTCTTATTACTAATATTGTCAAAGAATCAACGGGAAGGATATATCCTATAAATGCATCGGGGGTGCTTAAAGTGTGCATATTTCACAATTTAATGCATAAAGGAACATTTAGGTTAGTTAGGAATATTAATTATAGCATTTCCATAGGTTATAAAAATAAGGAGAATCAAAAATAGAAAATTTTAAACAAAAAACATAAGTAAATATACTAAGTTAATTACCTTCTCAATCCATAAATCCTTTTTTTAAGAAACATTGCTCTAGGCTCAGAAAATAGTAAGATCTATACTGTTTATAGAACTTTCTGTCTCAGGTGAGTCCCTCACATCATATTAACTCCTTATAGTTCACAGTGAGATATAAAATATATTTTTCTCAAGGTATTTTTAGTAGATTCTTATTTACACAATTGATGTATTTTGGAGCTGGAAATGACCCTGAATATTACATTATCCTGAATTCTAAAATACTGAGGTTCAGTGAGGTCAACTATATTTCTAAAATTAGAAAGAGAATTTAGTGGTACAGCCAGAACTGTTACCTTGGACTTCTGATCCCCAACCAACTGTAATTGATTGCTGTGTGTCATCTCCCCCACTGCCATCACTGGATGAGCACATTCTATTGATGATTGAGCCTTTGTCTCACTGTTTCTTTCCAAATCAGAATATACAATAGGTGGACATATAGGAAAGAATCTATTAACTAGTTTATAAATAGTTGAGGATCAAGATTAATCATTTATATTCCTTCAAAATTAAAACAAAGAATAGCACAGAAGCAGAGTGAAAATTAAGATTTAAAATACATATTCATAGAGGAAATTTCCATACTCTGATGAGAGTTTGCTTCAATCTCAGATTTCTTTATAACCACAGACTAGAAATCTCTAATAATAAATACCACCTTCATCCTCTGTTACTCTGCCTGTATTTCTGAGTCCTAGGAGGTCTCTTGGTTTCTTCTTCTGTCCTACCTATATAGTGATGAAATCTCAGATGTAGCTTTACTTGCAAACTTAATTTGTATGCTTCTTTACCACTTCCGCTAGATATTTAATGAATATCTGTCATAAGACAAGAACTGAAACCATTTGTTTTTCACAGCTCAGTTCATTGTAGTTTATCATACTTAATGTTTAGTCCTTTAACCAGTTTTTAAATGTACATGACAATCAAGGTATATAAGCAAACTTTATTTTTTACTGAAGATTTCAAGGGGCTATTAACATAATCCACATATTTTATAGCTTATAAGTTTCTTAATTTAAAAAAAAAGTCTGGAGAACTAAGGAAACTGAAGACATTAATATGAAGCTGAGAGCTTAGTGGACCTGGAGGATTTGAGGTGCAAACATGGTATATAATAAAATGGAGTAGTAACTTTGGAGAAATATAAGACAATGAGAAATGTACTGCTAAAAGCTATAACCCAGGTAACTGGAATTCATGTTTTTTTCCACAGTTCATAACCACTCATGCCTCCTCCTTTGGTATCTGATCACTTTTAAGCATAATGTTTAAAAATTCAAATTCTGGATCCAATTTTGCCTGTGTTCAAATCCCAGCTTTGTCATTTACTAGTTACGTAATATTGGGCAAAATTATTTGTGCCTCAGTTTTCTTTATCTGCTAAGCAGGAGGAACATAAAATGAGGATATCTTCTAGAAAAGTTCTTGACATGTTGAAAACACTCTTTTATATAATATACTCATTGTGGTTGTAATTATTTGTCTTTATTTTTATTTTGTCTTCTCTGATACGGTGGCCTCTTAGAACAGAGATTAATATTTCCTGATCAAAACAACTCAGCCAGGTATCCTGATCATCCGCAACTTACACAGGGCACAGGCTAATGAGGTTCCTGCTCATTATTTCACTAATCATCCACCGAATTTATAACACATTTCATCAGTCAGTCAATAAAAGATTAGTAAAATAGATATTTAATCAGATGACTTCATTTTAGCTAGGACGTTACTGTTCATTTTTAATTTGATCCTTAGCTTTATGATCTATCAAATGGCTAAAGGTGATCTTCCAAATTGTTTAGTAACAACTTCAGATTTTCTATATTTTTGACAAATGCTTCACAAAAATTTCTCTTTTCTTTTTAAAAGAGCTACTTTTTCTTGGGTTTCTTCAATAAAATCTTATGTACATACATAGATAAAGCATCAATTGAAGTTTCCATTAACTTTTACAAAAGGACTCTAATAATAGGAACTTCTAATGTTAAGAACGTAATCCTTCCTAGGAATATTCATTGCCGTTTCTATCTTGGAAACACTTAGTAGAACCTCTTCCTTGGGTTATAAGTGGAGGTGGGAGGTGTAGTTACACAAAATATTTTGACAAATACCATTTTATAATTGAGAAATTTAAAAGAGATGGTTATTCAAGTATTGTAATGTATATGTATTATAATTATATATATTAGAATTTATATATTCAGAAATATTATATATAATCATAAAGCCTTAAGCATTTAGAAACATAAAATATTTTCTCAACAGTCCCACAGCTGGATCCACTGTTACAAAAATGTGGCAACGGTAATAAAGGATGAGTTACATCAGTGGACAGTATATGACCAGAACAGATACTCTTACTTCCTGAGATTTGCTGGCTTGTGAAACAGTTTTTCACTCAAGTGGAAATGATTCATATTGAATTCCATGGGCATTTGAACAAGTAGTTGGTTTGAGTAGGCATGAAGGAAGTCCTTTTTAAATTGCCTGAAATAAAGTTGTTGAAAAACAGAAAAAGTGTTCTACAAGTTTGGTGAACTAAACAATACAATTAAATCATCCACCAGCCATTTCTGTAGAGCATAAATCTTATGATTATCATAAATCTTATGATTCTAAGCTGAAATATTGATATAATTGTTTTCCACACTTTTTTCTTTTTGCATTAGAATATATATTATAAAATAAAATTAAAACTGATAAATTAATGAACACTAACCAAACAAGGGAAAAAACTGAATTTAGGTAAGTTGGAACAAAGCTTCCTAAAATACATTTACAGAAGCATTGGTAAACTACAAAATAGCTTTTGGAGATGGACAGATAAAAAAGTTATAGATTTATGATTTAAGGAATCATGCTTCTCTCCAAGCCTTGGTTTTTGCAAACAGATAAGTGAATTGTATTGTGTTTGTGTTATCATGCCTTTTCACCAAAAAAATTGCTTCATGACATTCATAAGTGGAGTTCCAAGGGCAACATCAATTATTCTTTTGGTCCATGACATTTTTATTCACAAAATAATCCTGAAATACTCCCTTTGTAGCACTTGATTCCTCTATCTGATCATATATAAGACCATTTATAGAAAGGGGACACTCAAGAAAGACTTTACTAATAGCTGGAAAAATGCCAGCATATTTCAGTAATTTTCTCTGTAAACCTGTAATGAGCAAAGGAATTGGAAACCTAAGTTTTGCCGTTTATTATTGCTTATTCAAGTATAGTTATAAGAAAAAATATGTTACTGATTTCTTTTATATTTGTATAAGCGTTATATTCATAAATAGCTGCTAAAAGTTTAGGCATTTTGATCCTTTGAAACAAGTAGTAGCAATGTACCTGTGACCTTTTATTAGCATTAATATTTAGTAAGAATTTCTATATGAGCACTACATAAAAATTTACATTTAAAATTTCCTCTGTTACTGGCCTTAAGAAAATGGATTGCATGTTCTTAGGCAAATAAAAAAAGACTATTGTGGAGAAAATAGTTATTCAGTGGTAGACTATTATTGATGTTCAGGCAGTTTTATTATAACTTTAGAGTGGTTTCTGGCATGAACTTCAACGGAATCATCATCATCCTTACTCTGATGTGAACATTGCTAATGCTATTAACTCTAAGAGAAAGGAAAGCTTCACTTCAGTACCTGAAGACTTAATTCCAGTCTCTGATTGAACTCTCCATGTGGAAAAAGTGAACCTGAGTGTGCAACTTAAGTTTTGTGCAGTTCAAGTAATGAAAACCCTAGGCCTGGCACTAATCTTTTGAATGTATAGATTTCTTACTTGGCAGCATAAACTTCTTGGCTACTTGGCTCTCGTTGTAAAATAAGCTGTTGCTCAAATCCTAGCAGGAGACTCTGGTCCCTGTAAGTGTTTTACTGCTGAAACAAAAATGATTACCCAACTCTAAATTTCATATTATAATTAAAATTATCAAAAACAAATTATTTGGCCACTACTTATATTATGCCTTCATAATGATCCTTGCTTTTATCAGAGCACCTTTAATACTTTCTTCAATTACTTATATCTTTGAGGAATGAAAGATAGCTTATTTATTTGTATATCTACAGCACTTTGAACAGTGCTTGCGCAAGGAAACAACATAATCCTTGCTGAACTAATGAGATGAATTTAACTACTTATAGACCTGGGGCAATCAGTAAAATACAGTATGTAAATAGAATGACCAGAGGTAGATATCTTTCAAATATTTTTATCTTTCTATATCTTAATACTTTTTAAAGTTAAATATGGCTATAGAAATGATCTACTAGTTCTATCAGATCTCACTATAAATCAAGAAACTGAGATTTTGATATATCCTTGAATAATATCCTATAATTTAAACCAAGAAACAATTAAAAACAATATTTAAAGCTTTCGTATTCAAAATATAGATTAATTAATTGATAAACTCACGATGGGTCAAGCTGAACCTGGCCAAGCACAGATCTTTGCCTACGGGGATATACTTCAGTTCACTAGCAAACCAGCAAAGAAGTGATACAAACATTATAATATGTAAAATTTACACAGCTCCTTGAATTCCCCCTTGTTTTCCAGAGGAAAAAAACAAGTCTGATTAAGTAGCCAAGAAACTGAGGCTTTTGACTCTTATACCATTAGGGTGTGAAGGAAACATCAGAATTCAGAGGTCTTTCTACTACTGGAGCTACATACAGATTCTTATTCTTCATTTCTTACTGCATGGTTATGCCTAAAAGTGGCCTTACCATGACCTAAGACACCAGCTCATCTTGATAATCCTAGAGACATCTACCTCTTGGCCTGAAGCAAACCACTGCTGTTTCCTTTCTTTTAGCTCTGAGTAGTGTATGTCTGCTGTACAACAATTACGTAGATTAGAGGTGAACTTCATCTGTTAAATTGATCTTTCACCTAAGTTCCTTTTGTGGAATGTTTAGATTTCAGTGCCCAGTAGCCCTTTATGATTCATGCGAAATTCACTAGTGTGCTACTCTATCATTAGACGAGAGATGATGATCATTGGAAATTTTAAATTACCTTCCATACTTGTCCTCTTTGAACATTTCAGAGGACAAACTTTTTTTTAAACCATTTTTTTAAGGTAGAGAAGCCAGTAACAAACATGGTGATGTATATCTGTTTTTTCTTAGTTGTTGTAAAATCTTCAGAAAATTTGACACATTAAGATTAATTCTTAAAACGAACCCCATAAGAATGAAGAGTGTATTCTTTTGAACTGAATTAAAACAAGGCCTGCATTAAGCATCTGTGGATTGATTACCTGTAGATTGTCTTTATTCTCTACCTATTTAAAAAAATCTCTCTTCACCTCCAACTTCTTCTGTATAATTCAGTGGTCCACCCTTCTCCATTCAAACCACTTCACTGTTACTCTGACATTCCTGCTAGTCTGACCTCTGATTTTACATGTTGCCCAAGGCAGTATACTAATGAGTACACGTGCCTCTAATTTTCTACCAGTTATTTCCTCCCATGAAGGAAATGTATTTCAGTCTTGTACTTTCTTTTTCAGAAAGGGTTATTG